>NC_077237.1:73615522-74815522 GCF_947179165.1 Solanum dulcamara
TAGAAACCTCTTCTCTCTCCCTCTCTTTTTCTTCCTCTCCAAATCCTTCTCCAACAAGAAGAGTTCCAAGAGTTTCAAGGTTTGAGTTTTCCATTTAAGACCCAACCACAAGGTTTTATTCAAGTCTTCACTAAGGTATGTAAGGCTATCCAAAACATGGGCTAGGTTCACCCATGTGCCCTACTCTTGCTTTGAGGTTAGATGTCCATGAAAAATGTAGTTTCTTGGTATGGTTCATATTTGAATGAGTTTTGTCCCCTATTTATTTAATGCCATATGTTTTGATATTGTTGAGCTAAGAAATTCCTAAAACCTTCATGTTAGTATGAGCTGATGGAGATAAGTTGTTATTATATTTTGTTGATCTCTTTAGCCAAGTGATTATGTTGCTTAAGTCATTTTCCTTAAATGTGTTATTCTACTTGAATTGTTGAGTTAAAGTCATAGAGTTGTGATGAGTCTTGAGGAGATGTCATAAATGCTTACCTAAATGAGGCTTGATTGAGTTAATTGGAGGATAAAATTGACGAGTGGACAAGGTCCTAAATGAGACTTGCCATTATGACTTAAATTGAGTTAAGAATGAGGATAGAGTTGATGAGTGGGAAAATGTTCCACATGAAACTAGCCGTAAGGGATTGTTTGAGATAATTTGAGGGAGTCTTATGAGCATAGAGTCATGGAAGGAGTATCGAGCACCAAAGTAGGTAAGAGTATAGTCCATACTCGAACCCCAGAAACTACGCCACCAATGTAGGTAGGGATGGAACCGTTAAAGTCGGATGCTTCCCATAGGATTGAACCGTTAAAGTCGGATGTTTCCCATTTTATTGTCCTAAAATGATAGGACTTGACTAATCGATGGTATCCATGATTAGGGAGGCATTCATTCCCTGGCAAGGTATGGATAGACGTGGCAACAACGTTTGATTGTTGTACTATCACTGGCTCATAGATGATGGTTGTCGGTTAAGAGAAACTCCTATTTAGGCCTTGATAGTGCTCCGAGTCAGTTGAGTTAAGTGGCTTATGAGTTAGTCCTGTCTAAACTATTCTTGTTGGACTTAGGACATTTGAGTGAGTTGTTATATATATATATATATATATATATATATGAGTTAAGATCCTGAGTTGATATTGATGCTTTCTTGATGTTGTTTCCTCTGGCCATTTTACATACTCGTACATTCCATGTACTGACGCCCTTTGTCCTGCATCGTTTTATGATGCAGGGACAGGTACCAGAGATCATCAACCGGCGCTCCATTGAAGATCCACTTACACTCCCTGTTGAGTCCTCCTAGTTCCCAGAGGATATTGAGCCTTCTTGTACAGTTTTGTTGTCATTTCTTTTATTTTGATTGTTGGTAGCCATGGACTTGTTATTGGCACCTTTTAGACTTGGATAGAGACTTTATAGACTGGAGTATGGGGAGGTTGAACGGTTAATTCGAGGAGTCTTATTATTTTTGTTGTTGAGTTGATGAATGCTTGGCCTTCGGCCCTCATATTGCGAATAGTATTTCATTAATTGAGTTCCCGCTAAGATAATGTGATTAAATGAATGAGTGACTAGACCTGGTGGTTCGTTCGAAGGTCAGAAATGTCCTTTGGGTGCCGGTTACGTCTAGGGTACCCGACCGAATTGTGACAAACATGGTATCAGAGCCTAGAGTTCAAGTGTCCTAGGGAGTCTATGAAGCCGTGTCTAGTAGAGTCTTGTTTATGGGTGTGTTATGCACCACACTTATAAGCAGGAGGCTATTGGACATTAGGAATTGTTTCACTTCTTTCATACTCTGAATTTGTGCGATGGAGTTAAACTCTATGAAATTTCCCTTCTAATTCGTGCATTTATACATTACAGATAATGCCTCCTAAACGTACTGCTAGCTAGGGGAATGTTGATAACGCCAAGATGCCCCAGTCTAAGGCACGCTCGACAAGGGCTAGAGGCTGACCTGCGAGATACTTGGAGGCACCCCAAGTGCCAGCTACTCCACCTGCACCCACATCAGAGGCAGAATTTTGACTGGCAATTGCAATGCTCACGCAACTAATGGCTGCCCGAAGTGGTAATCAGAGCTCGCCGACTCTCAGCTCTAGTTCCCAGGAGCCATCTGCTGCCACTAGAATTAGAGACTTTTTGAGAATAAATCCTCCTACATTCACGGGTTCTAAAGTTGATGAAGATCCCCAAAACTTTATTGATGAAATATGGAAAATCATGAAAGCTATGCATGCTACGGAAATGGAGGGAGTTTAGTTGGTGTCCTATCAACTCAAAGATGTGGCAAACATTTGGTATAACCAATGGGAATAAGGTAGAGGTGAAGATGCTGAACCTGCTAGGTGGGATGAATTTGAGGGAGCTTTTCTTGACCACTTCTTTCCTCAAAAATTGAGGGAAGTGGAGGTGGAGAAATTTGTTAATCTGAAACAGGAGGGAATGACAGTTAAGGAGTATGGCCTAAAGTTCATCCAACTGTCTAGGTATGCTCCAGAAATGATTCCTGATGTGAGGTCAAAGATGAGGAAGTTCTCCTTCGGATTAGAGAGGCATGTGAAGAAGGAGTGCAAAACAGCATTGTTGATCTCAGACATGGATATTTCGAGACTAATGGTGTATGCTCAACAAGTGGAGGATGAGAAAAGAAAAGACAGAGAGGAGCACCTGAGCAAGAAGGCAAAATCAGCGGGCCTTGAGGGTGAACTGAGGCAAAGCGAGGGCAACAGGTCCTTCTTCCAGAAAAGGCCTCCCAATCATGCCTCATCTGCCGCCAGCGCACCTATGCCGCAGAACAGGTATGATCGGCAGGGACAAAGTCGTCAGAATTTCATACCCTAGGGTTCTCAATCCCAGGCCAGTGTAAGTCAAGGTGCGAGGGGGAAGCCATCATGCAGTAAGTGTGGTAGGCTCCACTTGGGAGAATGTAGAGCTGGAAGAGTTGGTTGTTATAAATGCGGCCAAATGGGCCATTTTCAGAGAGAGTGTCCAACGGGGGGAAATAGAGTCCAACATTCTGCCACTACACTGCCAGCTAGAGGTAATCAGAGGGGCACTACTTCAGGCACCAGTGGAGGTACCAACCATTTATATGCTATGGGTAGTCGCCAAGATCAAGAGAACTCTCCAAACGTCATGACGGGTATGATTCGAGTCTCTTCTTTTGATTATTATATATTGATGGATCCGGGTGCCACCCTATTTTTTGTGACTCCTTATGTGGCTAGTAAATTCAATAAAATTCTTGAATGTCTTCTTGAGCCTTTTAGTGTGGCCACTCCTGTCGATGATTCTGTCTTAGCTGAGAGAGTTTATAGAGATTGCACTGTGTCTATTTATCACAGGGATACCTTGGCCGACCTAGTTGAGTTAGACATGGTTGATTTTGATGTGATCCTTGGCATGGACTGGCTCTATGTCTGTTATGCCTCTATTGATTGTAGAACTCACATTGTCACGTTCAAATTCCCGAATGAGGCTGTCATAGAGTGGAAGGGTAGTCCTATTGCGCCTAAGGGTAAGTTTATTTCATACCTTAGGGCCAGGAACCTAATCCTAAAAGGGTGTGTTTATCATATTGTCCAAATGAAAGATAATAGCATTGAGTCTCCATCCCTTGAGTCGGTTCCGATTATCAACGAGTTTCCGGATGTCTTTCCTGAAGATCTGCCTGGAGTCCCTCCCGATAGGGAGATTGACTTTGGGATTGACATTCTTCCTGCTACCCAACCTATCTCAATTCTTCCATATAGAATGGCCCCAGCTGAGTTGAGAGAGTTGAAGGAGCAGTTCAAGGACTTAGTAGATAAGGGATTTATTAGGTCGAGTGTCTCACCATGGGGAGCTCCAGTCCTATTTGTTCGAAAGAAATATGGGTCCCTTAGAATGTGTATTGACTACAGGCAGCTGAATAAGGTCACTGTAAAGAACAAATACCCTCTCCCCAGAATAGATGATTTATTTGATCAGTTTTAGGGTGCCACTTGTTTCTCAAAGATAGACTTGAGATCCGGCTACCACCAGTTGAAGGTGAGAGAATGTGATATTCCAAAGACTGCTTTCCTGACTCGTTATGGCCACTTCAAATTTTTGGTCATGTCCTTCAGGTTGACTAATGCCCCAGCAACTTTTATGGATCTCATGAACCGAGTGTTTAAACCATATCTTGATATGTTTGTGATTGTATTCATAGATGATATTCTAGTCTATTCAAAGAATGAAAAGGAGCACGCCTATCATCTTAGAGTCATTTTACAAACTTTGAGGGACCATGTATTGTATGCAAAGTTCTCTAAATGTGAATTTTGGCTTGCATCAGTGGCCTTCTTAGGCCACATTGTATCTAGAGATGGTATTCAGGTTGATGCCCAGAAGATTAAGGCTGTGAAGAATTGGCCCAGACCCACATCCCCGACAGAGATAAGGAGCTTTTTGGGTTTGGCTGGCTATTATCGGAGGTTTGTTGAGGGATTCTCATCCATATCATCACCATTGACTAAGCTGACCCAAAAAAGGCTAAGTTTCAATGGTCCGATGCTTGTGAGGAGAGTTTCCAGAAATTGAAGACTAACCTAACCACTGCTTCTGTTCTAACTTTGCCCGATGGAACAAAGGGTTTTGTGATCTATTGTGATGCATCCAGAATTGGTTTGGGTTGTGTGTTGATGCAAAGGGGGAAGGTGATAGTCTATGCTTCAAGATAACTTAAGTTTTATGAGAGGAATTATCCAACTCATGACCTTGAGCTGGCAGCTATGGTATTTGCGCTTAAAATCTGGCGCCACTACTTGTATGGAGTGAATATCGATGTATTCACTGATCACAAGAGCTTGCAATACGTCTTTAGCCAGAAGGAACTCAACCTGAGGCAAAGGAGATGGCTTGAGCTACTCAAGGACTATGATATAAGCATCCTCTACTATCCATGTAAAGCTAATGTTGTTGTTGATGCTCTTAGCAGGTTGTCTATGGGTAGCACTGCCCACATAGAGGATGGAAGGAGAGAATTAGCGAAGGAGGTACACAGATTAGCCCGATTGGGAGTTCATCTGGAAGAGAACAATGAAGGCGGAGTTACTGTTCAGGATGTGTCTACGTCCTCACTTGTGGCAGAGGTAAAGGAGAAGCAAGACCAAGATCCCATCCTTCTCCAATTTAAGGGAGTTGTTCACAAACAAGAGGTAATGGTTTTCACCAAAGGGGGAAATGGTGTGTTGATGAACCAAAATAGATTGTGTGTGCCAGATATCGATGATGTTCGAGAGAGGATTATGGCCGAAGCGTATAGTTCTAGGTACTCCATTCATCCAGGCTCCACGAAAATGTATCATGACTTGAGGGAAATCTATTAGTGGAGTGGGATAAAGAGGAATATTGCGGAATTTGTTTCTAAGTGCCCGAATTGCCAACTGGTGAAGGTTGAGCATCAATGGCTATGTGGTTTAGCCCAAAACATAGAAATTCTAGAATGTAAATGGGACATGATCAACATGGACTTTATTATAGGCTTGCCGAAGTCCCAAAAGTAACATGATTCCATATGGTTGATTATGGATAGAATGACGAAATTAGCTC
Source organism: Solanum dulcamara (assembly GCF_947179165.1). Lineage (NCBI taxonomy): Eukaryota > Viridiplantae > Streptophyta > Magnoliopsida > Solanales > Solanaceae > Solanum > Solanum dulcamara. The sequence goes on from NC_077237.1 coordinate 73,621,104, forward strand.
ACTTCTTGGCAGTTAAGACTACTGATACCGCAGAAAATTATGCAAAGTTGTATATACAGGAGGTCGTCAGATTGCATGGGGTCCCTTTGTCTATCATTTCAGACAGAGGAGCTCAATTCACTTCCTAATTTTGGAAATCCTTTCAGAAGGGATTAGGTTCGAGGGTGAACTTGAGTACAACCTTCCATCTCCAGACAGATTGGCTAAGCAAAGCGCACTATCCAGACATTGGAAGATATGTTGAGGGCATGTGTTCTTGACTTCAAGGGAAATTGGGATGATCACTTACCTCTCATAGAGTTTGCATACAACAATAGCTATCATGCAAGCATTCAAATGGCTCCTTATAAAGTTTTGTATGAGAGGAGGTGTAGATCTCCCATTGGGTGGTTTAAAGTTGGTGAAGCCGAGTTGATTGGGCCTGACCTTGTTCATCAAGCCATGGAGACGGTGTGAGTTATTCGAGAGAGGCTAAAAATAGCCCAAAGCAGCCAAAAATCTTATACCGATGTGAGGAGGAGAGACATAGAGTTTGAGATGGATGATTGGATGTATTTGAAAGTGTCACCCATGAAGGGTGTCATGAGGTTTGGAAAGAAGGGGAAGCTTAGTCCTCGATATATTGGCCCTTACCAGATCTTGAGGCGGATTAGGAGTGTTGCTTATGAATTGGAGTTGCCTTCAGAGCTAGCCTCTATTCATCCGGTATTCCACGTTTCGATGTTGAAAAAGTGCTTGGGCGATCCCTCATTGGTAGTCCCCATTGATAGCATTGGAATTAAGGATAGCTTGTCTTATGAAGAGGTTCCGGTCCAAATTCTTGATCGCCAAGTTCGAAAATTGAGGAACAAAGAAGTCGCCTCAGTTAAAGTCCTGTAGAGAAACCAATTTGTTGAGGAAGCCACATGGGAAGCGGAGGAAGCCATGAAATCTAAATATCCCCATCTATTCGTGCCTACCGAGGAGAATGTCGAAGGTAATGAGCATTTCCTTGACTTGAATTCATTTGTGCCTTCTTGAGTCTTGATTGATAATTGATTGAGAATTTGACTGATTGAATGACTGAGTTTTCATTGTGATTTGCACCCCGAGTCTATTCTTGATTTCTCGTCATTCGAGGACGAATGATCCCAAGGAGGAGATAATATAACACCCCTCAAAATTTTTCCAAAGATTCGGACCCTTCTTGTGTTCAGGAGGGGGTCGAACCCGAGTATCTTGAAGTATATTCATGAGTTAAGATGAGTCTATGAGGGACTGAGCAGTGTTAGAGGTAATATGGGGTCACCAAGGACCCCTACGACCGAGCTAAGTCCAAAAGATCCATCGTGGCTAAGTTTAGGATGTGTTCGTATAAGGGTCAACTTTTAATGACCCTATCTTTTGAAGGACGTCAATCTGGGTGGCCCACTACCTATCAAATTAAAGGTCGTTGAGTCTTCTTTCCAACGCCATAAAGAATGTAAATTTTGGAGTTCGGAGTCAAAAGATATGACGATCCTAAGATGAACTAGCACGGCAGGAATTTTATTTTTGGCCTGGGTTGCAACTGCTGGGGTGAAGGCCTTGGTGATGTAAGGGCGTGACGCGCCACTATCGCACCAGAAACATGCCTTAGTAGTTTGGTCCTTGGTACGACACGCCACTAAAAGTTGTGCAGGGTTTTTCAGGCCAAATTTCCAGAACCCAGAAAATTTGGCCTTCGCGCTGTAAGGGTGCGACGCGCCACTATCACGCCAGAAACATGCATCAGTAGTTTGGTCTGTAGCGCGGAGCGCTACTATGAGGTGTGCAGGTTTTAGGCGTATTCAGCCTGGCGCTGCAATGGCGCGACGCGCCACTATCGCGCCAGGTGCATTTTTAGCCTATGTTCAAAACTTTTGAGAAGGGGCAATATGGGAATTGCCCCAAATGATATATGTATCACCCTAGACTATTTTGGGATCATTTCTTCAGCTCCCACTCTCTCTCTAAAAGCCCTAGAAACCTCTTCTCTCTCCCTCTCTTTTTCTTCCTCTCTAAATCCTTCTCCAACAAGAAGAGTTCCAAGAGCTTCAAGGTTTGAGTTTTCCATTTAAGACCCAACCACAAGGTTTTCTTCAAGTATTCACTAAGGTATGTAAGTCTATCCAAAACATGGGCTAAGTTCACCCATGTGCCCTACTTTTGCTTTGAGGTTAGATGTCCATGAAAAATGTAGTTTCTTGGTATGGTTCATATTTGAATGAGTTTTGTCCCCTATTTATTTAATGCCATATGTTTTGATATTGTTGAGCTAAGAAATTCCTAAAACCTTCATGTTAGTATGAGTTGATGGAGATGAGTTGTTATTATATTTTGTTGATCTCTTTAGCCAAGTGATTATGTTGCTTAAGTCATTTTCCTTAAATGTGTTATTCTACTTGAATTGTTGAGTTAAAGTCATAGAGTTGTGATGAGTCTTGAGGAGATGTCATAAATGCTTACCTAAATGAGTCTTGATTGAGTTAATTGGAGGATAAAATTGACGAGTGGACAAGGTCCTAAATGAGACTTGCCATTATGACTTAAATTGAGTTAAGAATGAAGATAGAGTTGATGAGTGGGAAAATGTTCCATATGAAACTAGCCGTGAGGGCTTGTTTGAGATGATTTAAGGGAGTCTTATGAGCATAGAGTCATGGGAAGAGTATCGAGTAATGAAGCGGGTAAGAGTATAGTTCATACTCGAACCCCAGAAACTACGCCACCAACGTAGGTAGGGATGGAACAATTAAAGTCGGATGCTTCCCATGGGATTGAACCGTTAAAGTCGGATGTTTCCCATTTTATTGTCCTAAAATGATAGGACTTGACTAATCGATAGTATCCATGATTAGGGAGGCATTCATGCCCTGGCAAGGTATGGACGGACGTGGCAACAACGTCTGATTGTTGTACTATCACCGGCTCATAGATGATGGTTGTCGGTTAAGAGAAACTCTCATTTAGGCGTTGATAGTGCTATGAGTCAGTTGAGTTAAGTGGCTTGTGAGTTAGTCCTGTCTAAACTATTCTTGTTGGACTTAGGACATTTGAGTGAGTTATTATGTATATATGTATGAGTTAAGATCCTGAGTTGATATTGATGCTTTCTTGATGTTGTTTCCTCCGGCTATTTTACATACTCGTACATTCCATGTACTGACGCCCTTTGGCCTGCATCATTTTATGATGCAGCGACAGGTACCAGAGATCATCAACCGGTGCTCCATTGAAGATCCACTTACACTCCCAGCTAGTTGGTGAGTCCTCCTAGTTCCCGGAGGATATTGAGCCTTCTTGTACAGTTTTGTTGTCATTGACACCTTTTAGACTTGGATAGAGGCTTCATAGACTGGAGTGTGGGGAGGTTGAACGGTTAATTTGAGGAGTCTTATTATTTTTGTTGTTGAGTTCATGAATGCTTGACCTTCAGCCCTCATATTGCGAATAGTATTTCATTAATTGAGTTCCTGCTAAGAGAATGTGATTGAATGAATGAGTGACTGGACCAGGTGGTTCGCTCGGAGGTCAGAAATGGCTTTCGGGTGCTGGTTATGTCTAGGGTACCCTCCCGGGGTGTGACACCGATGAGTTCGAGCACCTTGAAACTACTCTACTTAATGGGAATGATGAAGTATCTCTCAAAGAAGTTTGTCTAGCCTTGTAAGTTACAAACAAAGAAAAAGAGAAAAAGAGAAAAAGGTGAAGAAGCAGAAGCATTGTTCATGAGAGGTCGTTCTCAAAATCAGATGAGAACAAAGAAAGGAAGATTCAAGTCAAGCTTCAGACCCAACAAAAATGAATATGCCTTTTGCCGATAAAAGAGGCACTAGATAAAAGATTATCCAAAGTTGTAAAGCAAGATCAAACCAAACAATGGAAAGGCTATCATGGATTCAAATGTAGTTGATTGTGATAACTTTGATTTCTCCCTGGTTACGATGGAGCCATTCAAATTATCTGATGTATGGTTGATTGACTCATCTTACAACTATCATATGTGTCCCAAGCAGGACTGATTTGTTGATTTACAAGAAGGAGAATGTGGAGTAATTTACACTGCAAACAATAATCCTATTATCACATATGGTGTTGGTTCACTCCTTCATTAGAGTTTTGTTGGCTTTGGTAGCTCAGTTGAATTTGGAACTAGTTCAGTTGGATGTAAAAACTGTATTTTTACATGAAGATAGGGAAGAGGAAATCTATAGGACTCAGCCAGAAGGATTCAAATTTGATGGAAAAGAAAATATGGTGTAAAAACTTCACAAATCATTGTATATATTAAAAGAATCATCTAGGGAATGGTACAAATGATTTGACAAGTTTATGTTGCAACAAAAGTATAGAAGAAGCAAATACGATCATTGTGTGTATTTGCACAAACTTGAAGAAGAATCCTTTATATATCTTCTTCTTTATGTTGATGATATATTGATAGCTTCTAAAAGTCAAGAAGAAATTGAGAAGCTGAAAACTCAATTAATAAAGGAGTTCGAGATGAAGGATTTGGGTGAGGCGAAGAAAATTCTTTGTATGGAGATTAAAAGAGATAGACATTCAAAGAAACTATTTTTATCTCAAAAGGAATACTTTAATAGGATACTTAATCGATTTAAAATGAATGATAAAACGAAGTCGGTTATCACTCCACTTGCTCCTCATTTTAAGCTTAGTGATTCTATGTCGCCAAAAACTAAAGCTAAACAAGAATATATGTCAAGAGTACCATATGCGAATTTTTTTGGTAGCTTGATGTATGAAATATGGTTTGCACATGACCATATATTTCACATGTTGTAGGAGTTTTCAGTAGGTATATGCATAATTCTGGAAAGAAACATTGGAAAGCTATAAAATGGATTCTACGGTATATTCATAATACTGTAGATGTTGGCCAAGTTTTCAAGCAGGAAAATAGTCAATATCTTGTAGGATATTGTGACTCAAATTATGCAGGTGATTGGACAAATAAAGATCAACTACTAGTTATGTTTTTACTAGTGCAAATACACCAGTTAGTTGGAAGTCTACTTTGTAGTCAACAATTGGTTTGTCTACCACTGAGGTAGAGTACATGATAATTACAGAGGTTGTGAAGAAGGCAATTTGGCTTCAAGGGTTGCTTAGAGAGCCTGGTATTGAATAAGAAAGTATCATAATATTTTTTGATAGTCAAAGTGCTATTCATTTAGCAAAGAATCGAGTTTATCGTGCAAGTACGAAACATATTGATGTTCGATATCATTTTGTATGAGACATTATAGAAAAAGGTCGAATCATAGTGTACAAGATTTAGACTACAGATAATCCTGTAGATATGCTGACGGAAGTGGTGACTACGGTAAGGTTTCAACATTGTTTGAACTTGATCAACATTGTTGAACATTGAATATTGAGGTTGTAGACACAATTAATGTTTTTTGAGAGAAAGTTAAAAATGAAGAATCTTGCCAAGGTGGAGATTTGTTAAATTTGACAAGATTGTAGATGAATTAATGTGAAGATTTGGTAGGAAGATAATTCTTATTTGGTATAAAAAGTCAAGATAGGAAATTTATAGTTGAAATAATGGTAAACCATTAAATAATTTTATAAGATAAACCTTGACATATTAACCATAGTGATGTTATGGATGACATCAAGAGGAATATTTCATTTCTATAAATAGGTAGTTCTTGGTTCATTTGTAACACACCTCTCACTTGCATTCTCATCTTTTAAGGCATTTGATCTTTTTTCTCTCTTGTATTATTTAACTTGTATTCTTTTAGAGTAAAATAAATATTGGTTGATTGTGTCTGAGGATTTAGCAAAAGAAAATAAACTTTTGTCGAACCTCATAAATTTCTGGTGTTCTTTTTATTGTTGTCTCATTTATTATTTATTATCTGTATTTAGATATAAAAATTATGATCTAATCACTCTTAATATATTCGCCTTCCACAATAATATCAACATATTAACGTAACATGAATAACAAGATCTAGGTTTTCTAATCTCAAGAGTGCAATATTATCATTCTAGAAGATACCTCCAAATCACTGAGATAGGTGGGCCCATTTTATTTTACCTCAATGTAATTTATGCCAAGGTTGATGTTAAACTTAAGAAATCCTTATGGTAAGAATTGATAAACACTTCCAACAACATTAACGACCTCTAAGAAGTGGTTGGAGACTTTAACATAATCATGTGTTCACCAAAAAATCAGACAAAAACCCTATAGCATTGAAGAGAGACCTAACTTTCTCTCTTGCCTTTTTAATTGGGACCTTCAAGATGGGGGAGGGGGAGGTTTCCTTGGCTCTATGTCACTTAGTGTGACAATAGAAACCCCTAACACTATATGGAAAAGACTTGACAGAATGGTTTGTAATAGTGACTGGTTTGATTAGTTTAGGGGCACTACTGTTACTCACTTGTCTAGATCTTGTTTAGACCATGCAACTCTCTTAATTTCTTATAAAAAAGGAAGTGTCTGATTAAGTCAACTACTTTAAATTTCTTAATACTTGGCCTGACTATGAAGACTTCCTAACAATAGTATAAGATAGTTTGGTGATCCGCTTTTTATTGTTCATCAAAAATTGAAGAGCCATGAAAATCCTTAGTAAGTGGTCTAGAAGAGACTATGGTGACATTTATGAATACCCTAAGAAACTTGAAGCTTTCATCAAGGTGTTGGAGGAAAACTCCATCAATGATGACAACTCCATCAACATGAGTGATTTGTCAAAGTTAGAGCTGAGTATACCAAATATTTGAAGATTCAAGACAATATCACTAGAAAAAAATCAAGGATAAAGTGGATATAGAAAGGTGATGTCAATATAACTTTCTTCCATGGGATCCTAATAAATAATATAAAAAGTCTTACCATTAAAAAAATCAAGGACATTGATGGCAACTGGGTTGAGGGAAATAAAGATATAGGTGAAGCAACTATTAAATTCTATGCTCTTCATAGTAGAAATTGTTACTGAGGATCATTTTTTCTGGAAGTGGTCAGAACAACTATTAATGGCAATGAAAATGTTAACCTCAATGCCATTCTAAATCTGTAATACATTAAAGATAGTGTTTTCTCAATAGGCTTGGACAGTGCTCTAGGCCCTGATAGACTAAATGGAAAATTTTATTCAACTACTTGAAGTATTATTGTTGAGGATTTCTATAGAGTTGTAGCATACTTCTTTGAAGAGTCTAATCGTCCCAAAATTTTCACTACACTTGCATTGTTCTGTTACCCAAATTGGAAGCTCCTCCAGACTTCAAGGACTTCATACCTATAAGTATCTGTAATGTTTCTTGTAAGATCATTGCCAAGGTCATCAACAACAGATTAAGAAAGATCTTACCTAATATCATTAGCCATAACAAAGTGGTTTTGTTAAAGGAATGACAATTGCTAACATACTTGTATGTCTAATGTAAGACCACAGAAGTTGAAAAGACAGAAAATGAGGATCTAAGATATATTATCAGGAAAATTATAGTTTTTGGCACCAGGTGGCATTCATGAGACCCACTACGGGCCATGAAGAAGACCACGGGCTGTGAAGGGTTACCGTGGTCCATGCCCTGTCTGTTGGGTTTCAGAGGTGAGGAACACGAGGGGCCACCACGAGCCGTGGTGCGAAGCATAGACCGTTATGGCTCCCTTGGTGGATACCCTTTCAGACCCCTCTCAGGAAACTCACCACCGCCACTCTCCACGAGCTGTGTTGATCTCCATGAACCATGAAAATATCCATGGAAAAAGTCCTGAAACCATCCCTGCAACCCCCAAGACTTCAAGTCCAAGTCAACCACCATGGAGGACAGCCATGGATAGTGGTGCCCAAAATAGGTCGCGGTGGGTCTCATGATGGGCAGTCTTCCAAAACTATTTTCTTCAAAACCTTAAGTTCCTCACCACGGAGGGGACCACAGACCGTAGTGCCCATAACGATCCGTGGTGAGGGTCCGTTTTGGGTTCCGTATTCAGTTGTAATGATGGGTACTATGGTCATTCCCTATACTTTCAGTAACGAATGTGGACGGTTTTTGGGAGTAGATTCCTACATATTAACTACCCTAAAGTCTTCTAACCCTCAGATTGTCAACATAATTTCCCAAATCACAAAACCTTGTCTCCCAAGTTTTCTCTCAAGGTCTTTTTCTCCCTCAAGCAACTCAAAGGGTTTTCCAAGGTCAAGCATTTCATTCTCTTCAATTTAGGGCTCATCAAGGTCAAGGTATGTGGGACTTCATCTATTGGTAGCTTTCACCCATGGAATCCCAAAGGTTTCTTCTGAATTTCTATTATGATTTCTTCAATTAAAAGCTACAATTTCATGATTTGCATTAGGTTCTCTTAATTATGATATATTTCAATGTTATTAGTGTAATTATGCATAATTCACATCATATTGTATGATTTCAAGTTGAATTTCAATGACCATGCGATATGCTAGTTTCAAATATGATTTATGAGATATGATCATTATTTTCAAGTTATGTTCTATGAAAGCTTTATGGTATGAATTAAAGACGTTTTATGCGAAGAAGTTCATGAATTATAATTCTATGATGTTTCAAGCAAAGTTAAAAATAGGGAAAGCTAAGTTCCCAGGAATATTTATGATCAAAAATATGTGATGATGGAAGGCCTACACCATACTGCATAAAGTTATATGATAGATGACCTAATTCTATGCTTTTACTATAATGATGCTAGATGAACTATTCTAAGATATTTTATAAAGATGAATAAATATTAGTTATTATCTTTCCTTATGATGTTTAATCTCATATTTTATGAGTTCCGTTAGGATAATAACTAAGCACTGACAGGACTTTTAGGTAGGGTTCGATTTGATAACACAATTAGTTACCTAAGGAAATTCTAGTAGCAACCTTTAGTTCTAAACTACGTTGCCCACGTAGGTTTACATATGCCAATATGGCGAAACTAGTGTATCCACATAGCAAAGTTAAAAGAGTTACTTAATGGAGTATGCCCTGGCAAGGTAGCCTCTCCTATTTCGATGCAAGAGTCATCGCATTCTATGTATTAGCTCTCATGTTATTACATGTCAGTTAAAGGTTCTATCCCACACAATTTTAGTTGAGTTATGAGTTCTTATGATGATTATGGGATTCTTTTAATGCATTGACCAATGAGATAAATGTTTTAATATTTTCATGACTTTATTCATGTTTTAAAGATATTGGTCTTGCATCCCATGATTCATATTGATTATGTCCTATGTTTATTTTTCATGCATATTCTCACATACTTAGTGCATTTCATATACTAACACATACTTTTGGACTATATTGTATCATAATGTAGGGACCAACGATCACGTTCATCCTCCTTCCGCTCTTGGCTAGGGTTTACTATTAGCTTCTTATTGGTGAGTCCTTATAATCTGAGGACATGACATTTATTTTTCATTTAAAAAGTGTACTTCATTACTTCTATGTTGTCTGTTGGGTGAGCTGGGAGATTGTCTCACGCCCCCAACTAGTATTAGAGGCACATTAGATAGAAAGAGTCTATGTTGTTGTTTACTCGTTTTGAGACTTATGTTTTATTTAAGATTTTTTCTTCCGTATCTTGGTTTAGCTTTATTTCTTAATTTTCTTATGTATGCTCATGAATGTTATGCTAAGAAACTTAGTTGAAGTCCTTCGGGATTTTAATTATCGTGTTACGGTTAGGCCCTAGGTCGGATCGTGACACCTAATAGATCATCTTTGACATTAACAAATGTAAGAAAAGAAAAAATATAGTGATCAAACTTGGTATGGTCAAAGCATATGACAGAGTGTTTTGGTCATTCTTATTTGTTGACACCCAATTTTGACCGACCTATAATTACTTTTCGGATTGCTATCTTAATAGATAAGCATTTTTCAAAATTATTTCTTTATTAAATAAATAAATTTATATTTAGTTTTACCCAATAAATTATTTATTTTGACATTCATAATTTATAATATTTTTTTATTTATTAATATTATTACTATTATCTTTATTATTCTTATTCTTTTAAATAACAAGCTTCATACGTTCAAATATTTTTACTTGTGTATTTTAGTATATATTATATATGTGTGTGTATTTTCTTTATGTAAAAAATATTTCTTAACTAAGTTTATTTTATAATTTACTTATTCATAGTAATATGTACATATTACATATCTATTTTAATACGTCTTATGTGCATGTGCTTATAAAGTTATTACCTAATTAAGTTTATTATATATTTTAGTTAACTATATTAATTACACATCTATTTTAGTATGTATTATATACATGTGGGCATTTTATATATTTTTATATATATACATATATTTATATTGTATGTACATGCATATTTACTTTATATATATATATATATATATATATATATATATATATATATATATATATATAATATTATTACTTGATAAAATTTATGATTTTACTTATTCAATATATATTATGGTAATTAATTAATGATATTTTACTTGACAATTAATTTTAATTCTAACCTAATTGAGTTTAATGTGGTCTAATTTTAAATCTCTCTAGTAAACACATCCGTTCATCTATACTAATCAATGATCACGATTTAATCTCTCTTTATTTCCCTATTTCTAATTACTACCGTCCCTTACCCTAATGGATTTTTTTTATCTTCTCCAAGAAAGAGAAGAAGACCGTCGTCTCCTTTCTCTCTCTATACACTTCTCTCCCTCCACCTTCACGTCTCCGCCCGGCGAACAACCAAACCAACCCCAACCAGTGCACACACGCATACCCTCACATCTCTCTCTGGCGAGACAGCCACCATCACGCCTCCATCTACTCAACGCAACAGCCATGGCTGCACTCCGTCCTTCATCTCTGCGCGAGCTCCTGTCTGGAGAAGACAATAGCAACATCACTAACAGTTGTTGTAACGCCCCTAATTATTTAAGCTAATTTTCACATTAAAGTGGTTATTTCTAGATGATATGATCAACTGCTACTGACTTAAATTTTATTATGGGGAAAAAAAAGCTTTTTTGTTTAGCTACGTTTTCGGGTGATTGGACTTAGGGAGGACATAAACCCATTAGAATTTTGAAATTTGGGAAAGCTTATAAAATAAAAGTTCTAGATAATTGAAATAAATTTCCAACCATAGGTCATGGGTAAATGTGACATTGGGATAAAATGTTATGAACGTTTTAGCACAGAAAGGTCAAGCAGGGTGATGATTTTGGGCCCAACCCGAATCCAAGTCGGGTCAAACCCATTTTCTTTGACATTTAAAGGATAAGTTCAGCTTATCTCTTCCATTGTAGACCATAACTTTCTAGAACATCATAGAGAAAGAGGGAAAGAGAGAGCTTCTAGGCTAAGAAGCCATTTTCTACCCAAATCCGAGTCCCGAATTCTGAAGCTCGTGAAGAGAAAGGCGTTGCATGTTGCGTTGTCTTCCCTTTGAGCTAAAACTCAGCTAGTAAGGAGTGTGTTGTCGTAGCTTCTGCACACCTAAGGTAATATTGAGGTTCTTTTTCTTGTTAACAAGCTTGTTTAGAGATTTAACGGATTAAAATGGAGGAAGTAGCATTGTACACTTGTTTGTTGCTTTGTTGAGACTTATGGATTAGGGGCTATTTTGGTAGGATTAAATGAGTGGAATTAGTTAATCTATGATTTATAATGATTTTTGATATTGTTGTTGATGTTGGTCATAAGTAGTTGTTGTCGAAATTGGGGGAATAAACTTTGTTTGCAAACCCGTTTTTGGAGGGTACTGCCGTTAGTGCGTTGATGATATCTTTTTTTACAAAATGAGTTTTGTGTTGATTTCTTTTGGATTGGAAACTTACGACATAGATATAAATGTTTTGTGGGGAATAAAGTCTAGTTTTTCCATTTTCAGTTTGCAAACTTAGATACAAATGGACATGTGTGGCTGTCTAGAATCTCATTTTTAAGTAGCTGTTAGTATTTGGATGATATCCTTTTGTACAAAATGATTTTTGCATTGATATATTTTGGGTTGAAAACTTAAGACATAGGTCTAAAAGTTCATGAAGTGAATAAAGACCAGTTTTTTCCGTTTTCAATTCCAAAAGTTAGATACAACCTGAAGTATTTGGCTTTTCGAATTTACTGTTTTAGTAACATAGTTCGGGTGGAAATATTCTAGGCTTATTTTTAATGAGAAAACTTATTTTATGTCAATATTATGGAGATGATGGGAATTAAAGAGGGCATTTAATGGTATTTTCAAGGTTGTTTATATCATGTACAAATTGAGGAACTTGAGACACGGGTTGGTCTACGGTTTGAACTCCTGAAGTCGTATTGGATTGTGGTATTCTAAAGGCTGAGGTTTGTGTATAAACTCTTGTTTCCTACTAGTATATTGAAAGCCTATCTTGGTATGGTTGCTATTGTCTTGAAATCTGTCTTGTCATGTTAGTATCTTTGGAAACTTGCAAGACACTTGCTTAACACGCCCACTTGTACGAATTGCTCGATTACTTGACATTCTTGTGGACCTTGTTCTTCTTGTGGCTGTGACTTTGTCACTATTGGCATGCCTCTTCATTTGGACCCTTTGCCATCTTGATTATGGATTTTTAGTTCATCTTCAGTATGGAAGTTGTCCATTTTAAGTACGAATTAGGAAGCCATTCTTAATATGGTTCTTGGTTCTCTTGATTATTGGATCTTTACCCTTCTTGATACAGGGCTCCGGTCCTTCTTGATACTTGAATCATATTTGATGTGATGGCATGACGTACATATTGGGTGAAACTTGATGTTAAATTATGTAAATACGCTTTCTTGAATTATTGAGACTTACCCTTTTACACATCAAACTTGATAGTCATGATATATTTGTTGTCTTGATTTATTTATGATGTGTACATTTGTGTTGCCCATGACTTGAGAAAATAAGTTGAAGAACCTAAAGGCTTCAAACTTGTAGTTTTACACCACTAAGCTTTATGCTTAGCGATAGTTATTTCTATCGTAGGAAATGTCCGAGAAGAGGCTGGAGGTTGGCCATTGGAGATGAAGTTTTGGGAGCTTAAATGAAGATCAATGGTGCTTCTATTGACGATCTCTTAAACCTGTCTCTGCATCATGAAACGATGCAGATCCAAATGGACATCAGTACATAAAATGTACGAGTATGTAATATGGCAGAATGAGACTTACCTTAAGGAAGAATAACGTCGGACCACATATCTCAAATCAGAAAGATAAGAGAGACTCAATCAAAGTGTCATAAGTCTAAAGTAAGAATATTTTTTTTTTGACAAAGACCAATCATATTCCATACAATCCAATCCGGTTGTTCAATCAAATCATTTACAACTCGATCCCATCCAATCATATCACGTATCAAATCCAATCCAATGACATACCATCAACTCTAATTCAATCACATATTATCTAATCTAATCCAATCACATATCCAACCAAATCATGTAAAATTCAGTTCAAATCCCATCATATACCATTTTATTCAACCAAATCACATATCATCTAATCTGATCCAATCGTACACAATCAACTCAACAATCAACTCAAAGGACTCAACTCTATAAATATGCAAATTAAACTATGCAATGTTTTACAATTCATGTAACGCCCCTAATTATTTGAGCTAATTTTCGCATTAAAGTGGTTATTTCTTGATGATATGATCAACTGCTACTGACTCGAATTTTTTTACAGTGAAAAAATGTTTTATTCTAGCTATATTTTCGAGTGATCAGACTTAGGGAGGCCATAAACCCTTTATAATTTGGAAATTTAGGAAATCTTACAAAATGAAAGTTCTAGATAATTGAAATACCTTTCCAACCATAGGTCGTGAACTTATATGCGATATCGGAATAAAAAGTAATGGACGTTTTAACGCTGAAAGGTCAAGCAGGGTGATAATTTTGGGCCCAACCTAAATCCAAGTCGGATCAGGCCCATTTTCTTTGACATTTAAAGGATAAGTTCATCTTATCTCTTCCATTATAGATCATAACTTTCTAGAACATCATAGATAAAGAGGTAAAGAGAGAGCTTCTAGGCTAAGAAGCCATATTTCATGAAGTGAATAAAGATCAGTTTTGCCGTTTTCAATTCCAAAAATTAGATACAACCTGAAGTGTTTGGCTTTCCGAATTTACTGTTTTAGCAACATAGTTCGGGTGGAAATATTCTAGGCTTATTTTTAATAAGAAATCTTGTTTTATGTCAGTATTATGTAGATTATGGGAATTAAAGAGGGCATTTAATGGTATTTTTAAGATTGTTTATATCGTGTACAAATTGAGGAACTTGAGACACGGGTTGGTCTATGGTTTGAACTCCTGAAGTCGTATTGGATTGTGGTATTCTAAAAGGCTGAGGTTTGTGTATAAACTCTTATTTCCTACTAGTATATTGAAAGCCTATCTTGGTATGGTTGCTGTTGTCTTGAAATTTGTCTTGTCATGTTGGTATCTTTGGAAATTTGCAAGACACTTGCTTAACTCGCCCACTTGTACGAATTGCTCGATCACTTGACATTCTTGTGGACCTTGTCCTTCTTGTGGATGTGACTTTGTCACTATTGGCATGCCTCTTATTTCGGACCCTTTTTCATCTTGATTATGGATTTTTAGTTCATCTTAAGTATGGAAGTTGTCCATTTTAAGTACGAATTAGGAAGCCATTTTTAATATGGTTCTTGGTTCTCTTGATTATTGGGTCTTTATCCTTCTTGATACAGGGCTCCGGTCTTTATTGATACTCATGATATAGTTGTTGGCTTGATTTAATTATTATTGTACATTGGTGCGGCTCATGACTTGAAAAGGATATGGTGGAGAACTTAAAAGCTTCAAACTAGTAGTTTTGCACCACTAAGCTTTATGCTTAGCGATAGTTATTTCTATCGTAGGAAATGTCTGAGAAGATGCTTGAGGTTGGCCATTGAAGATAAAGTTTTTGGGAGCTTAAAGGAAGATCACATTTGCATATAGGCATCTATATTTTGTAATATGCTGGGACAATATATGATCTATGGGGTACTTGTGTATATGTATTTATGTATTTATTTGTGAGGGTTGACCCAATCACGACACCATGGATTGTAACTTAAAGTTGGTTGCTTGTTTGGTTATTTTGAGCATGTAAATTACCAAGTCTGATGTACTAAATTACCTTTGGAGTCGGAATAGTTGGATGACGCATGAGTTAGCTAACCTTGTGTACTTATTTGTTGGTAATAATTTATAGCATGAATTGTAGTGATAAGGAATAATACATGAATGTCTCGTAAGTTAGTTTCTTAAATTATTTTAAAACGTCGCCCCATCCTAAGTTGGGGCTTTTATTTGATTTAATTGGAATCAATGAATTTTTAAACTAGCAAAAAAAAACTTACACTTTTAACTTCTTTTTTTTGTGTCACGAGCTTTATATACACTTGTTTTTAAAAAAAGTAGTAGAATCCTCCCTGGAGAGTCGCTACAGTTGTAGCAGGCAGCATCTCCTCGACCTGCAAGAGAACCAACAACATCTGCTTCTCCTTTCTCAGAGCTCCTTCTCCAGCAACAACCTCCAGCGACGACAACAACTAGAATCTCCTCACGCTGCTTCTCCTCTGATCACCTGCAACCACCGGAGAACGACGCCTTGCATCTTCAGCAGCCGCCAAGCAACTCCAACAGTAGCAACAATGGAAGCAACATCACCAACAACTACAACATCCAGCAGCTTCTCAACTCTAAACAAGAGTCAACAACAATAGTAAACAACCAATAGCGAGCTCGAGCAACCTCTGGCGAACAACAACCAGACGTCGACCAGCGAATTCGGCCAGTGATGAAGGAGGGCCACCGCCGTTAGACTAACAAGACGAGAGGTCGAAGACGGATCTTTTAGTTCCTTTTAATTCGTATTTACTATGTATTTATTTTCTTTTAAACAGATCTAAAGTTCATACTCCGTATAGAATTATTGTACAAATGTTGGTCTGATCATATTTAATTGTAGTATAATGTATTAGATAGTTATTTGATAATATTTGGTAGCATATTTATAAGGAAACTAATATTTGATAGCATATTTGGTAGCATATTTGTAAGGAAATAATATATTTGGTAGCATATTTTTAAGAAAATAATTAGTTTTCTTATTTTAATATTGTATCACATATATATTTTTTCTTGGAGGAATGAATGAAGGTAAGACAAATTGTACAGTTCTTTTCATGGTATCAAGAGCCAAAACAAATTTCATCATAAAATTCCATGGTTGGTGATGACATTCCTCCTCCACCACCACCAAAAATTGAGTCTATTTCTCCCTATTTTCTCGGCCTTCATAACCAACTCGGGGACTATATCACGCCTACATATTTCAAGGGCGACAAATTTGATGAGTGGATAGCCGACATACAAACGGCGTTGGAGGCACGATGTGAATTTGAGTTGTTGGACGATACTATCACTGAACCCCAACCTCCTTTTAAAAGTCCGATTAGACTGCAATTAATGCAATATTAATATCTTGGATCACCAACACCATTGATGCTGATGTTAAATCTTCCTTGTCAAAATTTAGAGAAGCCAAACCCTTTTGGGATCACCTTAAAAGGAGGTTCGCGTAGAATGGACCACACGTTCAACAACTTCGATATTCCCTAGCTAAATATGAATAGACCAAAACCATATCGATGTCTGTATATTACAGAAAATTACATGCTCTATGGCAAGAATTAGATCATTATGAGACCCTAATTTCTTGTACTTGTTGCTCCGGTTGTACGATAGGTCATTTACATGAGGTTCATCGTAAGCAATCTAAACTTCATAATTTTCTGATGGGTCTGTATTCTGCATATTACTCTTCATTGCGGACTAATATATTGTCTTAAGATCCTTTACCAAGTCTTGATAGGTCTTACTAGCTTGTGATTCAAAAGAAGTGTGTTCGTATGGCCAAACACGAATCTGAGACAACGCCGATCGAGGCTCTTGGATTTGCAGTTCATGCTACTGCAGGACGGGGTCATGGTTCTGCAGATCGTCTTATATGCTCACATTTCAAGAAGATAGGACATGTGACTGAAAAGTGTTGGTCGCTTTTGGTGTTCTCTCATTATAGGAAGTGTGGTGATGATGTTAGTAAATGTTATGACATCGTCGGTTATCCAGAAGGGTGTACTAAAAAGAGTGGCAGGCTATCTTTCACTGGTCAAGGCCATGGTTTGCTACGTGCAACTTCCACGCCCGGCAGCACCTCCACGCCTTCACCCATGGCAAACTATGTAACAACCTCATCAACTAATGATGTCGTGGGTCAGCACTTTACTTCCGATCAATGAAAGGCTGTTATGGGATTGTTTGGTAATTCTATAATTCTAGAAAATTGCTTTAATGGTAAGTTTGATGTTTTTTCTTGGATTATTGACACCGGTGCTACTCATCATATTACCGATGAGAAATCTTGGTTGTTTGATGTCCATACTGTTGATTGTCCTGTTGGTTTGCCTAATGATGAAAAGTTGTCTGCTTCTTTGGAAGGTTCCATTCGTCTGTCAAGAAAAGTCACCTTACATCATGTCCTTTATGTACCTTATTTACATTGCAACTTACTCTTTGTTCCTCAACTTACTGATAATTTATGCACTATTGTCTCTTTTAATTCTTATATGTGTGTTATTCAGGACCCATTGAAGGAGATGATTGGAACGGAAGTAAGGAGGGACGGACTATACTATTTTAGAAAATCAAACATGATGCATCATGTGTCTACTGTCATGGCAGCGTCAACATTGGAATTATGGCATCGACGATTGGGCATCCTTCCGAGAGAGTAGTTAAGTTGCTTTCTCATGTCAGTGGTGATAAGAGTAGTTTAGCAAAGAATTGTAAAGTGTGTTTACGTGCTAAGCATCCTAGAGACAAATTTTCTTTAAGTGATAATAAAACGTCTAGAATATTTGAGAAAATACATTGTAATTTGTGGGGTCGATATCACCATGTTTCATCGTGTGGAGCTCGTTATTTTTTAACTATTGTTGATGATTTTTCTTGAGCTGTTTGGATCTACTTGTTGGTTGATAAAATAGAAGTATTTCAGATGTTTATGGCTTTTGTTGCTATGGTTGATCGACAATTTAATCAAACAATTAAAATTGTACAAAGTGATAATGGTACCGAATTAAATTATTGGATCGATTATTTTGCCTCCACTGATATTTTGTTTCAAACCTCTTGTGTGGGTACTACACAACAAAATGGAAGAGTAGAGAAAAAGTATAAACATGTGTTGAATGTTGTGAGGGCTCTAAGATTTCAGGCCAATTTGCCCATTTTTTTCTGGGGTGAATATGTTCTTGCTGCATCTCATCTCATAAATCGTACCCCTATACCCAAATTATAAAATAAAACACCCTTCGCCATTTTATTCAATAAACCTCCTTCTTTCGATGCAATTCGTACCTTTAGGTATTTGTGCTTTGCTCATAATCAAAAAACTCAGGGTGATAAATTTGCTAGTTAGAGCAGAAAGTGTTTGTTTGTGGGATATCCGTTTGGTAAAAAGAGATGGCGGTTGTTTGAATTTGATATGAAGGAATTTTTTGTCTCTTGTGATGTAAAGTTTGTGGAGGATGTGTTTTCTTTTGCTTGTCCGAATGATATTCACATTTCGTCTAATTTTTTTGATGTGGGTGTTGAAATTGATGATGATTTTATGGTGTACGGGGATGAATTAGGGGGCGAAGTTGATAGTTTGGAGGCTGTCGGACAACAGCTGCAAGCAACAGCCCAACCAGCGCCTGCTGGCAGCCAGGACGAGTTGCAGCCAACGTCCCTACTGGGAACACAGCTCCCGCTGGCAACGAGGAGGGCAGCAACGCCATACTCCAGCCACGGATGTGGAAGGTAGTTTGGGGCATGGTTTTCGGGAGAAATTTCCCTCTGTTTTTCTTTGTGATCATGTGACATACTTTGTTTTTGCTAATAATCCATCTCCTACTACTCCGGTTAATAATCAATCCTCAGGTACTCCCTATCCTTTGGCACATTATATTAATTGTGACAATTTCTCTGTAAATTATCGTAAGTGTCTTACAGCTATTATTTCGGATAAAGATCCTAAGACCTTCAAAGAAGTCATGAAACACGAAGGTTGGAGACATTCAATGAAAGAAGAGATACGTGCATTGGAAGACAATGGTACATGGACTTTGGAACATCTTCCTCTATATAAGAAAGCACTTGGTAATCAATGGGTGTACAAGACCAATTTTTTGTCAAATGGAGATGTAGAACGGCTCAAATCGTGCTTGGTTTTGTTGGGAAATCATCAACAAACAGGGATTGACTACAATGAAACTTTTGCTTCGGTCCCCAAGATAACTACTGTTCAAGCCTTCTTAGCATTGCAGCATCCAAAAATTGAGAACTTCACCAAATGGATGTTCATAATGCCTTCTTACATGGTGACCTTGACGAGGAGGTGTATATGAAGCTCCCTCTCGGGTTTGAAAGTCCAGATCCTACGTTGGTGTGTCATTTGCACAAATTGTTGTATGGGTTAAAACAAACCCCTAGATGTTGGTTTGCAAAATTGGTGACTCTTTTGAAAGGGTACGGTTTCCTACAATCTTATTCTGATTATTCTCTTTTTATATTTACTAGAGAGAATATTCAGATTAATATCTTGGTTTATGTTGATGATCTTATTATTTCTGGGAATAATTTCGCTGCACTTGCAACTTTCAAAGCCTATTTGAGTGATTGTTTCAAAATGAAAGACCTTGGGTCTCTCAAATATTTTTTGGGTATTGAAGTAGCTCGTAGTTCGTCATGATTATTTTTGTGTCAACGCAAGTATACTCTTGATATTGTCACTGAAGTAGGGTTTTTAGGTGCAAAGCCAAGTGGATTCCCTATTGAGCAAAGTCATAAACTTGGTCTTGCAAATGGAGATTTGTTGTTGGATCCGGAGGTCTACCGTAGATTAGTCGGGCATTTGATTTATTTAGGGGTCACTCGACCGGACTTGGCATACTCTGTTCATATTTTGTCTTAATTCATGCAAGAACCCTGGATTGAACATTGGGAAGTGGCCTTACGAGTGGTTCGTTGTTTGAAAGGCACCCTAGGACAGGGTATTTTGTTACGTGCCGACACTGAGTTGACTTTGCAGGGATGGTGTAATTTTGATTGGGCGGTTTTTCCTCTTACTCGTCGTTCGTTGACAGGTTGGCTAGTGTTTCTAGGTCAATCTCCCATTTCTTGGAAGACAAAGAAGCAGCACACAGTTTCTAGATCTTCTACAGAGGCTGAATATAGGTCCATGGATGCGGTCACTTGTGAGTTGAAGTGGCTAAAAGGTCTGTTGTTGAGTTTAGGTATACAACATCCCAAGGCAATTAAATTATTTTGTGATAGTCAGTCCGCTTTGCACATTGCAAAAAATCCGATTTTTCATGAACGAACAAAGCACATTGAGGTAGATTGTCACTTTGTTCGTGATGCAATTAATGAAGGTTTGATCTCTCCGTCACATGTTTCGACATCTTCACAATTGGCAGACATTTTTATCAAAGCTCTCGTTAAACTTAGTTTGACTTCTTGCTTTCCAAGTTGAGCATTTTTTATTCTCATGCTCCAACTTGAGGGGGGGGGGGGGTATTGCAGTATAATATATTTGGTAGTTATTTGATAATTTTGGTAGCATATTTGTACGGAAATAATATATTTTGTAGCATATGTGTAAGGAAATAATTAGTTTTCATATTTCAATATTGTATCACATATATATTTTCCCTTGGAGGAATAAATGAAGGCAAGTCAGATTGCACAGTTCTTTTCATATTTCTTTATTCATGATTCTTAATATTTGTTACTGAAACTTCGTTTCCAGAACCGTATGTAGTTGGTTTGTGTTTCTTACCTGAGGCAATTTTTTGTCATTTGTGTTAATTGTTAGCTACATGTTGTTCAAACATATGCCCTGTATAATTTATTTTTAGCAAGAATCTCGATGTTGGCTGATGACAGTAATACAGACCTATTCATATCCTTTTTCTAAGAAGATCCTTGATTAACTTATAAAATCTTCATGTGTGTCTAATTAGCTTTCTATTAATTTTGGCATAGAATTAATCATCTCTTAGCATATGTCGCTCTCTTAGTTGACTCTGCAGATTATCAAATCCGATTTGTTGATTGATAAAGTATAATTTTGCATTTTTTGATATCTAAATACATATGCTTCATTTTGATCATTTTTATAATATGTGTTAGTTGATTTTTTGTTCTGTTCAAATGAATGTTTCAATAGTCCACTAAATATGTGATCCATCATGTTCCTTTAAATATGTCTGTTATTACTTGATTACTCTTGTTAATTATAATATGTAATTCATTGATTTTAGCCTGTTTCATCTTGTGTATCCAGCATAATTAAAATATAAGTTGATTTATTGTTTGGCACGCTTGCTTTTGGAAAGTAACTATAGTAATCAACATTTTCTTGATCCGCTAACATTTAGTAATTATTTTGGCATTTAGTATAATTAATCATGCCATTTTATTAAATTTAAAATAAAATTAGTACCCCACTACTTTAAAATAAAGTTAGTACCACACTTCTTTAAAGTAAAGTTTAAAATAGTTTTGTTACTTTAATTATTGGGATGGATAATTACATTGTCTACTACTTATGTAATAGACTTTTATTTTTCATTGAAATTTAGTTTTTTCTCATTTTCAAGTAACTTGCTGTTTCAATTTAAACAAATTCTTATTTTGGGTTTTATGGTAGTCTTTGTTTGGTTTCTTATTTTTTAATTACTCTCTATTCGTTTAAGAAAATAATTCTTTTACATTTATTGATAAGGGTCTCTCTTGCCATAATTTTAGGTCTTTGTATAGTTGTGTTTCTTGACTTTTTGACCAATTTTTGAATTATTTGACCAAATCAATAATTGATTTGGTTGTTGAAAATCTTGACAAATTTGTTGTTGAAATATTGCTTGATTTTGTTGTTGAAATTTGGGGATCCCTTGGTGAATTTTGGCTCCTCTTATTGACTATTTTAAGGAAAAGTCTGACTAAAAATAGTTGATTTATTATTTCATGATTGTTTTGATTATTATAAATGAAACTACATTTTCTTGTTAAGAGACATACATAAGAACAAAAACAGAAGTAGAGAAAGAAAAGAAGAACATATAATTCTTTCATTTCTCTATTCATTAGGACACAAAGAGGTTTTAAAATAAATTAGTCATTGCTCTTAAGTTCTTTTTTTTTTTTTTAGTTTTGCTACTCCATTACTTGTCTGGATATGAGATATTGCTACTGCCTTCCTTTCACATATTGATAAAACTTCTATTAACCGGTTAGTATTTCGTTTTCTTATTCTATTAATAGATTTTATAAGTTCTTGCATAATATAGCTTGTTAAATAAAATATGGAAAGCATCCAGGTTAGTATCTAAATTCCTTTTCTCTCTTCGTGTATACTTGTTCATTTTACAGAGATATGATAATTGTATTCTCTTCTCTGTTAGCCTTTAAATGTCATAATATCGTATGTGTGTTGTGTGTTATCGTATATTGCTTGTTCTTATCCTTTTAAACAGGTTTTGAACTCTAGAGGTTCAAGATTAGAAGAGTTGCCGGGAGGAGACTTTCGAATGTATTTAGTTTAAGTTTTTGACAAGCTTATGTATTTTATTGTATTTATTCTTTTGGTTCTACAATAATCTGTATGTAAAAACTGCTCATATAATTATAATAAATATTTGGGGACTATTTAAGGAGGATGAGAACTAATGTGATATCTGTATTTATTTTATTTTTAAATGATGTATTGCGTGTGCATGTGGCTATATTAGTAAGTGTTTGAAGGTAACTTTTAAAATCATGCCATTATCATCATGTGTAGATAAAATTCTAAATTTGGGTTTGAGTACTATTTCTATAGGTATTTATTTATTTAATTAAAAAATTACCTAAAGTTTTAATATACAAATAGTATAATCCTAACATTGCCTTATTGTATATTATAATATGTATTTCAAAATGATTTGCCTAACTTTTTACATGTTTACATTTGTTTAAATTAAAATCACTAACTCATATTATTAGAACAATTAAATGATCAAGTTTAGATTAGAACATGTATCAATAAGATTCAAATAAATAGTTATCATGCTATTTTTTTTATGACCACGCCCATAGCTTTAAATGTATCTTCAACATATATATCATCTAGAAAATCATGCCTATAAAATTTAATTATATTTTGAGCATATTATATAATATAGAATTTAGAAATCATGCCTATATGATTTAATGATATTTTTGTATCGCCTAGAAAATCATGCCTATAGGACTATAAATATTTTAATCATGTTAATTCATAAAGAAATTATATCTATAGGATTTAATAAATGTGTTCAATATATACTTTATTTAGAAATCATGGTTATAGGTTAATAATTTTTTCAACATGTTAGTTATTTTGACGTCATGCTCATAGGATTGTTATGTTAATATTATGTAGCAAATCATGTCTATAGGACTTAACTAATAATATTTTCGTAATTTAAATCATCTTTAAATTTTAGCATGTTATTAGAATGTAATGAATATTTTCAGAAGGTTACTTTAGGTAGAAATCATGCCTATATGTTAAGATTGACCTCCCTAATTAATCATGCCTAATATTGGTGACATATATTTCATCAAGTTAGACACCATATTCATAGGATTTAATTTAATATTCTCAACATATTAATATACATAGAAATAATGTTCATAGGATTTTAATAAATATTTATCATGATATTATGTGTAGAAATCATGCCTATAGGATTGTAATAATTATTTATTTTATATTGAAACTGTGCCAACAATATTTTAATAAATATTTCAGCATATAATTGTATTAGAAAGTATGCTTACTATTTTTCATAAATTTTCAATATATTGTTAGAAATCATGCTTATAGGATTTTAAATAAATTTTCATAATATTATTTTATAAAGGGATTATGCCTGTGATATTTTAATAAATTATCAACACAATATTTAGAAATCATATCTATAATATTTTAATAAATTTTCAGCATGCTATTAACTAAAAATCATGTTAATAGGATTTTATGAACTTTATTAGTTAATAACTAAAATTATCAAGCATACCTTCTTTTATTACAGTCACCTTAGTAATTAAAATTGTCTTCATATGTCTAGATAATGAAATTTGTCCTTCATGTTATTCAAGTTTTTATATTTACAATACCTAGTCTAATTGTATGCACACACATAATTATTATGAACTTCACAACTTATCTGTGTTTTCAAGCATGCTAATTAATAAATCTAGAGGCTTATTTGAAATTCTATGTGCTAACTGCTTGTCCTATCTGTTTTGTTTGACAATGTGTCTAATTAGGATGCTTATATTTTCTTTGGTCTAAAACCTACCCTAATAGTACATTCAATGCCTATTAGATATTAAGTTGGGACGATATGGACACTTTAGGACATTAGTTTTTACTTCTTTTAGATCTCTTTAGGATTATAATAACAAATGAATCTAAGAGGGGTAGGGGTAGTTAGGCCCTTCAGAAATGATGGAAGTTGATCCGAGCAGAAAAATGACAAAACTTTATATATTTTGTCTTTTGATTAATAAGCCGGCGCTGATCTGAAGAAGATAAGAATGTAGATATTTTATTTCCTGTCAATTTTTAAAAATTTCATTTGCATATATTTGGGATAGTTTAATATTTTAAAAAAACTTAATGATTTTTAGGCATCACTAATTTTATTTGAAGTATCAACCAGATTATATTTATTACATATTACATATCTACACTTGTCCATTATCTTATTTATTTGTTTGTTTGTTTTCTTTTATATCGTGTCTACAAATAAAATAATCAGTTTTAATACTCGACATTCATATTAGTTACCATAAATTTAAGTAAGCTTATTTATTCATGAATTTAAACATACATCTATATTTCAATACATAAAATTTCCATACATTTCAAGTATATTTCGTTATTATTTATTTTTACCGTACGATAAATATATTACTATTAAATTTGCTACATTCATAATATAGACATATATATGGCATGCCTTGTATTTTTCCTCTTTCTTTCTCAAATTAATGAATATTTTCTTAACATTGTTTTCTAAAGCAAATAAATGAATAAAATATTCCTAATCATTTTTCTAAAACTAAATTTAAGGACTATTTTTAGATAGACTCTGAGGGATGCCTAATACCTTCCCCTCGAGTAACCAAAATCCTTACCTAGAATTTCACCGGTTTCGCAAATCAAAACAAAGTTTACATTTACATTCTTTGAAAATGGTTTTCCTAATCTTTTCCTTAAAATTAGGTGGCAAATCTAAACATTTTCAAAATCAGAGGCACAACCATTTTATGTTGCGAACTATTTCGATCGGTTCGAAAATACGGTGCGACATTATGCATCATTGTTTTCCTGAAAAATGGATCGATCATATCTTTAGATTTATATCCAACATTAGACATTCTATGGTAATTAATGGGAATATGATGGGTTTGGTTTTTATCAAGTCAGGAAGAGGTCTCATCCAAGGAGACCCCCTCTTGCCTTCTTTATTTGTTCTCACTGCCGAACTCTTAGCCATGATGTTAAATGCCCTCCATGACAACCCCAGATACCAAAGTTTCTATATGTGCAACCAAAATCCCAACATCAACCACCTATCATTTGCTGATGATACTATCATTTTATTAGTAGTCATCAACCTTCTCTACAACTCATTCTGAAAGACCCTCCAAATATGAGCAAATGTCTGGCCAACTCATTAACAAGGACAAAATCTCCTTCTCCATGTATATTAGCACTTCTCCTAGATCCATGGAAAGAAGAATCCTTGGGATGAAACATGTGGAACTACGTATAAATATTTTGGTTGTCTACTTTATTGTAGGAGGAAGTTGGTCTCATACTACTATAATATGGTCACCAAGGTTATAAATAAAATCAAAGGGTGGAATCTCATATTCTTGTCCATGGGTACAGGGACCATCCTCATAAAACATGTGTTAATAACCCTAAATGTTCACATCTTAGCCATTGTTCACCCCCCCCCCCCCCCGCCCTAAAGGCATAGTTGAGCAACTGAAATCCTACTTAGCAAGATTTTTTTGGTCAGGGAATGAAGTGGTAGAAAAATACCATTGGGTGGCCTGAAATAAATTATGTTTCCCTATCAAAGAAGGAGGTACAAACTTTAGAAAAATGGATGATGTCCATAAAGCCTTTCACTATGAAGCATTATTCCTAAGAACTAAACACTGTGGTCTAACTCACCCCATCAACATTACCTAAAGACTTGGTGTCTCTCACCTGGAAAGCTATGAGTGAGTTGAAACTAAAAGTTGACGGAAATATTTGGTGGAAAATTGGTAAAGGAGAGATCAGTTTCTGGTTTGACAATTGGTCGAACTTAGGCCCTCTCTACACTATGCTGGATGACGTCAATCTTTTTCAAAACATTAAGGTTAATGAGGTTCTAAGACATGGGAAATGGGACTGGAATAGTCTTGAGCATCAACTGCCTAACAATGTTAAAAAAGCTATAATAAGCCAAGACATTTCTATTGCCGGGACATAGATGATAAACCTTTTTGGACCTGCAATGATAATGAAAAATTTCTCCATTACTACAACATGGGAACTAATTAGTCAAGGGGAAAAAAATCATATCTCTCAGTTTGACTCAAAAATTTGGCTCACCAAAGTTTATTTTAAATTAAATTTCCCAACGTGGAGAGCCATCTATAATAGACTTCCAACTGAAACCAAGATAGTAATGCTTGGAATTAACATTGTTTTCATTTGTCGTTGTTGTGTAGGCAGGAATTGCGGAGATCTAGGTGTAGAGTCAAGTATGAAGATGAGAAACTTTCTAAGCATAAATTTACCACCTTTATCAACCTCAATATTATCCAACACACCAAATTCCATTTTTCCAAATTTCAGTCCAAATTTAATCACATCCTAGACCTAAAATTGGTGGACCCTATCTCTACTCTTGTAATTTGGGAAAAATCGATGCAATCTTTTGTCAAACTTAATACCGATGGTTTATGCATTTAAGGAAATTGCGGAGGAGGAGGGATAATAAGAGACAATGAACGCAAGGTGATCATGACCTTTTATCTATCTCTGAGGACAGGTGATAGCAACTTGGCAAAAGTTGTTGCACTCTTGTATGGTCTTAACTGATGCATCCAAAATGGTCATCCTAGGATTATAGGGAAAATTGATTCCCTCTTACTATAGAATTGTATTCAAGGCAAGTGCCAAAGCCTTTGGAAGACTGAAGACATCATTAGTAGGATCAAGATTTTGTTGGAGACTTATCATATCCTTACCACTCATTGCCTGAGGGAAGTTAACATGGTTATTGACAAGCTAGCGTCTCTGAGTAGAAACAATTGTATCTACACTAACTATAACTTCTAATCTAGACCAATCAAAGTTTTAGTTAACATAGACAGATGGAAAATACCATCTTTTAGAATCATGAGGAGAAATCATGGTGCTATCATCTTTGAACCACCATGATGTAACAACTCCATTGCCACTTGTTTCGACTAACTCTTTTGCCTATAAGCCTAAAAGACTAACAAATAAATATGTACTCAAGAAGACCATGCCTAGTCCTCCTCCTCCCTCTGTATCCTCTTTGATAGTGACAATAGAATCATCACTCTTTTGTTTTAAAAAAATCCTTTAGATCAGGTCTATCCATGGTTCCGCATATCCAAGGACTTGGCATAAAACACATGAATGACCACTAGACCCTGTCGTATGCTTTGGTCATGTCTAATTTAATAACAACATTCCTACGTATACCCCTGATACGTTTGCTAGTTGATATAATTAATCATTTCTTGAGCAAGGAAAATGTTCTCAGAGATGGTCCTCCCTTTAACTAACTCACTTTGATCTTGCAAAAAAACATCGCAAAAACTAGTGGGCCGAATGTCAGTGAACTGTTGAGGAGATTCAATTTTAGGAAGCATGGTCAGGCAAGTAAGAGTTACATATTGTAGTTTATTTGCAAGATTTTGAAATTATAATGAATTAACTCGAGAAGCTTCTGAACATTTTAGTGGCTCAACTTTAACAGTGTTTGAAGATGCACACTTTAAGTGACAATATTTTGACATAGTTTTGCCATTTATTTTGCTACAAATGAAATAAAACAGAAACATTCATCCATGAAAGGGACACTTCACTTATCAGCATATACATTATTTATTTTATAGCCACTCATCATCACTGTTTGAACCCATGGGTGTTTACATATATGGCCTTCATTCCTCATCTTCTTGCGCTGTCATTGTCTAAAAATAGATAATGGAGTATAGGGAAAGTGTGTGGGGATGGGGTGGGGTGAATATTATTTTAAACGAGATTATGTAAGATTGAGTTGTATATGGCTAATTCATTCAAAAGTTTAAGGAGAATCAAGATGATACTAAAAAATTTATTTACTTAATTATATCTTAGAAACAAATAAATTTCTTCTTAATTTTTTTGAGGCCTTTTTCTATTCTCTTAACTTTGCTTTACTTATTGTGAACTCCCATAAAAATTCATCCTTTATATGTATGATTTGTGGCACTTGGAAGATCTGTCTCCTTCCTATATGCCTCCACTCCTTTTCCTTTTATTTCTCCTGCCTTTTTTTTTTCCTTTTACTATATTCATGAGGTTAATCATAAGAGATTTACCACCACAAAATAGAGAAAGTTGAACCAATGCAAAAAATTGACCTCCAATAAGTAAAGCAACTTGAATGGAACTGACATTTCCTATATATGCCTGTTATGTGTTTAGTCATGATATGTGGTAATAAGGGAAAGATATATAGACAATCTCAAAAGCAAATGGTTTGTATAGAAACTAAGGCCACTTTGGATCATAGGTGAAGTCTCAATCAATACTTATTTGTCAATTAATGTTTTTTAAAATGAAATATAAAGTCCGTTTCTCTTTTGATAAGAATTTGAAAATCTACAAAAACTCTTTTCTCCTTGATTAGAATGACGATGGTGTCACGCCCCAGGAGGGTACCCTAGGCGTGGCCGGCACTCGAAGGCCATTTCTGACCTCCGAGCGAACCACCTGGTCCAGTCATACCTTCATTCAATCATATTCTCTTAGCGGAAAACTCAAATAATGAAATACTGATCATATATATATATATATATATATATATATATATATATATATATATATATATATATATATATATGGGGGGGCCGGAGGCCAAACATTTACAGCCCAACAGGACAATAAAATAAGACTCCTCAAAATAACAGTTCGACCTCCCCACACTCCAGTCTATGAAGCCTCTATCAAAGTCTAAGAGGTGTCAATGACAAGTCCATGGCTACCAGCAATCAAAATGAAGGAAATGTCAACAAAATTGTACATGAAGGCTCAATATCTTCCGGAAACTAAGAGGACTCACCAACTAGCTGATGGTGTATATGGATCTTCAACGGAGCGCCGGTTGATGATCTCTAATACCTGTCTCTGCATCATGAAACGATGCAGGCCAAATGGCATCAATACATAGAATGTACGAGTATGTAAAATGGCCGAATATAACGAATATCAAGGAAGAATTAATCAACTCGGGAGCTCAACGCAAGAGGGATAACAACTCAATCAAATGTCCTAAGTCTAAACAAGAATATAATTTAGACGGGACCAATCACATACAATTCAACTCAATCTGACCCAGAGTACTATCAAGACCTATTTGGGAGTTTCTCTTAACCGACAACCATCACTTATGAGCCAGTGAAAGTATAACAAACCGAAGTTGTTGCCGCCTCCGTCCATACTTTGCCAAGGTATGAACGAATCAACAAATCATGGATCCAATCCAACCAGGTCCTATAATGTCAGGACAAATCTCTTGGGGAAGCATCCGACTTTAATGGTTCCATCCCCCTACGTTTGGCGACGCAGTTATTGGGTTCGAGTATGGACTATACTCTCGCCCAATGCGGTGCTCGATACTCCTCCCAAGACTCAATGCTCATAAAACTCCATTCAATCAACTCAATCAAATCACATCGACAAGTCTCATTACAACCTTGTCAACTCATCAACTCTATCGCAATCAAATCTCTTCCAATCATACTATCCGATCAATCTCAATCATATCTTCAAAAGAAGTTTAAATGCACATATATAGCAACATCTAGATATAATCAATCATTTCCTCCATCCATATGAGAAATCTTTGAGACTCATCACAATTTCAAGACTTTAAATTTACATTTTTATGATAAGCAACATTTTTAAGAAAATAGCATCCTTTATCAAAATCTACATAGAAAAGAAGATCAATAGAACATATTTAAAAACCCATTTTCATCAACTCATACTCACACAAATGCTCATTTTGGGAACTTCTTAACTCCACAACATACACACATATAGAATCAAATAAATAGGGGACAAAACTCGTTTAAACTTAGACCATACCAAGAAACTTCATTTTCATGAACATCTAACCTCAAAGCAAGAATAGGGCACATGGGTGGACTCAACCCATGTTTTGGGTGGCCTTACATACCTTAGTGAAGACTTGAAGAAAACCTTGTGGTTGGGTCTTCAATGGAGGACTCAAATCTTGAAGCTCTTGGACTCTTTTTGTTGGAAATGGAGAAGAAGAAGAAAAAGAGAGATAGAAAGAGAGAGAAGCTCCTAGGGCTTTTTAGAGAGAGAGTGAGGCTGCAAAAATGTGTTCCCAAAAGACCAAGGGTAACATATATATAATTTGGGTAAATTCCCAAATTGCCCCTCCTCAAAAGTTTTGAAAAATAGGCAAAAACGCACCTGGTACGATAGTGGAGCATCGCGCCATTGCAGCGCCAGGCCAATTACGCCTAAAACTTGCACACCTCGCAGTGGCGCGCCGCGCCCCATATTTTCTAGGTTTTGGAAATTTGGCCTGAAAAACCCTGCACAACTTTTAGCGGCGCGTCGCGCCAGGGGCCAAACTACTGAGGCATGTTCCTGGCATGATAGTGGCATATCGCGCCACTATGGCGCCAAGCCCAGATTTCCAGTAGTTGAACCCAGGCCTGAAAATCTCTGTTGTGCTCATTCATCTTAGGATTGCCATATCTTTCGACTCCAAACTCCAAAATTTACATTCTTGGTGGCATTGGAAAGAAGACTCGACGACCTTTAATTTAATAGGTTGTGGTCCACCTATATTTTCGTCTCTTAAAAGATAGGGTCTTTAGAAGTCGACTCCTTATACAAACTCGTCCTAAAACTTAGCCACGACGAACCTTCTTAGTCTTAGCTTGGTCCTAGGGAGCCCACCTCACCTCCAACACTTTTTAATTACTCGGGGACTCATCTTAACTCACACACATACTTTGAAATAATTGAGTTAGACCCTACACAAATACAATAAGGGTCCGAATCTTAGGAAAATGTTTTTGAGGGGTGTTACATTATCTCCCCCTGGGGATCATTCGTCCTCGAATTACGAGTGACTAAGAATGGACTCGGAGTACAAATCACAATCAGAATTCAGTCAATCAACCAATCAAATTCTCAATCAATTACCAATCAAGACTCAAAATGCACAATGAATTCAATGTCAAGAAAATGAACATTACCTTCAACATTCTCCTTGGTAAGCATTAATAGATGTGGATATGTAGATTTCATGGCTTCCGCCGCTTCCCATGTGGATTCCTCAACAAATTGATTCCTCCACAGGACTTTTACTGAGGCGACCTCTTTGTTCCTCAATTTGTGAATTTGGCAATCAAGAATTTGGACCGGAACTTTTTCATAGGATAAGCTATCCTTAATTCCAACGCTATCAATAGGGACTACCAATGAGGGATCGCCCAATTTCCCTTGGTCTTTTGGAACTTCTTCTGAGGGTAAATCCAACTCATAAGCAACACTCCCAATCCTCCTCAAAATTTGGTACAGACCAATATATCGAGGACTAAGTTTCCCCTTCTTTCCAAACCTCATGACACCCTTCATGGGTGACACTTTAAAATACACCCAATCACCCACCTCAAACTCTAAGTCTCTCCTCCTCATGTCGGTGTAAGATTTTTGGTGGCTTTGGGCTGTCTTTAGCCTCTCTCAAATAACTCGTACCTTCTCCATGGCTTGATAAACAAGGTCAGGCCCAATCAACTCGTCTTCACCAACTTGAAACCACCCAATAGGAGATCTATACCTTCTCCCATACAAAGATTCATAAGGAGCCATTTGAATGCTTGCATGATAGCTATTGTTGTATGCAAACTCTATGAGGGGTAAGTGATCGTCCCAATTTCCCTTGAAGTCGAGCATACATACCCTCAACATATCTTCCAATGTCTGGATGGTGCGCTCTGCTTGGACATCTGTCTGGGGATGGAAGGCTGTACTCAAGTTCACCCTCAAACCTAATCCCTTCTGAAAGGATTTCCAAAATTGGGAAGTAAATTAAGCTCCTCTATCTGAGATGATAGACAAAGAGACCCCATGCAATCTGACGATCTCTTGTATATACAACTTTGCATAATCTTCTGCGGTGTCAGTAGTCTTAACCGCCAAGAAGTGAGTTGATTTCGTCATTCTATCTACAATCACCCAAATGGAATCATGTTGCTTTCGGGACTTCGGAAAGCCTATAATAAAGTCCATGTTGATCATCTCCCACTTCCATTCTGGAATTCCTATGTTTTGGGCTAAACCACATGGCCTTTGATGCTCAACCTTCACCTATTGGCAATTTGGGCACTTGGAAACAAATTCCGCAATATCCCTCTCCATCCTACTCCACCAATAGATTTCCCTCAAGTCATGGTACATTTTCGTGGAGCCTGGATGAATAGAGTATATGGAACTATGCGCTTCGACCATAATCCTCTCTCGAACATCATCGATACCAACTACACACAATCTACTTTGGTACCTCAACACACTATCTCCCTCTTTGGTGAAAACCATCACCCTTTGTTTGTGAACAACTTTCTTCAGCCAGAGGAGGATGGGATCCTGATCTTATTTCTCCTTTACCTCTGTTATAAGTGAGGACGTACCCCCATCTCGAACGTTTACTCCACCTTCATAGTTCTCTTCGAGTTGAACTCCCAATCGGGCTAATATATGTACCTCCTTCACCAATTACCTCCTTCCCTTTTCCACATGGGCAGTGCTACCAATGGACAACCTGCTAAGAGCATCAACAACAACATTAGCTTTACCTGGATGGTAGAGGATGCTCATGTCGTAGTCCTTGAGTAGCTCAAGCCATGTTCTTTGCCTCAGGTTGAGTTCGTTGTGGCTGAAGACATATTGCAGGCTCTTGTGATCGGTGAATACATCAATATGCACTCCATATAAGTAGTGGCGCCAAATTTTAAGTGCGAACACCACAGCCGCCAGTTCAAGGTCATGAGTTAGGTAATTTCTCTCATGAACCTTAAGCTGTCTAGAAACATAGGCTATCACCTTCCCCCTTTGCATCAACACACAACCTAAACCAATTTTGGACGCATCACAATAGACCACAAAGCCCTCTATTCCATCGGGCAAAGTTAGGACAGGAGCAGTGGTTAGTTTGGCCTTTAATTTCTAGAAACTCCCCTCACAAGCATCGGACCATTGGAACTTAGCCTTGTTTTGAGTCAGCTTAGTCAATGGTGATGATATGGATGAGAATCCCTCTACAAACCTTCGATAATATCCAGCCAAACCCAAGAAGCTCCTTATCTCTGTCGGGGATGTGGGTCTGGGACAATTATTTACTTCCTCAATCTTCTGAGCATCAACCTGAATACCATCTCCCGATACAATGTGGCCTAAGAAGGCCACTGATGCAAGCCAAAATTCACATTTAGAGAACTTTGCATATAATACCTGGTCCCTCAAAGTTTGCAAGATGACTCTAAGATGATGGGCATGCTCCTCCTCATTCTTGGAGTAAACCAGAATATCATCTATAAATACAATCACAAACATATCAAGACATCGTTTGAATACTCGGTTCATGAGATCCATATAAGCGGCGGGGGCATTAGTCAACCCAAAGGACATGACCAAAAATTCGAAGTGGCCATAACGAGTCCAGAAAGCAGTCTCCAAAATATCACATTCTCTCACCTTCAACTGGTGGTAACCGGATCTCAAGTCTATCTTTGAGAAACACGTGGCACCCTAAAGTTGATCAAATAGATCATCTATCCTGGGGAGGGGGTATTTGTTCTTTACGGTGACCTTATTCAGCTGTTTGTAGTCAATACACATTCTAAGGGACCCATCTTTCTTTTGAACAAATAGGACCAGAGCTCCCCATGGTAAGACACTCGGCCTAATAAATCTCTTATCTAATAAGTCTTTCAACAGCTCCTTCAACTCTCTCAACTCGGCTGGGGCTATTCTATATGGAGGAATTGAGATAGGCTGGGTATCAGGAAGAACATCAATCCCAAAGTCAATCTCCCTATCCGGAGGGACTCTAGGCAGATCTTCAGGAAAGACATCCGGAAAGTCGTTGACAATCGGAACCGACTCAAGGGATGGAGACTCAATGCTGTCATCTTTCACTCGGACAATGTGATAAACACACCATTTTGAGATTAGCTTCCTAGCCCTAAGGTATGAAATAAACTTACCCTTAGGCGCAACAGGACCACCCTTCCACTCTATGACAGCCTCATTCGGGAATTTGAACGTGACAATCTGAGTTCTACAATCAATGGAGACATAACAGACATAAAGCCAGTCCATGCCAAGGATCACGTCAAAATCAACCATATCTAACTCAACCAAGTCAGCCAAGGTATCTCTATGATGAATTGACACAGTGTAATCCCTATAGACTTTCTCAGCTACGACAGAATCAACAACAGGGGTAGCTACGTAGAAAGGCTCACTAAGACATTCAGGGATTTTATTAAACTTACTAGCCACGTAAAGAGTCATAAAAGATAATGTGGCACCTAGATCCATCAAAACATAATAGTCAAGAGAAGAGACTCGAATCATACTCGTCACGATGTTTGGAGAGTTATCCTGATCTTGGCGACTACCCATGACATATAGGTGGTTTGTACCTCCATTCGTACTTGAAGTAGTTCCCCTCTGATTACCCCTAGACGATGGTGCGGTGGTAGAGAACTGGGCCCTGTTCCCCCATGCTGGACACTCCTTCTAAAAATGGTCTATTTGGCCGCATTTATAACAACCCATCCTTCCCTCTATGCACTCTCCCAAGTGAAGCTTACCACACTTGACGCATGGTGGCTTCCCTTGCGCACCTTGACCCATGCTAGCTTGGGATTGATAACCCTGGGGTCTGAAATTCTGGTGACCTTGTCCCTGCCGATCATATCTGTTCTGCGGCATTGGTGCACTGGCGGTAGATGAGGCATAGTTGGAAGGTCTCTTCTGGAAGAAGGACCTGTTGCCCTTGTTTTGCCTCTGCTCATTCTCCTGCCCAGCTGATCTCGCCTTCTTGCTCAGATGCTCCTCTCTGTCTTTCCTCTTCTCATCCTCCACCTGTTGAGCATACACCATTAGTCTCGAAATATCCATGTCTGAGATCAACAATGCTGCTTTGACTCCTTCTTCACATGCCTCCCTAACCCGGAGACGAACTTCCTCATCTTTGACCTCACATCTGGGATCATTTTTGGAGCATACCTGGATAACTTGATGAACTTCAGGCTGTACTCCTTAACAGTCATGCCTTCTTGTTTTAGATTTACAAATTCCTCCACTTTCGCTTCCCTCAATTCTCGGGGAAAGAAGTGGTCAAGGAAGGCTCCCTCAAATTCATCCCATCTAGAAGGTTCAACATCCTCACCCCTACCTTGCTCCCATTGGTTATACCAGATGTTTGCCACATCCTTGAGTTGATAACACACCAACTCAACCCCCTCAATTTCCGTAGCATGCATAGCTTTTAGAATTTTCCATATCTCATCAATAAAGTTTTGGGGATCTTCATCAACCTTAGAACCCGTGAATGCCGGCGGATTCATCCTCAGAAAGTCTCTAATTCTAGTGGAAGCAGATGTCTCTTGGGAACTAGAGCTTAGAGTCGACGAACTCTGATTACCACTTCGAGCAGCCATTAGTTGCATGAGCATTGCAATTGCTCCTCGAAATTCTGCCTCTGATGTGGGTGCAGGTGGAGTAGCTGGCACTTGGGGTGCCTCCAAGTATCTCGCAGGTCGGCTTTTAGCCCTTGTCGGGCGTGGCTCAGACTAGGGCATCTCGGTGTTATCAATATTCCTCTGGCTAGCAGTACGTTTTGGAGGCATTATCTGTAACATAAATGCACGAATTAGAAAGGAGTTTTATAGAGTTTTAACTCTATCGCACGAAGTCAGAGTATGAAAGAAGTGAAACAATTCCTAATGTCCTATAGCCTCCTGCTTATAAGTGTGGTGCACAACACACCTATAAGCAAGACTCTACTAGACACGGCTTCATAGACTCCATGGGACATATATATGCGGCCAAATAGCATCCTTTATCAAAATCTACATAGTCAAGAAGATCAATAGAGCATATTTAACAACTCATTTTCATCAACTCATACTCACATAAAGGCTCATTTTGGGAACCTCTTAACTCCACAACATCAACACATATAGAATCAAATAAATAGGGGACAAAACCCGTTTAAACTTAGACCATACCAAGAAACTCCATTTTCATGAACATCTAACCTCAAAGCAAGAATAGGGCACATGGGTGGACTCAACCCATGTTTTGGGTGGCCTTACATACCTTAGTGAAGACTTGAAGAAAACCTTGTGGTTGGGTCTTCAATGGAGGACTCAAATCTTGAAGCTCTTGGACTCTTTTTGTTGGAAATGGAGAAGAAGAAGAAGAAGAGAGATAGAGAGAGAGAGAGAAGCTCCTAGGGCTTTTTAGAGAGAGAGTGAGGCTGCAAAAATGTGTTCCCAAAAGACCAAGGGTAACATATATATAATTTGGGTAAATTCCCAAATTGCCCCTCCTCAAAAGTTTTGAAAAATAGGCAAAAACGCACCTGGCGCGATCGTGGAGCGTCTCGCCATTGCAGCCCCAGGCCAATTACGCCTAAAACCTGCACACCTCGCAGTGGCGCGCCGCGCCCCATATTTTTTGGGTTCTGGAAATTTGGCCTGAAAAGCCCTGCACAACTTTTAGCGGCGCGTCGCGCCAGGGGCCAAACTACTGAGGCATGTTCCTGGCACGATAGTGGCGCGTCGCGCCACTAAGGCGTCAAGCCCAGATTTCCAGTAGTTGAACCCCATGCCTGAAAATCTATGTTGTGCTCGTTCTTCTTAGGATCGCCATATCTTTTCGACTCCGAACTCTAAAATTTACATTCTTGGTGGCGTTGGAAAGAAGACTCGACGACCTTTAATTTAATAGGTTGTGGGCCACCTATATTTCCGTCTCTCAAAAGATAGGGTCGTTAGAAGTCGACTCCTCATACAAACTCGTCCTACAACTTGGCCACGACGAACCTTCTTGGTCTTAGCTTGGTCCTAGGAACCCCACCTCACCTCCAACACTTTTCAATTACTCGGGGACTCATCTTAACTCACACACATACTTCGAAATAATTGAGTTAGACCCTACACGAATACAACAAGGGTCCGAATCTTAGAAAAAGTTTTTTGAGGGGTGTTACAGATGGTGTTCGCTAGATACTTCATTCGTTCACTTTTACTTGTTCATTATTTAAATTTTTTTATTATTATTTTTACTTGTTACTTGTAACATATCATGAAAAGATATTTAACTTTTTTTATTTTATTCTCAATATTAATTATTTATTTTCCAAATTATTTCCCAAAATCTATGACTATACATCAATTAATATGGATATTATGATAAAATACTCATATAAATCATTTTTTCTTAAAAAGCATATAAAATTTAAAGTGGACAAGTAAAAGTGATAGAAGGGAGTATGATACTAGCACTGTAGCTAGTTAGTCACGACATAATAGCTATTTGATTAATTGCTCTAATCTTGTCATGTCCCATCTAAACCCTGTAATTTTGATTGATAATTAAAGTAGTGGTAACGTCTGTGTATATTTTATTTTTTACAAAGCTCGCTTATTGGGATTGCATTAAATATGTTGTTATTATTAGTACGTAGCACTTCTCCGTTTCATAAGGTATCCAAAGAAAATTAGGAAAAAATGAGCATAGCTGTACAAAATATAGTATAATTTAGACTTATGGCTTGTACTGTCCTGGTACATGCTCTCCTTGTAGAAAAAAAAATACTTCCATCAGTTTATTTGTGATGTTGTTTTCTTATTATTTTTTTTCGATTTTTCTGTCGGTAATCATAGCAATTCGGCTTGGTGCAGCAATAGTCATTGAAGTCGTAGTATTTTTAATTGTCATTTTCACTGTCAAAAAAATTGACAAAAGTTGATTCAGTAAGCAATAAACAGAATTGAAAACTTATCTCTACAATAACGACGAAGTTTGTATATTCTTTAAATCGTTGTGCAAGTATGAATTTTAATATTTCAACAAAGTTTTTATATTCTTCAAATTGAAATCTAAATTCACATTTTATATTTAACAATTTGGTGAAATTTTTATATCCTTCGAACTAAATACACAATATGATTATTTTGGTGAAGTTTTGATATTCTTCAAATCAAAGGAGTAGAAAATCAAAAGATTTTAGTCATTTAAAAATCAAACATTGTTTAATGTCAAATGGAGTAGAAAATCACAAAGATTTTATTCTCCAAACAATAATACATATTAATAATTAAAACAGGTACTGTTTTTTAGGTTATTTTCTTGGAAAGTTTTATAAGTAGCGAGATTAGTGCATTTGTTTTTGTAAAAAATAACAATTTTTTTGTAAAAAATGTAGTAGTATTTATCTTTCAAAATATAGCATATACATTATAAGTACACTCTTTCAAAATGTAGCATATACTTTGTATGCATGCGTATACAGTTTATGTCCATTTCTGGTCGGGTATAGTTTCTTTTCGATTTCTCCCTTACAGCCGTTATATTGATACATTGTATATACACTAATACATGAATAAATAAAAATAAACGGAGGAAATATAGTACAAATCACTCACTCCAGCCTTGACAACAAAGATGTGAAAGGAATGTTGGTTTTGAATTTTGTCTGTTTTTAACATTGTCATATCATAAACAACGAAGTTTTATTTTTGGCAAAGCGTTGACAGTTTGTTATTTTACAAACAAAAGGAATATTTATATGCCTTATAAGTAACCAAACTGCAAAGTATCATCAAGAATTATACTTTATTGACATAAGTGGATGATCCCAATCTTCTAGTCCACCGACAACGTTTAGAAGAAGTGGATGATCCCAATCTTCTACAAGTTAAAATATATAAATGGTCCAATAATAAAAAAAAATATTATCTCATTAAGAAAAATGAAAAACATCAAATTATTACAATCTCCATTTCAAATTGTTTTAGCTGCTTTCTTTTTTAGTCCGTTTAAAAAGAATGATTTTTTCTCTTTTTAGTAATTTTTTAATTTCAACTTTCCACATTAGATGTTTAAAACCACAAAATTAAAGGATATTTTAATACATTTGACATATTTTTAATTTAAGACCCCAAGATTCAAATTTTTTTTATTTTCTTAAATTTCATGCTAAGTCAAAACAGGCCAATCAATTTAAAATGTAGTGAGT
Organism: Solanum dulcamara; assembly: GCF_947179165.1. Taxonomy (NCBI): domain Eukaryota; kingdom Viridiplantae; phylum Streptophyta; class Magnoliopsida; order Solanales; family Solanaceae; genus Solanum; species Solanum dulcamara. The sequence continues at coordinate 73,660,904 of NC_077237.1, forward strand.
GTTATTCTCTTTGCAGCCACCTAAAATGGAAAATGTCACATAAATTGGGACAAATAGAGTATTATATATAGAGGAAAAAACTACCTGAAAGAGCAAACATATGCAGGTATCCAAAATAGGGAGAGTTTTAAAAAATTATAATACATAGCGAAAGTTTGAGTTTTACTTGTTTCAGGGAGCAAATCCAATTAGAAAAGCTCACATTGGGCTTATATCAATTCGCTTTGTATTTGTTCACACTAATACAAAACGAACATATACAAAATAAATCGATATACTAGCTGTATTGCGAGTGTTTTTAAATAGAAAATTTTCACATATGACAAATTTTTTAAGCATAATTTCTTCATATGGTATAGTTTCTCTAATTACTTATAATGAAAAACATAAAATTTGCCATTATACAAATGTTGTAGTGAATTATACAAAAGTTGTAGCAAATTATACAAACGTTATATCCATGAATTATTTGTATACCGAAATATACAAAAACCGGTATACACATGTATTTGTATATCTCGCAAGCGAGATTGAGAGAGAGGAGGAGAGAGGCGAATTGTATATGTATATCTGTCGAATTGTATATGTATATTTTGTCAAAAAATTATATATATGTAACTGGTATACATATGTATTTGTATATCTGATAAGTGAAATTGAGAGAGAGGAGGAGAAAGGCGAGCGAGATCGAGAAAGGGAGGAGAGAGGCAAGCGAGAGGCGAATTGTATATGTATATCTGTCGAATTATATATGTATATTTGTCAGAAAAATTGTATAATGATAACTGATATACATATATATTTGTATATCCGGCAAGCGAGATTTGTCATACCTCGTAAATAGATAGCTATGTTTGCTGCGAGTCGTAATTATTTTAAACTATACCCTAAATGCGTAATATAATAGTAAAATTTGTCATATTGCATAATTTTCCCTTTTTAAATAAACTATTACTATATTTGATAATTAACCAAATTATTACTATGATTAATAATTAAAGCTCAAAACACTGGTAATTTTGAAATTTTCTCAACAATATGTTCTTCTGTTTCAGGATGAGAATTAATATAAATGTGAGAAAAGAACAACAGAAGCAGGCATGAAAGCAAACAAAATATATACTTTAAGCCTGTTTGACATTATTATATTATTGGGTGGTCAAAAACATTTATTTTGAAAAAAAATATTTTTTTTGAAAAAGGTGTTTGACTAATCAATAAAACTGTTTTTAAATAAAAGCAGAAACAATTTTTCTGTTGTTAGAAAGAAGCTAAAAATTTCTGCTTCTCTCAAAAAACAGAAGCAGAAGAAGAAAATTATTTATTTTAAGACCAAAATATTCCTTCTATATATACATATTTATCAATATATCCATTATATTTATTTATTTTTGTGGTGAATTTTTGTATGTAGTTATTTAATTTATGGAATAATTTTTAAATTTATTTTGTTTGATATTTTTAATTATATTTAAATCATCATTTTACTAATATTTTTTTTATTCATTTATGTATAATATTGATTGAAAATTTGAATATGTATATTTTAATCTAATAAAAATAAAAATTTAATAATAGATATTTAAAATAATTTCTCTTTATAAAATAATTTTAATATTAAAAATGCATTGATATTTGTCCTTTTTCGTAATTTGACTTTAAAAAGTACTTTTTAAAAAAACCAAATTAGTCAAATATAATCTGTTTATCAAAAATACTTTTTAAATAAATTAACAAACACAAATTACTTTTTTCGAAAGCATTTTTCTAAAAAATTATTTTTAAAAATAAGCAATTTTTAGTACCAATGTCAAACACTCTTAATAGAGTATAATAGTTGGCACTCTATCCGCTTAGTAAATGGCGAAATGGAGTTGTTTCAGGTGGATGGTGATTCCCAAATTCCCTTGTTGACAACCATAACAGAGTGAAACACTTGAATAAAAATTTGTGCCAAATACTCATCCGTTTATTTTTATTAGTCTACTATTTTAAAAATAGATTTTCGCTTATATTTGTTATTTTTAACATATCAAGAAAAGATAATTAATTTTTTTTATTTTACCTCAGCATTAATTACTTATTCTCCAAATTATTTTTCTAGACCTAAAATTATATATATCAAAATTAATGTCATGCCCCGGGAGGATACCCTAGACGTGGCCGGCACTTGAAGACCATTTCTGATCCCCAAGCGAACCACTTGGTCCAATCACACATCCATTCAATATCAATCAACCAACAGAAAGTTTAAAATAAAGAAATAATTTGGCAGACAATCCAACTCAACGATCTAACTCAATAAAGAAAGGTCATGAGCCAACAAATCAAACTCCGATCTTTGTCATTAAAATAGTTTGACAAGAATAATTCAAGGAAAGAAAATACTCAATCGACCCATCACTATCTAGTCTATGAAGTCTCTATCACTACTATCTAATTGGTGCTAATGACATGTTCATGGCTACCTCAAATCAAAATGAAAAGGACTAACTCGACGCAAGAATAACATAAGTGGTGTCCTCCGAATGTAGGGAGGACTCACCAATACGCGGAGTGTGTATAGATCCTCAATGGTGCTCCTACTGACGATCTCTTAAACCTGTCTCTGTATCATGAAACGATGCAGGTCCAAATGGACGTCAGTACATAGAATGTACGAGTATGTAATATGACAGAATGAAACATACCTCAAGGAAGAATAACGTTGGTTCGAATATCTCAATTCAGAAAGATAAAAGAGACTCAATAAAAGTGTCATAAGTCTTAAGTAAGGATACAGTTTTAGACAAAGACCAATCATATACCATACAACCCATTCCAATAATGTATAATACAGTTCAATCAAATCATTTACAATTCGATCCCATCCAATCATATACCGCTCTATTCAACCCATCCAATCGTACACTATCCGATCATATATCGTTTAATCCAATCCACCACATATCACCTACTCCAATCCAATCATACATAATATCATCTAATCCAATTCAATCATATACAATCAACTCAACAAACAACTCAACAATCAAGTCAAAGAACTCAACTCAATAAATATGCAACTTAGAACTTAGTAATGTTATACAATCCAACTAAATTTCAAACAATCTCAATCGAACCAATCATATCATGCACAAACCACTCAATTTGGGAGTTTCTCTAACCGACAACAATCCCACCACCTATATATAGGTGATGCACAACGAGTCACGTTGTTGCTTCGTCCGTTCATACTTGCCAGGATATGAACGACTCAAACCAATCATGAATCCGTCAATCAATCAAGTTCTATCATTTTAGGACAATGAAATAGGGAAACATCCGACACGGTATAATCCCTTCCTACGTTGGCGGCGTATTTTATGGAATTCGAGTATGGACTATACTCTTATCCAATTCGGTGCTCAATACTCCTCTCAAGACTCAATACGCACATAGCTATTATGTGAGTAAAATATTTAAAATACTCATTTAGTCTCATCAGACTCTTTCAAATCAGCTCATTTAGTCTCATTGGACTCTTTTGAGACTCAATCAAATCTGGCCTCATTGGGCCTTCTTTCAAATTGACTCATCGCAAATCATCAAACTCTTCTCTTCAAAATTTGTACAATCTCACTCAATCTCAAAAATTGACTTTTTAAAGTAAAAATGTTCAACTCATTTATACTAAAAATACTCATATTCAAAAATAATTAAAAGACTTCTCAAACTCAACTCATGCTTAAATTCTTCTAAAAAAAATCATAGATGAAAATAATCATTCTTTAAACTCAAAAATAGTGTATAAATAGTTTATGCATAAATGTTCACAAATCATTTATTTAAAACTCCTTCTAAAAAAGTTATTTATTTTCAAAATGCTCATGAGGCTCCAATCAAATCAATTTATGCAAATCACATATCGCATAATCACATTAGACTCCAATCTACTTCATCACACAACATCCTCATCAACATAACATCTTCATTTACATCATCGTCAAATATCATCATCGCATCATCATCAAATATCATCATCACATCATAACTATTCCATTTAATTCTTTTCATTCCAATCAATACACATACACAAACCATCCATCTCAAACTCAAGACAAATTATGACCAAAAGAAATCTCATCTTGGGTTCATGTGAATGAATACATGAATTCATACTCTCAATAAAACTCAACTCAAGAACACCGTCAATACATATGAATTTATATACAAAAAATCATTTGTAGTCAACAGTATGAAATATGACTATTTAGTCATTCAAGTCATGAAAATCATCATTCAATTAATAATATAAAAAACATATTCTATAGTTTATGAAAGTTTAAGAAAATCTTCATAGAAGTTTCAAACATTTCACGATCTTCATCCAACACATCTATGGGGCATATGGAAGAATTCAATCCATATTTTAGGTTAGCCTTACATATCTTAGAGTAAATTTTGAAGAAACCTTGTTGTTGGATCTTCAATGGGAAGCTTGAATCCTTGAGCTTTTGAGGGCAAATTCTTGTTGGAGATATTTGAAAGAGAAGAGGGGATGAAGATTAGGGTTTTTGGGAGGTGAGAAGTCTGAAAATATCCTCCCAAAATGTTCCAAGTTGGGTATATATAATTAGGGAAAAAGTCCAAGTTGCCCCTCTTCGAAAATCTGGAAAACTGGGCAAAACTCTTGCTGGCGCTATAGTGGCGCATCGCGCCACTATAGTGCCAAGCCAAAATAGGCTTAAAACCCTGCACATCTAATAGTGGCGTGTTGCGCCAAGGACCAAACTACTGAGGCTGTTTTCCGGCGGTATAGTGGCGCGTCGCGCTACTGGAGCGCCAAGCCTAAATTTCCTGTAGTGGTCGCCCAGGCCTGAAATTCCTGCAGTACTAGTCTGTAGTAAAATGGTCATAACTTTTGACTTCGAACTCCAAAAATTATAATCTTGGTGGCATTGGAAAAAAGACTCTAAGACCTTTAATTTGGTAGAGAAGAAGAGGCAAAAATTGGAACAGAAATATTATTCGATTCGTCGATCCGTGGTCTACCCAGTTCATTATAACCTAGGAGATATGGTCATTTGAAGTTGACCCTTATACTAACTCATCCGAAAACTTAATCAATTGGAAATCTTTGGAATCGATTTGGTGTTGGAGATCCCTTATGACCCCTAAACACATCTAACACACTTAAAATACTTAGGAATTAATCCTAACATATATATATAATTACATGTCTTTCGGTTCGAGGCTACACACATGTGAAGAAATGTTCGAGTCTTTACGAAAAAATTTCTGGAGTGTTACATTATCTCCCCCTTGGGATCATTCTTCCTCGAATGAAGATCAACTAGAGATGGACTCAAGGAATGAATAACAATTGAGACTCAATCAAATCGACCAATCAAGCAATCTAGACAATCAACTATTCCAACTCAAGAATAGCCAAATCAATTCAAGTCAAGAGTAGGGACATTTCCTTCGTCATTCTCATCATTAGGCACGAATAAAAAATAGAAACCCTATCAATCGAATCATTCAAACATCTAGGTCATCAACCGTCGAACTTCAATTCATTAGTGACATCCTCAATCCTCTTCACCATTTCGTAAGACTAATATATCGGTGCCCAAGCTCCCCTTTCTTTCCAAGCCTCACAACACCCTTCACGTACATCCAATCACTCCCCCAAAAGTCAACAATATCCTACTCTCATCACTCTCATAGTGACTACCATACACTTTAGCCTATCACTCTAACCACTTCAATCATATCTAAGAATTATCATGCTTACTTTAACGTTTCTACTTTCATTATTGTATGACCTCTTACTCGGAGACACACTAACATACTCTTATCCATATATTACACATCACAAGGTCTCATCTCGCTCATTTTCCACACATCTATCCTCAACTATACAAGTACAATACAACTATCACAATCAAGAAACACTCACTCTTCCCCATATACTCTCACTCAACTCTGACTACTATCATTTTGGCGAACTCATCACTATCGAAAGCATCAAAACTTACTTTGGTTCATTACCCTATCATCTCATCTCCCCCTTAGCTCAAAGGCAACAACTAATGGATACTAACTAGACAACCAAAGCAACTCATAAAATTAGAGCCTCATTCAAATCTATACTATCTCATATACACCTCTTAAGCCTCTTCTTACCATATGACTTAGACTCAATCCACTATTTACATCCGAGGGTCACATACCCATTCATTTGTAACACACACTCCTCACAAGTTAATATCTTAATCTCTCACATCTATCATATCAAGTCTACTAAATCAAATCCTAATACTAGCAATATCACAATCTGCAATTATTGTTTAAGTTGAAACTCCTTGTCCTTGGTTGCTTGAAGATAGGCTTCTTCTAGGCTTCCCACATCCCCGTGGCAGTAGAGCATCCTACTATAAGATGTATGCTATCTTCCGTTAGTGTGCCTGAGATCCAACTTCTAAGTAGGACATCTTTCTCTTCCCAATCTCCATCACTGCTACTATACTCAACGGCCTTCCCAGAAGTAATTTCAATAGTCTTCTCTGATGTTGATGGTGGTGCAATCCCCTTGATGAGATATGTCAATTTTAAAACTTGGATAAACTACAACATTTGTGTCCTCCAAATCAAGTAGTTACCTGGTTTGAGTTTGATAAATTACAAAGCAATCAAATGGTGTAGTGATGATGTAGAGAGAGTATTTGTTGGTGCCATTTTTTTGGACAGAAAATAAGTTTTTTTCTAGTTACAAAACTTATACAGCGAGAAGAGTTCTTAGAGCTCTGATACCATGAGGAATTCTCAAGCTAGTTTAGGAGAAACTATTTTTGTTTATTAATTAATGATAATCTCGATTACAATGGCTCCTTTATATATGACAATACTACAATAGACTTCACCTAACACAAGAGTTCTATTCTAGCTAAACATAAGAGTTCTATTCTAGATAATGCAATGCTTTGACATAGACTCATATTAGGACTCTAAGACTTACACACAGACTCCTACAAGGATTACAATTAGACTAAGTGAATGCACTAATCCTAGTCAATTAGGTGTCTTGATCATCATCCTTATCTTTATCTTCAACAAAAAAGAGTTATTGTGTTATGACCCAAAAATCGAGGTTATGATAGCACATATTCCAAACCCCATCTCGATGTGTAAGACGAAAGGTAAAGCCCTGAGACACTCTCGTAGGGAAGTTAGACCACAAATAAATACAAAATAAAGGACAACAACAAAAATTATCCCAACACCTGGCGTCATAAGTTTAAGAGCATCTAAATATAAAACTGATTCTAAATACACAGTACAAGTCTCCGAATATAGAAAAGACTGTAAATAAAAAATAGACTAGCGGTGATCTGGATCCTAAGATCTCACTATTGATCTGAATAGTAAATATCCACCAGAGAAACAGGTCAGCTACCGCGCGGAATACCCTGACTAGGATCTGCATCAAAAGGGACACAGAAGTAGGGGTGAGTACAATACACAAGTACTCAGTAGGTTTAACTGACTGAGTATAAGAAATTAATCAAAAACTATGAAATAAATTAAGGAACGCTTCCACCTGCATGTAGAAAAGTCTCACTCTGGCTATGCTACCATAATTTATATAAAATGACGCGAATAAATTAAACGCGTAAATACAGTTAAATATCAAAATTAAATAGGTAGAACAAATATAACAAGTATCAATTCAATGCAATGCGTTATGAGGATGTAATGATATGATGGTATGGTGGGATCAAGATTGTCACACAACCTGTCGAATACAACCGCCGAGCTGTGCTACCAAGCAAGACCCATGGGGTCTCGCAGACCATATACCTCATCACAACTTCAATGTATCCACTACCTCGCCACCCAACTCATAGCCAAGGACTCATGATACTAATATCTCATCCACTTGCCACCTACTCGTGGTCAAGGACACAAACGATATCACATTTTCTTTCTCAAAAGAATTTCCACAGTTCTTCACTTTCCAATGATGAATGATGATATGAATGAGGATGAATGCACTCACAACATATAAGGCATGAAGATAATATTCAACTCAACATGTATTTTAAGGTTCAAAGTTCTCAAAACTTAACCTAAACATGATATTCACACTCAACATACAGTAAAAGAAAGGAAATGCCTCAAATTAAGTGTTCACCCACTTTCTACATTATTTCAATACTCAAGAGTGCTCAAAAACCCCAACTCAACCCCTCATGCGGGCATCTCAAGTCAAATAACCATTTCACATCTCTAATTCAGTTAAGTCATAAATTACACAGTCTCAATAACAGATAAAATATCATATAAGTCCCCCACACGGGCTACACAACACATACAAGCCCCCACACGAGCATCACAATATAAATTATCAGTCTCAAACAACACAACAACCCCATCTCAAAGTCTATAGAATAGAATTTGACTAATTACCCCAAATCAGCCCCCAGAAGGATAGCCAAACCTACCTCAATAGCCGAAATCGCACTCGAACACCTCCACCGGACGATCAACTCTCAAATTCAATGCACGAAATGATAACACACTAACAATAATGAAGCATACTCTTCACAAGGAGTCTGATGACACCCATATAGATAAGTTTCGAAATGGGGGTAAAATAGTCCAAAAATAGATCATTTTTGAAAAGGGTCAAATTTGGAATTTTACTGCAAAATCACATTCTACTAGTAATAAGAAACTCATGATTGAAAAACCCATAAAAATAGAGTAAAAATGAGTTAGAAATCACCAATTTCCTTAAATTCAGATTTGAAAAAAATAAGAAGTTTTGGAGTTTGAAACTAAAATTTAGGAGTTAAAATTGTCTAATAATTAATAAAAAAGGAAGGTTTTAGGTTAAAAATCACTTACCTAACTATTTTACTCAAAAACCTCTTCTCAAAATCACCCCAAGAATCTCAAGAACTCAAAAATTATGAAAATAAGGTTTCTCCCAAAGTTGAACACTGTTTAGGCATAAATTATGTATCACGATTGCGAGCCACTAATCCTCGCGATAGCGAAGAAAACTGGAAGGAAAAGACCATCATGATTGCGAAGACATATGCCTTGACACATCGCGATCATGTGATCAAAGGTTACGATTGCGATGAACAAGGGAGAGCTGCACGAGAACCAGAAACAACAACTGAAATACAATCCTCTCAATTGGACCCTCGGAGATCATTCGGGGTCCAATAAAAATAAATTGGATATGCTACTCTATTGAATTTGATATTTTAGACTCAATGAAATCATCAGATTTCCAAAAAAAAGATTTTTGACCAAAGTACCCCCCGGACCCCTCAAGGCCTAAAAATTCAAAACGACGATTAAGGTCCCTTGGATCTAAGTCAATATTTAAGTAGACCAAACTTGACGTTTCGGTTGCAACGAAATTGATAAAATTCTCATCCGATGCTCGAATCTCAAAACGTTGACCAAAGTCAAACCAACTTATTTAATACCTCACTTTTCAACTTAGGACCTCAAATTCACATATCAACTTCGAATCTGATTCCGATAACTCCTCTAAACCAATTTCCATATTTCGGAGCTAATGGAACTAATGGAATTCTATTTTGAGACCCGTAGCTCTGATTGGTCTCGAAAATCACTTTTTTACCTCTTAACTCTATAAAACTCAAGAATTTGCCCAAATCACTAACTATTAATACTTTAACATATTCAACCATTCAAACGGAACAAATAATACTCGGGGGCACTAATGATAGGGGTAAAATGATAATTTCAAGCAAATTTTCAAAAATGACCCTAAAGGTCATTACAACATCCACCACTAAAAATAATATTTGTTCTCGAACATAAGATGAAGGAAAGTACCTAGAATCTCAAAGAGCTGAGGGTACCGAGACCGCATATCAAACTCTAACTCCCAAGTCTCCTCCTCAATAGGCCGATTCTATCATTGCACATTGACCGAGGTGATATACTTGGTCCTTAGCCTATGAAGCTGTCTGTCTAGGATAGCTACCGGTTCCTCCTCATAAGTCAAATATGGATCGAACTCTACAATATCATAAGAAATCACATTAGACTCATCCGGTATATACTTGTGAACCATGGATACATGAAACACTGGATGGACAGCTGACAATCTAGAGGGTAAGGCCAACTCATAAGTCATCCCACCCACTCTCCTCAGAATCTCAAACGAGCCAACAAACATCGAGCTAAGCTTGCCCTTCTTCCCGAATCTCATCAAACCTTTCATGGGGATAAATAAAGCCATACACAATCACCCACCATGAAGTCTAAGGGATGAACCCTCCCATCAGTATAACTCTTCTAACGACTCTAGGTTGTGAATAGTCAACCTTGAATCAAACGTACCTGCTCTATAGAATCCTTGAGTAAATCAATATCCAATGCATCAACCACAATTGAATCAAACCATCCAATGAGTGATCGGAACCTACGACCATATAATACCTCAAATGGTGCCACTTAAATGTTGGAGTGATAACTATTATTATAGGCAAACTCTGTTAAAGCCATTTGTTGGTCCTATAGGGCACCAAAGTCAATCACACAGACCTTAAGTATATCCTGCAACACCTGAATAGTCTGCTCGGACAGGCTATTGGTCTAGGGATAAAATGCTGAACTCATCTCTAGTCGCGTACCCAAACTATGCTGCAATGCCTCCCAATAATGAGAGGTGAACACTTAACCCCAATCTGACACAATAGAGATAGGCTACCCATGCAACCTAATAATCTCACAAAGATAGATCCTAGCTACCTGCTCCGCATTGTAGCTAGTCTTTACCAGAAGGAAATGGACTGATTTGGTCAATCGGTCCACAATCACCCAAATAGAGTCACACTTACTCAATGCCATGAGTAATCCGGACACAAAGTCCATAATAATATGCTCCCACTTCCACTCAGGAATGGGCATCCTTTGCATAGGACCACTCAGTTTCTGATGCTCATACTTCACTTGTTAGCAATTTAGACACTTAGCCACAAAATCAACAATGTCCCTCTTCATGCCACACCACCAATATGTTGTTTCAACTTATGAAGCATCTTTTCCACACCCGGGTGAATCGAATACTTAGAACAATGAGCCTCATTCAATATCATATGTACCCAATCACCAACCTTAGGCACACAAATGCGACCATTAATCCTCAAAACTCCCTTCGGATCAAGAAAGGCTGATATTTCTTCACCACTCAATAATTTGTCTCGAATGGCTCTGAACCGGTCATCCTTAAACTAGTGTGTACGAATGTGGTCTATTAAAGAAGAGCTAGCCTCTACGAAGGCCAAAATGCTATGAGATGTAGATATATCAAGTTGGACCAACTGCCTAGACAATGACTAAACCTCCAAAGACAAAGGCCTCTCATCCACCTTAAGGAAGGATAAACTACCCATACTAGATGCTTTGCAACTTAGGGCATCCGCTACAACATTAGCTTTTTTTGGATGATAAAGAATGGTGATGTCATAGTCTTTAGACAACTCCAACTATCTACATTGCCTCATGTTAAGATTTGGCTAAGAAAAGATATACTTAAGGTTACAGTAGTCAGTAAAGACCTCACAATGCACACCATAAAGATAGTATCTCCATAACTTCAGAACGAACACCACCGCCACCAACTCTAGCTCATGGGTAGGATAGTTTTTCTCATGTACCTTTAATTGTCGAGAAGCATAAGTTATAACTCTACCCTTTTGCATTAATACACCACCCAAGCATACTCCCGAAGCATTACAAAACACAATAAAGGCCAAACCCTCCTCGGGTAGGGCTAGAATAGGTGCTAAAGTCAATAACTCCTTGAGCTTTTGAAAGCTTTCCTAACACTTATCAGTCCAGTGAAATGCCACAGTCTTTTGAGTTAGCCTAGTTAATGGAGGCTGCAATAAAAGAGAAGCCCTAAATAATTCGACGATAATCCTGCCAACCCAATAAAACTCTGAATCTCGATAACCAAAGTAGGCCTAACCCAATCACGAATTGCTGCAACCTTGCCTGGATTGACCATAATACCATCCTTGGTCACCACATGACTCAAGAATGTCATGGAATCAAGCCAAAACTCATATTGGGCAACTTCTCCTCTCTCAATCTTTGATGAATTGTCCTCAAGTGACTAACAAAATCCACCTCATTCTTGAAATAAACCAAGATGTCATCAATAAATACGATCACAAATGAGTCCAAATAAGTCCAGAATACCCAATTCATTAACTCTATAAAAGCAGCGGGGGCATTAGTCAACCTGAAGGACATAACTACAAACTCATAATGTCCATAATGAGTCCTAAATACAGTCTTTGGGATATCATATTCTCTAACTCTTAACTGATGATAACCCGGCCTCAAATCAATTTTAGAGAACACTAATGCACCCTAAATCTGGTCAAATAATTCATCGGTGCGAGAAAGAGGGTACTTGTTCATAATTATGACTTTGTTCAATTGTCGATAGTCAATACACATCCTCATAATACTACCATTCTTCTTCACAAATAAGACCGGTGCACCCCACGGTGATACACTAGTCTAAATAAACCCCTTCTTAAAAAAATCTTCTAATTTTTCTTTTAAATCCTTCAAGTCCATCGAAGCCATTCGATAAGAAGAAATAGAGATGGGGTTGGTGCCCGCCTCTAAATCAATCACAAAATTGATATCACGGTCAGGGGAACACCCGACAAGTCTATAAGAAATACATTCATAAACTCTCTCACCACCCTCGTAGTCTCTAAAGAAGGTGACTCTGTAGTGAGATTACATACATGAGCTAAATAAGACAAACAACCCTTATCCATCAGACGACGATCACGAATATAAGATATCACCCCCTTTGGATACGAACTCGGGTTACCCTTCCACACTAAGCTAGGCAAACTAGGATAAGCTAAGGTTATGATCTTTGCATAACAATCTAATATAGAATTATAAGGAGATAACCATTCCATACCCAATATCACATCAAAATCAAGTCTGTACAGGTCTCTCTACCTAAAAATGCCACCAAACACCCCCGATATACCTGATCGACCACTAAAGACTCACCTACCGAGGTAGAAATAGTAATAGGCACAGTACAAGGCTCACACACATAATCACTACCACATCAAAATATGTCGACACACAAGAATAGGTAGACCCTGGATCAAATAATATTGAAGCAAGATGCTGGAAAATCGGAACAATACCTATCATAACTATATTAGAGGCCTCCGCCTCAGATCTATCCGGTATAGCATAGCAAAACTGGCAGTCACCTATGCCCAAACTCATCATATACAAAGCAACTTGAGGTCCTAAAGCCCATAGAGGATAACCAGAAGTGTCAATACGTCCTCCGGAGCCAGAAGAACCACTATAACCAGTCTGACTCGATCTAGATCTACCTATACCATCTAAGCCCTGAATAGCTTCCTAGACCAATCTACCTTAATAACCATGGGTACCTGAACATGAGTACTCCCTACCTCTGGAGGAATGACCACCAAACTAATCTTATCAATGGAACCTCTTGGACTCGCCCTGGCATGTCGAGTGCTCTCTATCATCCTGGTGTGGTCAATAACACTCTAGAAAGTACCACCTGATAGCACAAAAGAGGTTGTGGCCTCTTGAAGATAACCAGCGAATCAGTTCACCAACTTGTGAATCATCTCAAACTCAATGGGAATACTTGACATTGTATAATGCGACAACCCATGGAAGCAAGCCTTGTACTTAGAAACGGATAGGGTGTCCTGCTCCAGTCTGTCAAACTCATTTTTGCGCTGATCACGAAGGCTATAAGGTATAAATCTCTCAAGAAACACCTCTGAAAACTGTTCCCAACTCATTATAGGGTAACTAGTAGGCCACGGGCAATAATCGATCTCCACCACTTCTTGGCAACCTTTGTAAACTGTTATGAAGTGTAGGCTACTCTATGTGCCTCAAGAATACCCTACTTAAACAACCTGTCCTGGTACTCAGTCAAAAATATCATAGGCCTTCTCCCCAGCCATGCCATCAAATCTGGGAGGTGCCAACTGAACAAATCTCTCAATGCTCTTCTGCTCAGCTATCGACATGGCAGCACTAGCAGAAACTGACAGAGCTGCAAATCTCAGAGGTATGATAGAAGGCGTAGAGGAAGAACTAGGTGTCTGAGACCCAACGCTAGGCTCCTAAACTGGTGATGTAGTACCAACTACAATAGGAGAGCCTGAAGTACATGGGAGGACACCAGGAGTTAGAGCACTATCAAATTTAGCCAATGGTCTAATCAATAACTCCTGAAGCATAAAAGTACTATTAGGGACCGCTGGAGACTGGGCTGGCCTCTACTCCTCAATCTGCTGCTCATAATCATCCTCATACTCATACATTAGTAGTTTAGGAGAAACTATTTATGTGTATTGATTAATGATAATCTCAATTACAATAGCTCCTTTATATAGGAGAATACTACAACAGACTTCACCTAACACAAGATTTCTATTCTAGCTAATACAATGCTTTAACATAGACTCATATTAGGACTCTAAGAATTACACACATAGACTCCTACAAGGATTATAATAAGACTAAGTGAATGCACTAATCCCGGTCAGTTAGGTGTCTTGATCATCATCCTTATCTTTATCTTCAACAAAAAGGAGATGTTGTGTCACGATCCAAAAATTGAGGTCATGATGGTACATATTCCAAACCTCATTTTGATGTGTAAGCCGAAAGGTAAAGCCATGAGACACTCCCAAAGGGAAGTCAGTCCACAAATAAACACAAATTAAAGGACAACAACAAAAACTATCTCAAAACCTGACGTTATAAGTTTAAGAGCATCTAAATTCCAAACTAAGTCTGAGTATACAGTATAAGTCTCTAAATATAGAAAAAGTTATAAATAAAATATGAACTAGCGGCGATCTGGATCCCAAGATCTCATTAGTGATCTGAATAGTAAATATATGCAAGAGAAGGAGATCAGCTGCCGCGTGGGATACCCTAATTAGTATCTACATCAAAAAGAACATAAAAGTAGGGGTGAGTACAATCCACAAGTACTCAATAGGTTTAACCAACTTAGTATAAGGAATTAATCAAAAACTATGAAATAAACTAAGGAACGCTTCCACCTACATGTAGAAAAATCCCACTTCGGCTACGTTGCCGCCAATTTATATAGAACGACGTGAATAAGGTAAACAGGTAAATACAGTTCAATATCACAATTAAACAGATAGAACAACTATCATAGATATCAATGCAATACATTATGTTATGAGGATGCAATGATATGATGGTATGGTGGGATCAAGGCTGTCGCACAACCTGTCGTATACACCTGCCGAGCTGTGCTACCAAGAAGGACCCATGGGGGTCTCACAGACCATATATCTTATCACAACCTCAATATATCAACTACCTTGCCACCCATCTCATAGCCAAGGACTCATGATACAAATATCTCATCAATTTGCCACCTACTCATGGTCAAGAACACAAAAGATGACACATTTTCTTTTTCAAAAGGATTTCCACAATCCTCAACTTCTCAATGATTAATAATGATATGAATGAGGATGAATCCACTCACAGCATATAAGGTATGGACATAATATTCAACTCAACATGTAGTTTAAGGTTCAAAGTTCTCAAAACTTAACCTAAATATGATATTGATCCTTAGTAGACAGTAATGGAAAGGAAATACCTCAAATTAAGTGTTCACCCACTTTCTACAATATTTCAATACTTAGGTGAGCTCAAAACCCCTAAATCAACCCCTCATGTGGGCATCTCAAGTCAAATAACCATTTCACACCTCTAATTCAATTAAGTCATAGATTACACAGTCTCAATAACAGACAAACTATCACATAAGGCCCTCACACGGGCATCACAACATAAATTATCAGTCTCAAACTACACTACTACCCCATCCCAAAGTCTATAGCATAGAATTTGTTGAATCACCCCAAATCAGCCCACAGAAGGATAACCAAACCTACCTCAATAGCCGAAATCGTACTCGATCACCTCCACCTAAGAATGAACTCTCGAATTCAACACCCAGAATGACAACCCACTATCAGGAATGAAATATACTCTTCACAAGGAGTCCAATGACACCCATATTGATAGGTTTCAGAACCGAAGGTAAAATAGTCTAAAAATAGATCATTTTTGTAAAGGGTCAAATCTAGAATTTTATTACAAAATTACATTCTACTAGTAATAAGGAACTCATGATTGAAAAATCTATAAAAATGGAGTACAAAATAACGTAAAAATATGTCATGGTACGGGATTATTTGGACTATAAGATGATTTACGTTCAATAATCCCAGGGGCTTTCACTTCCACACATCTTCACTCGTTTCCTTAAATTTGGATTAGGAAAGAAACAAGAAGTTTTAGAGTTTGAAACTAAAATTTAGGAGTTAAAATCATCAAATAATTAATGAAAAAGGAAGGTTTTAGGTTTAAAAAATTACTTACCCAATAATTTTCTCGAAAACCTCTTCTCAAAATTGCCCCAAGAAGCTCAAGAACTCAAAAATGGTGAAAATGGGGTTTCTCCCAAAGTTGAATACTATTCAGACACGAATTATGCATCGTGATCGTGAGCCACTAATCTTCGCGATCACGAAGAACACTGGAAGGAAAAGACCATCATGATCGTGAACCCCACTCTCGAGATCACGAGTACATATGCATTGAAACATCGCGATCGCATGGTCAAAGGTCTCGATTGCAATGAACAAGGGAGAGCTGCACCAGAATCAGAAACAACAGTTGGAATACAATCCAAAATGCTCTCGGTTGGACCCTCAAAAATCATTCGGGATCCGATAAAAATAAACTAGATATGCTACTCTATTGAATTCGATATTTCTTACTCAATGAAATTATCAGATTTCCTAAAGGAAGTTTTTTAGAGCAAAATACCCTCTCGGATCCCTTATTGGCCTAAAACTCAACTTTTGGCCTAAAAACTCAAAACGGTGATTAAGGTCTCGGGGCTCTAAGTCAATGTTCAACTAGATTAAACTCAATGTTCTGGATGCAACGGAACTGACATAATCCTCATCCGACACTCGGATCTCAAAACGTTGACCGAAGTCAAACCAATTTATTTAAAACCCCCACTTTTTAACTTAAGACCTCAAATTTACATATCAACTCTAAATCTGATTCCAAAGACTCCCCTTGACCAATTTTCACATTCCAGAGCTGATGAAACTGACGGAATCCCATTTTGTGACCTGTAGCTTCGATTGGTCCCGAAAACCACTTTTTCACCTCTTAACTCTATAAAACTTAAGAATTTGCCCAATTCACTAAGTATTAAGATTTTAACACATTCAACCATACAAGCGGAACAAATAATAATCGGGGGCATGAATGATAGGGGTAAAATAGTAATTTCATGTAAATTTTTGAAAATGACCCTCAAGGCCATTACATGCTGACTTCTTGCAAGAGGTAATAATCGAATAGGCATATCAACATACATTTCTATGCAATCCCCAAGAATCTATACATATGAAAGTGAACCCGATATAAATACGTAAGAATCTAACATTTAAATGTGCAAATAGGACACATCGAGAAAGGATCAAGAGCAATACTGGGCCGATAGAAGCAAACCATACAAGTACATTTCAGTAACTGAATTTGGAAAAAGATTTAAGCACTTCCACGCGGGATTAGAATATGAACACTCATTTCGTTATGAAAGATCAAGAAGTCACAAAGCAGCTATAGCATTCAAAAAGTACACAATTCTAACACTAGAGCTATTAAAGGCCAACTTCGATAAGGAATGGCTTTTGATCAAGAGAAACTCTTTTGTCTATATTTTCAAGACGTTCCAAATAATTATGTTGTTTTCAACTCTCACTAACCATACAGACTTTCTGTTTTCTACAGGCATAAGGACAACTTATTCTATCCACCTTGGGCTTTCACTCTACCAAATGCTCTCCTCAAAGCACCAATAACTGTGTTTGAGTTTGTTGCATGGACGGACACCACATATTATACCATAGCTTTGCCCCTGAAGCTAGCAGGTAATTCAATAATACCATAGTTTGTTTCATTTTTATGCTTGAATTTTGAATAGGTTGAAAATGTATTGTACTAACTTATTGCAATTGTACAGATGACACATAAAGCATGACTAAAACACACAACAATGAGTGTCTTTTTTCATGTCTTTGGTGTCGTTAAAATCGTAGGTGGCTGAGTAGTGGAATTAATTGTGCTGCTATTCTTTCTTGCTTAGGTTCTTCAAGAAATTATTATTGATATTCCTGATCCAACAAATGGCTATGGGAATATTTAGGCTCATTGCAAGAGTTTGTAGCAAGATGGTTATTGCACATACTGGTGGATCTCTCACTCTCCTTCCGGTGTTCCTATTGGGTGGTTTTATCCTCAAAAAGATGAATGAGGTACATGCAAATGATGGTACCCGTTAAACAAGTCATGCAAAGAATAGAAAGAATATAGGCAAATAAATTGTTAGATAGCAAAGATGAAGGAGGCGGAAAAATTGATTCACTGATAGAACATTGGTTACTTATGAAAGGATCCACTCCAAACTGGTGGAGATGAGGCTCTTGGATTTTGCCTTTTTACTATGGGTTCAACTCCCTAACTGTAAATGAGATGTTTGCTCAAAGGTGGATGAGCAAATTGTTATGTTCTAAATACGTTTGCCTGTCAACTAATTTATCCATATAACTAAATAGAACTATACATAACTAACATGATAGATACTATTAGACAATATATATATAAAGTGAACTTCATTAACCATATGTACAAAATTCACAGGCCCCAGACAACACAATAAGGTTGGGCATGCAAGTGACAAAAAACTTTGATGTCTTCCCCGAAAAAAGATGATTTTGGATAGGCACTGCTGCACTACTGGGGTTCACAATTCCTGAGACTTCATAACAAATGGATATAACTCAAATAAGATGATGAGCTCAATAATGAACATTAATTATAATTATACTATTCTTGGCAAGAGAAAAGAAAATCGGTGTATGAGTAGTCGTGCCATATCCAAAGGCGTTCACATAAATGAAAATGCATGGCTCAAGGCTGCAAATGGTGTTGACGCAAAGAAAGGAATGATACTCCCGTTTACCCATCTGGCAATGTCCTTCGACAATGTGAATTATTTTATCGACATGACACTTGTAAGAGGCACATTATCCTATCATATTTTCCTTAACTACCACTACAAATTATACTTAAGATACACATAGCTCGAGCGGTGTATCATTTTAATTAGACTAAAGACATTGCTTATACAACAGAACTAAACTTTGGTTATCAACTTTTTCCAGGAAATGAAGGAGCAAGTGGTGTCTGAGCTTCGTGGAGTAACTGGTGCATAATTTGCGGGATATCTTGGATCATGCCTCAGAGTGTGAAGGAATTATTGGAGAGTTGGAAGCACCAGAGAATACATAAAGCTTTGAAGAAAATCTGGAAAACTATACCTTTGAGCATATTATGGCATGTCTGGCTATAAAGAAATAAATCTTGTTTTGATGGGCAAAAACACCATATTTCTAGAGTAAAAAACAAGTATTTACATAATTTGATTTGTCCAGGATTTACAGGTTTGTCGGCAGAACAAAGAAAGATATTGATCATAGCAGTTGAGCTTGTTGCCAATTTCAATTATATTCATGGACGAACTGACTTCTGGTCTCGATGCAAGGGCAGCAACTATTGTTGTGAGAACTATTAGAAACACAGTGGATACTAGAGAATTGTTGTGTGCACAATTCACCAAACAAGTATTGATATTTTTGAAGAATTCGATGATGGGAACACAAGAACTTGTGAAAGGTGGAAGAAAATGCCTTTTAGAATTGTAACCCCTGTCTCTCTAATATGTTTTTTCCTCCTGGTTGGAGCAATTTTCTAGAAAGTTGGCAATAAAAGGTTTGTTTCTACTTTATAGCTAACAGCTAAGATTTGATCACTGGGTTGAGTAAACTGAAAGGGCTAGAAGTGTACATAGTGGAGTCTGTGGAGGGTAGGATGTACGCATACCTTATTTCCACCTCATGGAGGTAGAGAGACTGTTAAAAAGGTAACTAATTTACATCTTTATACTGTTTTTGTGGTACAGAGAAACTAGCAGTGATTTAACGACAATCGTTGGGACAATGTACACAACTGTTCTATTTGTTGGAATCTGTTTGGGGGAGGAAGCACCACAACTAAAGTTTGATATGATGAAAATATTGAAAATAAATTGGACACGAGAATTTTACGTGGAAACCCCTCTAAATGATAGAAGGGAAAAACCACGGGGTAGAAGGATCTCACTATATTTTTATGGAGTACACAGCTCTCAAATACAAGGAGAAAACAACAATTAACACTTCTCTCTTGTAAAAAGAACGACTACTAAAGAGGACACTCAAGACTACAATATTTATCTTGGTGTATAACTCTCTTTGTATTCTTACTCTCTCTTTCTGGGATGGGATAAATGAGGGCAAGAGGTCTTCTATTTATAGGAAACTAGAAACGCGTAAAATCCGCGTATTGAACCTTCCTTTTTTGACTACGCGTTCAAAACGCGTTTTGTTCCTTTTTTGACTATGCGTTCAAAATGCATTTTGTTGACTACGCGTTCAAAACGCGTTTTGACTATCTTGCATTCTCCCACTTGAAGATTTAATTGAGAATCAATTAAGTCTTCACACCATCCTTTCTACCCAATTACTGCAATATTACGTTTCTGCTAGGCCAATAGAAGATCGACACCATATGAACTTGTTACTGTTGATAGGCTTCGTAAACATATCTGCCAGGTTGTCATTAGTGTGAATTTTCTGAATATCCACACTGCATTCTTCCACCTTCTCACGAAAAAAGTGATACTGAACTCGTATGTGCTTTTTCCTTGAATGAAATGCCGGATTCTTTGCAAGATGCAAAGCGCTCTGACTGTCACAAAACAAAGCAATCTTCTCTTGTTTGTGCCCGAGCTCCTCCAATAACATCTGCATCTATATTGCCTCTTTGCTAGCTTGTGTAGCTGCTACATATTCTGCTTCCGTTGTAGATGTAGCCACGATAGACTGCAGTTTTGAAACCCAACTTACAGCTCCTCCAGCAAGAGTAAACACATAACCTGTAGTGGACTTGCTTTTATCAAGATCAGCTGCATAATCTGAATCAACATAACCTTTAACAGTAAAATCTGATACTCCATAACAGATTGTAACATCTGAGGTACCCTTGATGTATCTCAGGATCCTCTTAACAGTATTTCAATGCTCTCTACCAAGATTAGCCATGTATCGACTAACCACTCCCACTGCTTGTGCAATGTCAGGTCTTGTACATACCATAGCGAACATTAAACTTCCCACTGCTGATGCATACGGTACTCGAGACATCTCCATCCTCTCTACTTCATTGCTAGGACACATACTTGAGGATAACTTGAAATTAATAGGAAGTGGGTAGAAATTGACTTACAGTCTTGCATCTTGAAGCGTCTCAAGATTTTCTTCAAGTAGTTCTTTTGAGAAAGCCAAATCTTTCTATTATCTTCGTCTCGGTGAATTTGCATCCCTAGAATCTTGTTTGCTGGTTCCAAGTCCTTTTTATCAAACTCCCTAGCCAACTGTGCCTTTAAATTTGTGAGACGATCTTTGTTGTGGCCTGCTACCAACATGTCATCAACATACAACAGCAAAATAACAAAATCTTCATCACCAAATCTCTTGTAATAAACACAAGGATCTAAACTATGTCTGTTGTATCCAAGGCTTATAATGAAGGAATCAAATCTCTTATACCAACATCTCGGCGCCTGTTTGAGACCGTATAGAGATTTGTTCAACCTGCAAACCAAGTTCTCTTTTCCCTGTTCTTCAAAACCTTCTGGTTGGAGCATATAAATTTCTTCTTCAAGTTCTCCATGAAGAAATGCAGTTTTGACATCTAACTGCTCCAAGTACAATTCAAATGTAGCACACATCGCCAGGACCACTCGAATTGTTGTGAGTAGAACCACCGGAGAAAATATCTCATTAAAGTATATACCTTCTTTTTGAGCGAATCCTTTCACCATCAATCTTGCACGATACTTCTCCACTTGATCATTACCATTGCGTTTGATCTTGTAGACCCATTTGTTTCCAATGGCCTTCCTTTCTTGTGGTAATTGAACAAAATCCCATGTTTTATTTTTATGGAGAGCTTCAATTTCTTCTTGCATTGCTGCCACCCACAGAGATGATTCTTGGCCTTTCATAGCTTCTTGAAAGGTTCAAGGCTCTCTATCTTCTGTTAATAGACAGTATGCAATATTACTCTCCATAGAATAATCTGAGTGCCAAGCTGGTTCTCTTCTCTCCCTAGTTGACCGTCGAACTTTTGGAGTTTCGATCTCAGCTTGCTCTTGTTCTTCGTGCTCTGGTGCTGCTTCAGAAGAAGCTGGAACTTCTACTATTTCTTCAACTTCAACTGTAGTAGTCTCTGATTTTTCTTTTGAAGTGCTACCTTCTTTTTCTTGTATCTTGTTTTCAACAAATACAACATCCCTGCTGATTACCACCTTGCGGACTGTGGGATTCCACAAGCGATACCCCTTGACTCCATCAGCATACCCTAAGAAAATGCATTCCCTAGATTTTGGATCCAACTTTGATTTTTCTTGGGTGTTGTACATAACATAAGCAGGACTTCCGAATATATATAAGCGAGAATAATCAGCTGGTTTTCCTGTTCACATCTCCATTGGCATTTTCAGATCAATTGCGGTTGATGGTGACCGATTGATCACATAACAGGCATTTTTGACTGCTTCTGCCCAGAATGGTTTTTCCAACCCTGCAGTTGCCAACATAGCTCTTGTCTGTTCCAACAAGGTTCTATTCATCCGCTCTGCTACTCCATTTTGTTGTGGAGTATATGCCACCGTGAACTATCGTTTAATACCTTCTTGTTTACAGAAGTTATTAAATTCATCGTCAGTGTATTCTCCTCCATTATTTGTCCTCAAACACTTCATCTTTTTCTCGGATTCAAGTTCCACCCGCGCTTTGAATTCTTTGAAAACTGAAAAAACATCTGCCTTCCTCTTGATTAGATACACCCAACTTCTCCTGGAGTAATTGTCGATAAATGACACAAAATATTTTGCTCCTCCTAGAGACTCCACCGGTGCTTGCCAAACATCAGAGTGAACCAGATCTAGTATTTCCTTGCTTTTAGCAGAGGAACTGCTAAACTTCAGTCTATTTTGCTTACTGGTAACACAATGCTCACAAAAGGGTAGTGAAACCTTTTTGAGCCCTGGAAGAAGTTTTTGCTCAGCAAGAATCTTCAAACCTCATTCCGACATATGGCCAAGTTTAAGATGCCACATTATCGTTGATTCTTCAAATGAACTTGCTGACGCGGTTGATGCTTCTCCTTCTTGGTGTGTTTCACCTTTAAGCACATATAGGTTTGCCGCAAGTTTTTCCGCTTTCATCACTACAAGCGCTCCTTTGGATATTCTCATGACTCCACCATGAGTCTTATATGAACATCCATTATCATCTAGTTGTCCTAAAGACAATAGATTCTTCTTCAAGTCTTTTACATGTCGTACCTCCTGGATAGTGCGAACCGTGCCATCATACATCTTTATTTTGATGGACCCAATACAAATAACATCCAAAGCATGATCGTTTCCCATGAACACAGACCCTCCTGAGATAGGATTATATTGATGGAACCATTCTCTCCTGGAAGTCATGTGCCATGTTGCTCCTGTGTCCATGATCCAGACATCAGCAAAACATTTTCTGCCTTCATTATTTGATATTGCCTCACTACATAAAATATCACCATCATCTGAGGTACATGCAACATTCCCTTGAACATTTGATGGCTCAGGGTGTTCACTCTTCTTCTTGAACCGATAATCTTTCTTGAAGTGCCCTTTCTTGCCACAGTTGTAGCACTTGACATTCTTCTTACTTCTTGATTGAGATCTGCCATGATTGTGACTCCCACTGGGGCCACGTTCCGTTGGTCTTCCTCTCACCATCATCAAAGCTTCAGCTTGCTGCGAACTTCCTTGTCTGTCTTCCTTATTTTTGTGCCTATTTTCTTCTTCCAAGACAGCGGCTGCAATTTCATCGAAAACTAGACTGTCTGTATTGTTCGTTAGGTTGATGATGAGTTGATCATATGAGTCAAACAAACTTTGAAATAGAAGCTCCGCACGTTCAGTACCCTCTATTTTGCAACCCATTGTTGTAAGTTGCGAAAACAGAGTATTCAAAGTATTGATGTGTTCAGTAACTGACATGGATTCTGCCATTCGAAGAGTATACAATCTTCTTTTTAAGAAAATTTTATTATGTAAAGACTTGGCCTTATACAACCCTGTAAGAGTATCCCATATTTCCTTCGCCGTCCGCTTTTCCGCCACACTAGACAATACTTGATCAGCTAGTGCCAAGTGTAGATCAGCAAATGCGTTGCTGTCTATGTCGTTCCACTTGCTGTCATCAACAAAGTCTGTGGGCCTGCCTTCAATTGCAGCTAAGCAATTGTCTTTTCTCAGTATCACTTTTATTTTCATTTTCCACAATGAGAAATTAGTTCCATTGAATTTTTCAACATCAAACTTTGTTGTACTCGACATTGTTATTTGCTTCACACCCTTCTAGATCGTTTCTGAATATTTTTGCGAACAATCGTGACAAACTGTACCGTCACCGAAATTTACTATTTACGTGAATAGTACTATTCACCAAATTTACTATTCACAAATAGTACTTTCGCATAAAACAGACAGAATAACCGAGGGCTCTGATACCACTGTTGGTGGGAGAAAGCACCACAACTAAAGTTTGATATGATGAAAATATTGAAAATAAATTGGACACGAGAATTTTACGTGGAAACCCCTCTAAATGATAGAAGGGAAAAACCACGGGGTAGAAGGATCTCACTATATTTTTATGGAGTACACAGCTCTCAAATACAAGGAGAAAACAACAATTAACACTTCTCTCTTGTAAAAGGAACAACTACTAAAGAGGACACTCAAGACTACAATATTTATCTTGGTGTATAACTCTCTTTGTATTCTTACTCTCTCTTTATGGGATGGGATAAATGAGGGCAAGAGGTCTTCTATTTATAGGAAACTAGAAACGCGTAAAATCCGCGTATTGAACCTTCCTTTTTTGACTACGCGTTCAAAACGCGTTTTGTTCCTTTTTTGACTACGCGTTCAAAACGCGTTTTGTTCCTTTTTTGACTACGCGTTCAAAACGCGTTTTGACTATCTTGCAGAATCAACTACTGTACAGGCAATTGTAACTGTTGGAAGAACCATTTTTTATCGAGAAAGAGCTGCTGGATGTACTCAACATTACCATATGCTATGGCAAAGGTAACATTTATTTATTAATTATCTATTTTCTAATACCAAAAATCTTTGATTACCTTATTGAATTTCACAAATCAATTTCATTTTTTTGGATCGTAGGTCATTTCTGAAGACCTTACATTATTGTACAAACTACATATACTATGCTCTTATAGGTGTACACAATGGTGGGGTTTGAGTTGACAGTAGCTAAATTCTTCTGATTCTACTTTGTGACCTTCTTCTCCTTCATATATTTTACGTACTACAGAATGATGACTGTTGCTAACATACCAAACCACCATGTAGATTCAATCTTCGCTATAGCTTTCTTCTCGCTTTTCAATCTCTTCTCAGATTTCTTCATCCCTAGACTAGTAAGTTTAATCTTTCTCACATATTCAAAATATCATGTTAATATTGAACCTAACCACCAATACTAACTCTTCTTGTTAACCTCACAGAGAATTACAAATTGGTGGATTTGGTATTACTTGATTTGCCTGGTGGCATGGACTGTCTACATGTGCATTGTCTCATAGTATGGTGATGTTGAGGATACCATAAAAATTTTAGGAATGATTATTGACCCTAAGATCAAAGACTACATTATAGATCAATTTTTATATAATACAAACTTCATGGAACTAGTTGCCATCGTATTGGTCGGTTTTGTAGTATTTTTTGAATTTGTGTATTTGTACAACATTACCCTTCTTGGACACCACATGTCCCAAAATGCAACTGAACGGAGACAGAAGTCACACTTAGAGAATTTTGTATACAACTTCTCATCTCTCAACCTCTGAAGCACGTTCCTCAAATGACGAGCATGATCAGCCTCGATCTTGGAATACACCAAAATGTCATCAATGAACACAAAGAAATCTAGGCACAGACAAAACACCCAATTCATCAACTCTATAAATGCTTTCGGGGCATTTAAAAGCTATCTTAGGGACATTTTGTAACACCCTAAAATTTGTTTTGCAAAGACTCAAACACTTCTCCACGTATGGGTAGACTCGAACCGAAGGACTTGTAATTTTATATGTGAGTTAGGATCAATTCCTAAGTATTTGAAGTGTGTTAGATGTGTTTAGGGTCATAAGGGATCTCTAACACCAAGTCAAGTCCAAAGAATCCCAATCGATTAAGTTTTTGGATGAGTTAGTATACAGGTCAACTTCAAATGACAATGTCTCCTAAAATAGGATGAATTGGATGTCCCATGACCTACCAAATTAAAGCTCTTTTAGTCTTCTTTCCAACGCCGCCAAAATTGTAAATTTTGGAGTTCAGAGTCAAACGTTATGGCCATCCTAAGACGGACTAGTACTGCCGAAATTTTAGGCCTGGGTTGTGACTGCAGGAAGCTTGGGCTTGGCGCCGCAGTGGAGCGATGCGCCACTATCACGCATGGAATAAACCTCAGTAGTTTGTTCCCTAGCGCGGCACGCCACTAGGAGATGTGTAGAGTTTTTAAGCTTATTTTCCAGAACCCAGAAAACTTAGGCTTGGCGTTGTAAGGGTGCGACGCGCCACTATCGCGCCATCAAACAGCCTTAGTAGTTTGGTCCTTGGCGCGATGAGACACTAGCAGGTTTATAGGTTTTAAGCCTATTCGACTTGGCGCCCAGTGGCGCGATGCGCCACTATCGCGCCAGGAGCATTTTTAGCCTATTTTCCAGATTTTTAGAGAAAGGGCAATTTGGGTATTTTCCTAAATTATATATACACTATCCTTGAACATTTTGGGACCATTTTTTCAGTCCCTCTGTCTCTCTAAAGATCCTAGAAATCCCCTTTCTTCTCCTTCAAATCCATCTCCAACAAGAGATCCTCTCAAATGCTCAAGGATTCAAGATCTTCAAGTCAAGTCTTGGTTTTCGGTGAGATAATCTTCAAGTAAGGTATGTAAGGCTAACCTAAAATATGGATTGAGTTCTTCCATATTCCCATGTATGTGTTGGATAGGAGTTGTGAAATATTTGAACCTTCTAGGAAGGTTTTCTTGAAATTTTTCCTAAACCCTAGAATATCTTTATATACTAAAAATTGATGGATGATTTCATGACTTGAATTATTAAATAGTCAACTTTCATATTATTGACTACAAATGTATCTTTGTATATAGATTTATAGGTATTGATGATATTTTTGAGTTGAATTTTGTTGAGATTATGGATTTATGTATTCATTCACATGAACCCAAGATGAGATTTCTTTTTGTTCATAATTTGTCTTGAGTTTGAGATGGATGGTTTGGGTATATGTGTCAATTGGAATGAGAAGAATGAATTGGAATAGTTATGAATGTGAATGGCATAAAAAGAATTAAAACATTGGTAGAGCTAGAATGCCACTTTGTTTCTATAAATGAAATGTAGAATTAAATAAGAATTTTGGAGTAGATGTTTGATGATGATGTGATGATAATGTTTGATGATGATGTGAATGATGATATATGATGATGATGCGATGATGATGTTTGATGATGATGTGAATGATGATATATGATGATGATGTTTGATGATGATGTGAATGATGATATTTGATGATGATGTGAATGAAGAAGTTATGTTGATGAGAATGTTGTGTGATGAAGTAGATTGGAGTCTAATGTGATTATGTGATATGTGATTTGCATAATTTGATTGATTGGAGTCTTATGAGCATTTTGAAAATAAATAATCTCTTGAGAAGAAGTTTTAAATAAATTATTGTGAGAAATTTTGCATAAACTATGTACACACTATTTTGAGTTTTAAAGAATGATTATTTTCATCTATGATTAAAAAAAAGAGTTTAAGCATGAGTTGAGTTTGAGAAGTCTTTTAATTATTTTTGAACATGAGTATTTTGAGTATAAATGAGTTGAGCATTTTTACTTTAAAAATGCCAATTTTTGAGATTGAGTTGAGATTGTATAAATTTTAAAGAGAAGAGTTTGATGATTTGAGATGAGTCGATTTGAAAGAAGGTCCAAGGAGGTCAGATTTGATTGAGTTTGAAAAGAATCCAATGAGACTAAATGAGTTGATTTGAAAGAGTCCAATGAGGCTAAATGAGTAGTTTGAGTATTTTACTCACTTGATAGATATGAGCCTATTGAGTCTTGGGAGGAGTATCGAGCACCGAATTGGATAAGAGTATAGTCCATACTCGAACCAATAAACTACGTCGCCAAACGTAGGAGAGGATTGAACCATTAAAGTCGGATGCTTTCCATGGGATCGAACCGTTAAAGTCAGATGTTTCCCAAATTATTGTCCTGACATGATAGGACTTAGTTGGATTGGATCCATGATTGGTTGAGTCGTCCATACCCTGGAAAGGTATGAATGGACGCGGCAACACGTCGGTTTATTGTACTATCACTCGCTCATAAAGTGTTGGTTGTTGGTTAGAGAAACTCCCAAATTGAGTGGATTATGCATGATGTGATTGGTTTTATTGTGATTGTAGATGATTGAGTTCAATCGTAAAACATTGCATGATTTAATTTGCATATTTATTGAGTTGATTGTTGAGTTGATTGTATATGATCGGGTTGGATTAGATGATATATGATTGGATTGTGTACGATTGGATCGGATTAGATGATATGTGATTGGATTGTGTACGATTGGATCAGATTAGATGATATGTGATTGACTTAGAGTTGATGGCATGTGAGGGATTGGATTGAATGATTTAATTGAATTGTATCGTACATGATTAGATTGGATTGGATGGTTTATGATTGGTCTTTGTCTAAAATGTATTCTTACTTTAGACTTATGATACTTTGATTGAGTCTCTCTTATCTTTCTGATTTGAGATATTTGAACCGATGTTATTCTTCCTTGAGGTATGTTTCATTCTGCCATATTACATACTCGTACATTCCATGTATTGACGTCCATTTGGACCTGCATCATTTCATGATGCAAAGACAGGTTTAAGAGATCGTCAATAGAAGCACCATTGAGGATCTATACACACTCAGCGTATTGGTAAGTCCTTCCCTACATCCAGAGGGCATCGCTTATATCATTCTTGCATTGAGTTATCCCTTTTCATTTTGATTTGAGGTAGCCATGAACATGTCATTGGCACCAATTAGGTAGTAGTGATAGAGACTTCATAGACTAGATAGTGATAGGTCGATTGAGTATTTTCTTTCCTTGAATTATTCTTGTCAAACTATTTTAATGACAAAGATTGAAGTTTGATTTGTTGGCCCATGACCTTTCTTTCTTGAGTTAGATTGTTGATTTGGGATTTTCCCACCAAATATTCTCTTTATTATAAGTCTTTCGTTGATTGAATGAATGAACGGATGTGTGATCAGTCTATGTGGTTCGCTTGGGAGCCAGAAATGGTTCCCGAGTGCCGGTTACGTCTAGAGTACCCTCTCGGGGCGTGACACATTCGATGTCTTAATCTTAGATCAATGATATCTTGATCTCAAGTCTATCATGGAGAATATCGCGCTCCATGAAGCTGATCAAACAGATCATCAATGCGCAGAAGAGGATAATTATTCTTAATGGTCATCTTGTTCAACTGTGTATAATTAATGCACATCCTCATAGAACTATCCAACTTCTTTACAGATAGAATCGATGAAACCCAAGGTGACATTCTAGGGAAAATGAACTCCTTACTCAATAAATCCTGTAATTGATCTCTCAACTCCTTCAACACTGACAGAGCCATAAGATATGGATGAATAGAAATGGGCTTAGTGCCCCACTCCAAATAAATAAATTAATATCTCTATCAAGAGGAACACCTTGAAGGTCATCAGAAAATACGTTCAGGAACTCTCGAACAATCAAAACAAACTCCATGGGAGGTGGATCAACACTAGTATCCCAAATAAAGGCCAAAAAGGAAAACCACCCACTGTCAACTAGTCTTTGTGCAAGGAGGAGGGGAATAACCTTACAAGGGTAAGAACCATTAGAACCTTTCCACTCAACTCTCGGGATACTAGGCATCTCTAAGGTCAAGGTCTTAGCATGACAGTCAAGAATTACATGTTAAGTGGAAAGTCAATCCATACCAAGAATGACATCAAAATCTACCATTCCTAATATGATCAAGTCTACCCAAGTGTCATACCCTACCAAAGTAACAAGACATGATTAGTACACTCGATCCACTACTAAAGACTCACCTACGAGGGTAGAAACACAAACCGATACAAGAATGTGATTAAAAATCAAATCAACAATATAATAGGCAAACACATAAGAGAATCTAGATACAGAATCAAATAATACAGAAGTAGATCGGTGGCAAACTAGGACGATACCTATGATAACAATATCTGAATCCTCGACCTCCAATCTCCCTAAAAAAGCATAATAGTGACCTCCTCTACTGCCTCCATTCTAAACCATACCTCTACCTCCACTCTTTGGAACCATAGCGCCACTAGCACCCCTACCAGGAGTACAACCACCTCTACATATCTGAGCTTTTTCTCGTCATCTAGTCGAAGGTGCTTGTGATTTAGCCAGAATCGAATGACTAGGTTGGGGTCCTCCCTGATTTTATATAGGGAACTTCCATATAATATTAATGGGATCTACACATCCATAATAAAATCTATAAACTAAAGACTATTTTGATGACCTGGAGTAACAAGTATAACCACCTCGACCCGCAGACCTATGTTGCAAACCCTAAGAACTCTGGACTGAACTGTTAGGACCATGGGCTACATGACTACCCTTTAATGCCTCCATGGCTGCATGAAATGGTCCACAGTGCTGAAAGGAATCGCCTCTCTTGAAGGATCCTGTACCTCTAGCCGAGTTACCAAAAAACTGACAGGAACTACGGATTATATATCTTTGATATCTCCAAACTCCTCACACTCCATCAACTCTGCCTCCCTCAATTGTGGACTAAAAGGTATCTCCCTTACAAGATTATTTGAATACTACAACACCAATACAATCCTGCGAGTCGTCTCGGCATCATCAATAATTATATCTAGGGCATGCCTAGACAATCGATAGAAACAAGTCTAATAATCTACAACCGTGAGGCCCCCCTGTCTCAGACTCTCAAATCTCAGTGTGCTCTCCCCCTCACACTCCAAGGGACAAAGTGATCATAGAAAGCACGAGAAAACATCTCCCAAAGTCACGGGTAGAGATCCAGCAAGCCTCGAACTGAAGTGAAATCACCACCATTCTTTAGCTGGACCACTCAAATAAAGTGTAGTGTAGAGAACCCCATGTGAATTAGCTGTCCCAATCATCTCAAGAACTCTCGGCACACATCCAAAACCTCAAGTGCATCCTCACCCTTTCCACCTTGAAACTGTCACACCTCTTTTTTGCTTTTCGAGTTTTTCCAATTTAAGTGATGGTATTGAAAATGGACTATTTTATTGTTTATTTTAGAGTTGTCACTCGAAATTGAGTTATGGTGTTCCAAGTCACTCTTTTGAATCCCTAATCAAAAGAAAATTGACTCTTTATTTTATTGGTCTGTAAACTAGATATTCGGTTAAGGAATTTTGTTGACCAAGGGAAAGTTATTAGGCACCCCTCGAGTGTAGTGGTTCTAGCACAATCATTTTTATTAACTTATATTTATTTTATACTATTTTGGATATATTAGTACACGCTACGGTTTACTCATATTTATTATTGTTGAGCTTATATTGGTCTCGATCCAAATGAGTAACACATTTTCGGTCT
The DNA here is from genome assembly GCF_947179165.1 of Solanum dulcamara. Classification (NCBI taxonomy): domain Eukaryota; kingdom Viridiplantae; phylum Streptophyta; class Magnoliopsida; order Solanales; family Solanaceae; genus Solanum; species Solanum dulcamara. The sequence continues at coordinate 73,693,061 of NC_077237.1, forward strand.
TGACATACAATGACTTAGAAGCATAACTGCTTTCCTCTCTCCTGTGCATCACACCTAATATTTCCTGTCTACAAATTTTAAAGTTTTTAAAGAAAAGTTAATTATCAAAAATTTAATTTCTTTTAAAAAAATAAAATCATTAAGAAATGAACGAAAATTTTCTTTTTTTAAAAAAAGAGTTTAAATAATCCATTTTTGATACACCAACGGAACAATATAGAGGTGATACAGATGGTAAAGTGCACTAGGAAACTAAACCGGTAAATGAAGAAACAATTAAATTTAAAAAGATGATTAGAAAGAACAAAGCCAATGCTATACCAATTAAATTTCGACAGTCGAAAATCGAAAGTAACAAAACATTTCAACTAGCTACAACAACACAGAAACATTGCTCTTGCTCATGGTCATATTCGTATTCATGCAGAGAAATATGTTCCGTTCGTATATCTTTAGACTTAAACCAAAACTTCTATCTTAAGAATTAATTTTTTTTATCGGGATCGGATATACAAAAGAGTAAATAAATAAATAAATGAAACACCCGTTGGCAACATTACTGGGAATTAAATGCCTATCAGTAACCTCAAAATGAACAAATCACTTATCAAATTAACTAAACTAAATTTCCAATACTTACAATTAATTTTTAATCAATTTTAAGTCAATGGTAAGAAAAAAACGTGACTACTTTTTCTTTTTCTTTTGATCGCTTTAGCCAAGTTTTAAGACTCTCACCCTTAGTATACAACAACAACAACCCAGTGAAATCCCACAACGTGGGTCTGGAGAGGGTAAAGTGTACGCAGACCTTACTCCTATCAAGGTAGGACAGCTGTTTCCGAAAGAGCCTCGACTCAACAAAAGCATAAAAAGAGGTCAGATAAGGCTAAAAAATTTGAAGCGATTTGGAAAACAAATAACGAAAGCTTTACGGATAAAATAGAGTAATCAGAGTATAGAAGTACCAAAAGTAATAGATAATAACATAAATCAGAGCACAAAAAATCATAATGTGCTAAAGCGCCTACTAATAGGAAAGAATAACGAGACTATGTACTAGCCTTTAACCCTAATGTGAGTCTTCCATACTCTCCTATCTAAGGTCATGTCCTCGGTAAGCTGTAACTGCGTCATGTCCTGTCTAATCACCTCTCCCCAATATTTCTTTGGCCTACCCCTACCTCTTCTGAAACCATCCATTGCCAACCTCTCATACCTCTGCACTGGGCATCTGTGTCTCTCCTCTTCACATGTTCAAACCATCTCAGTCACATTTCCCGCATCTTGTCTTCTACCGAGGTCACTCCCACCTTGTCTCGAATAAACTCATTTCTAATTATATTGCTCCTGGTGTGCCCACACATCCATCTCAACATTTTTATCTCGGCAACTTTCATCTTTTGAACGTGAGGGATCTTAACTGGACAACACCCTACCCCATACAACATAGCCGGTCTAACCACCACTTTGTAGAATCTTCCCTTAAGTTATGGTGGCACCTTCTTGTCACATAGCACTCCGAAAGTGAGCCTCCATTTCATCCACCCTGCCCTAATACGATGTGTGACATCATCATCAATCTCTCCGCTTCCATGTATGATAGACCCAAGATACTTGAAACTACTTTTCTTTTGGATGGCCTAGACACTAAGCCTAACTTCCATGCCAACCTCTTGAGGTGTCTCACTGAGCTTGCACTCTATGTACTCTGTCTTGGTCCTACTCAGCTTAAACCATTTAGACTCCAAGGTATGTCTCAAATCCTCCAGCTTAGCGTTAACTTCTCTACGAGTCTCATCGATCAAGACTATATCATCCGCAAAAGGCATACACCATGATACCTCACCTTGAATTTGTTGCGTCAATCCGTCCATCACCAAAGCAAATAAAATGGACTAAGAGATGATCCTTGATGCAACCCCATCACAATTGGAAAGTTCGTTGAGTCCCTTCCGACTGTCCTTACCCTAGTTTTGGCTCCCTCATAGATGTCCTTGATCACCTTAGTGTATGCCACAGGTACACTTTTAGCCTCTAAATATCTCCATATTATCTCTTTTGGAACTTTATCGTAAGCCTTTTCTAGGTCGATGAATACCATATGCAAGTCCTTCTTTCTTTTCCTATACTGCTTTACCAGTCTCCTTATAAGATGGATGGCTTTTGTAGTTGAGCTTCCCGGCATAAATCTGACCTGGTTCTCTGAGATAGACACGCCTCTTCTCACCCTCATCTCCACCACATTTTCCCACAATTTCATAGTATGAATTAGTAGCTTGATACCTCTATAGTTGTTGCAACTCTGGATATCCCCCTTGTTTTTGTATAGAGAGATCATTACGCTCGACCTCCATTCTTCGAGCATCTTTACCATCATAAAGATGACATTAAATAACCTAGTCAGTCACTCCAAACCTATCGAACTTGCGCTCTTCTAAAATTCCCCAGGAATCTCGTCAGGTCCAATCGCTCTTCCCCATCGTATCCTACGAACAACACTCTTAACCTCCTCACCTTAATACTTCTGTAAGACCCAAAATCGAGACGCCTTCCTGTATGTTCCAAATCTCCCAACATAATATCTCTGTCCCTTTCTTCATTCAAGAGTTTATGAAAGTATGACTGCTATCTCTGTTTAATGAGAGTATCATCTACCAACACTTTTCCATGCTTGTCCTTAATGCACTTCACTTGATCTACATCATGTGCCCTTCTCTCCCGTGCCCTTGCTAGCCTAAACAATTTTCTATCCCCACCTTTCTCTTCTAGTTCAGCATAAAAGTGTTCAAAAGTCATCATTTTTGCCATCAAAATCGCCGACTTCGCCTCCTTCCTCGCTATCTTATAAAGTTACCTATTCGTCTACTTCTCCACCTCATCCTTGCTTTCTATCAAATTTGCATATGCCATCTTTTTTGTTTCCACCTTCCCTTGCACTTCTTCATTCCACCACTCATCCCCTCGATGCCGACTATCATTACCTGTCGAGACTCCCAACACTTCCCTTCCTTCAACCCTAATACAACTAGCCATCCTATCCCACATACTGGTCGCATCCCCACTACTCTCCTAAGCCCCAATATCCTTTAATTTCTCTCCCATCTCTAGAGAGCTAGAAATGGTCAAACTCCCCCATCTAATCCTAGGTCGATCATCCCCGACCCTCTTCTTCCTTGTCATCTTAATCCCTAAATCCATCACCAAGAGCTTATGTCGAGTTATAAGGTTGTTGATCGGGGTGACCTTATAGTCTTTGCACATACCTTTATTATTCTTCCTAAGGAGTAAAAAATCTATCTGAGTCTTAGCTACTAAACTATGGAAGGTTACCAAGTGGTCCTTCTTCTTCGGAAAATTCGAATTGGCTATCACCAACCCAAAAGCTCTTATGAAATCTAAAAGTGAAACTCCTCCTCTATTTCTATTCCCAAAGCCAAAACCTTCATGCACATCATCATACCCTCCTGAAATAGATCCGATGTGCTCATTGAAATCCCCTCCCACAAAAAGTTTCTCAGTAGGCGGTATGCCTCCCACTAATTCATCCAAATCCTCCCAAAAGCGCCTCTTCTCCTCCTCGCTTAAGCCTGCTTGCGGCGTATAAATGTTCAAAGTGGTCCCTTCAACGACCACGTTAATCGATATTATACTATCAGTGACTCTCCTAACCTCCACCACCTGATCCCTTAAATCACTGTCTACTAAAATGCCTACTCCATTCCTATACTTCGATCTACTAGAGAACCAAAGCTTATACCCGTCCATCTCTTTAGCTTTATGGCCTACACATTTGGTTTCTTGTACACAAGTTATATTAATATTCCTCTTTTTGAGAATCTTAACTAGATCTATGGACTTTCCTGTTAACGTCCCAATGTTCCAAGAATCCACTCTCAGTCTAGATGCTCCTTTAACCCACTTACCTTTCCCTACCCTCGTCTCCATCCCCATTTCTGAATGAGAACATGACCCTAGTCTACTATCACTACCCGAAGAAATGAAAATGCATATGAACTAATAAATTATTCAAAGATCTAAATACAAAATGTACTAAATGTAAAATGTACTAACTACAAAATATACTACAAGTTTATGAACAAAGAATAGATATAGAAACCGAAGGTACCAACTCCAGTTGAAATAAACCTGGTTGCTACTGGAAAACATTGTTCACATCGTAAAACACTTAGCAGCGAAGAAATCTGAGCTTCTGAATCTAATTGAATCTCTAGATGTCGCCGGAATCTGCTTGGAGCTTTTGGAATCTGGACATCTTATTTCGCCGGAAGACTCCAGGAGACAAGGAAGAGTTGGTCGAGATAACAAGCCGTTGAAGATGAGAGGGAGCTTGGTGTTGCTTGGGCACTTTTGTTCCGATATGGTGGTCGCCAATGAGACAGATAATGCTTCCGCTGTCTCTTTCCTATTTGCTGCCTAGGGTTGCATCAAGCAAGGAAGAGGGAAGGGAGAGAAAAAGAGGGAGGAGAGAGAGAGGGTAAAGGGGAGATCCTTGGGTTGGACCTTGGTGGTCTCCGACGTAAGTGCCGTTTTCCGTGTAAGAGAATATGGAAAGCGATAAATATAGTCGTTGTCGGCATCGACATAAGACTAAAATGTGGATTTCAGAAAGTGAAGTTTTTTGTCGGCCCTTAGTATATGAATACAAAACTCATTACTATCAACTCCATTCAACGACGGATTAAAAAGGTTCATCCTTAACTTTAACGTCTTTAAAAGAATCATGTTTCAAGACCAATGAAGGATTAAATCGTAAAATAAAATAAATAATCTTGCAAAGTTTTAGTCTTTTAAGACTACGAGGCACACATAACTCACGTAATACATTGTTTTCACTTATTTTAATTAGCATTCATCGCAAAACGGAGATGCTTAAATAAATAATTTCACTCAAATCACAATACATTTATCGAAAGGAACAAAACGACAATCTTCTTTAAACCTTTTGGTTTTAATAAAATTAAAACAGAAGCTCTTTTCTATTTTTAGATTAGATTGCAAAAATTTACAGAGTAGAACCAAGAAAGAAACATTCGACTAAATAACTACTCGAGCGTGAAGAACGGAAAAGACCAAAAAGGAAGAAAGGGAACATTTACAAACTTTTAATTATCTGTGTTACATGATAGAAAAAACAACAACAACAACAACCCAGTGAAATCCCACAACGTAGGGTCTGGAGAGGGTAGAGTGTACGCAGACCTTACTCCTACCAAAGTAGGACGGCTGTTTCTTGGAGACCCTCACCTCAATAAAAACATAAAAAGTATTTAAAAAATATCAAATAAGGCTAAGAAATTAAAAGCTTTATGGAAAAATAAATAACGAAATTGTCACACATAAAATAGAGTAATCAAAATATAGAAAGTAGTAAATAATAACAGAAATAATAGAAATAATAGAAATAACAGAAATTAGAACACACGAAGTTGTAATGCGCTAATGTGCCTACGAATAGGGAAAAATAACGAGACTATGTACTAGCCTTCTACCCTAATGTGGGTCCTTCACACCCTCTTATCTAAGGCCATGTCCTCGATAAGCTGTAACTATATCATGTCCTGTCTAATCACCTCTCCCCAATACTTCTTCGGCCTACCCCTACCTCTTCTATAACCATCCATGGCCAGCCTCTCACACCTCCGCACTGGGGCATCTGTGTCTCTCCTCTTCATATGCCCAAACCATCTCAGTCGCATTTCCTGCATCTTATCTTCCACTGAGGCCACTCCCACCTTATCCCAAATAGCCTCATTTCTAATCCCGTCACTCTTGGTGTTCCCACACATCCATCTCAACATTATCATCTCGACAACTTTCATCTTTTGAACATGAGAAGTCTTAACTAGCCAACATTCTGCCCCATACAACATAGCCGGTCTAACCACCACTTTATAGAACTTGCCCTTAAGTTTTCATGGCATCTTCTTGTCGCATAGTACTCCGGAAGTGAGCCTCCATTTTATCCACCCTACCCCAATACGATGTGTGATATCATCATCAATCTCCCTGCTGCCTTGCATGATAGACCCAAGATACTTGCAGCTACTTCTCTTTTAGATGGCTTGGATACCAGGCATAACTTCCACGCCAACCTCCTATGGTGTCTCACTGAACTTGCACTCTAAGTACTTTGTCTTTGTCCAACAGCTTAAACCCTTTAGACTCCAAGGTATGTCTCCAATCCTCCATCTTAGCGTTAACTCTACTATGAGTCTCATCAATCAAGACTATGTCATCCGCAAAAATCATACACCATGGCACCTCACCTTGAATTTGTCGCGTCGATCCATCTATCACCAAGGCAAATAAAAATGGACTAAGAGTTGATCCTTGATGCAACCTATCTCCACTAGAAAGTGCTCTGAGTCCCTTTCTACTGTCCTTACCCTGGTTTTGTCTCCCTCGTACATATCCTTGATCACCCTAATGTATGCCACAGGTACACCTTTAGCCTCCAAAGACGTCCATAGTATTTCTCTTGGTACTTTATCGTAAGCCTTTTCTAGGTCGATGAGTACATATGCAAGTCCCTCTTCCTCTCCCTATGCTGCTCCACCATTCTTCTCATAAGATGAATGGCTTCTATAGTTGAGCGTCCCAGCATAAATCCAAACCGGTTCTCTGAAATAGACATGTCTCTCCTCACCCTCATCTCCACCACTCTTTCCCACACTTTCATAGTATGGCTTAGTAGCTTGATACCTCTATAGTTATTGCAACTCTGGATATCCCCTTTGTTATTGTATAGAGGGATCATTACGAATAAACAAGAGTAACATGAAATCACATTTTCATTCTACATTCTGGTTAAACTACAAGAAAGAGTTCCAATCTTACCTATTTATGTCAAGAAGAAAACAAATCCGCTACCAATCTACTGATTTCCAAAAGTTAGACAATGCTAAAAAATTTCACGAGATCCGAATCGGAGCCTACGAACAGAAAATCGAGCAGAGAACTCACACCAAAAGCAATGTTTCTGGTTTAAAAGAAACAATACTGCACTTCTCTCACCTTTCTTTTGCATTTTTATGTGCGTTTTTATCTATTTCTCTCAATATCACCTTTCCTGTTTCTTAGTTTTCTCTTCTCTATTCCTTTTTTGTGCGTGTGTATGCTAGTGTTTATATACTATTGTGTGTGTGGATTTGTTGCGAGAGAGTAGGGACGTGAGGGAGTGGAAGATTTGGTTGAGGGGATTAGGGGGTGAAAACTGGAGAGGAAACTTGAGGGAATGTGTAGCTTAAGTTAGGTTTGACTCTTTCTTTTCCTTTTTTTTAAACTTCTTTTGCATGTTAAATTTATAATATTTAAACCAATTAACTATAAGCCCATTTAAAAAATTAAAACATATTCCTTTCTTCTTTTCTTTTTTCTTTTTTGGAAAAATTAATAAAACTCATCCTACAATGTGACTCTATTTTTATAGTTTTCAAATCTTTTAAAAATTAAGTTAATAAAATAAGATAAAATCAAAATATCTAATTTAGATATAAAAAAATATTTTAGCATTAAAAATGGTGCAAAAATTCAATTCGGTCAAAAAATACGTGTCTACAAAAACTATGGTGGATCTATCTTCTTGAACTTCTCATAATGATGTTGCTCCTCATCAGAAGAAACTAGCAAAGGTGCACCCCTGGACTCTAGCTCTCAATAAAGGATCACCATCGACTCTCTAGCCCACTGTCGGCTGTCCCACCGAACCATGAATGATAGGGACATGATGATGATCTAGGTTCTAAGCCCCCATTATTGTCTGAGAACCCTAAAGTGTGCCTGATATACCCCTACTCTAAGCAAAACCCTCAAGTTCACCCAAAACCCTCAGCAAGGTGTCTTGAAGAAAAGGTGTAACAACATACTCTAGGCAACTCGGTCCCCTCTAGGATCCATATCTGGCTTGGCAAAGATACCTCGGACATGACCTCTAATCGATTCCGATTCTCAGGGATGACCTCTCCCTCTCGCATGAGCTCTACCTCTACCCCTACCCGAGGTCTCAGCAACAGGTTCGAGGATTTCTTCCCCTCCTTACCACCAGCAATAACTCTTGTCCTAGCAATCTGACTAAAGAAAATGCGATGACTCAGTACTCATGGAAGTAACCAAACACAATAAGAATGAATGAATAAAAGAAAGTTTTCTAATAGTGTCCATAGCCTCTCGTAGAAAAGCAACAGATGTCTTAGTGCCGATCTTTTTTTGGAAAAATTAATAAAACTTATCTTACAATGTGATTATATTTTTTTAGTTTTCAAATCTTTTAAAAATTAACTTAATAAAATAAGATAAAATCAAAATATCTAATTTAGATATAAAAAAAATTTAAGCATTAAAAATGGTGTAAATATTTAATTCGGTCAAAAATTACGTGTCTACAGAAACTATGATGGATCCATCGTCTTGAACTTCTCATAATGATGTTGCTCCTCATCAGACGAAACTAGAAAAGGTGCACCCTGGACTCTAGCTCTCGATAAAGGATCACCATCGACTCTTTGGCCCACTGTCGGCTGTCCCACCGAGCCATGAATGACGGGGACATGATGATGATCTGGGTTTTAAGCCCCCATTATAGTCTGTGAACCTTGAAGTGTTCCTGATGTACCCCCACTTTAAGAAAAACCCTCAAATTCACCCAAAACCCTAAGCAAACTGTCTTGAAGAAAAGGTGTAATGACATACACTGGGCAACCCGGTCCTCTTTAGGATCCATCTCTGGCTTGGGAAAGATACCTCAGACATGGCCTCTAATCGGTTACGGTTCTCAGGGATGACCTCTCCCCCTCGCACAATCTCTACCTTTACCCCTACCTGGGGTGTCAACAACATGGTCGGGTATTTTCTCCCCTCTTCACCACCATTAGTAGCTATCGTCCTAGAAATCTGACTAAAGAACACGCGACAACTCAGTACTCATGGAAGTAACCACACATAATAAGAATGAATGAATAAAAGGAAGTTTCCTAATAGTGTCCATAGCCTTTCGAAGATAAGCAACAGACATATCTATGTCGATTTGTTTTTGGAAAAATTAATAAAACTTATCCTACAATGTGACACTATTTTTATAGTATTCAATTTTTTTAAAAATTAAATTAATAAAATAAGATAAAATCAAAATATCTAATTTAGATATAAAAAAATTAAAGCATTAAAAGATTGTGTAAAAATTCAAATTCGGTTAAAAATTACGTGTCTATAGAAACTATGGTGGATCCATCTTCTTGAACTTCTCATAACAATGTTGCTCCTCATCAGACAAAACTAGCAAAGGTGCACCCTGGACTCTAGCTCTCGATAAAGGATCACCATCGACTCTCTAGCCCACTGTCGGCTGTCCCATCAGACCATGAATGATGGGGACATGATGCTGATCAGGGTTTTAATCCCTCACTCTAGTCTATGAACCTTGAAGTGTGCCTGATGTACCCCCACTTTGAGCAAAACCCTCAAATTCACCCAAAACCCTAAGCAAACTGTCTTGAATAAAAGGTGTAATGACATACACTGGGCAACCCGGTCCTCTCTAGGATCCATCTCTGGCTTGGGAAAGATACCTCAGACATGGCCTCTAATCGGTTCCAATTCTCAGGGATGACCTCTCCCCCTCGCACAAGCTCTACCTTTACCCCTACCTGGGGTCTCAACAACATAATCGGGGATTTCCTCCCCTCCTCACCACCATTAGTAGCTATCGTCCTAGCAATCTGACTAAAGAACATGTGACAACTCAGTACTCATGGAAGTAACCACACATAATAAGAATGAATGAATAAAAGGAAGTTTCCTAATAGTGTCCATATTGATTCAAGAAAATACAAGTCTACAACAACAACAACAACAACCCAGCGAAATCCCACATCGTGGGGTCTGGGGAGGGTAGAGTGTACGCAGACCTGAATCCTACCAATGTAGGACGGCTGTTTCCGAAAGACCCTCGGCTCAATAAAAGTATAAAACAAGGTTAGACAAGAATATTAGAGTAAATAAGTAGATAACGAAAACGGTCCAAACAATAGTATAATCAAAGCACAAAAAACAGTAGATATTATTATTGGATAATAACATAAATACCATAAATAACATACAGCAGAGTACCAAAAATCATAGTGCGTTAATACGCCTACGAATAAGGGAGAATAAAACCACTATGAACTAGCCTTCTACTCTAATGTGTGTCCTCCACACCCTCCTATCTAGGGTCATGTCCTCGGTAAGTTGTAAATGCGCCATGTCCTGTCTGATCACCTCTCCCCAATATTTCTTCGGCCTACCCCTACCTCTTCTGAAACCATCCATGGCCAGCCTCTCACATCTCCGCACTGGTGCCTCTGGGACTCTCCTCTTCACATGTCCAAACCATCTCAGTCGCGTTTCCCGCATCTTGTCTTCCATTGAGGCCACTCCTACCTTTTCTCGAATAGCCTCATTTCTAATCCTGTCACTTCTGGTATGCCCACACATCCATCTCAACATTCTCATCTCGGCAACCTTCATCTTTTGCACGTGGGAGACCTTAACTGGCCAACATCTGCCCCATATAACATAGCTGGTCTAACGACCACTTTGTAGAACTTGCCCTTAAGTTGTGGTGGCACCTTCTTGTCACATAACACACCGGAGGCAAGCCTCCATTTCATCCATCCTGCCCCAATACGGTGTGTGACATCCTCGTCGATCTCTCCGCTGTCTTGCATGATAGAACCAAGGTACTTAAAACTACTTCTCTTTTGGATGGCTTGGTCCCCGAGCCTAACTTCCGCGCCAACCTCTTGAGGTGTCTCACTGAACTTGCACTCTAGGTACTCTGTCTTGGTTCTACTCAGCTTAAACCCCTTAGACTCCAAGGTGCGTCTCCAATCTTCCAGTTTAGCGTTAACTCCGCTACGAGTCTCATCGATGAGGACTATATCATCCGCAAAAAGCATACACCATGGCACCTCACCTTGAATTTGTCGCGTCAATCCATCCATCACCAAGGCAAATAGGAATGGGCTAAGAGCTGATCCTTGATGCAACCCCATCATAACTGGGAAGTGTTCTGAGTCCCCTCCTACTGTCCTTACCCTCGTTTTGGCACCCTCGTACATGTCCTTGATCACCCTTATGTACGCTAAAGGTACACCTTTAGCCTCCAGACATCTCCATAGTATCTCTCGTGGGACTTTATCGTAAGCCTTTTCCAAGTCGATGAACACCATATGCAAGTCTCTCTTCCTCTCCCTATATTGCTCCATTAGTCTCCTCATAAGGTGGATGGCTTCTGTAGTTGAGCGTCCCGGCATAAATCCGAACTGGTTCTCTGAAATAGACACGCCTCTCCTCACCCTCATCTCTACCACTCTTTCCCACACTTTCATAGTATGGCTTAGAAGCTTAATACCTCTATAGTTGTCACAGCTCTGGCTATCCCCTTTATTTTTGTAAAGCGGGATCATGATGCTCGATCTCCATTCTACGGGCATCGTTGCCGTCGTAAAGATAACATTAAATAACCTAGTCAGCCATTCCAAACCTACCGAGCCCGCACTCTTCCAGAATTCTCCAGGGATCTCGTCAGGTCCGGTCGCTCTTCCCCAGCGCATCCTACGAACAGCATCCTTAACCTCATCGACCGTAATACTCCTACAACCCCCAAAATCGTGACTCCTTCCTGTATGTTCCAAATTTCCCAATATAATTTCTCTGTCCCCTTTGTCATTCAAAAGTTTATGGAAGTATGACTGCCATCTTTGTTTGATAAGGGTCTCCTCTACCAATACTTTTCTGTCTTCGTCTTTAATGCACTTCACTTGATCCACATCGCGTGCCCTTCTCTCCCGGGCCCTGGCTAGCCTGAATAATTTTCTTTCCCCACCTTTCTCTTCCAGTTCAGCATAAAGACGTTCAAAAGCTGCCATTTTCGCCGTTGCAACCGCCAACTTCGCCTCCTTCCTCGCTATCTTATACAGTTCTCCATTCGTCCACTTCTACACCTCATCCTTGCTCTCTATCAACTTAACATACGCCACCTTCTTTGCTTCCACTTTCCCTTGCACTTCTCCATTCCACCACCAGTCCCCTCGATGCCGACTACGACTACCTGTCGAGACTCCTAGCACTTCCTTTGCTACAACCCTAATAAAACTAGCTGTCCTATCCCACATATCGTTCGCATCCCCACTACTATCCCAGGCCCCCATATCCTTCAATTTCTCTTCCATCTCAAGGGTACTAACTGTTGTCAAACTCCCCCATCTGATTCTAGGTCGTTCTTCCCCGACCCTCCTCGTCCTTGTCATCTTTATCCCTAAATCCATCACTAAGAGCTTATGTCGGGTTGTAAGGTTGTCGATCGGGATGACCTTACAGTCTTTGCACAAACCCTTATCATCCTTCCTGAGGAGTAAAAAATCTATCTGAGTTTTAGCCACTGAACTACGGAAGGTTACCAAGTGATCCTCCTTCTTTGGAAAACTCGAGTTGGCTATCACTAACCCGAAAGCTCTTGCGAAATCCAATAGTACGGTTCCTCCTCCATTTCTGTCCCCAAAGCCAAAGCCCCCATGCACATCATCATACCCTCCCGAAATAGATCCGATGTGCCCATTGAAATCCCCTCCCACGACAAGCTTCTCAGTAGGTGGTATGCCTCCCACTAACTCGTCCAACTCCTCCCAAAAGCGCCTCTTATCCTCCTCGCATAAGCCCGCTTGCGGCGCATAAGCACTAATAACGTTCAACGTGATCCCTTCAACGACCATTTTAATCGACATCATCCTATCATTGACTCTCCTAACCTCCACCACCTGATCCCTTAAATCACTGTCTATTAAAATGCCTACCCCATTTCTATACTTCGATTTACCAGAAAACCAAAGCTTATACCCGTCTACCTCCTTAGCTTTAGAGCCGACCCATTTTGTCTCCTGGACACAGGCTATATTAATCTTCCTCTTCTTTAGAATCTTAACCAGTTCTATGGATTTACCCGTTAACATCCCAATGTTCCAAGAACCTATTCTCAGTCTACCGAAGCAGCTAGTAGCTACCTCACGTACTCCACAATGTAAGCCTTAGACACTAATATGAGAAGGAGATCAGGATGTATCAATCTCATGACCAACACAAGTATAGAACAACAAGGGAGTGAGTACAAAAACAACAACAGGTACTCAGTAATCATTCCTAGTTGACCCTAAATAAAGCGGTGATGAGCACTCTAATCCCCGACACACCAACCAAACCTCCAAATACTACAACCTGTACAGAGATTCCACATCCAACCCATCCTAATAGATACAATAGAAATCAAGGGTAAAATATGTTCGGAGTATGCATCAAATAAGACACACTATTTGGTTCTCAATATTACCAACATTAAGGAGAGAGGGGATTTTCAAGTAGTACTAGAAAAATGAGTTAATCACCAAGATAATCAATCAGTCACAGACACGAACAATAATAATAAGGTGTTATTACAAGACAAATGTCATTGAAAATGATGTATATATGTCCTATTGATACACATTCGCTGCACATCAGCTAGCCGAGACCTATGGGGAACATATCTATCCATGGACCTACCACGACGTGTGGCACATCCCTCGAAATCATATATTATATACCACGATATGTGATATGTCCTATGAAATCACATAGCATCTATCATGGCTTGTGGAACATCCCTCAAAATGATACATCCTTTTTGTTTTTGTTTTTATCATACCGGAACCATTTCCCATCAACATAACACTTACCTGAATTATTTTCCATCAGCATAAACTTGACACAAATCTCATAACAGAGTTTCATCAATATAATCAAGTACACAAGATATCAGTAAAACATCGACACATAGAAAATTAAATAAACTATCGAATAAGTAGGTGGAGAGGCCTACTCATACCCAACTTCACCAACAACTTGAAGGATCTCAAATGCCTAATATACATGGGCTAAGCTTGTCGTACCTCCCGAATCTCATTATTCCCTTCAAAGGAGATACTCGGAGGAAGACAAGATCACCAGCACCAAACCTTAAAGGGTGATGCCTATGGTCAACATAGATTTTCTGCCTGCTCTGAGCCTCCCATATTCTATCCTGAATAACATGAACTCGGGACAAAACATCCTAAAGAAAGTCTGTACCATGCAGCTAGGCTCTAAAGCTTTAAACCACCCAACAAAAGATCGATAATGCCTATCATATAATGCATATAATTGGGTTATTTGAATACTCAAATGGTAGCTGTTATTATAAGTAAACTCCACAAATGTAAAATTGATCCCACTGCCCTCCAAAATCTAACACACAGGCTCAAAGCATATTCTCCAAAATTTGAATAGTCTGTTCTGACTGCCATAGATCTACAGGTGAAACATTGTGCTAAGATCCATCCGAGTATCCAACTCCTCTTAGAATGTCCTCCAAAATATATATGTGAACTGAGAGCCTCTATTAGGGATAATAGACACCGACACCCCATAAAGATGAACCACTTTTTGCACATAGATACAGGCTAACCTCTTGGCACCGAAGAAGGACTAAATGGGAAAGAAATGATCTGACTTGGTTAATCTATCGATGATGATCCAAATGCTATCAACACCTTAAGAAGTCTATGGCAACCCCACAATAAAATCTATAGTGACCCATTCCCACTTCCTCTCAGGAATAGATAATCTATGAAACTCACCACCAAGTCCAAAGTGATCGTCCTTCACTTGTTGGCAACACATACAACAAGCTACAATGTCTGCTATATCTCTTTTCATACCACTCTACTAGTAATGCTACCTCATATGTTTATACATCTTAGCCATGTTAGGATAAATAGAATACTTAGAGTTGTGAGCCTCCTTAAGTACTATTTAAATCTAACCCCTAACCCTAGGAACATAAATACGACCTCAAAATGTCAAAACACCCTCAGAGTCTAAGGTCGCCTCACCCGCATCACCACTCAAAACTCGATCACAAGTAGCCACCAAATCTACATCCTCAAACTGCTGGTCACAAATATGGTTTAATAGAATAGAGTGAGCCTTAACATAAGTTGGAACACAGCTAGTATTGGATATATTAAACAGACTGTTGGCTAAGGATTGGATGTCCAAATCTAAAGGTCTCTCCAAAATTGAAAGAGAGGCTAGATTCCGCATACTCACCGCCTTCTGGCTCAAGGTATCCACCATCTTATTTGCCTTGCTCAGATAGAGAGGTCATAGTCCTTAAAGAGATCAATCCACCAACATTGCCTCTATCACGACCCAAAAACTGAGGTCATGATGAAACACATTCCAAAACCCATCCTGATGCACAAACAAAAAGAAGAGAAGAAATTTCGAAAAACCTATTGTCATAAGTGCAAAGAACATCTAATACAACCTTTGAATAATAAGTATATCACAAGTTTCTGAATAACAGTAAAGACTAAAATAAATTAGGGAACTAATGGCTATCGAGAACATAGGATCTCACCACTACTACGAAGTAAGCATGTCCGCTAGAGATGATAACTGCTCGAGGAGTACCCTGACAAGGATCTACATCAAAAGTGACACAGAAATAGGGGTGAGTACAATCCACATATATTCAGTAGGTTTGACCGACTGGTATAAGGAATTAATCAAACTTATGAAATAAACTACAGAATACTTCCACCTGTATACAAAAAAGTCCTACTTTGGCATTGGTGTCACCAATTTATAAAGAATGACGTGAATAAAATAATTATATAAGGTAAGCTCAATATCACATATTATCATATAAGCTAAATAATTCAATGAATAATGCAATGCAATAAAATGAAATAATGCAATGATGTGGTGGTACGATGGAATCAAGGTTCTCGCATAACCTATCATATACACATGTCGAGCTAACACTTTCAGACAAGGACTCATTAGTGGTTCGCAATCCATATACCAAATCACAATCTCGATATCTCATCAACTTGCCATCTAGCTCGTGGTCAAGGATATAAAAAGGTTTCTCATTTTCTTTCTCAAAAAGAATTTTCACATTTTTCAACTTCTCAAGATCAATAATATGATGAATGAGGATGAACGCATCACAGCACATATGTCATGGAGACAATATTCAACTCAATATGTAATAAAAAGCTCAACATTTTTAAAACTTGATCAAAACATGATAAACACCCTCAAATGAAAATAGTGGAAAATAGTTCATTTGAAATAAGAGAGCACCATTTGTAAAACATTTCATTTCTCAAAGTATGCTAAAATTCCCAAACTCAACTCCTTTATCAGGCATTACAGTCAAATAATGTTACAAGCCTCCATATTCAGCTCATGAATCACATGTTTAGAAAACCAATAAATAGCAAATAAGACACCCACAAAGCTAATTGGTGCAAATAAACCCCCACACGGGCAACACAATATAATGAAGGCCCCACACGGGCATCAAAATTTATTCAATAGTCCAAATCACAAATTTGATCCCATCCCAAAGCCTATGACACAAGAGTGATCAATTACACCAATCTAATCTCAAGAGGGATAGCCAAACCTACCTTGAAAGTTGAACACTTTACTCGACATTTTATTAGAGCTTTGACCTCAATTATCGACTTTGAAATAATCCTCAACTATCAAAAAATGGAAAGAATTCATCAAAAAAATCCAACGATACACATATTGCAAGGTTTAAGAACCGAGGTCAAAATCATCTAAAAATTATCCAAAAAATAAAAAGAAAAAAATTGGAATTTTATTTGAAATTCAGATTCTACAATCCAAGAGGAGTTCGTGATTGAAAACCCATTTAAATATAGTAGAATTTGGGGTTTGAAATCAAAGAAATTCAAATTTTGCAATTTCGGAGGAAAATTCCAACATTGAAATCTTGATTTTTAAAGAGTTTTGGAAGATAGAATTTAAAGAAAATGAATAAATATTGATAGAGGAACTTACCCAAATGATATTCACCAAGAAATTACTCTAAGAATAGCCCCTTCTAAGCTTAAATCGATTGAAAATGGAAGAAATAAGAAAATGGGAAGAATTCCCGAAATTACACTGTTCAGGTCTGAGTTTACCCATCGCAATCGCAGCTACTAACCTTTGTGATGACGTAGTACAAGAGGCCTGCTCATCGTGAACGGGGGCATTGTTGCCACGATCATAAAGAACCATAGAACTGCCCATCACAAATGCGGGACCCATGGCCGCAAACGCAGAGATCACTGAAGATCAAACTTCTTTTAGACCTAAGGTGTTGGGCTCCAAGCAACTATCCTACTAGACCAAACTCGACGTTCTAGACATAATTAAACTAACGGAATCATCATCCGATGCTCGGTTCTCCTAATCTTGGCTAAAGTCAACTATCTCATTAAAGTTTTACTCTAAGGCTAAAATTCACCAAAATCTCACCCTATCGCATCAGAAACCGCACCAACCATTTTTAGAATACAAATAAAGCATAAAAATGCTAAGAGGAGGGCAAAATGGTCTTTTTTACAAGAAAAAGTAATTTCTCAAGAATTTAGACATTACACTATCTACTACTAAAATACACATTCTTCCTCGATAAAAGAGCAAAGTAAAGTACCTATATGAGTGAAAAGATGAGGGTATCTATGCATATCGGACTCCACCTCCCATGTAGCCTTCTATATAGGCCAGTGCCTCTACTGCACCTTGAATGAATCAATATGCTTTGATCTCAACTGTCTAGTCTGTCTATCCAAGATAGCAACATGCTCCTCCTCAAAGGACAAGTCTTGATCCAAAGCAACTAAGTCCCATAGAATCATATGAGAATCACTACATTGGTATCGCTTAAGCATCGATACATGAAACATAGGATAAACAACTAAAAGATTTGGACGTAAGGCCAATTTATAGGTCATCTCTCCATACTTCTCTTAAACCTCAAAAGGGCCAATAAACCTCGGACTGAGCTTTCCTTTCCTCCCAAATCTCATCACACCCTTAATGGATGACATCTTGATCAGCACTCACTCACCAATGGAAAATGACACATCACGAACACGTCTATCTTCATAGCTCTTTTGCCTACTATGGGCAGTCACAAGGCACTCCTGAATTAACTTCACCCTATCCATAGAATCTCTTAACAAATCAATACCCCAAGGTTGTACCCCCAAAAAATTAAACCATCCCACGAGAGAGATCTACACCTCCTCCTATACAAATCCTCAAATGGTGCCATCTGAATGCTATAATGGTAACTGTTGTTGTAGGCAAACTGCATAAAAAGTAAAGACTAGTCCCAATGACCACCAAGTCCATGACACAAGCTCAAATCATGTCCTCAAGAGCTTGAATAGTCTGCTATGATTGACCATCGGTCTAAAGATGAAAAACGATACTCAACTCAAGCTTGGTACCCATATGCTCCTACATAAGAGGTAAACTGCATACCTCTATCAGAGACAATAGAAATGGTCACTCCATGTAGCAGCCGAACAATCTCACAGATGTAAATCCTAGCCAACTGCTTCGCATTATAGCTAGTCTTCACCTGAATGAAGTAAGATTACATGGTCAACCTATCCACAATCACCCAAACTGAATCATGCTTACCCAAAATCAAGTGTAACCTAGTCACAAAGTCTTTAGTAATGTTCTCCAACTTCCACTCAGGAATGGGCATTCTTTACATAGAACCACCCGGTCTTTGATGCTGGTACTTCACTTGTTAGCAATTCATACACTTAGCCACAAAATCTACGATGTCCCTCTTCATACCACACTACCAATAATGTTATTTCAAGTCATGAAACATCTTTGTCTCTCTCGGGTGAATAAAATACTTTGAACAATATGCCTCCTTTAATATGCACCCAATCACCAACCTTTGGCACACAAATGCAACTGCTAATCCTTCAAACTCCCTCACGATCAAGGGAAGATGAATTAGCTTTACCTCTCAACACTTTATACCGAATCTCAATTTGTCATCATCAAACGGATGGGTACAAATTTGATCAATCAAGTTAGACCTAGCTTTAATGAAGGCCAAAACATTGTAAGGTATAGAGATATCAAGTGAGACCCATTTTCTAGCCAATGATTGAACCTTTTATGCCAAAGTTCTCTCCTCCGCCTTAAGAAAGGGTAAGCTACCCATACTAGGTGCTTTCTGACTCAAAGCATCTGCAACTATATTAGCCTTAGCTAAATGATAAAGAATGGTGATGTCATAATCTTTCAGTAGCTCCAACTACCGAAGCTACCTCATGTTCAAATTTGGCTGAGAAAAGATAAACTTAAGGCTATGATAATCAAGAACAACCTCACAATGCAAACTATAGAGATCGTGCCTCCATAACTTCAAAATAAAGACCACCACTGCTATCTCCAAATCATGAGTAGGGTAGTTCTTCTTATATACCTTCAGTTATTGAGAAGCATAGGCTATAACTCTCTCTTTTGGCATTAATACACTACCCAAACCAACACCCGAGGCATCATATAATATAATGAAAGCCACACCCTCCTTGGGTAATGCTAGAATAGGTGTCGAGGTCAATATCTCCTTGAACTTGTGAAATCTCTCCTCATACCTATCGGTTTACTGGAATTCCATATTCTTTTAAGTCAACCTAGTCAATGGAGCTGCAATGAAAGTGAAACTCTACATAAATCAATGATAATAGCCTGCTAACCCAATGAAACTCCGAATCTCTATGACTAAAGTAGGTCTACCTGATCATAAGTAGTCGGAACCTTGGACGAATCAACCATAATCATATCCTTGGTCACCACATGACCCAAGAATACTACAGGCTCGAGCTAAAACTCATATTTGGAGAATTTTGCATACAACTTCTTGTCTCTCTATCTCTGAAGTATGATCCTCAAGTGACAAACATAGTCAACCTCATTCTTAGAGTAAACCAAGATATAATCAATAAATAAAATCAAAAAAGAGTATAAATAAGGTCAAAACACCTGGTTCATCAACTTCATTAAAGCCTTTAAGGCATTAGTCAGCCCAAAAGACATGACCACAAACTCATAATGCCCATAATGAGTCCTGAAAGCGTTTTTTGGGATATCAAAATCTCGAACTCAACTGATGCTACCCCGACCTCAATTCAATCTTAGAAAACATTGATGCACCCTGAAGTTGATCAAATAAATCATCTATGTGAGGAAGAGGATATGTGTTCTTGATTTTAACATTGTTTAACTGTCAGTAGCCAATACACATCTCATAGTACAATTCTTCTTCTTCATAAATAAGACCCGTGCACCCCATGATGAAACACTAGGCCATATAAATCCCTTTTTCAATAAATGTTTCAACTATTCCTTTAATTCCTTCAATTAAGCCGGAGCCATCAGATAAGGAGAAATAGAGATAGGCTTGGTTCCTAGATCTAATCAATCAAAAAAGCGATATCACAGTTTGGAGGAACACCCGACAAGTCTATAGGAAACATATCCATAAACTCTTTTACCACTCTTACAGTCTCTAAAGGAGATGAATCCTTGGTAAGATCACGCACATGGGCCAAATAAGACAAGCAACCCTTATCCATCATAAGGAGAGCACGAATATAAGATATCACCCCCTTTGGATATGAACTCGAATTATTGTTTCACACTAACCAAGGTAAATCAGGATGAGCCAAGGTTATACTCTTGGCATAAAAATCTAGAATTGCACAATAGAGAGATAACCAATCCATACCCAATATCAAATAAAAGTCAAGCATATCTAATAAAATCAACTCCGCCCAATTCACCCTACCCCAAAATACCACCACACACTCCCGGTATACCCAATTCACCACTAAATACTCGACTACTGGGGTAGAAATACTTATAGGCACAATAAGGAGCTAACACACATAATTAATATGCATGATAAAAAAAGTCAACATATTAAGAGTAGGTAGACCTGAGATTGAATAATACTAAAGCAGAACAATGACAAACTGGGATAATACCTGTAATCACTGCAATGGAGGCCTCTACCTCAGATTTACCTGGTATAGCATAGCATATTCTACGGTCCCCACTTGTTTCAGAACCACCATAAGCTCTACCTCAAGCTCTACACATGGAACTAGTACTTTGTGAAGCATCTCAAAAATTTAGGGTTAGTGTAACACGAATATCCTGTGTCCGGAGCCAAATAGTAGAAGAAGCGTGTCTGGGGAAATTCTTTGCCTTATGCCTAAACTTATCACAAACAAGCAACCTCGAGGACCCAAACCCCATAGAGGATAACCAGAAGTATCAACACGTCCTTCTGAATTTGAAGAACCACAATAATTAGTATGACTCGACCTGGATCCACCTGTACCATCTGTACTCTGAATCACCACATGTACTGGCCTGCCCTGATAAGCCTAGGTGTCTGCACCTAAATACTCCCTACCTCTAGATGAATAGCTAATGAATTGATCTTATCAATGGAACCTTTGGGTCCCGCTCTGACTAGCATGTCAGATACTCTTAATCATCATGGCATGATCAATAATATTCTAAAATGAGTCACCCGATAACACCAGATAGATTGTGGCCTCTTGAAGATAACCAGCAAATCCTTTCACCAACTTATGAATTCGCTCAAACTCTACAGGGATACTAAACATAACATAATATTACAACTCATGAAAATGATCCTCAACTCAGACACTAATAGAGAGCCTTGCTCCAATCTGTTAAATTCATCTCTGTGCTAATCATGAAGGCTATATGGAACAAACCTCTTAAGGAATAACTTAGTGAACTGCTTCTAAATCATTATAGGAGAATCGACAAGCCTACAAGAAAGAACTGATCTCCACTACTCCTTGTCCATTGGTATGAAGTGTAAGCCACTCCATGTGCCTCTAAAATACCCAGGTTGAACAATATGTCTTGGCATTCAGTAAAGAACTCATAGGCCTTTTCTTTGATCGTACAATTAAACTGGGAGGTGCCAATCAAACAAACCTCTCAAAACTCTTCTGCTCAGACATTAACATGGTTGTACTAGCAGAAACTAATAGAGCTACAAATTTCAAAGGTATAATAGAGGGCAATAAAGAAGAAACAGGAGTTTGACATCCCATATTAGGCCTATGAACTAGAAGTGTAGCACTAACTATAATAGGAGAGCTTGAAGTACCTGGAGGAACGCCAGGAGTAGGGGCACTATCTAATCTAGGTAATAACCAGATAAGTAACTCTTGAAACATCAGAGTGCTATTGGGAATCGAAGGAGGATGGGTTGGCCTCTGCTCTTCAGTGTGTAGCTCAAAATCATCCTCATTCTCATATATAGGCTCAGGTGATGCCTCCTTAGCTCATCCTCGAGCAGTGATCCTCTTTCTCAGCCATGACTCCTAACTCTACTGCGTCCCCTACCTTGCCCACACAATAGGTCTCAAGCAGTAGGTACAACCTCACTTTTAGTGACTCTAACTCTAGTCCTCATCATCTGCGCAGAAAGAATAGATTAAAGGTATAAAACACGTGATATAAAATAAATTGCACGAAAGGAATCAATGGAAGAAATTTCTCCTATTAGGTATCTTGTAGCCTCTCGGAGATAAGTATGGACATCTATATATGGATCTATAAGACTCTACTAGACATGTTGCTCCTTAAGTTATGAGACTGGTAACCTAGTGCTATAATACTAACTTTTATGACCTAAAAATTAAGGCCATGATGATACACATCTCAAAACCCATCTTGATGTATAAGCCAAAAATTAAACCACATGCGAGACTCCCAAAAGTTAAGTCAAGCCACAAATGGAAAAAAGAGAAGAAATTCCCAAAACCTGTTATCATAAGTGTAAAGATCATCTAATACAACCTTTGAATAATAAGTATATCAAAAGTCTTCAAATAATAGTAAAGAATGAAATAAATGAGGGAACTAATAGTGATCTGGAATACTGGATCTTACCACTACTCTGAAATAAGCCTGTCTGCTAGAGATGTTCACCGCCATAAGGTGTACCTTGTCTAGGATCTGTATCAAAAAGTGACAAAGAATTAGGGGTGAGTACAAACACATGTACTTAGTAGGTTTGATTGACTGGTATAAGAAAATAATCAAATTTATGAAATAAACTAAGGAACGCTTCCACCTACATACAAAAAAGTTCTATTCTAGTATCATTGCTGCCCATTTATATAGAACAACGCGAGTAAATCAAACATATCAACTCAATATCAAATATTATCAAATAAGCCAAAAAATTCAAAGATCAATGCAATAAGATGATGAAATGATGTGGTGGTACGGTGGAATCAAGGTTGTCGCATAACCTATTGTATACACCTATCGAGCTAAGGCTTTTAGACAAGGACCCATGTGGGACTTGCAGTCCATATACCAAATCATAATCTCAATATGTCATCAACTTACCAACTAGCTCATGGTCAATGAAATAAAAAAGTGTCTCATTTTCTTTCTCAAAAAGAATTTCTATATTTTTCAACCTTCCATTATCAATAATATGATGAATGAGGATGCATGCATCACAAAAAATTGAGCATAGAGGCAATGTACAACTCAACATGTAATAAAAGTTTCAAATTTTCAAAACTTGACCAAAATATGATAAACACCCTCATATGAAAATAATGGAAAACAGTTCATTTGAAACAAGTAAGCCCCATTTATAAAGCATTTCATTTCTCAAATTTTGCTAAAATTCATCAACCTAACCCCTTTGTCGAGCATTATAGACAAAGAGTGTTACAAGCCTATCACATAGGCAACTCATGATAAGTAGCAAATAGGCCCCCACATGGGCTACACGGTGCAAATAAGCACCCACATGGGTAACAAAATATTATCAAGCCCCCACACAGGCATTGCCATATAATCAACAGTCCCTATCATAAATTTGATCCATCCCAAAGCCTATTGAACAAGAATGATCAATTACCCCAATCCAGTCTCAAGAAGGATAACCAAACCTACGTCGAAGGCTGAACACTTTACTCAAACATTGTATCATAGCTTTAACCTTAACTACCGACTCCGAAATAATCTCCAACTATAAATAATGAAAAGAATTCATCAAAAGTCTAAATATACTCATATTTCAAGGTTTAAGAATCGAGGTCAAAATAGTTAAAAAATTACCCCAAAAACAAAAAGAGAAAAACTAGAATTTATTTAAATTTTAGATTCTACACACCAAGAGGAGTTTGTGGTTGAAAACTTTATTAAAATTAAGTAGAATTCGGGTTTGAAATCAAAGAAATTTAATTTTTTTAATTTGGGGAAAAAATTACAAAAATGACATTGAAATCTTGATTTTTAACAAGTTTTGGAAGATGAAATTTGAAGAAAACGAATAAAGATTGATAGAGGAACTTACCCAAACAAATTTCACCACGAAATTCCTCCAAGAATTGCCCCTCCTAAGCTCAAAGCGATTGAAAAGGGAGAAAATAAGACAATGGAAAGAATTCCCAAAATTACACTATTCAGTTCTGATTTTACCCATCGTGATCGAGGCTACTAACCTCCGCTATCTTGAAGTACAAGAGGTCTACTTATCGCAAATGTGAGAATTTCTACCGCGATCATGAAGCACCATAAGATGATCCATTGTGAATGAAGGATATGTGGCCGCGAACGCAAAAAACACTAAAGCTGACTCTTAGGGAATGCGGCGCCTATGGCCACAAACTCGGAGAGTATGTATGCATGGACTAGAACCAGATTTGGTATGATTGCAAAGTCGTCAATCAAACCCTCGATATTTGTTCAGGCTTGAATCTCGCAATATTGACCAAAGTCAACTATCTTATTAAAATTTTACTCCAAGGCTAAAATTCACAAAAATCTCACCCAATCACATTAGGAACCACACCAACCATTCCCACAACAGAAACAAAGCATGAAAATTCTAAGGGGAAGGAAAAAATTATCTTTTCACAAAAAAATTAATTTCTCAAGAATCGGGACATTACAACCTCAAATGAAGGTCTTTATAGTTCAAAGTTTATTGAAGGCTCTGGTGACCTCTGAAGATCTCACAATGAACTTTACACAAGGAGTGTCTCCAAATCTTAAGAATGAAAACTATCGCTGCTAACTTCAAAATGAGTTTGGTAGTTACACTCGTGCACCTTAAGCTGCCTAGATGCATAATAAATGACCCAACCCTACTGCATCACAACACAACCCAAACCAATATCATATGCATTAGAATAAATTATAAACCCCTCTTTCTCAACTAGAAGAGTCAGAATAGGAGAGGTGGTAACAAAATCCTTAAGCTTCCGAAAAATCACCTCACACTCATCAAACCACTCAAAAGGAACATCCAATATAGCCAGCCTAGTTAATTGCACTATTATAGAAGAGAAACCCTTGATGGAATGTCTGTAGTAGCCTACAACCCAATGAAACTCCAAATGTCTATTATAGAGGTAGGCCTAGCCCAATCAGGCACTACCTCAATCTTCACGGGTCTATTATAATTCCTTATTTGGACACCGCATACCCCACAAATGCTACAGAGTGAAGCCAAATATTACACTTCAAGAACTTGGCTAAAGTCATTGATCACTTAAAGACTAGAGCATAATTCTCA
This sequence comes from Solanum dulcamara, assembly GCF_947179165.1. Classification (NCBI taxonomy): domain Eukaryota; kingdom Viridiplantae; phylum Streptophyta; class Magnoliopsida; order Solanales; family Solanaceae; genus Solanum; species Solanum dulcamara. The sequence continues at coordinate 73,718,637 of NC_077237.1, forward strand.
AGTGCTGCTTGTTCTCCACCCTACTCCTCGAGTACACAAGAATATCGTTGCTCAAAATAATGATGAAAGAGTCTATGTAAGGCTTGAATACATATATCATCAAGTCCATAAATATTGTGGGGGCATTGATCAACCCAAATAACATTACTAGAAACTCATAATGGTTGTAATGAGTCCTAAAAATTTTCATAGGGATTTCTTCTACCCTAATTCTCAAGTAATAGTAAACATATCTCAAATCAATCATAGAAAACTTGGCGACACCCTAAATTTGATTAAATAAGTCATTAACACAACGCATAGGGTACTTATTCTTCACCATCACCCTATTCAACTACCCATAACCAATACATATACACATACAACTATTCTTCTTCTTTATAAATAGGACAGGAGCACCCAAGGTGAGACACTCGATTTTATAAAGCTCTTACCTAAAAGATTGTGAAGCTAAATGTTGAGCTCTTTAAGCTCAGCTAGTGCCATAAGAAAGTGTGGAATAAAAATAGGATGAGTGCTCGGATTAAGGTCAATAGAAAAAATTAATATCACACTCAAGAGGAAGACCATGTAGGTCATTAGAGAAGACACTTGTTAACCCACGCACAATAAGAATAGACTCAATTATAGGGCTTTATGCTCTTTATGCTTACAAACTCATAAAAATGCATATAATTTTCAATTTATGATCTTTTATAAGTTGTAATTGTTAGAACTTTGGTGGGCTTCCATATATATTATATGTATAATAGTAGTAAGTCTAATCCAAATAAAAGTAATCTGTTGAGGTTTAAAGTTAATAGGTCTAAAAGACACCTCACAAAGAATGGGTCTATGTAAAAATATTTGGATGTAATTTCTAATTTAATTATGGGTTAAATTAGATTTATATAAATTTGTGCCTATCATAAATATAGGGTTATTATACCTAAATAATGTAGGGTTTTCTTTGTTTCACATTATTAAAAAAGATAGAGCGGCATAAGCTTTGATTTGGAAGACTCATAATCACAAGACAGAGAATGGCGATTCTGGATTCAGGTACGCTTTTGCATCTAGTATTACATTGTTGATGATTTGACATGATAGGCCTTGAGAAAAGATGAAGGTTTTTTTCTCTTAAATTTTAATTCTAATAATTGGAATTAAGAGCCTATATCATGTTAAATCATTGAGTTTATTCAGTTATGACATAACAAGAAATTTTGTTATTATTTGGTGATAATTTTTATGTGGTATCAAATTTGATTTAGTGGAGTTATTTATTTCCCCAAGTCTGTTATATATTGGCACAATAGGAAACTAAAGTTCAATATTTAAATAATTTAATATTAATTAAAGATCTTATTTATTAAGGTCATTATGTGGCATAAGTTGGTGTCATAAAAATTATATGCCATTATTGGTTAATATTTAATTAACCAAAAAGGTGCATCAAGAAATTTTGTGTCAAAAGGTTCTTCCACTTTAAGGTGTAACTTTAGGTTAAGGTTTCTTTTAAGGGAAGATTTTGAATCTTAAAGGGTACAAAATGGCATAAATCAATGGTATTTCTATAAATTCAATTAAGCTTTAACTCTAATTTGTGAATATCCATTATTTAATATTAATTAAAGATCTTATTTATTAAGGTCATTATGTGGCATAAGTTGTTGTCATAAAAATTATATGCCATTATTGGTTAATATTTAATTAACCAAAAAGGTGCATCAAGAAATTTTGTGTCAAAAGGTTCTTCCACTTTAAGGTGTAACTTTAGGTTAAGGTTTCTTTTAATGGAAGATTTTGAATCTTAAAGGGTACAATGATCAAACATTTTTAGGTAAAGAGTTGCCCTCTTCTCTCTCAACGAAGAACCCTAAAGAAGCTCTCTACTGTTCATCCAACACACCTTCACAATATCAGGTCTGCCGGAATGGCCTTACCGCCGCCGGTGGAGCTTCCCAGACCACCAGAACAAGCCTCATCCTCTAATCCAGCTAATACCACTTTGAATCTGCAAAAAGATACTGAAAATGCAATTTCAAGTGAGGTTGGATTGATTCCAAATGCACAACATTTTCCCAATCAAATTGGGAGCAATATTCAGGCGATTTATGCGAGAACAGCATCTGAGTCGCCTGAAATGCACCTCCAAAATCGAACAACTTCAGGCGAGATTCAAGACATGGCAGCCACTAAAAGAAGCCGCTCACATTCGCCGCCGTCGTGCCTTCATATTCGAAGCGGCTCCGGAGAGATTCGAACCATCGGACCTACTGGGGGTTGCTCACAAGGTCTTGGCGCAGCTGTAGGAACAATCTTCACCGGAGAAATCATCGCCGGTGAAGAAAGTGGTGTCGGCGCAGGGGCTCAGGCGACTCATTTTAAACAAAAGTTATACCAGAATGTTCCTCAGTTTGATGCGCCTCTCCTAAGCTCAGAGCGCCACTTCGAATCACCTCCATTGGATTCGAATATCCCTTGGACCTCTGAGAACAGTAGGAGCCACGAAGTTGCAGGTTCAGCAGGTCAATTTTCAAAAAATATTAACTTTCAGGACCAAGTACAGCAACAATTGAATGGAATACAACCGTGTGATCACTATCATCATGCTCCAGCACAAATTCAAGAAATTCAAGGTAAGGAGAAGGAATGTAACAGTAAGTCGTCAACGGAAATTCAAGATAAGTCCTCTCAGCCCACTAATTTCTCTCAATCTGAACAATTTCATTATGTTAACAATAATGTTGATGGTCAACTACCTGTGAATACACTCGAACAAATGGCTTATGGTTCTACTGCTAGGAATAATATTATAGCTATGACCAATGACAAAAGAAATGATCAGAATGATAGAACTCAAACTCCCTTAGTTGTCAATCAAAGTGGTCATGAAAAGAATCAGTCGCAAGGAATTCAAAACATGGAAACTGTTAAGGATCCTAACAATAGGAAACATGTTGATCAAGCCATCATCGAAAATAGTGTCGAAACTATTGAAAAACCCACCGGAATCGCTATTCCGGTGAACGCCCAAAATAATTCGCAATCCCAAAACGACCCACATACCATTACGAATGAAAAAAAATAAAAAATCCCAATTTTTAGGCACCCCGAACTCAAATTCTAAAATTCCAACTTGCACAAATAGGGCCGAAAACAGTCTTCTCGTGCCCGAATCTGTTTTGGTTGATTGTATCACCACCCCAAGCAATCTTAGCACTTCCACTAATCCCAAACGTACCAACCATCCTCCCGTTTCAGAATTCCCTCCCATCTCATCCAATTTCCAAAGATTCAACTCGAAAAACTCTAAAAATCCGGTAGTGTCCTTAACCCCCACCGCGCTACCTCCTAATACTAAGCCCCCTACCAACCAACCCACCACCACAAACCACCCTCCACCCCCTATAGCAAAGCAATCCATGGCTACAAGACTAAGAGCCAAACAAGCTGAGCCTACAACCAGAATTGACCTAACACCCCCAAAAAGGGTGACAAAACAAGGTTGTCCGGCTATCATGTTTAAGAGAGAAGACTACATGATTAAGATGGCTGAATCATGTAAGTATACTCTCATAGGCAAGTTTTATAGCCCAATGCCAAAGATGGAGGTAATACGAAAAAAGTTCATTACTCAAACTGAACTTAGGGGCAAGGTCAAGATCACCCATTTTAATTCTAGACATATATATATTGATCTTGACAATGAACATGATAGAGCTACTGTTTTAGACAGTAAGAGAATGTACATAGACGGTGTATTCATGAGATTTCAAGTTTGGACCCCTACTTTCGATCCAAATTATGAAACCCCCATTCTCCCTGTTTGGGTCATACTCCCGGAACTCCCTTGGCATTGTTTCCATAAAGAATTTGTTACGCTTCTGCTCGCGGACGTGGGACAAGTGTTGCACTTGGACATGGCCTTCATGCAAAACACGAGGGGGAGCGTGGCAAAAGCAAAAATCCAAATGGACATCACCAAGCCTAGAATCCAAAGTGTATGGATTGGATTCGACGAAAATGATGATCCAAATGGAGAAGGAAGATGGCAAGACATCGAATATGAAGATGTTCCCCTTTACTGTACCTACTGCAAACACCAAGGTCATACTCCCCTGGCTTGCCACGTCAGCAGAAGAGATGCAGAACGAAACAAGGCCAAAGATAAGGAAGAAGAACCAAAGAAAGATGCGTCGCCAAAAAACACAGGTATGATCTCTACTCCTATTGTTTTAGCTAACACTCTAAGTTTCAGACAACAGGTACCTCTAGAAGAAACCACCACCACAACTCAGGAAGGAAGTCGCAAGGCGAAGGAGCACTCAATCAACCCAAACAGAAATCAAGTAGCAAACGACCAATGGCAAACCCAAAAGCGAAGAAACTTCAAAGGTAAGACCCAAACTGTGCAGAACACCCAAAGGATACAAGGCAATACTCAACAGGTGTACAAACCCATTCAAGCAAAGACGCCAGGTATTGACTCAATGCTCCCAAACCCCAATCCCCAATTTGATTGTAATTCTGTTGTTATGACTGGTCCAATTCAAAATGGATAGCGCGAGCATCAACCAGGTATTGACTCAATGCTCCCAATCCCCCATGGCTCCCCGAATAATATTTTTACTGTATTGTCTGATTCCGAAGTTGATGGAGGTGAGGATGGTATTGAGGAGGAGCCAACTAACCTGCAGGATGGGGTGTCCAGAGGGGGGGTTTTGTCTCATGTTTTGCATGAGAACCTTAGGATTGACCCTAGGAATGACTTGAGAGCTCCTGCTACCACTTCAAATATTTAGCATTTTTCTTCCCAGCAACTTGACAAACTGGACCTTGCCTCTAAGGAATTGCCTGAGAATCTTAAAGGCTCAGATGGTACTGAAATGAGGCTTGTGGATGCCCCTAGTTCCACACAGGAACAAGGTAACACTGCAACTCCAATTCATGTGCACCAGCTGCAGTTTTTGGGAGAAGGCTCTTCACTTTGTCCAGCTGTTGGTTCCAAGGAAAATATGCTTGGTTTGAGTGTTGGTGCAGTTGCTACAGTGAAAGAAAAGAGTATACAAAATAAGGCCACTGAGGTGCAGGGATTGAGACCTGCATGTGCTACTATTTTCACTCCTGAAATGGGCATCAATGCAGCCCCTTTTCAGCCTCAGGATCTGCAGGTTGTGGGAGATGTCCTAGCTGCTGGTTTGAATGAAAAATTGCAGGTTTTGAGTGCTACTTCAGCCCCTAATCTGAAGGAATATAGAGTAAAACATAGGGACACTCAAGTGCAAGGATTCACACCTGCAGCTGGCCCTATTTTCAATCAACAATTTGACATAAATGCAGCTCATCTTCAGAGTCAAAATCTGCAGGTTTTGGGTGGTGGTTTAGTTGTAGGTTTGCATGAAAATCTACAGATTTTGGGTGTTACATCAGCTGCTAATTTTGAAGAGAATATGATGAACAATATGGCCACTCAGGAACAGGGATCAAGACCTCTAGTTGCTCCTATTTCCACTCAGGAAATGGGCAACACTGCAGCCCCTACTCAGTCTCAAAACCTGCAGGTTTTGGAACATGTTCCAGCTGTAGGATTAAAGGACAACTTGCATGTCTTGGGGGCTAGCTCAACTCCTAGTTTGAAAGGAAAAAGTGTGCAAGTTGTGGTCCCTAAACTAATACCATTTCAGCACCAAAGTCTAGATGTAGATCACAATGACAATGCTGAAAATGACCAGGAAAAGGGCTGCAGTTTCAGCTATGCTTCAAGTGTTCAATTCCTCAATCCTGTCTCCCAACAAGTGCAACACCCAAACCCACAAATGCAGGCCTTTTATGCCTCTTTAACTCAACTTCCTGCTGCGAACCTTGTATTTAAAACACAAGGAGAAGCTACTGTTTCTCCAACTGCTCAAATCAACTGTAGTAATTCCAAACAGACATCCAACTCTAGGACTCATAAAAGAAAGGAAGCTAGAAAGAGGAAAGAACTAAAACAACATCAAGCTGCTGCAGCCACGAATGATGTAGTTGCTAATACATGCTCGCAGTTGGTTTTAGTTAACCAAAATACACATATCAGAAGCCCCGATTTTAAAGGTGAAGATCCCATCACTATTACTCCACTAAACATTGAGCCTATTCCTTTTATGCAGCCACAACAAGACTCCACCATTCCCTGCGCACTAAATACTACTCCTACCCTAGCAAATGAATTTGATGAGTATGGTGTCATACATTCAGAAGATGAATATGACCAAGAGTTTCAAGGTGAGGTTGAACTAGAGGATGAAGAAGAGACTGCTGAACAGTCTAATAGAACTCTTGCACCATCCAAAACCACTACCAAAGTCACAGATAATGAGATGAACCAGCTAGCTAGTGAACAAGGCTTATCACCTAGAGGTATTCACCATAATCCAAAAATTTCTACTATGCATGCTTCGTTTAGTAGACCAAACACTAGGCTCTATAACCTCAGAACCCATCAATGATTAACACAATTGTATGGAATGCTAGAGGTATCAATACCAAAGGTGTCATAGATAGACTAAAATTCCTCAAACAAATCCATCAAACGTCCATAATTTCCATCCTAGAACCTTTTTCCAACAACGCTCATCTACAAAGCTTTAGAATCAACCTTGGTATGGATAGGTCCGCTTGCAATCCTAATGGTAAGATTTGGATTTTCTGGACTCAAGATGTTGATTGTAAAGTTACTGATATTGACGATCAACAGATCACTTGTGAGATGAAATATGTAGAGCATCCAAATGCATTTCTCATGACATTTGTCTATGGAAAATGCAAAGATACTCTTAGACGACCACTTTGGGATAGGCTTTTGCATCACGCTTCCACTAACCTTCCTTGGTGCACAGTTGGGGACTTCAATGTCACCACGTCCACTACTGAGAAACTAGGTGGAATCCCTTACAACATGCAGAAAAGCTTTGAGTTTATCAGCGTTATCGAAGCTTGTGGCCTAACGGATTTGGGGTATCATGGCTCAGACTACACTTGGTGTAATCAACGAGATATGCATAAAAGAATATGGAAGCGACTCGATAGAGCTATGGTGTCCGATAACTGGTTAGCTGTCATGCCACACACTTCAGTTACTCACCTCCCTTCGACTGGCTCTGACCATAACCCTTTACTAATAGAGATGAATGCTAGACAAGATTCCCTTATTAAATATTTTAAATTCTTGAATTGTTGGGTGGATAACCCTACTTTTCTTGAAACTGTAAAGTCCTGTTGGGACATACCTATGACGGGGAATCCAATGTGGTCATTCCACCAAAAAATGAAAAGGCTATCCTCTACCCTTAGCAAATGGTCGAGAGTGGAATTCGGCGACATTTTTGCCAAGGTTAAGGAATATGAAGAATTGGTGAAAAGTGCCGAAGAAAATCTGATAATATCCAATAATGAAGAGAACAGGATGCAATTGCATGCTCTCAACGCCGAATACACCAGATTTCTTAAAATTGAAGAGAACATTCTGAAACAAAAAACTCAACTACATTGGTTCAAGGATGGAGACGCTAACACCAAGTATTTCCATGCTTTAATTCGTGGCAGGAGAAGACGATTGTTCATTCACAAGGTTACTAATGAAGAGGGGGATTTGATTCAAGGCGACGAACACATTGCTAGAGCAGCTTGTGATCATTTTCAAAAAATATTCACAGGTGATGAGTCTCCGATTTCGGAGAACATCTTGAATTGCGTTCCTAGAATGATCACAGCTACTCAGAATGAAAGCCTTCAAGCCACGCCTACCATTGAGGAGTTAAAACAGGTGGTCTTCTCCATGAACCCTAACTCTGCAGCCGGTCCGGATGGCATGAATGGAAAATTTTTCCAAGCTTGCTGGGAAATTATTTCGGAGGACCTACTTGCAGTGGTTAACTCTTTCTTCTGTGGCCATGCTATGCCTAAGTTTTTTTCTCATGCATGTTTAGTCTTGCTCCCAAAGGTAGATCACCCCAACACGCTCTCTGACTATAGACCCATTAGTCTCAGTAACTTTACTAATAAGATAATATCAAAACTCATTTGCCTCAGGCTCTCTCCCATTCTCCCCGGTCTTATTTCTCCTAATCAGTCCGGGTTTGTAAAAGGAAGAAGCATCTCAGAAAATATCATGCTAGCACAAGAGATTATCCACGATATCCGGAAGCCTGTTATTGGCGAGAATGTGGTTATCAAGTTAGACATGGCCAAAGCATATGATAGAGTCTCCTGGTCCTATACTTGTCTGGTACTGAGAAGAATGGGCTTCGGTGAGACCTTTATTGATATGATTTGGCGAATCATGTCTAATAACTGGTACTCCGTTCTCGTTAATGGGTCTAGACATGGTTTTTTCCACTCCACCAGAGGGCTAAAACAGGGTGACCCTCTTTCTCCCGCCTTATTCATTTTAGGAGCGGAGGTGCTGTCCCGAATGCTGAATAGTCTTCATAGCTACCACTTCTACCAGGGTTTCCATATGGCGAAAAGAGGCCCACAGATTAATCATTTGAGTTTTGCGGATGACGTTATCATCTTTACCTCCGGAAGGAGGGAAACTCTTCAGATTATCATGAAGACCTTGACCCTATATGAGCAGACATCGGGGCAAATTATAAACAAGAATAAGAGCCACTTCATGATGCATTCCAATGCGCTCCAAGACAATGTGGATATGGTGAAACAGGTTACAGATTTCACTCAAAAGCATAGTCCCATCACCTACTTAGGATGCCCTCTCTACATTGGTAGGCAGAGAGTCATGTACTACACGAACATGGTTTCTAAGGTTGTCAACAGAATTAGAGGGTGGCATTCCAAAATCCTCAGCTACGGCGGTAGAGCTACACTTATGAGATATGTACTTCAGTCGCTTCCCATTCACCTCCTTTCAGCCATTACTCCTCCTAGTACTACTCTTAAGCAGATTGAGAGAGTTACCGCTGATTTTTTCTGGGGGTGGAAAGATAATAAGAAAAAATACCATTGGTCTTCATGGAAAAATTTGTGCTATCCTTATGATGAAGGAGGTATTGGGTTGAAGAGAACTACAGATGTCTGCAAATCTCTCCAGTTCAAGCAGTGGTGGATATTTAGAGCTAAACAGACGCTGTGGGGTGATTTCCTTAGAGCCAAATACTGTCAGAGAGCCAACCCCATCACCAAAAAATTCCATTCTGGGCAGTCGCGTGTGTGGAAACATATGATGCACAACAAACACACTGCCGAACCTCACATTCAATGGAGGCTACACTCGGGTTCGTGTTATTTCTGGTGGGACGACTGGCTAGGTGTCGGACCATTAGCAAACTATAGACACGAGCTGGGAAGAGCGAACAATGCTAGGGTGGCTGATTTTCTTATAGATGGGCAGTGGAACATCGACATGCTAAATCAGTTGGCTCCACCACAGCTCATTACTCTCATAACTTCTACCACACTACAGACGCAAGAAAACAAACCGGATCAGGCCATTTGGAAGCTGAATACCAATGGAAGCTTCACGTGCTCTTCGGCATGGAAGCTTGTGAGGAAACACAAGACCAAGACACTCTCCGACCACTACACTTGGCACAAAAACATACCCTTTAAATGCTCTTTTTTGCTGTGGAGGGCTTTTAGAGGCAAGCTGCCCACGGAGGAAAAGATCGTTGCATTCGGCCATGTTTCCACTCCATGTTCTTGCTGCCACAGCCCAGGTCCGGACACCATAGAACACATTTTCAGCACGGGCCAATTTGCTAGGAATATTTGGCGTTACTTCTCAGATTCCCTAGGCATCAGACATGAAGTCACGCCCCTCAAACCCCTTATTATGAGCTGGTGGCTTCGCAAGTACCGCACAGAAGCTCACAAACTTATCCTTCACTCCACCCCAATATTTATATGTTGGAATTTGTGGAAGAATAGATGCGCGAGCAAATACGGGGGGAAGAGTTCTAGCTTGGCGAGAGTGAAATTTGCAGTTTTCAAGGACATCTCTAATCTTCTTAGAATCGCATACCCCTATATCCATTGGCCTTCGAACTGGATCCACACTATCTCCTACATAGATAAGTGTAGTCATGAGATGAAGATTACCCAAGTCTCATGAATTAAGCCACAACTCGGTTTCGTTAAGCTAAATACTGACGGTAGCGCGTTGGGTAATCCGGGGGCTATTGGGGGGGGTGGCATTGTAAGAGATCACATGGGTAATTTCCTCTTCGCTTACGCCATACCACTAGGGGAGGGAACCAACAATCAAGCTGAACTAGAGGCGGCTACTTATGGGCTTAGATGGTGCATTCAACAGGGTTTCCATCATGTTATCCTAGAAGTTGACTCGAAGTTGCTCACTAAATGGATCAGTCACCAGATGAAACCTCCGTGGAGCCTTCACCAGGTAACTCATGACCTTATTGATATTACCAAATTATTTGCCTTCTTTGCTTGCAAACATGTATACAGGGAGGCAAACTTCACTGCGGATGCTCTCTCCAAGCACAGTCACACTCTTACCATTCCAGGCCACTACACTACCCTCCAGCAGCTACCTCGTGGTATTCGAGGATACTACATGCTAGATAGAATCGGCCTACCTAGCTTTAGGCGGAGGAAGACCAAACGGATTAAGAAGCCTCCATGATCTACTACTTTGTTTTGCATCCTTGGATTGATCACTCAATTGCAGTGTTTGTGATTCCCCATGTTATAATTTTAGCCATGTTCTTTGATGATTTTCGTTTACGCTAAAATTTTGTTGTATATATAGCTTTTATGAAGATTATCTCCTTTTATATTTAGATTTTTCCTTTACTATGTAAAGGGAGAGTCTCCCTTATTTATGTTTTTCTAGTTTCTTTGTATCGAGAGGAGTCCTCTCCTTTAGGTGCATAGTTTCTAGGACCCTTTTTTGTGTGCTTGTATCGGGGATGAGCTGATTGACCTTATTAGGAATATCGGCTTATGAACCACCATAGGATTGGAGGTTAGGTTTATGCCCCCCTCCGTGTATCTTTCTATTTTTATGTATAATACAGCTTGGGGGTGAGCGGCTCAACCCCTGGCCGCGCATGAGAGGTGGGAGCCTCGTGTATGGTCTGTTCCCAAAAAAAAAAAAAAAAAAAAAAAAAAAAAAAAAAAGGGTACAAAATGGCATAAATCAATGGTATTTCTATAAATTCAATTAAGCTTTAACTCTAATTTGTGAATATCCATTATTTAATATTAATTAAAGATCTTATTTATTAAGACCATTCTGTGGCATAAGTTGTTGTCATAAAAATTGTATGTCATTATTGGTTAATATTTAATTAACCAAAAAGGTGTATCAAGAAATTTTGTGGCAAAAGGTTCTTCCACTTTAAGGTGTAACTTTAGGTTAAAGTTTCTTTTAAGGGAAGATTTTGAATCTTAAAGGGTACAAAATGGCATAAATCAATGGTATTTCTATGAACTCAATAAAGCTTTAACTCTGATTTGTGAATACCCATATCAAATTAATTTCTAATCATAGATTCACATTTTAATGTATTAAAGAAATTTCATATTTTGTTTTTGCAATTTCTTGTGTAAGAAACATCATGTCATGCCCCAATCAGGGAAGAAGCCACCTAATGATTAAGGGGTTCATAAGAACTCCCTTCGATAAATAATTATACTATTTATATATGATTAAAATAATTTTGATATGTGTATGTATATATAGTAGATGATGAAACCCTTTTAGAAAGTTCGTATGTCTAATTCTTCAAATTTTGAACCCCTAATGCAAAATTTTGGCTCTACCACTGGCCTTGAGTTAAGAATGTGAATGAGACTAGAAATTGATGTCATTGCTAGCCCCGAGTGTACCTATATATGACATTATCCATGATAAAATATCTAAAAATGAGCAAAAACATAGTTTAAAAGCATTTGAAGAGACAAATCTTAAAAAAATACTTTGCATAGATGTAAGTCATAGAAATGAAATCACTAACAAAGGTTCTAACAGAAGCATAATGAATTGTCTATCTATGAAGCCTCTAAACATAATTGTTGTTGTTGTTGCATTGACGATTGTTGTAGTGGTGGTTGTAGTAGTTGTGGAGGTAGTGATTGGTGGTTGTGGTGGTGCTAGTAGTTACTGTTGTTGTTTTGGCATCGACGATTATTGTGGAATCGACAATTATTATTGTTGTTGTTTGTGGTAGTTGTGGTGGCATCAACGAGTGTGGTAATAGTAGTTGTGGTGGTTATAGTGGTTATCATTGTTTTTGTTATGATTGTGATGATGGTGGCATCGACGATTATGGTAGTTGCAGTTTTTGTTGTTGTTAAGTCTTAAAAGAAATACTTTGCATAAATATAAGTCATAGAAATAAAATCACTGACAAAGGTCCTAACTGAAGCATAATGAATTGTCTATCTATGAATCCTCTAAACATAATTGTTGGTGGTGGTAGTGGTGGTGATGATGGTGGTGGCGGTGACATCAACGATTGTGGTAGTGATGGTTATAGTAGTTGTGGTGGTAGTAGTTGTGGTGGTAGTAGTTGGTGGTTGTTATTGTTTTTGTTGTGGTTGTGGTGGTGGTGGCATCGATGATTGTGGTGGTGGTGTTTTTTGTTATTGTTGTGGGAGTGGTTGTTATTCTTGGTATTGTTGCTGGTAGTGGTGATATTTATGGTTATTATTGTTTTTGTTGTGGTTGTGGTGGTGGTGACATCGATGATTGTGGTAGAAATGATTGTAGTAGTTATGGTGGTAGTGATTGATAGTTGTGGTGGTGATGGTGGTTATTATTGTTTTTATTGTGGTTGTGGTTGTGGTGGTGGTGGCATCGATAATTGTGAGAGTGGTGGTTTTTGTTGTTGTTATAGTAGAGGTGGTTGTGGTAATATTAGTTGTATTGGTGGTTATAGTGGCGATGGTTTTTATTGTTATTATAGTGATGGTGACAGTGGTGCTGGTGGGTATCGTACTAATGGTAGTTCATAGTGACGGTGGTAGTGATGACAGTAGCGGCGATGGTGATGATAATGGTGATTATTGTTATTGTTATTATTATTGATATGGTGGTAGTTGTGATTATTGTTCTTGTTGTTGTGCTTATTGTTATTGTCATGATGGTGATAGTGTTGGTGGTTTTTATTATAATTTTTGTGATAGTAGTGGTGGTAGTTACTTTTGTTGTGGAAGTGGTGACAATGGTGGTAGTTGTTATTGTGGTAATAATAGTGGTGATGGTTGTTTTTGTTATTATATTGACAATGATGGTGGTGGTGATTGTTGTTATAGTGGTGGTTGTGATAGTTGTGTTGGTGTTGGCAACAATATTGGTGATGGTGGTGGTTTTTGTTGTTGTGGTGGTTGTAGTGATGGTGATAGTAGTTGTAGTAGTAGTTGTTGTTGTTATTTTTATGGTGGTTATGGTAGTGATTGTTTCTGTTGTTAGGATAGTGGTAGTAGTAATGGTTGTTGTTTTTGTTGTTGTTATTATTGTTTATGTGGAGGTGGTTGTGATGGTGGTGATGATTGTTGTAGAGGTAGCAGTGGTGATTATTGTTGTTGTTTTTATTGTGATGGTGGTGGTTGTTGTTATGGCGATGGAGATAATGGTGATAGCGACAACGATGATGGTTATTTTTATTATATGGGTGGTGTGGTGGTTGTGGTTATTGTGATTTTTATTATTATTGTTGTGATAGTGATGGTTGGTTATGGTGATGGTGGTTGTTGTTATTGCTGTTATGGTGGTATTCATGAAAATTATTTTTTTGTTGCTTTTGTTCTTACAGTGATAGTAGTGGTTGTTATTATTGTTGTTGAGGTGGTGGTGATGATTGTTATTGCTGGTGGTGGTGGTAGTTATTGTTATTATTGTGGTGGTTGTGGTTGTTGTTATTAATATGGTGGTTGTGGTGATTGTTGTTATTAATGTGGTGATGGTTGTGATTGTTGTTGTTATTGTGTTATTTTTTATTGTGATAGTCATAGTAGTGATGGTGATAATTGTATTGGAGGGAGTGATGATTATTGTTATTATTGTTGTGGTGGTGATGGTGATGATAATTATTGTTGTTGTTGTAGTGGTGGTGATAGTGACGATAGTGGTGGTAGTATTAGTTTTTGTTATTATGATGATGATGGTAATGATAGTTATTATTGTTATTATTGTGATAGTAGTGGTGATGGTTGTTTTTATTTTTGTGGTAGTGAAGGTTGTTATAGTTGTGGTAGTGATGATGATGGTGGTAGTTGTTGTTGTTATTTTTGTTGTTGTGGTAGTTGTGATTATGGTGGAGGTGGTTGATGATTGTGTTTGTATTGGTGGTTATTATTATTTTTGTTGTGGTTATTATGGAGGTGGCATTGATGATTGTGATAATGGTTGTTTTAATTATTGTTCTAGTAGTGGTAGTTGTTGTTATTTTGGGGTGGTGGTAATTTTGGTGGTTGTAGTGGCACCGATGGTTGATGTTATTGTTGTGGTAATGGTGATAGTGATAGCAACGATGATGGTGATGGCAGCAGCATCGATAATGATGATGATGGTGGTTTTTATTGTTGTTGTTGTTATTGTTATTGATATGGTGGTGATTGTGATTATTGTTGTTACTATAGTTATCGTTATTGTTGTGATGTAGTAGTGATTGTGATGGTGATGGCTACGATGATGATAGTTGTGGTAGTTTTTATTGTTATTATTGTTGTGGTGGTGGTGTGATTATTTTTATTATTATGGTGGTGGTGATAGTGGTTTTTATTATTGTGGTAGTAATGATGGTGATGGTGAATGTTGTTATGGTGGTAGTTATAGTAATGATAGTGATGGCGACAATAATATTTATGATGGTGGTGGTTTTTGTTGTTGTTGTGTTTGTGGTGATGGTGATAGTTGTTCTTGTTGTTGTTGTTGTTATGGTTGTTGTTATTATTGTGGTGGTGTTGTTGTTTGTTGTTGTTGTTGAGGTAATGGTAGTGGTTGTTGTTGTTGTTATTATAGTGGCGATGATAGTTATAATGGTGGTAATGATTGTGTTAGTGGTGATGGTGGTGATTGTTCTTGTTGATTCTATAGTAATGGGGGTGGGGATAGCAGCAATAGTGACAGTGATGATGGTTGCTATTTTTCTTGTGTTGTTGGTGTGGAGGTTATGGTTGTTGGTGTGTTTTTTATTGTTATTTTTATGATAGTAATGATTGGTTATGGTCATAGTGATGGTAGTTATTGTTGTTGCTGTTGTTATGGTGGTATTTATGATAATTGTTGTTTGTTGTCATTTTGCTTATTATGATGGTGGTGGTAATAGTTATTGTTGTTGTTGTTGTGGGGTGATAGTGGTTATTGTTGTTTTTGTTATTATTGTTGGTGGTGGTGGTTCATTATTGTAGTTATTGTTATAGTGATTGTTATTGCGGTGGTGGTGGTTGTTTTAGTTATTGTTGTTAATGTGGTGGTGGTTGTTGTTGTGGTTATTGTTGTTATTGTGATGGTGGTCATAGTGGTGGTGGTGGTAGTTATATCAGATATAGTGGTGATTATTGTTGTTGTGGTGGTGGTGATGGTAATGGTGATTATTATTGTGGAAGTGATTGTGGTGGTGGCAGCAATAATGGTGCTAGTAGTATTGGTTTTTGTTATTATGGTGCTGGTGATTGTGGTGGTTGGTGGTGGTTGTTGTTGTTTTGATAGTAATGGTGGTGGTAGTTTTTGTTTTTGTGTTATTAATGGTGGTGGTGGTTTTTTTTATTTTGGTGGTGGTGGTGATAGTGACGATGACGGTGGTGATAGTGTTAGTTTATATTATTATGGTGGTGGTGATTGTTGTTGTTATTATTGTTGTTATTGTTGTTGTTGTTGTTGTGGTTGTGAATGTGGTAATAGTGGTGTTGGCAGCAATAATAGTGGTGGTTTTTATTATTGTTATTGTGGTGATTTTTTTTTGTTTTTGTTGTTGTGGTGGTGGTGTTCTAGTGGTGATGGTAGTAGTGGTGGTTGTTATGATGATGATAGTGGCATTAGCGGTAATGATGATTGTTTTTATTATTTTGATGATGGTAGTGCTAGTTGTTGTTGTTGTGATTTTTGCTTTTGTTTATTATATTTTTTTTATTATAATGGTGGTGGTTGATAGTGATGGTGATGGTGATGGTGGTTATTGTTTTTGTTTTTATGATTGTAGTGGTGGTAATTATTGATATTTTTGTAGTTGTTACTATTATGGTGGTGGTGATGGGGGTGATGAGGGTTGTTGTTATTGTGGTGTTTGTGGTTATTGTTGTTGGTCGTGTTGGTGGTGATGGGGTGATGAGGGTTGTTATTATTATGGTGTTTGTGGTTGTTGTTGTTGGTCGTGGTGGTGGTTCATTGTTGTTGTTATTTTGGTTGTTGTTATTATGATAGTGGTGATTATTATTGTTGTTGTGGTTGTTGTTATTATAGCGGTGGTAGTGATAGTGATAGTGATGGTGGTTCTAGTTGTTGTTGTGGTTGTGGTGGTGGTGGTGATGCTCCTTATAATAATAGTAGAGGAGGTTTTTATTGTTATGATTATGGTTGTAGTTGTCGTTGTTGATGTTATGGTGGGGGTTGTTGTTGTTGTTGTGTTTGTTTTTGTGATGATGGTGGTTCTTTTTATGGTGTTGATTGTTATTTTTTTGTTGTTGTTATGGTGGTGGTTGTTGTTGTTGTGATGGTTGTAGTGGTTGTGATAGTGATTGTCACGACCCAAATTCGGGTGTGATGGCACTCATCTCAACCCACCGAGATAAGTCAGCCTAAAACTCAACGGAAAGTAAATGCGGAAGTAATTGAGATAAAACAAGGTTTAACTTAGTCAAAAATAAATAAATAATCTCCAAAATCCCCCAAGACTGGTTGTCACATATACAAGCCACTAATATATTACCGAAGTATGAAAGAAAATACAGTCACAATGTCTTTGTCTCTAGAGTAGGACTAAAACATAATAAAAGAGTAAGAGGTGTCCGCTAGATGGATGTAACAGCTACCTCAACACTCGGAATTGATAACCTCGACTGTAGTGGAAAACCGTAGAAGATCAAGCAGATCCGGGCTCACAACCTACACAAGTGTGGAAGCAAGGGGTGAGTACCAAATAACACGGTACTCAGCAAGTGGATAGCTAAAACTAAGCAAAGCTTAATAGATACAAGTACTCCTGTCCTCCCAACCGAACCTCCTTAACTACAACCTGCATAAAATCAGCCCAACTCTACACTTGTACAATAACAACAGTAATACAGTCCACAAATACTCATCAATAGTCTTGTCAATAAATCATACCAAGTCAAGTTCAGCATACAGAGCAATATGGGGGTAAACACAAAGTCATAAATATCAGAAAGGTGCAATGCAATGCAATGAAATGATGCATGTCTGTCCTATCGGTACACATCCGCTGAATCACAGTCCGGAACCCATGGGGGACATTTCTGTCCATGTAACCTGCCACGGAGCGTTTGGCCCATCCCCTTAATATATATATGTTTCCACGGAGCGTGTGGCCCGACTCCTTTGTTTCATAATACCTTCCACGGAGCGTGTGGCCCGACCCCTTTTGTTTCACAATACCTGCCACGGAGCGTGTGGCCCGACCCCTTTGTTTTATATTACCTGCCACGGAGCGTGTGGCCCGCCCCCTTTTATTTCGTATCATTTTCAGTCTCACATAATATGTCAGAACCAATGCAATCAATTCATGTTCATATAATTCACGATAATAACATGACAACAATAATAATATTGCATATCTCACATCAACATAGTCATTTCACATGTCCAAAATAAACCCATAATCACAACATATCAATTCCACCAATACATGTCATTAGATCACTATTTTATACCCCTCATCTCCATTTTTAAGGTCAATCATACAGTCAATAACCCAGTCCAGTTCTCATTACTCCCTAGTATATATGACACGGAAATACAAGCATCTATAAATTTAAACTGAGGTTTAGAAATTCACTTGCCTTAATTAATCGAGCAATCACTCCGGAACTTGAGCCTTCCCTCTTCGTTGGACCTCCAATTCAACGTAATCTAGTCAAATAAATAACCACAATAAGATTTCGAATCTAACAACACCCATATTATTATATGTCTAGCCTAGATCCAAAACCTACCCAAATCTATAATCAAATTCTTAATGTTGATGTCAAATAACATGTCAACTCTCATATTTCCAAATTTTAAGCCTAGGGTTAGGTTCTAATTTCCCTAATATCATAAATTTAATGTAATTCATAAAATATAATATACCTAATATTTAATTATCTATTTTAATATATCAAAATTCAGGAACTAACTCATTCTATGTTATTGAAATCAAATCTGAAATTTTCTTTCCGATTATGTTCACTCATGATAAAATAAACTCACATGTCAAATTTCAGCTAAAACGGATCGTTATTCGACCCCCAAATCAAGATTTTATATGAAGAACCCTAGGGTCATATTTTCTTATTTAAACATTGTTTCTCCACCAATATACCCTAAAAATATATTCATAATCATATGAAAATTTAATGGAAAGGATGAGAATAATTACCTTGACGTTTTGGAATGAAAAACCCTATTTTTCTCTTCTCCTTTATTTTTCTTTTCCCCTTTCTTTTCTTTCTTCCTTCATATTATTTTTTTCTTGTTTCTGCGGGTTTTTTTTTCTTGTTTGCCGCCTTACATCTGATGGCTTAATGCCATCAGATTGTATGTATATATATATAATTATTTATTATTATTATTATTATTATTATTTATTCCCTTTTTTTTCTTTTCTAAATTAATTATGTACTAAAATGACAAATCCTACTAACCTAATTTATTAAATATAAGAAAAGTGGTATAAGTATTAAATAAATTAACACTTTAGCCCATCAATTAAATTAATTATTTAAAATCACCCATCAATTAATTAAATGAAGTTATCGAATAGTCTAAAATTTACAATTTAAATGTACGGAATGAGTCTTTTATGAAGAAAAGAAGACTCGTTCTCAAAATGACCTAACGAGTCATTACAGTGATAGTGGCGATATCAACAATAATAGTCGTGCTTGTTGTTGTTATGGCCGTAGTTGTTGTTGTTATTGTGGTTGTTATTATTGTCATTGCGATGGTGATGGTGGCAGCAACAGTGTTTGTTGTTATTATTGTAGTGATGCTGACAACGTTGCTGTGGTAGCGGCAATAGTGGTGCTGGTAATGATGGATTTTATTATTATTCTGATGGTGAGGGTGGTAGTTGTGATGGATGGTTTATAATTGTGGTGTTGGTTGTTATGGTTGTGTTAGTTATAGTAATTGTTGTGGTGACAGCAACGACGACTATGAAGGATGTGCTGGTAATAGTTGTAGTTATTGTTATGGTGGTGGTGGTAATGGTTATGGTTGTGATGACAGTTGTGGTGGTGACTGAGATGGCGATGCTGGTGGTGGTTTTTGTGGTGGTGATAGTGGTTTTCTTTGTTGTGGTGGTGGTGGTGGTGGTCGTTGTTGTTGTATGATTGTGATTGTGGTGGCGGTGGTGATGGAGATGGACACAACGATGGTGGTGGTAGTGTTGGCTTTTGTTATTATGGTTATGGTGGTAGAGGTAATAGTAGTGATAGTAGTGGCAATAATAATTGTGATGGTAGGGGTTTTTATTGTTGTTATGATGATAGTGACGGTAATGGTTGTTGTTATTATTGTGGTGGTTGTATTGGTGATGGTGGTGGTGGTAATAGTTGTTGTTGCTGTGGTGGTGGTTGTTGTTTTTGTTTGTGGTAGTGGTGGTTGTTGTTATAGTTATGTTGGTGGTGATAGTGGCAGAGGTGGCGGCGATGATGGTTGTTGGTGTTGTGTTAGTGGTGTTGTGGTAGTAGTTGTAGTTGTTTTAGCTTTTTTATTGTGGTAATAATAGTGATGGTGGTTGGTGATAGTGATAGTGGTGGTGTTTGTTGTTATTTTTGTGGTGATAGTGGTAGAAATAGTTGTTTATTTTTGTGATTATTATTGTGGTTGTTGTTGTTGTTATTAGTGGTGATGATAGTGATTTATTGTTATTGATATTTTGATGGTTGTTATTGTGATAGTTATGGTGGTGGTGATGGTGGTAATGATAGCAGCGGTGGTGGTAATTTTTATTGGTATGGTTATGATGGTGATGGTGGTTGTTGTGGATGTGGTTATTGTGGTTGTGGAGGTGATGGTGGCTGCAGTTATTGTTGTTATGATGATGGTAATTGTTTTTGTTGTTGTTGTTGTGGTGATGCAAGAGGCGGCGACACTGGTGGTGGTTATTGTGGTTTGGTTTTTATTGTTGGTATGGTTGTTGTTGTTGTTTTTGTTGTGGTGGTGGTGGTACTGGAGGTGATGGTTATTGTTGTTGTGATTATGGTTGTGGCAGTGGCAACGACGATGGTGGTAGTGATGGTGGTTGCGGAAATGGTGGTGGTTGTTATGAGTTTGGTTGTTATTTTTTTTTTGGTGGTGATGGTTGTTGTTGTTGTTAGAGAGGTGGATGAGTTTAACCATGGAAAGCAAATGAGTCAATGAGTGAAGCGGAGCTCATGAAAAATCATCGCCTCAGACATGAACATGTACATTTTAGAAATTAATGATAAATGAACGGACTATAGCTGACTACTTGTATGAAGCGCACTTATAACATTATAAAAATAAAGGAATTCATTACACCTTTCTTTTTTAATTTATTACACGTCACCTTTTTAAAACTCATAAAAACTTGACAAACTTTATTAATATGTTAAGCTATGAACATGCAATAGACCATTGTGGTCGGGCCCTTCTCCGGATCCTGCGTATAGAGAAAGTTTTAGTGCACGTAGTTGTCCTTGTTATCAACATACTTTAATAAAATCTCAACAACAACAAAAATAATATATATATATATATATTATTTTATTTTATTATTTTTACTTCACACAACTCTATTTAATATCAAAATAATTTATTCAGTACTTTTGAATAAATTTTTTAAGAATTGTTTTTGCCTTGTCTTAAGACGTTTAAGAGAGTTCATCATAAAAAAATATAGAGGGAGTAACATTGCTTGGGATTGTTTTCATCCGTGTTATATTCTAATTCCATATTCTCTCTTACCATTTTTACTTTTTTTTTATATTTTAATTTATTTATTTATCTTAAATTCTTACATCAATTTGCCACCAAATTTAAAGTGGTCCATATGTTATTAATCAATATTCTCATTATTTATAATTTATGTTACTTTATTTTGAGCCCAACATATATGTATTCATTTGATCAGGTTAGTTTCTATATAAATTAAGTTTCTAATTTTTAATTTACTTTATTATTTAAATATTTTAAAGTATTATATACAAGTGACCAGGTCAGTTTTTTTTCTTTTATTATTAATATCACAAAAATGTTTCATTTTTTGTCTAGTAATGTGGTTGTTGTTGTTGTTGTAGTGATGGTGGTGGTTGTTCATTTTGAGGTGATAGTTATGGGGGTTATTGTTATGGTGGTGATGGTGATAGTGATGGTGGTAATTATTATTGTTATATGGTGGTAGTGATTATTGTTGTTATGGTGTAGGTGATGGCGACGACAGTGGTGATGCTTTTGATGATGGTGGTTGTTATTGTTGTTGTGATGGTGATGGTAATAATTATTGTTTTTGTTGTTCTGGTTGTTTTTATTGTTGTTATGGTGATAGTAATAGTGGCAGTGGCGATGATTGTGGTGTTAGTGGTTGTTGTTGTTTTTGTGGTTGTTGATGATGATAGTTGTGGTGATTGTGATTGTTGTTGTTTAGGTGTTGGTGATGGTGATTGTTGTTGTGATGTTGATAGTAATGGAGTGGTTGTTGTTGTTTTTGTGGTGGTAGTTGTTCTTGTTATTTCCGATAGTGGTGGAGATAGTAGTTATAGTGGTACTTGTTGTTTTTGTTATTATTGTTGTGGTTGTGGTGATAGCAGCAAGGTGATTGTGGTGGCGACAGTTGCAGCGGTGGTGATAGAGATGATAGTGGTTGTTGATGTTTTGATTGTGGTAGTGACGATGGTGGTTGTTGTTGTTATAGTGATGGTGATAGTGGTTATAATGGTGGTGGTTGTGGCAGAGGTGGTGGTGATGGCTTTGGTGGTCGATGGTGGTGGTTGTTATATTTTTTGTTGTGATTTTAGTGATAATGGTTATGGTTGTTATTGTAGTAGTGATGGTGGTGGTGATGATTGTGGTGGTGACAGCAACAGTAGTGGTTTTTGTTGTTGTGGTGGTAGTAATGATAGTTATTGTTGTGGTGTGGTGTGGTGACAATGATGACGGTGGTTGTTGTGGTGGTTATGATGATGACGGTGGCAATGATGGTTATAATGGTGGTGTTTGTTATTATGGTGATGATAATGGTGATTGTTGTTATTGTGGTGGCGGTAATAGTGATGGCGGCGATGGTGGATATTGTTGTTGTTATTGTGGTGGTAATAATGATAGTGATGGTGGTTGTATCAGCGGCGGTGGTGATTTTTATTTTTATAGTGGCAGTAGGAATGGTGATTATAGTAGTTCGGAAGAGTGGTGGGTGTTGTTTTTGAGGTGGTGATGGTAATAGTGATTGTTGTTGTTGTTATTATTATGATGATGGTAGTGGTGGTGATGATTGCAGCTGTGTCGATGGCAGTGGGGCAATTTTCATTGTTATTTTGTGGTGGTTGTTATGTTGTTGTGTTGATTGTGGTTGTGGTGGTGGTGGTTAGTAGTGGTGGTTTTTGTTGTTATTGTTGTTGTGGTGATGATGGCAGAGGCGAAGATGGTGATAGTAGTGTTGATTTTTGTTATTGTGTTTGTGGTGGTTGTTATTGTTTTTGTGTTGGTTGTGATAGTGGTGATAGTAGTGATGGTGATGGCGGCGACAATGGTGGTGGGGGTGATTATGGTTTTTGTTATTGTGGTGTTATTGTTTATTTTTTGACTTTAGCGATGGTTGTTGCTCTTCTTGTTGTTGTTTGGTGGTTATGGTGGTGATGGTGGTAGTGGAGGTTGTGGTGGTGGCAGTGGAAATGACGATGGTAGTAGTGATGGTGGTTGTGGAAGTGGTTGTGGTTGTTCTGGTTTTGGTTGCTATTTTTTTTTGTGGTGGTGATGATTGTTGTTGTTGTTGTTGTTAGTGAGGTGGATGAGTTTAACCATGGAAAATGGATAAATCAATGAGTGAAGCAGAGCTCACGTAGAATTGTCGCCCTATGCATGAACAAGTACATTTTGGAAATTGATGAAAAACGAACAACCATAGCTGATTACTTGTATGAAGTGCACCTATAATATTATAAAAATAAAGGAATTCATTACTCCTTTCTTTTTCATTTTTTTACACGTCACCTTTTTAAAACTCTTATAAACTTGACAAACTTTATTATTATGTTTAGTTATTAACATAAAATAGATCCTTGTGGTCGGGCCCTTCTTCGAAACTTGCGCATAGCGAGAGATTTAGTGCACCTGACTGCCATTTTTATCAACATATTTTAATAAAAGCTATATATATATATATATATTTAGCTTCACACAACTTTTTTTAATATCAAAATAATTTATTCAGTACTTTTGAATAAATATTTTAAGAATTCTTTTCGCCTTGTCTTAAGACTTTTAAGAGAGGTCATCATAAAAGAATATAGAGATAGTAACATTGCTTGAGCTTGTTTTCATCCCCGTTATATCTTAATCCCTTATTCTCTCTTACCATTTCTACTTTTTTTTTATTTAATTTACTTATTTATCTAAAATTCTTACATCAATTTTCCACCAAATTTAAATTGGTTCATATGTTACTAATCAATATTCTCATTATTTATAATTATTTTACTTAATTTTGAGTCCAACGTATATGTATTCATTTGACTAGGTTAATTTCTATATCAATTAATTTTTTAATTTTCAATTCACTTTATCATTTATTTATATTACTTAAATATTTTAAAGAATTTTATCCAAGTAACTAGGTCAGTTTTTTCCTTTTTATTATTAATATTACAAAAATATTTCATTTTTTTCTAGTAATGTGATTATTGTAGTGATGGTGGTGGTTGTTCTTTTTGAGGTGATGGTTATGATGATTGTTGTTGTGGTGGTGATGGTGATAGTGATGGTGGTAATTGTTATTGCTATATGGTGATAGTGATTGTTGTTGTTGTTGTTTTTATGGGTGTGCTGGCGACGACAGTGATGATGCTTTTGATGGTGGTGATTGTTATTGTTGTTGTGGTGGTGATGATAATAATTATTATTTTTGTTGTTCTAGTTGTTGTTATTGTTGTTGTTGTGATAGTTGTAGTGGCGGTGGCGATGGCGATGAATATGATATTGGTGGTTGCTTTTATTTTTGTGGTTGTTGATGGTGATAATTGTGGTGATTGTGGTTATTGTTGTTTAGGTGGTGGTGATGGTGATTGTTGTTGTAGTGCTGATAGTAATAGTGTAGTGGTTTTTTTTTTTATGATGGTAGTTGTTCTTATTATTTCTAGTAGTGGGGGGTGATAGTTATGGTGGTTGTTTTTGTTTTTGTTATTGTTATTGTGGTTGTGGTAATGGCAGCAATGATGGCGGTGATTGTGGTGATGACAGTTTCAATGGTGGTGATAGTAATGGCGATGGTTGTTGTTGTTTTGATGGTGATAATGACGATGGTGGTTGTTATTGTAGTGATGGTGGTAGTGATTATAATGTTAGTGGCTGTGGCGGAGGTGATGGCGATGGTTTTGATTATCGATGGTGGTGGTTGTTGTATTTATGGTAGTGGTTGGGGTGATAATGATGGTGGTTGTTGTTGTAGTAGTGATGGTAGAGGTGATGGTTATGGCGGCGATGGTGACAGTGATGATAGTGGTGGTTTTTGTTATTCTGGTTGTAGTAATTGTAGTTGTTGTGGTGGTGGTTATGACGGCAGTGGCGATGGTTATTGTACTAGTTATGATAGTGGCGGTGACGATGGTGGTTATAGTGGTGGTGTTTGTTATTATGGTGATGGTAATGGTGGTTGTTGTTATTGTGGTGGTGGTGATAGTGATGGCGAAGACGGTGGCTATTATTGTTGTTATTGTGATGGTAATGGTGATAATGATGGTGGTTGTGACGATGGCAGTGGTGATGGAGGTGGTGATTTTTGTTTTTGTGATGGCAGTAGGGGTGGTAGTTATGGTGGTTCAGAATAGTGGTGGGTGTTATTTTAGAGGTGGTGATGGTGATAGTGGTTGTTGTTATTGTTATTATTGTGATGGTGGTAGTGGTGATGGTGATTGCAGCTGCGTCGGTGGCGGTGGTGATGATTTTTGTTGTTATTTTATAGTGGTTGTTATAGTTATTGTGTTGATTGTGGTTATGGTGGTGGTGGTTAGTAGTGGTGGTTTTTGTTGTTACTGTTGTTGTGGTGATGATGGCGGAGGCGATGATGGTGATGGTAGTGTTGATTTTTTTATTGTGTTTGTGGTGGTTGTTATTGTTTTTGTGCTAGTTGTGATAGTGGTGATAGTAGTGATGGTGATGGCGGTGATAATGGTGGTAGGGGTGATTGTGATTTTTGTTATTATGGTGTTGTTTGTTTTTTGGTTGTAGCGGTGGTTGTTGTTGTTCTTGTTGTTTTGGTTGTTCTTGTTGTTTGGTGGTTGTGCTGGTGATGGTGGTAGTGGTTGTTGTTGTTGTGGTTGTGGTGATGGTAGCTGCATCGACGATTGTGATAGTGATGGTGGTTGTGAAAGTGGTGGTGGTTGTTCTAATTTTGATTATTATTATTTTTGTGGTGGTGGTGGTTGTTCTGGTTTTGATTGTTAATTTTTTTGTGGTGGTGGTGGTTATTGTTGTTGTTAGTGAGGTGAATGAGTTTAACCATAGAAAGTGGATGAGTTAATGAGTTAAACCGAGCTCATGTAGAATCGTCGCCTCAATCATGAATAGGTATGTTTTGAAAATTGATGAAAAATAAATGGGCTATAGCTGACTACTTGTATGAAGCGCGCCTATAACATTATAAATATAAAGGAATTCATTACTCCTTTTTTTTTTAATTTTTTACACATCAACTTTTTAAAACTCTTAAAAATTTGACAAACTTTATTATTATGTTAAGCTATCAACATACAATAGACCCTTGTGGTCGGACCCTTCCTTGGATCTTGCACATAGCGGAAGCTTTAGTGCATCTGTCTACCCTTTTTATCAACATACTTTAATAAAAGCTCAACAACAACAAAAAAATTATATATTTTTAGCTTCACACAACTCTGTTTAATATCAAAATAATTTATTTAGTACTTTTGAATAAATATTTTAAGAATTCTATTCGCATTGTCTTAAGACATTTAAGAGAGTTCATCATAAAAGAATATAGAGGGAGTAACATTGCTTGGGCTTGTTTTCATCCCTGTTATATCCTAATCCCTTATTCTCTCTTACCATTTATACTTTTTTTTATATTTTAATTTACTTATTTATCTAAAATTCTTACATCAATTTTCCATCAAATTTAAATTGGTCCATATGTTACTAATCAATATTCTCATTATTTATAGTTATTTTACTTAATTTTGAGCCCAACGTATATGTATTCATTTGACTAGGTTAATTTCTATATCAAATAATTTTTTAATTTTCAATTTACTTTATCATTTATTTATATTATTTAAATATTTTAAAGTATTCTATCCAAGTAACCAGGTTAGTTTTTTTCTTTTTTATTATTAATATTACAAAAATATTTTATTTTTTCTAGTAATGTGGTTGTTGTAGTGATGATGGTGGTTGTTCTTTTTGAGGTGACGATTATGGTGGTTGTTGTTGTTGTGGTGATGGTGATAGTGATGGTGGTAATTGTTATTGTTGTATGGTGATAGTGATTATTGTTGTTGTTGTTGTTATGGGTGTGATGGTGATGACAGTGATGATGCTTTTGATGGTGGTGATTGTTATTGTTGTTGTGGTGGTGATGATAGTAATTGTTGTTTTAATTATTTTGGTTGTTGTTATTGTTGTTGTGGTGATAGTTATAGTGGCGATGGCGATGACGATGAATGTGGTGTTAGTGGTTGCTTTTATTTTTGTGATTGTTAATGGTGATAATTATGGTGATTGTGATTGTTGTTGTTTAGGTTGTGGTGGTGGTGATTATTGTTTTGGTGCTGATAGTAATAGTGGAGTGGTTGTTATTGTTTTTGTGGTGGTGGTTGTTCTTATTATTTCTGATAGTGGTGAAAGTGTAGTTGTGGTGGTTGTTGTTATTTTTGTTATTGTTATTGTGGTTGTGGTGATGGCAGCAATGACTGCGGTGATTGTGGTGATGACAGTTCCGATGGTGGTGATGGTGATAGCGGTGGTTGTTGTTGTTTTTGTGATGATAGTGACAATGGTTGTTGTTGTTGTTGCTATAGTGATGGTGGTAGTGATTGTAATCATAGTGATTGTGGTAGAGGTAGTGGCGATGATTTTGGTCATCGATGGTGGTGGTTATGGTGGTTCAGAATAGTGGTGGGTATTGTTTTTGAGGTGATGATGATGGTAGTGGTTGTTGCTGTTGTTATTATTATGATAGTGGTAGTGGTGGTGGTGATTGAAATTGCATTGGTGGCGGTGGCGGTGGTTTTCGTTATTATTTTATAGTGGTTGTTATAGTTATTGTGTTGATTATTGTTGTGGTGGTGGTTTTTGTTGTTACTTTTATTGTGGTGATGATGGCGGAGGCGACGATGGTGATGGTAGTGTTGATTTTTTTTATTGTGTTTGTGGTGGTTGTTATTGTTTTTGTTTTGGTTGTGCTAGTGGTGATAGTAGTCATGGTGATGGCGGCGACAATGGTGGTGGGGGTGATGGTGATTTTTTTTATTGTGGTGGTGGTGGTTGGTTTTTGATTGTAGCAGTGGATGTTGTTCTTTTTGTTGTTTTGGTTTTTTTTGTTGTTTGGTGGTTGTGGTGGTGATGGTTGTAGTGGTGGTGGTTGTTGTGGTTGAGGTGGTGGCAACGGCAACGATGATGGTGATAGTGATGGTGGTTGTGAAAGTGGTGGGGGTTGTTCTGATTTTGGTTGTTATTTTTTTTGTGGTGGTGGTGGTTGTTGTTATTGTTAGTGAGGTGGATGAGTTTAACCATGAAAAGTGGATAAGTCAATGAATGAAGCGGAGCTCATGTAGAATCGTCGCCTCAGGCATGAATAAGTACGTTTTGGAAATTGATGAAAAATGAACGGCCTATAGAATACTACTTGTATGAAGCGCACCTATAACATTATAAAAATAAAGGAATTCATTACTCCTTTCTTTTTTAATTTTTTGCACGTCGCCTTTTTAACATTCTTAAAAACTTGACACATTTTATTATTATGTTAAGCTATTAACATACAATAGACCCTTATGGTCGGGCCCTTCCTCGGATCCTGCACATAACGGGAGATTTAGTGCACCTGGCTATCCTTTTTATCAACATACTTTAATAAAAACTCAACAACAAAAAATATATATATATTTTTAGCTTCACATAATTTTTTTAATATCAAAATAATTTATTCAGTACTTTTGAATAATTTTTTTAAGAATTCTTTTCGCCTTGTCTTAAGACATTTAAGAGAGTTCATCATAAAAGAATATAGAGGGAGTAACATTGCTTGGGCTTGTTTTCATCCCTGTTATATCCTAATCACATATTCTCTCTTACCATTTCTACTTTTCTTTTTGTATTTTAATTTACTTATTTATCTTAAATTCTTACATCAATTTGCCACCAAATTTAAAGTGGTCCATATGTTACTAATCAATATTCTCATTATTTATAATTTATGTTACTTCATTTTGAGCCCAACGTATATGTATTCATTTAACCAGGTTTCAACCTATTCCCTGTGGGTTCGACCCCAACTCTTAGTTGGATAAAATATATTGCTACCAATCGTCTATATCTCTTTCGAGAGGTGTAATTGAGCGTTATTACTGTTCGTCTATTCAGGTACTACTCTATCTTTGTCTTAACCCAGTTTTTCCTAGTTGGTGGCTCAGGAAAGAGTAATGGATAAATTGGTAACTATTGTAATGACCTGCTTCGTCATTACAAATAAGACAATAGGGAAGGAATTCGATCCAGAAAATCTTAGGTAGTGATTTTGAAAAATTTGAGCCTAGGACAGACTTGAACGAATTATGAGTCAGGAAAAGTCTAGGATGATATGGAATCAGATGGGGGATTGAATCTTGAATTTTATTGGGTTAGCTGATAGACAAGATAATACAAAGCATGTACGGCTTTACGGAATTGCATTCGGGCGAGTAAAGCTCTCAAAATTGGACTTGCATGAAAGGTATAAATTAAGACATCTTGGGATGAGAGTATATTATGAAATGAGAGACTTGAGACTCTTTACGAGCTCTCTGTCTTTGCTTATCCTACCAAAATGGGATTACTATCGTCAGGGCGGGGCCTCTAGAGTGGGATGGTCCCGCTATGGCTAGACAGACGCGACTTACAGTCAAGGAAAAGTCCAAAAATGGTTTGTCATTCTCATTTCGTTCTTAAGAGACTAGAGGTGACCTAGGGAAAATTTATGCTGGTTTCCACCATAGTGTGTACCAAAGGTAAGTAATTTATATGGTGGAAAATAGCCCTAGAACCCATAATATATGGTGGGTGATCATTGGGGGGGACTCAAACTAATGGTGGAAAATAACCTTAGAATGGGGGTTACGATCATGGGTTTGGCCTAAGAGGGAAGCTATGGTATGATTCATGTAAATTAGGCTCTTGTATTGATTCTTTGTATGTTATTACTGTTTTAGATCAAGAACAAGCTGAACGAACCCGGAAGGGGAAAGCTACTACACTTTAGAGTTGTCAAAGCTTGACCTCGAGGTAAGTGATGGTTTGTTTCCTGTATGTGATTCATGTACTTGGTAAATTACTCTACTGTATGCATATGTGTATATAAATAGGAAAGAATACAATGATCTATGTGAAATGATTACTTATTGACCATGACTTGTAATGAACATGTTCTTGGTAGATATGATAGTTTGACTATTCAATGTGATGGTGGCTGACTTGTATGCTTGGATCGGGTGTCACGTTTCGACACACATTTGGATCAGGTGTCACGTTCAGACACATATTTGGATCTAATATCATGTTCCAACACAATCTTGGACCAGATATCACGTTTCGACACATAAATAAGTGGTTGTAGGTCCCATGAGAAAACCCTTATGTGAAATTGCATGATATTGAGACTGATATGAACTTTGATAATGTTAAGTACTGGTTAGGAGATGATATTGGTTAAGTCAATTTTGTATATATATATATATATGTGTGTGTGTGTGTGTGTGTGTGTTTATGGTACTATATTTACTTATTCATGTCTCGCCTACTGGCTAGCCGCATGATCCTACCAGTGCAATATTGTTTTGTATACTAATACTACACTTGCTCTGTCTTTATTGAGTACAGAGCATATTCAGTCGGCTTCAGAGAGACCTCACATAGAATTAGATCGTTAGTTGTTAGATTTTGAGGGTGAGACAATTCTTTCAGGTTACCATGAGCTCTTCCATATCTTAATCCTTCGCTCAAGACTTACACTCTTAAACATTGTTTTACTTTATGAATCTTTGGGATTGCATTTCCTTTTTCCTAGGCTTGTGGTTTTGCTAGAATTTTGGTACCTTCGACTTTCAGTTTTTAGGAGTTAATTTTGTATATATTGGGGTTGATAATTATACATTTCAAAGTTTATGAGAACTCAGTATTATTTATTAGTTAAACCTGCTTCCGCATCTTTAAACTGCTTATATCTTGTGAATGTTGTGAGTTTGGGTTGTACTAGTGGTTCTCCCACCGAAAGGTTAGTGTGGGTGTCAGTCACGGCGAATCGGGATCATGACAGAGCTAAATATTTTTTCTCTATTGTAATGAATATTTTCTCTGCACGCTTGATAATTGTTCATAATAGAAGTGATGAGAATTTTTGGTAGGAATTAAATCCTGATTGTAATCTTAAATATTATAATGTTATGGTAGTATGGTACTAGTCATTATCAATTAATGAACATTAGGACAGGTAAGATAATGCATATGGAATAAGATTAACTTCTTGAAGATATATTTTGTATAAATTTTGGTGCTTTTTCCAAATGGTGAATAAACATATGAGAAGGACATTGTCATCACCTCTACTTACTATTCTACAAGTGCATGTAGGATTATGGGTAAATAAAGTGATGGAAGCTTCCAATGTAGAGAAAATAGTACTCTTATTTTAGAGGGGTTATTGCCTTGGGAGAAGGGGTTCCCTACCCCAAATCATTGGTGTTGAAATTGCACATCACAAGTAGTCAAGTAAAAGTCTTTGTGGTCCTTTTATGGATGAGGATGAGTGTACATGCCATGGATTTAGAAAATTAAATTTGGACCATTTCGCATAGTTTCTGTTTTTTATATTTTATCATACCGTACTCGTTATCTAATTATTATTTTTGTATATTTAAGCATCATAAAAGAAAGTAAAATTACTAGCATGTCATAGCACTATGTGTACAATGTCTTTGAGCCTTGGATTTTGGACTCCCGCGGAAAACTATGATTCCATATAGTTTTTATCTAAAAGAAAAATGATAATTTGAATTTCACTTATATAAAATTTTAAATCTAGCTTCAAATATTAAAGAAAACAAGTAAAGAATTAAGGGTTTTCCATAATATCTGACCTAGTTAATAATAAATGAATTGTTGGGGTATAACACACTTCTTAAGAAAAATGTTTAAACCTAATTTTCATCATTTTCTCTTTGATTATTTCCGAACTAGTCTTTTAGAAAATATAAAAGTAGTTAAAAGCGTTATTAAATGAAGGGTAAAATGTGAAAACAAATCTCAACAATTTACTTAATATTAACCAGAGGGACAACGATTTACTTGATATTAACTAGAGGAAGTACAAAGTAACTTAAACAGTACCATCAAAGAATGTGGATGGGTTGCTCCTTCCGTACTCGATTTTTAGTCTTGGTTATGTAAAAAAAATTGATGGGAGAGCTATTCCTAAATTGACCCTATCGATTCAATCTGAATTCGAATTAATTGAATCCTAATGTAGATACCGACTATCAAATGAAAAATAAAATAAAAATCAAACATTTAATTAGCAATAAAAAGAAATATTTTATGCATTTACTTTTATTTGTCTATTTTGATTTTTGCACGTTTTTTGAAAAACAACGACGGACATATTTGGTGTGGGTCGACATTGTAATAATTTTTTTCTAAATGAACAGAATGAGCGAGTCGACGCGGGTTCTCGTCCACCAAGGAAGTCAGTATCCCAAAAAAGTGGAATAGCAATTTATTTACTTAAAGCTCAAGTGGGCATGACAAATTGACAATTCTACAAGACATTATTAGTTTATTACAAGTAGTTTATATTTTGGAAATACTTGATTAAGCTATAAATATAGAACTTCAAGTCAAAAACTATTTAATTAATTTGACTTATTTTTTTTGGTTCGCTTTGATTTGTATTTACTTTGAAATGAGGATCTATCGAAAATAATATTTCTACCTCCAAGATATTGAAAAGGTTTGCATATATTTTTACCCTCTTTAGACCCAATTTTTGTAGGATTAACACTGGGTATGTTATTGTTGTTGTACTTTTGTTTTTAGTTCATTTAAAAAGATATTTTTTCTTTTTTAGATATTTTTTTAATTTTAATTTTTCATATGACATGTTTAAAACTATAAGATAAAAGGATATTTTGATATATTTTACATATCTTTAATTTAAGACCATAAAATTATTTTTGAAAAAAAACTTTTAAAATTTCATGTCAAATCAAAATTAAAAATAAAAAATAAAAAACAGGAAGTATTGAGATGTATTTTGAAGGTGTATTTCAATTGAGATACTATTTTTTTCACCAATTTCTTTTTCAAAGTTAAATTCATATCCAAACACAAAAGCTTTTTTTAATTTTTATATCAATTTGAACTTCAAATATTAAATTGTGCAACTTTAACACAAAATATTGTCCAAACGCCTTAGATTTAAAGGTAAGTCCCTCTGTTATTTAATTTCTTTTAATGGGAAATGTCCAAATTTTAATATAATTTTAGTATTTGCAAATACTATAGTTTGTATTTTGAAAATATGACTTAATTATGAGTATATTTATTGAACTTCAGTGCGTGAACTTCACGTAAAATATCAAGATAATTTTACGAAGGTCTAATTCAACTTTCAAATGAAATAATACTTCTTGCTTACAAACATTTTTTCAAGTTATGTTCATATCTAAATACAAGAATTTTCACATGTTTTTTTATAAATTTTGACTTCAAATATTTAATTTTGCAACTTCAACACAAATATTGTCCAAACGCCTGCGTTAAAAGCTAAGCTCCTATGGGATTTCTTTTAATGGAAAATGTCCAAATTTGCTCATGTGCAATTCGAAATTTCTCATTTTTGCCTCACTTTTGTTTTATTCACACTCTTATCATTAATAAATTTTATTGTACTTTCCTTTGCTAGCTTTGACAAATAATGAGTGAACTTCACGTGTTTAAATTCTTTTTAAAAAATATTTAAATTTATTCATCAATTTTTGATCATGATTTAACATAAGTTGATATTATGTTAGGGGTTAAGGAGAAAAATGTGGCTTTTTCTTAACGAGAGATTAATACTCCCTCTATTTCATATTAAGTGAATTATTCGGTCTTTTTTCAATGTTCAAAATAAGTGAATTGTTCAAAATTCAAGAGAATTATTGAAAGTTTCTTCCATTTTTACCCCTCATTTGTAGTTTTTAGGTGATAATTTCAAGAGAGTTAATTGCTCATATTATGATTTTACTTTGAATTATATATATTTTCAAGAATAGTTTGAGAATAACTAAAACGGCAAAATTAGAAAGTGGTATTCAATTTATATCATAATTTTTTTCTTAATAGGTGTGCATTGTCACACATATTCAATTAATATGGAATAGAATGAGTATTAATTAGAACAGGGCAAAATTGCTCAAATTCACATAGTATTGTGACAAATTTGACCCTTAACTAAAAGCAAACATCCCATATTCCATAAGATGAAAACCAACCGAATGAAATGAATGAAACATATTATCTTTCCTTGAACATTAATGACAAAGAAAAGGGGTTGATATCATCGTAAGTCATACTTTCTTTGTCTTCTCTTGGACTAATCACCTCTCCTATCAACTCATAAACACCGGAATAGCGGTTTTTGGTTGAATATTTAATAGGTGTATTTTTGAATATGAATTGAGTGATTTTTATTTTTATTTTTATAAAATAGTAATTGAAGTATTAATTTTTGTGTGAAATTATTGGTTTAGTTTTTAAACTTTGAAAGTTTTAAATACTAACCAGAAAATCATTCTAATGTATTATTTCATTAAATTCATGTTAAAATGGTCCTTAATTCATTCGTGATTATTCTTCCTATAGTTTGAAATAATTACCTATTATCTCACTATTTCATAATTTCATATCAAATTTCAAGTCAGATACATCTAGATACTTGTATTTTGCTATTAGATACACTCTGAAATATAAATACATATATATAGAGAGAGAGGCGAGTGAGAGATGGAGAGAGGCGAGCGAGAGAGTCTATGTATCCTAGATACACGTGAATCACATATCTATATTTGGGATATCGGATACGTTCTGAAATACGGATACATAGGGAGAGAGGCGAGCGAGTGAGTCAAATGCATGCTAATCAACTTCAATACGGTGTATCTGGAATAAATTACACCTAATTTTGACCTCCTGTATCCGAGATACATATATCTGGACACGCCAGGAGACCGAAATTTTGCACAAATGATAATTTCAAAAACTCACGGGAAGGCACATAATTAAGCCCTAAATTAGTTTATTGAACTTGAATTTGTTAGGTAATAGTTAGATCTAAATTAATTGATACTTTTTACAATTAATTGATACCAAAAGTTATCCTTATTTCATAAATAGATTATACTACCAGATATTGATTTGTTAGATTTAGAACCTATCATATTAACTTTAACGCTTATAATAGAAAATCTTAGTAGGCCGATTAATTGACTAATTAAACTCACTTTATTAAGGTGAGTTCAATCCGATTCCTTTTTTCCTACCCCAATGTAATTTTAATAAGAACACGTTTATAACATTTGATGTTGCAAAATAGAGATGGAGATATAGGCCTATAGGAGCATGGATGGATATTTGGTGGCCACAAAAAATGGAGCCATCAAACAAAGGAAGAGCATTAACATTAACGTCAGGCGGATTCAACGATGTGGGAATTCCTAGTTTGTCTGGTTGAAGTTTATTAACCCCACACACCAAATTGGATGACTTATGTAATTTCACCTTCATTATTTATTTCATTAAAACACTTTGATGAAAAAGCATTAGATGATGAGAGGGGTTTCTTTTGACTGTATACTTGAATAATTTTTTTTATTGATTTATTAGTAATAAATTATTGATTTACTAATTTTGATAACAAATTTTGATTTATTTCTTTATACTGAGTTATTAGTTTTAACGATTTAAAATTTTTCTTAATGTGTTAATCGATAATCCGATTGTAAATGAATGAATTATATTTATACCATTCTATATATAAATTTCTTAATTTAGGGTTTAGTTTTATACTTTCATTTCAAGTTGTCTCAAGCTCTCGATTATCCTACAATGTGTCAGTATTTTCCTATGAGCTTGATGCAACCTGTGAACTCACGTATATGGTTTATTTGGTTTATTACTTTATTTATAAGTGATTTTCAATTGTTTTTTTTTATATCTTAATGGTGAAATCGATAACCAAACTGATAAAGATCAATAATCGATATCTTAATAGTTCTATATTAACTTAACGTGTTTTCAAATCGATAAACTTCAAAATCAAACCGAACTAATCGATATGCAGGTCTTAATAATGAAGCAGCCCTTTTCAATTTGAAACATTATGATAGTCCTCTCTTAATTAGCCTTAATTTCTTGTCCACTCTCAGCGACAATTGAATTTCACATGATCCATAGTCCACAGAATTAGCTTGAATTTCGTTAAATTACTAAGCTATTTAACTTCTTCTTCATTATTTGTTTTGTATGTTATTATTATGTGTAAGTTTACCCCCTTTATGTCTCAACAATAATATATGATTTGTTATACACATTGAGAATACATATAAATATTTTCCGCTATTATGTTGCATGACTGAAAAAAATTAGATTCCTTGTAGTCTTGTTGAAGAAGAGAATTTTAAAATAAAAACAACAGACATGACTTAACGTTAATGACAATTGACTAGAAGCATAACTCAAGGAAAATGACCACTTATGTTGGGGAATTTTTTATTTTTTATTTTTGCAGTGGACAGAGCTTTAATCTATTCAAAGCTATGACATCTTTGTTCCCAGGGGTATTTTCTCAACAACTTTTCACATATTTTCTTGCCAAAATTTCTCACATTGTAAATTCCAAAGTAGTTAGCAGCAAGTTAGAAAAAAAAAATTAGCACCGTGGAACGTTCTGGTAGAATGATAAGCACTATTTCATCTTTGGTTAGAAATTTTAAGTTCGAGTCTTGACTATAAAATTATCTTTATTCAAAAGTGAAATTTTCCAGTACGAATTTAAATTTGTCAGACTCTAAATGAATATCAGACACCGAACAAAATACTAAAAAAAAAAGAAATGTATTGAAGAATTGATTTTATAGGTCATTTACAATTATTAAAATTTTAGTTATATGACCTTTATATAAAAAAACTTTTTTTTTTACACGTAATAAAATATGAAAAAATCATTTTCCTTTATTCAATTAGTAAATAACTAAGAAATCTCATTTTCACAAAGAGGTGGCCAAATATATCAGTAAATCGTTTGTCATCATCATTAATGTCCATATTAAACGAATATATTACTATGTGCAATTTCATAATGTCCATATGTGGATGCAGTTCCAAAAATATACAGTAAGTATTATTTTGCATGGACGCCAATTGTACAACATTACATCTCCCACACCTAACCTGGGCGGCCTACCCCACCCACCCATTGCCAAATTGCATGGCCTATGTTGTTCTAAGACAATTATATATTATTTCTCCGTTCAATTTTATTTGTTTATTATTTTTAAAATATATTTTTATTTTTATTTATTATTTTTATTATTTTAATAAAAATTATTTTTTTAATAATTTAATATAAATATTATGATAAAATATTCACATCAATTATTTTTTTTAAAAAAATGTAAAATTCAAAGTAAAAAAAAAATTCAAAATTCTAATTATGATTGAGAAAATTTAAATCATCTTATCGCATTCATGGGTAATATTTAGCTAATGAACTGGTTTTCTATTAAAAAAAATTCCACCCCACATCTATTTTAAAATCCTAATTGTCTGAATTTACTATAGATATATCTTGCCATTTATTCTAGGCGAATTTATATTGTGCTTGGCATTAATTCTTTTCTTTTTACTCTAATTCGACTT
Source organism: Solanum dulcamara (assembly GCF_947179165.1). Classification (NCBI taxonomy): domain Eukaryota; kingdom Viridiplantae; phylum Streptophyta; class Magnoliopsida; order Solanales; family Solanaceae; genus Solanum; species Solanum dulcamara. The sequence goes on from NC_077237.1 coordinate 73,756,150, forward strand.
AATTTGTAAAAAAGTTAAGCAAATCATGTGTGATATTTGAATTTCATATGATCTACGAAAAAATATGATGGTTGAGATCTTAATCCTCTTTCTTTATTAAGATAATCATATATATATATATATCATTCCATATGATTAATTAATGTATACTTTTATTTCATATGATTATATGAACTCGATATACATAGCTAGCGTTTGGTCCCAAGTTTCCAAATATTCTTGACAAATAATTTTTGGGTGAAGTTTCACCATGCAACGGCTATAAATTTTTCCAAGAATATTTGATTGTTTCAAAAAAAATATTATTTTGTATCCGTAAGTTCTAAAAATTATTAAAAATACCAATAAATTTGTGTTATCATTTTATAATTAACATGTTTCATTAAAAAAAATTATTTAGCATAATTGATAGATATATTAATTAATGGTGTTGGTTGGCCACATTAATGGAGTAAGTTGGTAGATAAATATTAGTTAAAATTAATAAATAATTGATGTTTTTATAAAATATAAAAGTTTTGGATAATTTTTAATTTTTTAAAACTTTTCAAGTTCCCAAGTTCTAATTTTTTCTAGAACTTGGGAACTTAGAATATTTGCCAAATATATTTGTCAATTAATAAAAAATTATATGGCCAAATACTAGTTTTCAATTTTTTTTGCAAATTTTTCTCAAAAACTATTTGGGTCCAACCGACACTATAATAGCGAGTACTAGGAATTAGTTTGTTCGTTAGTCCATGAATTTGAATTTTTATGCTCCTTTGATATATATATATATCTATATATACTGTTGAAGGAATGAGAACAAAGTGCCGATGGGGGCGGAAATAGACATGACTTACATCCATGTTGGAGCAATTAGAACTTGTAGTTAAATCGTCATCTTGATTTATGTGATATTATTTTGACATAAAATTTAAGAAAAAAAATTAAAATTTATGATCTAAAATAAAGTTTAGTTATTTATATGACTATAAATTATTTTATTAAAATTAAAATAAAATATTTTTAAAATTAAATTATTTTTAATTAAAAGAAGGGATTGTTTTAAACAAATTAAAAATGCAATGTGTTACCTAAATTGAGAGGGAGAAAATACTTTTCCTAATTAGTTTATTAGCAGCAAATCACAAAACCTTTAGCAAAACTTTGACAATTCATATGTCAGATTTCCACAAGGGGTGCACAAACAGATTCTTGTCAGCATCATTGACATTAACCTTTTATACTTTCTTATTTTTTCCAATCCATGGTTCTCATGATGTTTTTAATTAATTAATTATATATATATATATATATATATTAACGGATTTTTTATAGTCACATAATAAAATACTTAAGTCCATAAATTTTAATTTTTAATTATATAAATATTATAATATATTTTAAATTTTAATTTTTTTTCTTTTGTTATTAAATTATGTAAAATCAAACCATGATAAACATAAGATAAAGGGGATATTACTCTCCTTGGATTGTCAGTCAATGTAGGAGAAATTCATAGGTATATATTGTGCCCTCAGTTTGATAGAAAAAGCATGAAATACAATATATATTCCACAGAAATTAACTTAAATGTCAAACTTATTTTTCCTCTTGGACAGTCTCCAACCAGCATTTTTTCCATTTTCCATGAGCTTTTTGTTAGATAGAAAAAGCGTAAAATACAAGTTAATTAACTTTGTGGAGTAATAAATTTAAATTTTTTAAGGCGTTCATTACTAACTTGATATTTTTCTCATACTTTCTTTTATCATTAAAAATTGTAATGAAATGATAGAATAAATTCTTTTTTAATAATTAGGCGGAATTCATCGGTGACCCTCTAAAGTTCGCACCAACTTTCACTTAGATACCCCTACTAAGTTTTGTTCATTTTAGACACATCAAGTAAGGCCCCGATATGTCGATTTGACCATTTTTTTACAATCACCAAATATCTAAAGTGTGTGTGATGCACTCGCCGCCGATGACGTGTTAAAGTGGCAAATTAAATGAAGACACGTGAAGAAAAAACTCTTTTTTTTTTTGGAAAAGCTTACCTTTTTTTCTTTTTATTGACACTTGATACTATGTAACTAAATTTTTATTTATTATTGAAAATAATAGTTTCTTAATTGAAAAGAAAAAGCAACCCAACCCTCGGGTCGTCATCTTCTTCATTTCTCTGTACCTCTTTTTTTTTTAAGTTCTTTGCTATTTTATTTATTTTTATTGTTTACAAGTGCAAAGAAAAGATTCATAAATCAACTTCTTATTTTACTATCATACTGGACTGCTTGCCATCATTGGACCACACTGCCATCACCATTTCTGTTAATATAATCTATTATTAAAATAAAAATATTTTTCGTTCATAATTTCTATTTAGCATTTGGATCTATAAAAAAAATTATATATAATTTATTATTATAAAAAAAAGTGAGCTCATTGTAGTAATGAGGTTGGGGACGATGATGAGGGGTAGAACGGAATTCTATTTAATACAATTCACTTTATATTTGGTATCATCAAATCTATTTCTTCATGGATGAAAAATGGTAGCTAGAAAAATGGAGAAGGAGAAGAACAAGAAAAAAATATATATATTTTTTTAAAAAAAAACGCTCTTCACGCGCTCAAAATTGGTGTGGAACACGTAATGTGCCAAGTCAATAAAAAGTGTCAAAACGACACATCAAATTCTTACTTGAGATGTCTAAAATGAACAAAGTTTAGTTAACGTGTCTAAATTAAAATTGGTGTTGGCCACCGATGGATTCCGCTTAATGATTAATTAGGGAACATGAGAATGAGTTTAATATATGTGTTTCGTATAAAAAATGCCTATCTCCTTAGGATCTATAAAACTCCTCATGGATTAACACAAATTTATATCTGTTTCGATTAAAGAAAAAGTTATTACTATTTCCTATCAATATTACATGTATTTTGTTCTGTATTATGTCTCACTCAATTAATAATAGTAAGAATTTATCGACTTCTTGTATTTACAAAACTTAATGAATATATTATACATATATTTAAATATATTTTTATTACTAAATTATAATAAATTAATATAATTTGACATAAATATAAATGCAACCAATTTTCATTAGCACTCTCTCTATAAAGTACTGATAAATATCCTTTTTTATTTCTTTAAGCGTTATAATATATACCTATCATAAAAAGCGGAGTATAATAATGATTAGTATTTAGTGGGTATTTGAAAATCAAATATCAATCACTATATTTTAAATTTTTTAAAATCGAAATTGAAATAGTGTTTGACCATATCTTTTATAAGAAAATATTTAGACTTTGATGTATTTTCTTAAAATATGATTTATATCCTTCAATTATTATAAACTAGTAAATTATCCAACTTGACTAATGTATCGATAACATACATTTAAATTTGATTTAAAAAAGTAACATCACAATTAATATATAGCACAAAATGTGATCTGTTATAAATTAACTTACTTGACAATATTATAAAGGAAGAAGAACAAGAGAGTATATATATAGAAAGTGTTAATAGAGAGAGTAGTAATATAGAGAGAGTAATAGCAATTCTTTCTTTTATGTGTTTTGTGTGTTTTTACATTGAAGTTTAAGGCTATATTTATAGCCATATTTACAAGTGGAGGAAAATATTAATGGGCATTTTACCCACTTAAAAAGTAAATGGACTATCCACCATTTTAAGTGGACAACCATTTTACTTGGTTGATATTACTTGGTTGATAATACTCCCCCTTGGATGTCCACGAGAAATGTGCCTCGTTAAAACCTTATTAGGAAAAACCCAGTGGGAAAAAGCCTAATGAAGGAAAAAGAGTACACATATCTGATAATACGCCTTGAGTGCTGCCTCATTAAAAACCTTATCAGGAAAACCCAGTGGGACAAAACCTTGACTAAGGGAAAAAGAGTACAGCGCGTATTTTGCTCCCCCTGATGAAAATATCACTTAATATCTCGAAGACGACGCATTCCAATTTTGTATCTCATTTTCTCAAATGTTGATGTTGGCAATGCTTTGGTGAACATATCCGCCAAATTGTCACTTGAACGAATTTGTTGGACATCTATTTCACCCTTCTTTTGAAGATCATGAGTGAAAAAGAATTTTGGTGAAATATGTTTTGTTCTGTCTCCTTTGATGTATCCTCCCTTCAGTTGAGCTATACATGCAGCATTGTCTTCATACAATATTGTTGGAGCGTCTTTTGTCAAACAAAGACCACATGTTTCTTGAATGTGTTCAGTTATTGATCTTAACCAAACACATTCTCGACTTGCTTCATGAATGGCTATTATCTCTGCATGATTTGAGGAAGTGGCAACCATAGTTTGCTTTGTTGAACGCCATGATATAGCTGTACCACCACATGTAAATAAATAGCCTGTTTGCGATCGACCTTTATGGGGATCAGATAAATATCCCGCATCTGCATAACCAATCAATTGTGACGTGGAATCATTTGAGTAAAACAATCCCATATCAATGGTACCTCGAAGGTATCTGAATATATGCTTAATTCCATTCCAGTGTCTGCGTGTTGATGAAGAACTAAATCTTGCTAACAAATTTACTGAGAAAGCTATATCTGGTCTAGAATTGTTGGCAAGATACATTAATGCACCAATTGCACTAAGGTATGGTATTTCAGCACCAATAAGTTCTTCATCATTTTCATAAGGCCGAAACGGATCTGTATTAATATCAAGAGATCTCACAACCATTGGAGTACTCAATGGGTGTGCTTTATCCATATAAAATCTCTTTAAAATATTTTCAGTATATGTTGACTGATGGACAAATATCCCATTTGTAAAATGTTCAATTTGTAGACCAAGACAAAATTTTGTCTTTCCAAGATCTTTCATTTCAAACTCCTTTTTCAGGCATTTTACTGCCTTTGAAAGTTCTTCTGGAGTTCCAATAATATTTAAATCATCAACATATACTGCTATTATGACAAATTCAGATCCAGACCTTCTCATAAAGACACAAGGGCAAATTGAACCATTTTTATATCCTTCTTTTAGCAAATATTCGCTAAGACGATTGTACCACATTCGCCCTGATTGTTTCAACCCGTACAAGGATTTTTGAAGTTTTATTGAGCAATTTTCTCGAGAATCCTTGTATGCTTCAGGCACTTTAAACCCTTCGGGAATTTTCATAAAAATGTCGTGGTCCAATGAGCCATATAAATAGGCAGTGACCACGTCCATTAACTGCATTTCAAGCTTTTCATAAACTGCCAAATTCATTAGATACCTGAAAGTAATTGCATCCACCACAGGGGAATATGTTTCCATATAGTCAATGCCAGGTCTTTGCGAAAAACCTTGGGCTACAAGTCGTGCTTTATATCTTACGACTTCACCCTTTTCATTTCGTTTACGCACAAAAACCCATTTGTGCCCTACTGGCTTGACACCTTCAGGTGTTCGAACTATTGATCCGAAAACTTCACGTTTTTCAAGTGAAGTTAACTCTGCTTGAATTGCATCCTTCCATCTTGGCCAATCATTTCTCTGTCTGCATTCATCGACAGATTTTGGTTCAAGATCCTTATCTTGTTGCATTATTTCAATGGCAACATTATAAGCAAAAATATTATCGACCACAATATTATTTCGGTTCCACCGTTTTCCTGTCGAGACATAACTTATTGAGATTTCTTCATTCTCATTATTTTCAGGTACTTGGACCTCCTCGGTGGTATCACCATTTGTTGTGTCTCTGGGCTCTTCTTGAGCACTCGCCTCCAAATTATGATCATCTTGATCATTCATTCCTTTCCTTTTTCGAGGATTTTTATCTTTGGAACCAAATGGTCTTCCACGTTTTAAGCGTGGTCTAGACTCATTTGCCTGAACAAGTTGTCCTACCGGGACATCAACTCGAACTTGAGCATTAGCAGCTGGGATATGCGATTTAGTAACCCGTGGAAGGTTAGTAAATGCATCCGGCAGTTGATTTGCAATATTCTGCAAATAAATCATCTTTTGAACTTCTTGCTCACATTGATTTGTTCGAGGATCTAAATGAGATAGTGACAATGAATTCCAATCTATCTCATTTTTTATATGTTCTCCCCCTAATGTTGGGTATACTGATTCATCAAAATGACAATCAGCAAATCTTGCCGTAAATAAATCTCCAGTCATAGGTTCCAGATATTTTATAATAGAAGGAGATTCATACCCAACATATATTCCCAACCTTCTTTGGGGACCCATCTTTGTGCGATGCGGTGGAGCAATTGGGACATATACCGCACACCCAAATATTCTAAGATGGGATATATTTGGCTCCCTTCCAAACGCCAACTGTAATGGGGAAAATTCATGATAATTTGTTGGCCTTATGCGCACAAGTGCTGCTGCATGCAAAATAGCATGCCCCCATACTGAAATAGAAAGTTTTGTCCTCATTAGCAATGGTCTAGCTATCCATTGGAGGCGTTTAATCAATGATTCCGCTAGACCATTTTGTGTATGTACATGAGCGACTGGATGCTCAACTTTTATTCCAATCGACATACAATAATCATTAAATGATTGAGATGTGAATTCACCAGCATTATCAAGACGAATTGTCTTTATTGCATAATCTGGAAATTGTGCTCTTAACCTTATAATTTGAGCTAACAATCTCGCAAAAGCCATGTTGCGAGTTGATAATAAGCACACATGTGACCATCTTGTAGATGCATCTATCAAGACCATATAATATTTAAATGGTCCACATGAAGGGTGAATTGGCCCACATATATCACCCTGTATACGTTCCAGAAACGCAGGGGATTCAATCCCAACCTTAGTTGCTGATGGTTTGATAATCAGTTTTCCTTGGGAACAAGCAACACAAGAGAATTCCTTAGATTGAAGAATTTTCTGATTCTTCAAAGTGTGTCCATGTGAATTCTCAATAATTCTGCGCATCATATTATAACCGGGATGGCCCAACCGGTCATGCCAAATGATAAAATCATTAGAATCAGTAAACCTTTTGTTTACAATGGCATGTGATTCAACAGTACCAATATTTGTATGGTACAACCCAGAAGAAAGTGCAGGTAATTTTTCGTGCACAATTTTCTTCTCCATATTTATTGTAGTAATATAAAGGTATTCAACCTTTCCTTCATTTGCAGTCTCAATATGATAGCCATTTTGGCGAATAACCTTGAAACTTAACAAGTTTCTTTGAGACTTACTACAATATAATGCATTATCAATTACCAATATCGTTCCTCCAGGTAGTAATAAGGTTGCTTTTCCAGAGCCTTCAATTAATTTTGTACTACCAGATATTGTATTGACATAGTCCTTTTTCATAATCAAATGACAAAAATATTTCTTTTCTTTTAATATCGTATGAGTTGTGGCACTATCCAAAATGCACATATCTCCATTATTCATCTTGAATCCAATTGAAGACTGATAAATTTATTTATCTTCATAAAATAAAAATGCATTGTAAGAAATAAAATAAGTAACAATTTTGCTAGAAAAACATAAGTCCTTTTTTTTAAAGTTAAATTATGGTTATTTAGAATTTAAAAAATTATATTATTCAATTATGATGAATGTTACAATAATTTAGTTTATGGAATTATATACTTATTAACCTTAAATAAATATTATACACAAGTATTAAAAACAAATATAAAATATTATAAAACATTAATATAATATTATTCATCATGTATAGATAATTTGTTTATTGACAAAAATAATACAATCATTATATATTATTAATGTCTAAAACATTAACAAGAATAAATAGTTATTATAATGACATTAAATAAGGCGAATATTATTTTTAGTAACAATATGATATTAAGATTAAATAATAACACACTAATAGTAATTAATTACAACATTGTAAAATAGCACAATGTAATAAATAATATACAATTATCATAAAAATGTAACCTTGATTTTTTTTTTTTTTTATTCAAATACATAAACGTAAAAACACAATAATTCGAAGTACATGATAACATATTGAAAAACATGAAATTAAACATCAATTAAGATCCTTAAAAAAATCTTCAACCTCCAAATGAGTAATATCATTGAGGTCATTAAAATCATCATCCCTTAAGGCCAGATTTGTTTCAATATTATCATTATTCAAAGGCCTTGCCTCAACATTATTTTCGAACGCCAAGTGTGACTCTATCCGAGCATTAGAAGAAGAGGCACCACCTCTATTTGCTTTTCTTTTAAAAGAATTTTGATAAAGTCTTACAAAATGCTCAGGCGTCCGACATTCATTTTTCCAGTGGCCTTTCATGCCACAACGATGACAGTTACTTTTTGAAGGGCCATTTTGAGAACTGATATTGTTCTCCCTTTTATGTTGACCACCACCACGACGATTATTATATCGTCCTCTGCCATTGCCACGCCCACGCACATTATTATGACCTTGATATTTATTATGTTTTCTTTCAGACTGGCCATGTGCTTTTACCATATTTGCCTCCGGTAACGGAGCAGTTCCAGTGGGACGGGCTTCATGATTTTTCATTAAAAGGGCATTATGTTGTTCAGCCACCAGAAGGCATGATATCAATTCAGAGTATTTTTTAAAACCCTTTTCACGGTATTGCTGCTGTAATATTACATTAGAGGCATGAAAAGTAGTTAGTGTCTTTTCTAACATGTCCTCATCATTTATATTTTCCCCACATAATTTTAATTGGGAGGTTATTCTAAATACAGCAGAATTATACTCAATTACGGTTTTAAAATCTTGAAACCGTAAGTGCATCCACTCATAACGAGCCCTTGGCAATACCGTTGCCTTGAGGTGGTCATACCTCCCTTTTAAGTCTTTCCACAATTCAAGTGGATCTTTCACTGTCAAGTATTCCATTTTTAGGCTTTCATCTAGATGATGACGAAGGAAAATCATAGCCTTTGCTTTATCCTGACTTGATGCTGTATTTCCTTCAATTATAGCATCACCAAGACCCTTAGCGGTAAGGTGAATTTCAGCATCAAGTACCCATGACAAATAATTTTTACCAGAAATATCAAGAGCCACAAATTCCAATTTTGACAAGTTTGACATGATGAAAATTAATTTGAAAGTAACAAAGATAACTTAAAAATTAAATTTCTTTAGTAGATATACCTGATATAGAAGTTAATTTTCTGAAAAATTAGAGCTTCGTGCTGATAACGTGTTATGAATTAACTAACTTGACAATATTATAAAGGAAGAAGAACAAGAGAGTATATATATAGAAAGTGTTAATAGAGAGAGTAGTAATATAGAGAGAGTAATAGCAATTCTTTCTTTTATGTGTTTTGTGTGTTTTTACATTGAAGTTTAAGGCTATATTTATAGCCATATTTACAAGTGGAGGAAAATATTAATGGGCATTTTACCCACTTAAAAAGTAAATGGACTATCCACCATTTTAAGTGGACAACCATTTTACTTGGTTGATATTACTTGGTTGATAATATGATCAAGTTTAATCTCATATACGAAATACTAAATACTATTACAAATATTTTTTACTTTATTTAAAATTAGAATTCAACATGGAATGTGTTTTAGTTATAAACTTTGCAAAATATATTTGGTTGGCGAAATTAGAATTCGAGATGAATTATAACCCAAACACGACAAAGAGAACTAGCTGTTCTTTTTTTTCTCTTTCAGTAGAAATATGACCGGAGAGTTTGGGGTTGGTTGACAGATAGATATTAGTTAGGAGCAGTGTTTTAAAATGTGTGGGCACAAGGCAAGATGAATTACATAGTATGGAGCAAGGCATAAAATCTATGAATTTATTGGGCATATTTATGATGTATCTTTTAATTTTATAATTCTATTACTATGAAAATAAGCAAAAATACAACTTTCAAGAATTCTGCAAATAAATTTAAATAAATCATCAATAATATAGAAAAATATTGTAATTGTTAGTTGAAGAAAGTAACAATATAAAATAATAGCCGAGATAATCTTTAAAATAAAATCACAATCCATCTCCACATTTATTAATCCTTCTAACCCTCAATTAATATTTTAACTGATTATTGGAAAAAAGATTAAGAGTTATGGCAAAAAATGAATAAAGTTGCTTAAAGAACATAGTGTTATGAAATCTCTATCCTATCATTTTGAGGCATGATTATCTAAGAAATTATCTATAGCAATATCATTTTCTATGAGAGTTGCTTTATTTATTTATATTTTTTAGAAAAAATAGCTCCAACCTAAAAAATATGATAGAATAAAGTATAAATATCATTATACTACTAATAATAAAAAATTATTTATAGCAAAATACTTTAAAAATAATAAAAATCAAAACTAACGCCCAGGACATATGTTTCTACTCCTGTGACTTATGTTTTTACGCCCGAGGTTTACACTCCAAATTCTAGGGCGTACGCCCTATGGATCTGTCCCTTCAATTTGCGTCTCGGAGAGTTTTTGTGTACTCCTTGAAAATGCCTTTGAAAACACTTGTTGAGAGTAATAAATGACGAGTATTTTTATAAAATATAAAATATAAAAGTTTGAGTTAATGTTTAAAAATTCCTAAATAATAGTATTTAACACAAATACTATTTTTTTCCAGTATTTGATAATTTGGATTGTTTGTCAAAAATATTTGTAAAATAATGACAGATTCTATGACCAAACACTTTATCTCAAGTTTTTCCCTAAATATACTTAAGAATATTTGTGATCAAACGGACCTTAAAAAAATATAAAATATAATTTAAATAGAGTTATTTTTATAAAACAAAAAATTTATTATAAAAATTGAAAAAGGAAAAATATAGTAAGAATGAAAAAAGTGAATTGTATTTATAATTAGACGCTAATTTTAAATAAATAATTATTTATTTTTTAAAAAAGAATAATTCTCCAGATGTAGAATCCTAAGAAGCACTTTATTATTAAAGGAAAAAACGAGAAGGTAGTTGTGAAAAAATTGAGAAAAAGCTCAAAATAGGTCCCTTATTTTTGAGTTAAAATTCAAAATCATTCTTGAGTTTTCACATAGAGCACTAATGGTCCCTCATGTTTGCAAAACTGGTACATTTTTGGCCATCTCCCAAACTTTTGCCTATTTTTTAACATTGATTTGTCTATAATTATGTATAAAATGTTCAATTGTCTTTTTATGTATTTACTAGAAATAATAATTTCATGTGAGAGAAGGTAAGAAAAAAAATATCTTATTTTATTTAGTAGAAATATTATTGTAATTATAATTCAAGAGGTTCATCACGTCAATTTTACCTGCAATAATATAAATTTTTCTTTTTTTACAATGTTATATGTCAAGGTTATTTTAGTTTAGCTATAATAATATTTCTTCTTATCAGTATAAATGTTCCTTTTCTCACATTCTCTTACATGAAGTTATTATTTGAAAAAGATAAAAAATGTATCAATATTGCAAACATAATAGAGTATTAGTTTTCCACGCGAGAATTCAACAATAACTAGGGACTATTTTGGCTGAAAAAATTGGTAGAAAGGGGTAAATGGTGGAAAAAGAAAGTTATACAGTGAAAAAAATAGGAAAGTCATATTTTGGTTGCTACAAAATGGCCCTGATCAATTGCAGAGTTGTGAGGACAAATTAGTAGGAGAGAAGAAGAGAGCAGATCTATCACATATAATCTCACTCTCTCTCTCTCTCTCTCTCTCTCTCTCTTTCCCTCACTCTTTTGCTTCTCTAGCTATGTTCTCCTTCAATGCCACCACTTTTACGGTAATACTAACAAGAAGAAGAATTTGTCTTCATTCAGATTCATTTTTTGATCACACCCAGATTTCTTTCTCCACAGAAAATGATAAAAAAAAACAAACAAACTTGCCGTGATTCATGAACCCTCTTGATTTAGACCGGACACATTTTCATATATGTTAAAAAAAAAACAACCCATATTTAGAATTGAGCTGAAAACTTGTTGATTAAGCATGTTTTTTTTGCATTTGCAGAACAATTCGCTATCTGGGGTTTCCAGATGCTTGACTCAGTCAAGCAGAAGAGTTTCAGCTCCTATGGTGGTAGCCTCTGTGAGCTCAAACGGAAAACCTGGAGACAGAAATGTAAGTGTATTGGTGGAGAATGCTTTGACGGAAAGTCCTGCACCGGTAGAGATGGATATCAAATCTACCGTCACTGGAGGAGTTGGTGACGTTTATGGTGAGGATAGTGCTACAGAAGATCAGTCCATTACCCCTTGGACCTTATCTGTTGCTAGGTGAAACATCACTTCTTTTGAATTTGAATCGATAATTCCTATGTTTTCATCCCCAAATGGGGTTTAAGTTCAAGATTTAGATGAGTTTTGATTAATTCAATTAAGGTCCGGAAACGCTGGACCACAAGGGTCTACTTGAACCCGTGATCTCCTGGATGGATATTCATGTCATTCCAAATAAATGGGTTATCTAGTTTTAGAGGCTCTTCTATTCTGACTTTTTTTTATAATTAAAAAAAATAAAGAAATTGAGCTTTCATCATAGCTAGACTTATAACCTTTTGTATACATTTGCATGATCTGATTTTCTTAGATGTTTTGTTAATGATATAAAGGCACTTTCTTTACTTCTGTTTCTTTACAATTACAATTAAATTAAAATCTTTTGGGGGGAGAAAGAAAACAAAAGAATTTGTCCCCATTTAAGAGCTATTGGGATTTGTCTTTTTGGTTAACAAGGGTGGACATATTTTGTGTTGGCCACTGTTATCTTAAGTTGCCTACAATTTACATTATAGATTCTGTTTCCTAAGTATGATGCCTCTATGATCCAACAGTCACCAAGGGTGATGACAGAAATTTGGGGCTATTTCTATAAGACTTGTTGTGGATTTTGAGTTTTCGATGTTAAGTTAGAGTATATTATTGTTTGATGAAGTAACTGATTTCAAATAAAAAGCATCAAGAAGATGCAACAATTACAAGATGTGGGCATTAAGTTTGAGTATATTATATGTTTATTTCTTAATCTATTGAAGTTGTTAATTGCTGATTGAACCTTCTTGAGATATCACAGACACAGTTTGCTCTTGATATACATTCTGCTCTTTTTTTCTGCCATTTTTCCTTTTAGCAGCATTAATTTTTCCTTCTTTTCCTTGGCTGGGAAAATGAAAATAATTCTATGTACTTTTTAAAAAAGGGCTGAACTTCGCTGACGTTTTTTTTTCTTAGAAAGATCATCTCCTTTCAGCATTCATTTAACAATTTCCTACTTCCATGTTAATAAAATAGGCTCAAGTATTAGTCTGACACTTGACTATCTCAGAAGTTTTTACCTATGTGCACTGAAACATACTGTGTTCTTTTGCTTGCAGTGGTTTCTCATTGTTGCGTAACCCGCACTACAATAAAGGCCTTTCTTTCAGTGAGAGAGAGAGAGACACCCACTATTTGCGTGGTCTTCTTCCTCCTGTCGTAATTAGTCATGACCTTCAGGTTGTATATTCTGCATTTTACAGATGCTACAGTTTCTGTGTGTCTCTTTTTCTGATCAGATGAAAGCTCAATTTTTGACAACATTGTTGTGCTCTCCATTGTCACAGGTCAAGAAAATGATGAACAGCATCCGTAAATATGATGTACCGCTTCAAAGATACATGGCCATGATGGATCTTCAGGTAGTAAACAAAATGATTTTAAGGTTCTAAATACTTTCTGCAATGAAGGTTGCTTTTTGGATTAGCTCCTTTATGTTATACTAAATTGAGCAGAACACAGATGATTAGGGTATAATAATCTTTCAAGTGTGGTGACATGGGAAATGTAAAACCATTTGTTTGTTCAGCTCAAGTCCAGAAGTCCTTCTGCACGTGTATGCCCACCTTTAGTGGCTTCATAATACTCTTGTTTATTGTTGTATGAATTGTGGTGCAGGAGATGAATGAACGGCTATTCTACAAGCTTCTTATTGACAATGTTGAGGAGCTGCTTCCTATAGTTTACACTCCAACTGTAGGTGAAGCATGCCAGAAATATGGTACCATCTTCAGGCGTCCTCAAGGTCTTTTTATCAGCTTGAAAGAAAAGTAAGCATTTGAAATTCATTAGATAGTTTTCTCAAATTAAAGGCCTGACCTTTCTTGTTTCTTGTTAAAACTAATATGTGCTAGCTTTTTGCAGAGGCAAAATTCACGAGGTATTAAAAAATTGGCCTGAGAAGAAAATTCAAGTTATTGTTGTTACTGATGGAGAACGAATTCTGGGCCTTGGGGACCTTGGTTGCCAGGTATATTGTGTATTGGTTTTGTTGAAATTCCTAAAGTCTTTTTCCAGGACAAATAAATCCTCCATCAGTTTAACTAATGGTTCCAGTTCTTTTTTGGACCTATATACATCTTTTAGCATGATGAATTGCTTTGTCGTTGTTTACATATTATGACAATCATTACATTTTACCAGGGAATGGGGATACCAGTGGGCAAGCTCTCTTTATACACTGCTCTGGGAGGCATTCGCCCGTCAGCTGTAAGTTTATGCAGGACGGATGTAACAGTAGTTGGAATTTAGATGATGCCTTTATTCCACAAATACTACTGTATCTATATGGTGTTCTGGTATTTCACTTTATCACTTTATCCACTAACACCTTGTCATAGACTCATATTATGTGATTCGTTGTTTAAGGTTGGGAATTCCTTCTGATTGATGTTTGTCAAATGAAGCTGTATTTTGGGAATAAATGTTTTTTAACTTTACAGTCTGAGCGATATCTGACAGTTTCCCGGTCGTCACTTCTCCTAGTTTCCTGTAATAGCACTCTGCTGTATATTCTCTGAGCACACTGTGCTAAAATGTTATATATTTCCTATCTTCCAATTTGTGTGGCGCTATTACTACTTGGAGAGTCGAACATCTGTTTCCTTGACAATGATTTTCACACAAGAGGTAGGGGTAGGCCGAAGAAATATTGGGGAGAGGTGATTAGACAGGACATGGCGCAATTACAACTTACCGAGGACATGACCTTAGATAGGAGGGTGTGGAGGACCCACATTAGGGTAGAAGGCTAGTTCATAGTCTCGTTATTCTTCCTTCCTTATTAGTAGACGTATTAACGCACTATAATTCCCTGTGGTCTGATGTCTATTATTATTTATTACTTTCATTACTTTCTGTACTTTGACTGCTCTATCTTATCTGGGTTGCTTTCGTTACTTGCTTTTTTATATCGCTGTGAACTTCTCATTCTTATCTGACTTCTTTTTTTGATTTTACTGAGCTGAGGGTCTTTCGGAAACAGCCGTCCTACCTTGGTAGGAGTCAGGTCTGCGTACACTTTACCCTCCCCAGACCCCACGTTGTGGGATTTCACTGGGTCGTTGTTGTTGTTGTTTAATGTTTGTCGAGTCTCAAAAAATGTAAGGACCTCGTACTCCAACTTCACTGTTCATTGGAACGGTGGGAGTACTAGGTTTATCATTCATAATCTTATCCGCTTGCTCTTTGCTTTGTCTGCCTATCAGATGAAAGCCTGATTATCCTACTCCAACTTTACCGTTCATTGGGACAGTGGGAGTACTAGGTGTATCAGTCATATAATCTTATATGCTTGCTCTTTGCTTTGTCTTTCTATCAGATGAAAGCCTGATTATCCTCTTTCTTTTCAGTGTTTGCCCGTTACCATTGATGTTGGTACAAACAATGAGAATTTGTTGAACGATGAATTCTACATTGGACTCAGGCAAAGAAGAGCTACAGGACAGGTTCACAAACTTTCTATCTGATCATGCTTACTTTACCTTGTATTTATAGAAGATGTAATATTTCTTTAATGTTCTTTGTTTGATCCTCTTTGCCATTCTCAGGAATATGCTGAACTTTTAGATGAATTTATGTATGCTGTCAAGCAGAATTATGGGGAGAAAGTGCTCATTCAGGTAGATATTTTCTGGCAAAATTGCAGATAAGTGCACTTATACATTTTACTTGATAATCTGATAATCTGACTTTGTTTATCCACATCTCTAGTTTGAAGACTTTGCAAATCATAATGCATTTGACCTCCTTGCAAAGTATGGAACTAGCCACCTTGTTTTCAATGATGACATACAGGTAAGTCATGGACTCATCAATTTGTTATTGTTTTCTTTTCACGGGTGCTGGGAGTAGGAAGCGGTTTTCTGTTTTGTTACACACATTCTGTAGCAAACATATTATCTTGGTTTTGTTCCAGGGGACAGCATCCGTGGTCCTTGCTGGGTTGATGGCAGCATTGAATTTGGTTGGAGGAACATTGGCTGAACATACATTCTTATTCCTTGGAGCAGGGGAGGTATATCTATCACTTATACTGCAGACTTTATCTTCTTCGTGCACTTTGAACTGTGACCTTTCTTTTGCCACTATTTCCTAGAAATAACATTGCTTACTGGAAAACTTAAAATTTGATTGTCACAAAGTATCATGTCCTGTAAGACCAAAATGGGATTTTGTTTAAAGTTGCTCTGTGTGTTCCTTGCTCTAAGATTTTAGCAATTATTCAAGAGCTGCTTGTATTGCTTCTGATTTGATCACCCTTTCTGCCTCAACATTTGATCATTTTGTGTCCCATTCACCTTGTTATTAATGCAGGCTGGCACAGGTATAGCTGAACTCATAGCTCTTGAGATGTCAAAGCAGGTTCGGACTTACATAAAACAATTCATCTTTTTTTAATTAGCTCTTTCCATTCTAGTTTCAAGTACGTCTAAAATGACGATATTATACAAGTCTTTATACTTTACTCTTTCTTGTGCAGACTGGAATCCCTCTAGAAGAGACTCGCAAGAAAATTTGGATGGTGGATTCTAAGGTATTATAATTTCCTTTATCAGATATTTTATTTATTTTCATCATTTCCCACAGCTTGTATGCTATTGAAGCTTCATATGTCATTTTCTTTCTAGGGGCTGATTGTTAAATCTCGCATGGAGATGCTTCAACATTTTAAGAGGCCTTGGGCACATGACCACGAACCAGTAAAAGAACTGGTGAATGCTGTGAAGGTGGTACCCTATTTTTTCCTCCTCTACCCCTAAATCCCCCCCCTCCCCCCCGCCTCCACCCTCTCCCCCTCTCACAATTCTCGTTTTGTGCCAGTCAATTAAGCCTACAGTCTTGATTGGGTCTTCTGGAGCTGGGAGAACATTTACTAAAGAAGTTGTACAAGCTATGGCAACCTTCAATGAGGTAAGATAATGAAGCCCTACTTGGATAGGAAAAGCTACTTTTTGTAGTCCAACCAGTTCGTGTAGTTAACATGTGACACAATAAACTGATGGTTTCTTATTCCTTCAATTTTATGTCTTGCAGAAACCAATTATTTTTGCCCTCTCCAATCCAACATCACAGTCTGAATGTACTGCTGAGGAGGCTTATACCTGGAGTGAGGTAGGATAATGTTACTTTTCATGTTTGAAGTTGGTCTCTTACACATTTGGTATTTCTCTCCCAGGTCCATATGCTTTGTTATGATTTTCTAAGCTGTGTAATTTTCTTATCATGCCTCCTTCAGGGGCGAGCCATTTTTGCTAGTGGGAGTCCATTTGCTCCAGTTGAGTACAAGGGGAAGGTCTATGCGTCTGGCCAGGTCAGAGATTTCAAAACCTTAGCTATTTTCCATTATCACCATTTTTTTTCTTTTTGAAAATCTCTTTACGTTATTAGTACCTATGCAAGATCCATACTGAACTTCTCTCTTTTCTTTGTCTAGGCAAATAATGCATATATCTTCCCTGGGTTTGGTCTAGGACTGATAATATCTGGTGCAATTCGCGTCCACGATGACATGCTCCTGGTAGCCTGTAAGTTGTGGAAATTGTTGTTGTTCAATAGTATCAATTCCCCTCCCTTTTTATGAAAATAATACGTAAATGAGGGAAGAGAACAATAGGAAAAAAAGGAAAATACTGACCACCTTTCATACAATCATTGTTCTTTTGTTTTTTTAAGAGGGGTGGAATGGCAAGTTGTCCTTCTGACATGCATCCATGCGTATATTTTGAAATTTTCTGGATGAAAATTCTATGCCATATGTCACTGATATAATTTACCATAATCAGCATCTTTCCAGCCTTTCTCCTATGGTAATGGTAAAATATTTGACAGCCATTACTTGTTAAAAGAAAGGAATTTGACAGCCATTACTTATTAAAATAAAGGAATTTGACAGCCAATGTATGTTCTGTGCACTCTTCATTTTAGCCACTGCATCTGTATCGACATGGGGTACTGGTAAGGGTGTGGGATTTGTTCCAGGTGTGGTCAATCGAGATCTGGTACTTTGACCACAACCCATGACAAAATTTGAAGGAAAAATGGGCAATGAAAGATCTAATTCTAGCTGCTGCCTGCTAATTGCCTACAACTTGAGAAATTGTAAAAATGAAAGATTGAATTATTGGCTACATCCCACAACATTTTAGGGGTTTCTTTATAGATCTTTTTTTTTTAGAATTTTGAATTATTTAATCCCCCCCACCCCCCCCCGGTATCTGTACACCCGGATTTTAAAATGTAGATTATGAAGGATCAGACCTCTAGACTAGATGCACAGCCAGATTGGATACCTGCACCCGAGTCTGAGCAACATAGCAGCCAATAGCACCCAAGGGTATAGCCTAGAGGTCAATGAAGTAGGTGCAAACTTTGAGATTAATGTTCAGCCAGCAAAGACAGAGATTTTATCCATGGATTTGCAAAAATAGGTCCACCTTTGCTGTTTGATTCTATGAAAATTGCTCATCTGTCTAGGTCTCTGGGATTTACATGGTTTCCTTGAGCTAGCTGTTAGTTGCGACCCTCTGCTTTTTAGTTCATACTTTTGAGTAGGTGAATAATATTCTAAACACTGTGAAGGAAGATTTTGCAATCAAATTTACATGGTCATAGTTGGCTAGCTGTCCAGAACATGCTTTCTATGAAGTCAAACATGGACCACATAATCAAACAAGACACCTCTAACAAGCTTCATTTATTCTTGAGTTTGGAGGGACAGACCACAACAAGCTTTCAGATGTTATGAAGCGTTTTATTTCAATAGAATTTCTCACTTCCGAGTTTGGTGCACTGATAAAAACAGTTTTTACACTTTTATTAAGTAGATTCATTTCCTTTATAATATTGCAGTTCTTTCTAGCTATGTTTTATATTTTGCAAACAACTTTTTCACCACCGTCTCAGATGCCCAAACAAAACAATTTAAGAGAGAATTCATTGTCATCTTCACTTGTGGAAGCTTACTTTTCTTTTTATTTTTTTTCTGCTTCATAATGTCTTACTTTTATCTCCAATTTTGTCCTTTTAAACAGCGGAAGCTTTAGCAGAGCAAGTTTCTCAAGAGAACTTCGAAAAGGGACTCATATACCCCCCATTTTCCAACATTAGAAAGATTTCAGCGCATATTGCTGCCAAAGTGGCAGCTAAAGCATATGAATTAGGTATGTTTGTCATTAGAAGATTCACATGCCTAACACATATTTGTTGAACTTTGTCCCTTTTTTTGCTTAATAGGTTTGGCCACTCGTCTACCGGAGCCCAAGGACCTAGTCGCATATGCAGAGAGCTGCATGTACAGCCCTGCTTACCGCAGCTATCGCTGAGTCAGAGAAGATATTTGTTGCTTCAAAATTAGTCATTTGTTCCTTAATGTTTTAGTTAGTTTTTGACGGCTATCTCTTTTTTGTTCTATTGCTCTCAATTTCTGTACGATCTTGCTAGTAATATACAGGCGACTGAAAAAAAAATACGGTAGCTTGCAGATATGGTGTATTCGTGATTTATTTCATTATGTTAGAGGTAAGTATAGGGAACTCTGCAGCGTAAGATCTTAGTGAGCCTCATTAATTTTGTTAGTTGTGAACGTTACTGTCTCGGGGTGATTATATAAAATGTTAAAAGCCTTGTATCATCTGTTGGTTGTGTATCACTGTTACGTTCCTCTCATCGAGCTATTTGTGAGTTTCTTTACTACTTGTCGTTCATGTGCTTGTTATTGCATTGGATTGGTATATTTACTTCAGGTTTTTATCTGCTGATTGATTCTTGCCTTTAGTTGTATAACTCCCCGCTTGTTGTAATGTAAACCCTTGACTAGTTTTGTTTATTTGCTTTAGTGGCTCTGGTGGTAGATGGTAGATTAGGGTCATATTCTTGGGCAGGGTCGGGGTGAGGGGTGAGAGGTAGGGGTTGTAAGGGGCTTATGAGAGTTGCAAGGCTAAGAGTAGGTTCTTGGAATATAGGGCTGTTAACGGGGAAGTCCATTGAGTTAGTGAAATTTCTCAAAAAGAGGAGGACTAATATAGCTTGTGTTAAGGAAATCAAATCGGTAGGAACTAAGGTTCGGCATGTGGATGGGTTCAAGTCGTGGTACTTGGGATCTGAGGGAGTGAATGATAGAGGTTAGGCAGATCAACAATAGGATAAGAACAATCAAATTAGTCTTTGGAGGGTTCACTTGGAGCATTAATAGCGGTTATGCACTGCAAGCAAGCTTGGACGAGGAGGACCAAAAGCTCTTTTGAGAGGATTTGGATGAGATGGTGAAAGGTATACCACACATGGAGAAGCTTTTTGTAGTATGAGTTTTTAATGGACACATGGAGTCAAAGGTTATGGTGATGTGCATAGAGGTTTGGATAATATTCACAACATTTACCACTTGTTATTTTTATAATAATATAATTTTTTCATTAAGGAACTACATTATACAAATATAGTTTTTTTATTTATGAATATATTATACGTTGAAATTATTTGACTAATTCTTATATTTGTTTATATTTTAATTTCTCTTAAAATGTTGACTCCGTTGTTGAATTACGTATTTTTAATTAAATAGTCTTTGTCACATGAAAATTTGTGTTTTATGTATCAATTAAAATGAAGATAACTTTAATATTTTACAATAGAAGAATGATATGTGCTTAAATTAGGTGACATAAACATTAAAATCGCTTTTACTTCTATAAACTTATGAAGAAAACTTTATTTCAAACTAAATAAGATGGAAGTTTTATTTTTATAAACACAATGCATAATCATGAATAATGAGAATGCACACACAAAAATATTTAATCTAAGTAAGATGAAAATTTATTTTTAAGAATTAATAACTAAAGCTTGTAAAGAAAATATATAAAAAATTAAATAAGGTGGACGATATTTTTATAAACTAACAACTTATTCTTAGAAATTATGCAATGCATATTATTTTGAATATGACAAATTAAACAATGAATAAGAAATAATCTCATCATAACAAATTCCAGCATAACTTTTCTTAGTATAACTAATTCCAAAACAACTTGTATTCAAACCAAGTGACCCTTTAGTGATAGATTTGGAGATCAAGAAAACGAGAAAGAAAAGGGTCGTGAATGAACGATCAAAGATCAAATAAGATTGTTTAACCATGGGTTAATGCTCATGAGATGGGGTAGCAGTTGTTGGCGATGGGGACGTGAGAGAGGAGTGAGGATGCAAATGGTATGTGGGATAGACTACTAATTGCATTAGGGTAGCAATTAAAGAGGTATCAGGAGTGTCGAAAGATAATTTTGGTAGGCATCAAGGGTATTGATAGTGGGATGGAAAAGTTCAAGGGAAGGTGTGGAAGCAAAGAAGATGGTGTATGTGAAGTTGATGGAGAGTATGGATGAAGAGGAACAACAAACGAAATAGGAAAAATTATAAAATGGCAAGGAAGAAAGCAAAGTTAGCAGTTACGACAACAAAAATAACAATTTTGAATGTTTATATGTAGACCTTGAGAACAAAGATGGTGATAATTAAGAAGTTGTATAGTATAGCCAAGGCCAGAGAGATAAAGGTCTGTAACCTGGACCAAGTGAAATGCTTCAAGCATAAGGATTGCAAAGTGCTGATGGAGGACACACTTATTAGAGGAAGATGCTAGTGATATTTTTATAAACTTTAAATAAAGAAGGGGACAAGGACATTGTGTTTGGAGTTTTGGAATAGTCCATGAGGCATTGCAATTTTGAATATTGTAGTGTATACATATTGAAGAGGTTAAGAGGTTTATTCTTAGAATGCGTATGGGGAGAGCGTTCAGATCGAATGAGATTCTAATAGAGTTTAGAAAAATCATAGACATGACAAGTGTGGAATTTATGATCGAGTTCTTTAATGTTATTCTTAGGACGACAATGATGTTAAAGGAATGGAGATGGAGTATGATGATCCCGTTGTAAAAGAATAAGGATGACATTCAAAATTACAATAACTATATGGGTATTAAACTACTAAGCCACATTATGAAAGTTTAGGAAAGGGTTTTGGAACAAAGGATGAGGAGGGACCTATATGTTTTTGAAAATCAATTTGGATTCATATTGGGGCGATCAATTACAGAAGACATTCATCTACTTAGGAGACTGGTGGAACAATATAAAAAAAGAGGGAGAAATCAACATATGATGTTCATCGACCTAGAAAAAGCTTATGAAAAAATTTCGAGAGAGGTTCCACGGAGATGCCTGGAGGCTAAAGGCATTTTCATACAATAGAGCGAATAAGAACATGTATGATGGAGCCAAGATCCATATAAGGACATATATAGTGACTTAGAGTATTTCCCAGTTGAAACGGGGTTGTGTAAGGATATCTTTTTGTCCATTTTTATTTGCTTTGGTAATTGATGAATTGATTTAGCGTATCCAAGGTGAGGTGCCTTGGTGTATGTTATTTGTTGATGACATAGTTCATATAGACCAAACTTGTAGCGGAGTTAGCACTAAGATTAAGGTTTGACTATAAATTCTGGAGTCTAAAGGACTTAATTTGAGCAGAACCAAGACAAAATACTTGGAGTGCAAGTTCAATGACTTGACTTATGAGGATACTGTGAATGTCAGACTTGATTAATAGGTTATCTAAGAAAGAAAACTTTAAGTACCTTTGGTTTATTATCCAGAGTGATGGAAAAATTGATGAGAATGTCACACATTTTATAAATGTACGATTGATGAAATGGAGACTCACATCCAGAGTTTTATATGATAAGAAGGTACCATCAAAACTTAAAGAAAAGTTCTATAGAGTGATAGTTAGACCAGACAATCAAGAACTCATATGTTCAGAAGCTGAAAGTTGAGGATATGAGAATGTTAAAGTGGATGTGTTGGCACATTAGGAGCTATAAAATTATGAATGAGGATATCTAAGTGAGACTTAGATAGTTTGTTCATGTAAAAAGGAGATGCACAGATGCACTAGTGCAGATGTGTGATAAGTTGGTTATGAATGGTTATATGAGCTGCGCAAAGGTAAGTCAGAGAAGTATTGAGGGGAGGTGATTAGGTAGTTGCGGGTTGTCTTGCTTAGTCTTTCATACTAGTAGTTGTAGTATTACTCTACAAATTTCTTGTTTTATGTTTCTACTACTATTGACTATTTCTAACACTTCGATTATTGTATTATTTTATGGCAGTGTTCCATTTTTAGCATGTGTTGTCAAGCTTTCTTTAGCATTTTGTCTTTAACTTGTTCACTTTCGTTGTTTCTTCTTTCAAACTGCTTTGTATTATTTTTACTTGAGTCGAAGGTTTACCGAAAATAAACTCTCTACTTTGTAAGGATAAGTCTAGGCACACACTATTTTTCCCACACTACTAAAAAACTGCCAAAAAGCGACGCAAAAAAGCCATGGACTGATCGCTTTTTTTGTCAAAATTGATGGAAAAGCGATGCAGTCACTGCCGTCGCTTTTTTGCTCAACGCTTTTGAAGGAGCGACGGACAAGGTCATAAAAAGTGACGGACTGCGTCGCTCCTAATTTTTTTAATTAAAAATATATATAAAAAAATATGACGGACTCCGTCTTTTTATTTTTTTTAAAAAAGAAATTATTTAATCCAAAGCGACGGACATTTAGTCTCCGTCCGTCGCTTTGTTTATGTTCGTCGCTTTTCTGGAAAAATATTAAAAAAAACCCAGAAAAGCGATGGACTAAAGGACCCTGTCCGTCGCTTTTTCTGCAACACTTTTGACAGCAGAAACCTGCAGTTTCTGTTTCCCACCTGCAATCAAAATTCAATTCAATTGTATTCAATTCAGCCCATTCAAACACAAATAACAATAAATAAAATTCACAAAATACATAATAACAAACATAATTAAACACTTAAAATGAATAAAATCATAATTTAGAATGATTTAAAGTGTTTCAAAGTTAACAAAAAATATTCAAAATATTCATAAACAAACATAGGGAACCCTAAGGACTATTTGCTATATATTCATCACTATTGTCGGAATCATCCAAAGTGGACGCTCTTTAATAACGGGGCGGAGGCTGACGGGCGAGGTTGATGTAATATCCCCTAAAAACGTTGTATACGATGTTTCAATTTTTGCCTAACAATGATACAACCTCTGTATTTTGGTCATAACTTTTCATAGAAATATCCAAATTGAGTGATTCAAATTTCTGAGTAACCACAAGATCATTACCTACAACTTTTATGAAGACCATATTTTAAGATTCGGAGGTTAAGTAGGTCAAAAAAATTAATCTTTGTAAGGTAGGATGCTGTTACGGAAATGAGTATTTATAGAAGAAAAATCATATCTCACTGTAGGTTTATCCAAATTGGTTGATTCTTGAACGATATGAAACTAGACTTCCATATCTACAATTCTTATGAAGACACTAAATCCTAATAAGGAATTTATCTTATTCAAACGCAGCTCCCAAAAAGAGTATTCTGTCAAAGATAACTCATTTCACCTACCATAGAAAGATCTAGATACATTTGACATCACTCATGACATAAATTGTCCTCCATTTAACATCATCCATGACATCAATATATTCCACTAAATTTTCAGATTTTTATTTTATAATTATTTTATTTATTGTTAGGTCATTTTTCCCACCTATAAATACCCACCTTATTTCCTCATTTTATTCATCAAGCTTTCTCAAGCAAATCTTCTCTCTATACACATTCTCAAATATAGTTTTAGTTCTTAGTAGTGAAGAAATACTATTCCGGTGATTCATATATTCCGGGTAGTACACAAAACGTTCCGGCAAGGAGAGAAGCTAGGACTCAAGAGTGTTCATTAAGTCTTCTGGTACCAACTAAAGCTTCGGTTTCCAGGTATGTAAGGTTTCAATGAGAGTATTCCTTCCACTCTCATGTCTAAATTATTTTGATTATATGATAAATTATATTTATTTTCTTTAAGCTTTACTCTAAGTTATGTGGTGTTTATCCATGAATTCTTCCATCCATATAGTCCAAAAACTCTTTCAATTAAGTCTCTTGATTTCAAGTAATATTTTTGTTATGATAATTTTTATTTTTACTTAATAGTATGAAGCATGGTTAAACTAATGATTATTGGTCTATTTTGATACAACATAATTTTATATGTATGAATTGATGGATTGCAAGTAATTTATTTATTTATATTTTTAAAGGTTGTTGAAATTCATGGTGGGTTGTTTAAAGCATAATTTTTAATTAATGGATTTCAAAGTATTTATGTATATTTATTTACATACATGTTTTTAAGTTGAAGTGATTTGAACCCACCTAATTTTACTATATTTTTAATAAAGTTTGACTTGAAAGCTTTGACTCCAAATAAATGTTTATGAAAGCAATATCCATGATAAAAAAGGGAGTCTTATGAAATGAAAGAATGATGAAATGATATGAATGATGGATTCTTTATGCAATAAGGACAATTCTTGCATATTTGAATTATCAAATGTTTTAATGAGCTATTCTACCGAATATGATGTTTGAATTCTCAAGTTATATGCTATGAATATTTTGAAGTATTAAACTATTCCGTGGGATTGACTTAGCACCGAATGAGGCATTGAGGTGGGATTCGGTAAGGGAATCCTAGTAGCAACCCGTTATCTCATTAACTATGTGCCAACATAGGAGCCCTTGTAGGCTTAGGCTAATGGATCCATAAATAGCCCTTAAAGTTAAAGTTAAAGAAATGAATGAAGTTGACGGAGTTCTACCTGGCAAGTAGTCTCCCCGGCCAACGTAGGGGGTTATGTTGGATTCCATGTAATAGCTCGCGTGGTCTTAAATGTCGGTTATGGTTAGATTCCCACAAAATGAATGTTTTAAAGGATATCCATATGATTTATTATGCATGTATTACATTATGTTTCATATTACATAAATGTTATAATATTTTCTCAATGTTCATGCATCCTTACATACTTAGTACATTCAAAGTACTAACGCATACTCTTTTGCCTACATGATATCACCATGTAGGGATCGGTGCTCCTCCTCGTTCTCCTCCACGTGGCTAGTTGATATTCCATTAAAGACTACTTTTGGTGAGTTCCCATGTTCCGGGAACAATACTCCTTTGTCTTTCTAGCTTATGATATGTTAAGATATTTTATTATGACATTTATTCTATTATGATTGAGGGTGAGCTAGGAACTTGTCTTAGCCCCATTAAATCTAATAGTTAGAGGTATTGTTGGACATATGTAAGTTGAAGATTTATTATTATTATGATTTCCGCTTGTCTATTTATCATCATTACCTATGAAAGGCTAAAAGAATGCTAAGAGGCTTGTTTGAGGTACTTTCGGGTTCCTCATTCGCCATGTCACGTCTAGGCCCTAGGCTTGGGTCGTGACAGTTGAACACTTGTTCTTTAATTTGCTCAACTTGTTCATTCATACTTTTTTGATCCTCGATCTTTCTTTTCTCTGATTCTGCCAATGCGCGTGTAAGTTCTGCAATTTACTGAGATATTGCAGCTATCTGAACTCCGTCAATGTCCTCGGCTTGACGCGACGATCCAATACCTTCTAAACCTGATTGGAGTCGTTGTACATTATTCCTAGAGCCCATTCCATATATTCGACCCTTGTGGCTGCCTCCAACCACTTTTTCTGTCCAAATTTGAGTGGACTGTTCAGGCGTTAGCTGAATTGAATCTCTCATCTCACGTACGTGCCGCTCATAATCTTGCTTCATATTAAAAAATAAAAGTTATAATCAAACTATATATATATATATATTAAAAATAAAACTTAGAAACAAAATACATTATAATATATCTTGAATAACTTACATAGGCTCGTTCGACCCTTCCCTCCACCCACTCATTCGGATCTGACTCATTAGTCTTTTTCTTCAAATGAGTCTTTTTAAAGACTTCATGGCGATAGAGAGTGCGTCCCAATTCTTTTTCCTATAAATAAAAATACAATTAATGAAATAATATTTTGTGAAATAATTTATTTTAGAAAATGAATTTAAACTTAAATTTAGAAACCTTACCATCTCCCTCTGAATCGTACCAACACTCTTTTCACCTTCGGTGTGCAATGAGCCACTCTTTAGGCTGGCTCTTGCTTTTTTTCCTTGATCGGACAAGGCCTTGAATTCTTCGGTATCCCAATACCGGCATAATTCTTCAAATATATAAGGCAGCATCCAACTCGAAGGTGCCCGATCATCCCTAGCTTTCTTTAGCCAGCTAGACAGTCTAGCGCTCGCTTTTCTTTCAAAAGTGGTCGCAATGACCATATTGTACCTTGGCTCCCAGGTACATAAAGTCTGAAAGAAATGAATAACGTGAAATAATTAGTTAAGTAAAGTATAGTAAAAATATTAAACGTAACTTAAAAAACTAGATTTAAACATATGTATACCTTGAATTCATTAAACATTGCCTGGTGAATATTGTTTGGAATCTCCCGCCAAGAGTGATATGACTCAGTATATAGGCTCCTAACACTTTCCTGAAGAGCCCTAGCAGCATCCTTCGAAGGATGCCACCTGCAAGACACATAACAAACATGTAATTATATCATCACTAAGTTATTAATCTAGCAATAATAAATAAATAAATAAAATATTAAATTTACGAGGATCCATCAGGCTCAATCATGACTCTCCCAAGTCTGTCCCTCTCCTCAGGAGCTAACCCAGACACATCATGTAATGCCTTTGTTCTAGCAGTAGAAGAAGGTGTAGGTGATGCTGTGAGAGTGTCAGTCTCAACACTAAAATCTCTAAGTCTCAGATTAGATATGTGAGGAGACTAAGATCCGAGAGATGGAGTAGAAGAAGATGATACTCTCGTGGGTCGAGCAATAACCTCTGTAGGTAGTTGGTAGGTCTGATCATATGAAGTATATCTGACCTGTGAAGAAGAAGAAGCGCCGTGTGGTCGGCGGAACTGACTATGATAAACTAAAGGATCCATAGTCCCAAAAGGCACAACATGAATATGTGTACTAGGACTAGCTCGACAGTGCTGCATCTCCGGCGCTGAAGAAATATGTCTTGGGATATCCTCAGGATCAACAGGTCTCCTAGACTTCTTTTTAATTCTACCAGAATGGCTAACACCAAGATGATCCCGGGATGTATCACCATCACCAGATGACATCTGCATGTAAAGTAATAATACAATATATAAAAACCACATAGTTGATTAAATTTAGGGTTAGAGAAATAAATAACTTACATACTAGTGATAATCTACCACTCTATTCCTCCTCACTTGTTTCATTTTCGTCATCTTTTCATTCGTCCTCCTCAGATGTTTCATATTCATTGTCAATCCATTCCTCCCCCTCAAATGATTCATCTTCCTCGTTTACTTCTTTCTCAACATTTGGCATTATAAGTTCATCATCGGAAACCTCTTCTATTATGTGTTTAAGATGTTCTAGTGTGGTTTCCAAATCAACATCAACTTGTTGTTGAACAAGTGCAACATCATTTTGGTATGCCACATCTAATACATTATCAATTTTAATTCTTCCCACATGCTTTGTCTTAATAACAATCCACCAATCAGCCTTATCTCTACGCAATGAATATGGAGCGTAATAGACTTGCTTAGCATTTTGGGCAATGATGAAAGGATCATAACTTCCGTATTGTCTGATGTGCTTAAATTCAATTACATTATGTTGTTGGTCCATCCTTGTGCCTCTGTGTGATGGGTCGAACCACTTACACCAAAATAATAATATTTTTTTTAGGCCAACCTGAATATGTTACTTCAATAATCTCCTGAATGACACCATAATATTCTACAATTTGGCCATTACCATCGACATCACCTTGAATGCACACACCACTATTATTGATTTTCTTGTGCATAGAAACTTTTTCGTTATCAAAATGTTATCATGCTTCTCCGTCAGATGGATGTGATAAGACACCCGACGGCCTTCTATATTCACGGTGCCATCTCGTATGTGGGGCAGACCTCATCGATGCATACAACCTCTCTAATCTGGGAATAAGAGGTAAATAATGCATCGCCTTAATTGGGACCATCTTTCCAGCAGGAGTCCTCTTATAACTAGCTTGTCCACAAAACTTACAATTTTCTAATTCACTATCAGTCTTGTAGAACAACATGCAACCATTAACACAACAATGAATTCTATCATACGACAATCCTAACTTGGAAACCAATCTCTTTGAGTCCATAGCCGCATGAGGAACACTCCAATCTGATTTAATATTCATTAACCTGACTGCAAATGACAAAGCAAAATGCAGACTCCCTTCACATAGTGGACGACTAGCCTCTTCTAAATGTTGATAGAAGCGTCTTGCTTCTTTATTAGGAGTTTCATCAAAATATTGTTCGAATTTTATCCACCTTGAACCCCGAACGCATCATTAACCATTTCATGAACTCTATCATGTTGAAATGTATAATGTTGAACTCTATCATGTAGAACCCTATCATGTTCAACACTAATTTGACCATGTGGTGCAAGCATATTATATTCATCCACGGGCAGCAAATTATAAAATATATTATTCAATCCATCTATTTCTCCATGATCAACCCATATAAAATATCTAGGCTTAAATCCATTATCGTACAAATGAACCATAACTATATCTGGATTAAAAAATTTCAAGCACCTACATTCACGACAAGGACACCTAACCAATCCATTTCGCTTAAAAACATCAAGTGTCATAGCATGATTGATAAAACTTCTTACACCATCAATAAATTCAGGTTTCAAACCACCACCAACTTCATAATGCATATTATACATCCACAAACGATGATCCATCTACAAAATTACATATATTCAAGCTTAATTAATTAGTTCATAATGACTACAATTCATCGAGACTACAAATTTTAATTAATTCAAGTTATAATTAATTAATTCATATAATAATTAAGTTCAAGTTATGATTATTTCAATTTATAATTAAGTTGAAATTCTAATTAATTCAAGTTATAATTAATTAATTCATATAATAATTAAATTCAAGTTATAATTAATTAATTCATATATTAGTTAAGTTCAAGTTATGATTAATTCAAGTTATAATTAATTAATTCATATATTAGTTAAGTTCAAGTTATGATTAATTCAAGTTATAATTAATTAATTCATATATTAGTTAAATTCAAGTTATGATTAATTTAAGTTATAATTAATTAATTCATATAATAATTAAGATCAACTTATAATTAATTCAACTTATAATTATTAAGTTCAAATTCTATTTAATTCAAGTTTTAATTAATTAATTCATATAATAATTAAATTCAAGTTATAATTAATTAATTCATATAATAATTAAGTTCAACTTATAATTAAGTTCAAATTATAAATAATTCAAGTTCTAATTAATTCAAGTTAGATGTTCTAAGTAAGAACAAAATTACATGTTTCAAGTATATACAAATTAAAGTTCTAAAATAGGAGTATTCAAGTATCTAATTAAAGTTCAAGTTCATGACAACATAAAGTTCTAATTAATTAGTTTTAAAGTCTAAGTTCTGGTTACTTCTAAAGCTTAAAGAATTCAAATATATACAAACCTAAAAATTTCAAAGTTCAACTTCCAAAATTCCTAAAGTTTAAGTTCATGACTATGAATATGGTCTAACTCTAATTAGCTTAATTTGTTCATAAGTACTACAATTGAACAAGATTTCAAAAGTCAACAAAATTTCAAGTTCAAAGTTCTAAGTTCAAGTTTCAAAATTCAAGTTCTAAGGTCAAGTTCTATATTATATTCAAGTATCCTAAAATTCAAGCATCTAAGTCCTAATTAGTTCCAAAGTCTAAAGTTCACAATTTATACAAACCAAAAAAATATTCTAAGTTCAAAAATCCTAAAGTCCAAGTTCATAACTTGAATATCTTCTAAACATCAAAAATCATTCAACCCAATGTTTTTCTAACTTGAATATCTTCCAAACATAAAAAATCCTAAATTCTAATTTCTAATTAGTTCATGTTCTAACCGTAATTTTATCTTCAAAAACACTTCAAGTTCAACTAACACAATACCCAATTCACAATCTAATTAAAAAAAAACCACAATTCAAACTAAGGCCTAAAATTTTCATTCACATTCTCACTTCAAGAACTAACCAACTTAACATAACATTTGAATATCAACAACACTTTAATTCCAACTCCAAAAAATATATGTAATTCACAATTTAATTAAAAAAAAATCCCAACTCAAACAAAGTACCTAAAATCTATTTTCTAACATTCACCAATTCAAAATCCCATATATAAATTAACTATGTTAATAACATACATTAAACAAATTAAATAAAATAAATTAACTAACAAATCAACAAATTAATATTTTTTTCAAAATTAAAACCCTAAAACTAACTAACCTTATTAACAATACGGAGAGAGAGAGAGAGGTTGACAGTGGGGAGGGGCGGCGGCAACAACGGCGACGGGGGAGGGCGTGGTGGCGGCAGCAGCGACCGAAGGCGAGGGGGTGGAATTTCTAGAGAGAAGGGGGAGGGTTTAGAGAGAGAGAGAGAGCAAAAAAAAGAAAAAAGTCGGGTCTCTGTTCTGAAATATTTCAGATGGAGCGACGGACAGTGTCGCTCTGTTCGTCACTTTTTAAAAATATTTGACCGTCTTTGACCAAATAAGTGACGGTCTTAGAGACGTTGTCCGTCGCTTATTTCAAAAAAAAATGATAAATAAAATATAATAAAATACGACGGACGGAGACGCAATATTAAAATTATATTTAATTATTTTTAATTAAAAGCGACGGACTCCGTCGTTATGTTTATTTTATAATTAATTTTTAAATATATTTAAAAAATCCGCCAAAAATAGCGACGGACATATAGTCTTTGTCTGTCGCTATTTATAAAAAATAAATAAATTATTTTTTACAAAAAAAAAGCGACGGACTGCGTCTCAAATTCCGTTGCTTTTTTGAGCGACGCAGTCCGTCGCTTTTTTTTTTCGTCATTTTTTACAAGTTTTTTAGTAGTGCCAAACTCTATTTATAGGATTATATTGGGTATGTTACTATTGTTTGAATTACTTAGCAGTGAAAAAAGAAAGAGGAAAGATGAGGATTGAAACTGGAAACAAAATACAATCCAGGTAATATTTCTAATGGAGTTGCAAATGGATTGCCGGTTCACCATTCATTGATGGTTCGTAGTGCTTCCCTTTTGTATCCACTGAAGTTGCCCTGGTGGAGAAATATTGTGAGTAATAAGGGATGGTTTGGTAGAGTGTATTAAAAAAAATAATGGATGTATAAGTTTTGTGTATTAATAGTATTATGTTTGGTAAATTTTTTTAATATATATAATTAATCTTTGCATTATTATATATTTTATTGTGTATTGGGGTGTGTATTATTAATACATAGAAATTTATGGTATTAGTAATGAAAATGAATTAAATGCATGTATTAGTATGGTTAAAGACCCAATTGTTCTTCAAAACTTTTTTAAAATCTTTTTTACCATATTTCTGGAGGGTATTTTTGTAAATAAATATGCTATTTTTAATACACGAAACAAAAAATAAATAAGAAATAATCTCTGTATAATTAATACAAGCAAACTAATACAAGCAATACTAATGCAAGCGTTACTAATACACTCTATTTAGCAATATTCTTTTGCACCTTTCCAAACGACCCCTAAGTGTGTTCGATGTGACAAAAGTCATCTTTGTGGAAAGTGTTATTTTATTTTTTTGGTGGGCAAAGAATATCTTTTATAAAAACAAAAATACTAAATAATAATACTCCTTCATTTTAATTTATTTATTGATTTGACACTAAGTTTAATTATGTAAAGGAGATTTTTGAATCTTGTGATTATAAATGAATATATGTTAAATGTATCAAACTGTCATTTAATCATGTGGTCTTAAATATGTCATGTGGAAAATTAGAATTAAAAAATTATCAAAAAAGAAATAAAACATTTTTTTTTGAAACACACTAAAAAAAAAGTATGATTAATAAATTAAAACACATTAAGTAATAATAAAGTGATAGTAATAATAAAGATTTCCCTACTAAATACTTCTAGTGTTAGAATACATGTTTTAAAGATTTCAATTTTATCCAATCTTATATGATTGACAGAGGCGGATCCCCAGGTATAGAAAGGGATGCAAGTGCATCTGTTAACTTTGGAAAAAATCATATGTCTTGAGAAATTTTCATATAACTAACAGTGCAACTCCATAGAAAGCACAGCACTGCACCTTGGGCCGCTGGTTCAAGCTAATCCTCCCATTCGTGTGACCAGGATTTGATCTTTGCTAGAACCAAATTTATCTATTTTTATTATAATTTTTGAATTTAAAAGGCTTATTTGTAACATTAAAATTGCTAGATAGGAGATTCGAACTTAGGACCATCCCATTCAAGAAATCCGACCATTGAGCTATCACACTCAATTGTTATAAGAAAGTTAAAGTCTATTATAACAAAGTAAAGTTCAAGTATTATCTTAAAACTCATATTTTGTATTCAATATTTTCAGTATTGTTCAAGTCATTAATGACCAATTGAATATGACATTAACCGTTTATAGTCATTGAAAATTTGGTAACGCTTAATTAAGATAAGATTGGTGCACCTACAATATTCAAATCTTGGGTTCGCCTCTTGATAATTGATCATCTATTTTGATTTCCCATTTCTGCAGTATTTATTTTGTGGACATGTTGGAGTTCAATGGTCCAGTATTCGCGGCAAAGAAATATTTTCAGGGAATATTTCTGAACTTTACGCAATTCGCTATTTCATCATTGTTTGGTCTAGTAGGAGGGAAGATCGAAGCATGCTTCTTTATTTTACGTATCTAAGTTTCTCATATCGTCACCTGCGTAGAACTAGCTAAAGTTTCTGGAGTAGAATTCAACAATGGAGTGGGTAATTGAAAAAAATGGGGGTTTGAATTTTAAATGACTCCATTGATCTTGATTTCATAAAACATTGGGTAGAAGTCATGCATCTTTGTATAGGGTTCGATTTGTAATAATTTTTTGCAAAAATTACGAACATATCCTCAGAAGTCGTTAGAGCCATGAGTTACTTCTTATTTAATGTTATTCAGTTACATTTTATTTTTAAAATACCCTAAATTAAGCTTCTCCTATACATGCATCTTTTCCGTCAAATATATGTATTCGAAATTATTTTTTTGGCAGAAAATGGAATTTGAGAAAATTGCTTTTTTCCGTGTAATTAACACTAATAATAGTGTGTTTTGTGTCGTTTTCTCATTTAATTATTTTAGTTTTTGTCATTATCAAAAATATGATCTAGTTATTTGACTATTATTTAGTTTAACAAGCCCATGCAGTAATGCAGTTTATTTTTAAAAACGAATATATCACAAAAAATATTTTTATTATATATATATATATTACGAAGATTAGTCAAATAGCTTAAAGAATTAGTCTTTGAAATGATCATACAATTTTTATTGATAGCTTCTTCAATATCACATGGACCTACATTTTTTTATTTTTGGTGAAATTTTACGTATTTAAGGTGGTGAATTTAGAATTTTTAAGATTATGGGTGCATCATTACTTTCCAAGATAAGATATAAATTTTATAGTAATAATAAATTTGTTAGTTTTTTTGTCTTAGCTTGGAGGTCCAAGCTTTAATAATGGCGGAAATGTATTTGTGTAGAGAGAAAACATAGAGAAAGATATTTTGAATTTATTCAGATGATTACATTTGTGAATAAAGGTATAAGTAAATATAGCTAAACATCTAACAATGACAGTTATACGCAGTTCAACTTCAAGTTAGTTAATAGCCTAACTAAGTCTAATCTTTCACTAATCATTGTTTATAGCTTCCTTTCAATACTTTCCCTCAAGCTGGAGGGTGTAACAAGGTAAGCACTCCTAGCTTGTTTAACAGATACACATGTTGATTTCTTCCAAGTCCTTTTATGAGCAAGTCTGATTTTTGATCTTTGCTTCTAATATGATAAGTCTTTACTTTACCTTTCTTGATTTTGTCCCTAACAAAGTGACAATCTATTTCTATGTATTTGGTAAGTGCATGAAAGATTGGATTTGTTGCAACTTGAAGAGCAGCCTTACTATCACAATATACATCAATATGTCCCTTTATGTCAATTCCTAACTCATTAAACAATTCCAATATCAAACAATCTTAGATGTTGTAGTAGCTAAACTTCTACATAGAAGCAAAACTTTTGGACACTATGTATTGTTTCTTGGACTTTCATGATATTAATGATTTTCCAAACTTAATTAGGAACCCTGTTAAGGATCTTCTGGTGTTTGGGCATGTAGTCTAGTTTGCATCTTAGAAACAACTCAGAGAATCAGCTTCATCACTGCTCATCATGATCCCTAAATTTGATTCCTGCTTCAAATACTTCACCACCCTTATCGCTGCATCCTAGTGTGATCTCTTAGATGCTTGCATGAACTCTCTGAGAGTCTGTATTTCAAAATTTATGTCAGGCCTAGTTATTATCAAATACAATAGCCTTTCAATTAATCTCTGATATCCTGTCACATTCTCCAATAATTCATCAGTGTTATTTTCAATGTAAGTATGATATTCTACTGAAGTATTTCTAATTGACATTTATAAGAATACTCATTGGCTTTGTTCCTCCTAGCCTCAATTCTGATATCATCTTAAGAGCATATTATCTTTGGTTCAGAAGAATCCCTTTCCTGAATATCAACACCTCGATCCCAAGAAACAACTTCAGTTCTCCTAGATCCTTAGCCTTGAACTTCTTGTGCAATACTTCTTTTGTTTCCTATATGATATTTTCACTGCTTTCTGTAATCAATAGATCATTCATATGTACTAAGACTATTACAATATCACCATGTTTCTTATTGGTAGCTGATAACATCCAAATATACTTCTTGAAAAGAAATATAAATGGTCGTTTGCAATATAATTATCCAACTATGAGTCGGGGTTGATCCCATAGAGAATATGGAAGAATATTGTCAATAGTAAAATTAAACTTGATAGTCATTATTTTAAAAAAAAGGGGGATTTAAATTAAAACAAAAATAAAAAGAACAACAATAGCTTGGACTAAATATTTATTTGTATTTAGATTATTAGAAGTAACTAGGAGTGTGTTTCCCATGATTTCATAATTCAGTAAGAATATTGTATTAATGATTGATTTTAGTTCTTAGCATGCAAGATCGGTAAGTTAATTTCACCTGAATCCTTGATATGGTAAATAAGTGAATATTGTTGCGTCCTAACATACACGCAGGTGTACTCGATTTGAAAAGTAATATAGTGACCCTTTTTAAGAGTCGAATTAATTAGAAGTTAGTTAGCTTTTCAATGAATCAAATTATTCATGCGTGTTTTCAAAAGGCTGAGTTCATTTATATCTAAAATGATTATACCAAAAATGATATAAGAAAATGATTCAAAGATATGACAGAAATTTTATCAATTTAAAGGAGAGTCCCAGGGTTGTAGCACTTATAGATTTTCGGTCTAACATTCTTTACTTTGGTGTCCAATGGGTTTTTCGATTACTGATTTATAGGGTTGATTTTACAATTATGATCTTCCGACTTGTAATTTCCTACTCTTGTTGACAACTTAACTACATCATTGAGTGGGAATAAGCACGAACCAATAAAAATGCATTAATCATATCATCCTGTTTAGTAACCAAACATGGTGTATGAATATGTGTCATGGTCATTCTATACACAAATTATTCTAGCCAATTTTAGGACAAACATGCTCCCTTTATTCTAGTATTCTATCCCCTTTCCATCTTCCGAGTTCCTGGTGAACAATAAATTTGTTCTAATGGTGATCAAGCATTAAAACAATCAAAACAAGAATATAAGAGTAATCACATACAAAAACACATTTTCAACAAAAGCAAATAAGATTTAAACCTTCATCTTGTGGCTACAACCCAAAAACTAGGGCGATATAGCCATTCATCATTTGAAACATAATTACATAAATCATTACTAACGTAAAAGCTTGAATTCAATTGAAATAAAAGAAGACAATATCACCAAAAGAAGTTCTTCCTTCGTCTTCTTCAATCCTTTTTCCCGACAATCTAATCTACTTTTCAATAAAGTATGTAAAAGTGCTATTTATAGCACTAAAAATGCAAAGTTAAAGTAGGCACACTGAAGTCCGCGATGCAGACTTGGTTCATTTCAGTGCAATTTTTCATTTTCTGTTTCGATGGAAATTATTTTATCCATAACTAGGTCAGTGCGCACCACACTGTTAAGTCAAATAAATTTCAAGTAGATTTGGAATTAAATCACTGAAGCTCAAGTCTGCGACGCAGGCAAACTTCTTTATGGTGCATTTTCTTCATATTTTGTTCCCAACTTCTCCTTTGAGCTCCACTTTCAATCCGATCACGTTTTGAATGTCCATTCTTTCTCAATTAGCCCAAAAGTGTTTAATCATGTTGGTTGGTTACAACAATACACAAATATGCAAAAATATGAACTAAACTCTAGGAATTTGCTCTCAACTTGACTAATTAATTATGAGTTTTATTTTCTATTTGACATATAAATATATCCAAGATCACCACCCCACACTTATAACTTTTTTAGTCCTTGAATAAACTCTAAGTCTTATTTCTAAAATAATAAATACATAATATATAAAGCAATTCTACCGAACCACAGTGTTTGCACAATTAGCTTACGTTACACACAAATGTCTAATTTTGTTCAAGCAACTAACTAACTCAACCCCACATAAACTCGAGAGTTGACTCTGTAATGAAACAAATTCATATGGCTTGTTAAATTAAAATTCATGCAAATTACCACTTCTTCATTAAACATGTTCTCTCACTAAGAAAGAATTATCCATACTCACACAGTTACATTCCTTGTCAACAACAATGGATATTTCGACAAAATTCGCTCACTCTCTCAAATGAAATCACAAGTTGCTCAAGATGAACCATAGACTTGCCCTTAGTGTATTAAGCAGTTCTATTAAGGCCGCTAAGACTTAAGGATCACTTAGGACTTTTTTAGGTTGTAATGTGGGTTAGGGGATGGGTAGGTAAAAATCTGGACATGTATAGTGATTTGGTTCCCAAGCGCTTTCAACATACTACATTCATTAATTCCATGCAAGTACTTCATAGCCTTATTCTTACCACTTTGTTATTTCGTTAGCTTATCCTTTCAATTTATTTATCTCAGTAGGGGAATTTTTCTTTTCTTTACGCTCTTCAAATATAATGTGGTTGGCGTTCTTTTCACTTTCCACAAGCTTGCCTTCCCTAACACAAGATTTTATATTTCAATTAATTGGACCAATGGTTCTAATCTTAGTAACACAAGGTTGTAAACCCCCCATTTTTCTGCTTATTCTCTTCCAAAGTGCTTGACTTCTTGGATCGAAATTATGGTTTTAGAAGAAAAAAATGGGAATAGGCTTCAAACTAGGCTGCCAAAAAAATACTTCAAAGGCTCAAAAGGCTGACTATGGATTTACATTAAGGTGAGTGCGACAAGTGATTTTATAATGAGTTTACCAAAGAATTGCCTAGATCCTTTCCCTAAATTCTAAACTTCCTTTGTTTTCACTACTCATACACACAGAGCAAGTTCTAGCAATCAAGAGCAACAAGGATTATACAATTAACCTTACTCAA
The DNA here is from genome assembly GCF_947179165.1 of Solanum dulcamara. Lineage (NCBI taxonomy): Eukaryota > Viridiplantae > Streptophyta > Magnoliopsida > Solanales > Solanaceae > Solanum > Solanum dulcamara. The sequence continues at coordinate 73,795,153 of NC_077237.1, forward strand.
ACTGCACATGCTTAATTTCAGAATGACAATTCTTCAGAAATTTCAACCACAATCACATGAATTCAATATTATTCAAAACCTAAAAACAGAGTCTTAGGTGTCTCAATTTAGTCAACATTTTTATGTTTTTCAACCATTTCATCTACTACCAATGCAATCTGATAGTTTGGCAAAATACTTTATATACATTACAAATATCATTTTTTAATACGGTTCAAAGGGACTATCCATGGACAAAGAATCAAAAACAAATACCATGAAATCTAAAGTAATTTTTTTAAACGACATCAAACATTTAAGATAAATCCAAACATCAATACTGACAAATATAAACAAGTACCAATCAAGATATACCACAACATAAATCTAACAAAAGTAACTAGATAAATCAAAACAACAAACTAACAAAAATAAACATATAAAGTTTAATTAAACAGACATTCCACCCCATACTTAGAGTTGGGCACTGTCCTCAGGAGCACAAGGTAGTAGACTTCCCTGTCTACTCATCCATCAGCCAGATCTTCCACCCAAAGGGTCAAACTCTATGGCTTCCAAATATGACTCCTTATCTGAGTCGGTCCTCCTCTTATCCTCATTCGTAGGGATTTCATCTTCGATAGGCTCATAAAAATCAAGCCCAAGTCCTAGGACAACCATAACATGCTCGTTCAGCGGATATTGTCTCTCTACCTTACGGAGTTCTTCTTCAGTTGAAGCTTGCCCTCCGTTGTGGTGTCAAAGCATCTCCAAGCCAAACATGTAGGCTATAATCATATCATCGCATCTTGCGCACTCCTGTATAGTGAGGACTGGGCCGCAAGTATAGTCTGGCCCTTTAATGTTTGTGATATGATAAGAATATAAAGGAAGGGGGCCATATAATCATATTGGTCCTCGTGGATCCTAGCCCTTTGACATATCTCCATGATGAGGCCTCCGAATGCGAACCCCCTACCTCGATGGACTCTACACTTTCGGATAGTAGATTTGATAATAACACCAATATTTATGTCTATCCATTTCATAAGGGCATAGACCAAACACGCTTTGTCCCGTATTATTTCGGTGTAGTGGAGGCCTGGAATAAGGCTGTGCATGACAATATTCATCCACACATATGTTTCTTTGTTAAGATGAGCATATGCAAATGTGCTGTAGTAGCCCCAAAGCCCCCGACGTACCCATTTTGCTGTTGACCTAGACTATATAATTTATATCGCTCTAGAGTTCCCAATATATCATTTATGGCCATTGGAGATAGAGGAACATCAATCCTTCGCACTATGATGTGATGAGTGCGCTGATCAGGTTGATAATTTACATAAAATTCCCCTACCACGTGCAAATTGCACGGCTTTGGGTTAGCGAACAAGAAATGCATATACAGTTCCTCTATTCTCCTCATGATTTGGGGGTAGTCTTTGGCAGATTTTTCTTTATCAATTGGCATATCGGAGAGATAGAGAGACTTGGTGTGTCGCTTATACCAATTCTCCCCTATTGGGTGTACCTCTTTCAATCCAAATTAATGAGATTGGCCTCGAGGCATAGGTGGGGCAGGTGGTATAGAGGGTGCCCCTCTCTCTTTTCCTTCTACCAGGGCCATCTGGTTCCTTTTCGAGCCTTCGGCTAGATGATATTTGTTTTTTTGCAAACAAGCCACCCAAAAACAACATATAAGAACCTAAATGTGCATTCGAACTTTAGGCCCATATCCCACACTTAAGCATTTAATTAGCATGCAAGTGATATGATGGTACTTGATCTTGGGCATATTTATATGCCCAATAGCAACTAAAACCCATAAATTATTGCTAGATTCGAAAACAAAGTTCTTAAAGTTGAGTTCATATTGTGCATATTTCATATTGTTGTAACTAAATAGCATGTTTAGAAACTTTTAGGTCTAAGTGAATACAAATGGACATTAGAAGCATGATTTGATGGAAATCGGAACTCAAGGGAGAAATAAAATCACAAAGCGACTAAAATACACTGCAACAACCCAGCAAATCGACATCACGGAGTAAGGACCTACACTTTTTATTCCAAAACATGGAATGTATTTGGCAAACCAATGTAGTCCATGCCAGGTCTGCATCGCGGACGTGGCCATGAAGAATCAACAAACGAAGAAATGAAATTATTTCACAAGGTAGTGTAGTCCGCGATAAGTCCGCATCGCGGACCTTGAACATATGTTGATCAAAATCAAAGCGTAAAATTATTTGGCAAAATAGTATGGTCCACGACAAGTATGCATCGCGGACCTTGGAAATATATTAATTAGAAACTAAAATGTGAAAATCTTTGGCAAAATAGTGTGGTTCGCGACAAGTCCGCATCGCGGACCTTGGATATGTGCAAGCTGAAGTCGTCCCAAAAGTGAGAAAATGAAATGTTATATTGGAACAAGACTTCAGTGCGATTCCTTTAACAACATATTTTTAATGCTATAAAGAGCACTTTTATATTTTTTATGAGGAGCACTTGTTCTTGTCGGAGGGAGGCTGAAGGAAGACGAGAGAAGACCTAGTTTGGTGAAATATTCTCCTTTTTTACACTTTTTAGATTCAAGTTTATGTTATAAATGTTTCATGTAATTCAAGTTCTTGGGTTGTAGCAATAAGATGAAAGTTTAATCCTTGTTTACTTTGGTTGAAAATGGGTTTCATATGAAATTACTCTTATATCCCTGTTTTAATTATTTTAATGCTTGATCACCATTGAAACATATTTATTGTCTATCCTTAACTCGGAAGATGAAAGGAAGATAGAACACTAGAATATAAGGAGCATGTTTATTTTAGAGTTGTATAATTAGTGTATAGAATGATTGTGACACATATCTATACACCATGTTTGGTTGCTAAAGAGGATGAAAAGATTAATGCATTTTTGTTGGTTTCATGCTTATCCCCGCTCTACGATGTAGTTAAGCTGTCAACAAGAATAGACAATTAGAGATTGGAAACCATAATTGTAAAATCAACCTTGTAAATCAGTAATTAGGAACCCCTTGGATACCAAGGTAAAGAAAGTTAAATTGGAAATCTAAAATTGCTACAACCCAAAGACTCTTCTATAAATTGATAACTTCTTTGACATCTCTTAAGTAGTTTTCACCTAGTTTTAATATTATCATTCGTAGATATAAACAAACTCAACTTTTTGAGACACACACTAATAATTCAATTTATTGCAAAGTTAACTAAGCCTAGTTGCATATTCCCTGTGGGTTTGACATATGGCTCTCAAAAAGAGTTACTATATTACTTTTGAGACCACGTATACTTGCGTGTGCGTTTGGAGAGCAATAAGTTTTTTTCGCCGTTGTCGGAGAAGTTATGTTTAATTTGGTAATAACTATCTTTACAAAGTTTCTTTATTATTAGTGCTAGTATTAACAACTTGGTCTTGACTGTAAATTTTATTTACAGGTAATTGAGATATTGAACTGGGCAGGGATAGGGAGCTTGTAGATCCATTATTCGAGCTTGAACGATTCTTCCAAAGAAAAAGGCGAACAACAGATTCGAAGAATCTAATACATAAACTCAATCTGGCGGATAATCACGAGTTAGAAGGAGGGGTCTTGCCAGAAGAAATCCCTGTAGAGATGGCAACCAGGACAGTGCGTGATGTGGCAGTCCCACTCACAACAAATGTCACCTCTAGCATCCAAAAACCTCCAGCTGAAGGAAGGTTTGAACTAAAATAGAACATGGTGCAATTGTTGCACTCTAATAGGCAGATTATAGGGTTGCCTCATGAATATCCTCAAGTTCACATCCAATTTTTTTTGGAGATTAGCGACACTTATACACCCAATGGGGTATCTCCTAACTATGTGAGGTTAACATTGTTTCCTTTTTCTTTGTTGGGGAAAGCCAAGAGATGGTTAAAGTCGGAGCCACCAAATTCAATCAATTCATGGAATGATTTGGCTCGCAAATTTATTATTAGGTTCTCTCCTTCGGGGGAGACGGCTAAGTTAAGGGCTAAAATTTTCAGCTTTAAGCAAAATTTGGAGAATATTTGTACCAATCTTGGGACAGATTTAAGTCATTACTCATTAGTTGCCCTCACCATTATCAAGCTAACGAGGTGTTGGTCCATACCTTCATAGAAGGATTGGAACCCAATACCAAAATTCTTCTTGATTCTGCTGCAGGTGGACAAGTATTGGAGAAAACCTATGATGAGCTATACACATTGCTTCATTGCATTTCGCAAGAAAACCCAGAGTGGAACAGAGGAAATGCTAGAACTGTTATTCAAAATCAAGTAGGCATGTTAAAAGTTGATGCAGTAACTGCTTTGACATCACAAATAGCAGCATGCAAAATATGATAACAACGCATTTCAACACTTTAGCAAAAGGACAACAACAAGCTTCAGTGAGTATGGTTCAATAATAACACATGTGGTGTAAGGTATGTGGAAGCAGTGAACATGTGGCTGAATATTGTGGAGCAAATTCGGAGTCAATAAATTTGCTGGGTAATGCACCTAGAAGTGGTGGAAACCATAACTATGGAAATACTTACAACCCAAATTGGAGAAACCATCCTAATTTTTCATAAGGTGGTAATCAACAAAACCAACAGTAAAGGCAGACTCAATACAGAGCACAATGAGGTGGACAACAGTACAAAAATCATAGTCAAGGGTACAATAATTTAAGCCCAGGAAATCAAGGATCAAGAAATCAGAAAGTCTGAGTGTGGAGGACATGTTAAAACAAATCATGACAGACCAAGCTAAGTTGGCTGCAGATGTTCGACAGAATTAGTTAGCTACTTAGAATTTAAAAAAACAGCTTGGGCAATTGACAAGTGCACAGATTTCTCGCCATCAAGAGGGTTTACAAGGTAACACTAACCCAAATACCAAACAGGTGAATGCCGTGAGTACTCGCAGTGGTCTTTCCCTCACTGAATTATCTCCTAAAGTCAAACCGACAGAGGTAAAAGGCAAATAGAAAATTGTAGAAGAAGGTGAACCCAACGGTTCAAAATCAGTCGAGGAACCAAAGATAAAACCTCCTCCCCCTTTCCCATAAAAATTTAAAAAGAAGAAAGTAGAGAAGTGTTTTGCAAAGTTCATAGATTTGTTGAAACAAGTGCAAATTAATTTACCTTTGATTGATGTTTTGCAGGGAATCCCAAAATATGCTAAATTTGTCAAAGATATTGTGGCCAATAAGAGAAGGTTAGCTGAATTTGAAATAGTGGCACTCACTGAAGAGTGTAGTTCAAGAATCTTGAACAAAGTTAAGCATTCAGCTAAACAAAAAGATCCAGGTAGTTTCACAGTATAGGTAACTATTGGTAAGTATAGTAATGCAAGAGGATTCTGTAATCTGGGTGCTAGTATTAACTTGATGCCTAGATCTATGATTAAGAAATTAGGCTTGGAAAAACTTAAAACAACAACTATTTTGCTATAATTAGCTGATTGTTCTGTAGCTAGACCTGACAGTATCATTGAAGATGTGTTAGTACAAGTGGGATCCCTCATCTTTCCTGTTGATTTTGTTGTTTTAGATTTTGAGCCTGACCTCGATGTTCTTTTATCTTGGGACACCCATTTTTAGCAACAAGCGGGGCACTTATTGATGTGGATGCAGGTAGATTGACTATGAGAGCACTGACAAAATGAAAGTGTTCGATGTATATCATGCACTAAAATTGCCTGCAGTCTATAAAGAGTTGTCTGTATTAACCAACATTGATAAGAAAATCTCAGCTCAATGCACTAAAGCAAATGACCCGTTGGTAAAAGTCTTGATGGGGCAAGATATTAAAGAGGAAATGGAAGCTAAAGAGTTAGCTAGTGTGCTTGATATGCCAAATATCAGCATGTAGAAGAATGTGGAACCTTTGAACAAAGAATTGGGTCCTTCACCCAAGCCTTCTCTGGAAGAAGCTCCTAAATTGGAGTTGAAATAATTGCCAGCACATCTCAGGTACATTTTTATTGAAGTAAATAATACCTTACCCGTAATACTTTCATCTGCTTTGTCTGATACACAGGTCACAACAACACTTGAGGTTCTAAAAAGGCACAAAAAACAATTGAATGGCAAATAACTGATCTTCACGGTATCAGCCTCGCTTTGTGCATGCATAAAATTTTTATGGAAGAAGGACATAAGGCTAGTGCTCAACCACAACACCGTTTGAACCCCATCATGAAAGAGGTTGTGAAGAAAGAGATCATTAAGTGGCTAGATGCAGGCATAATATACCCAATCTCTGACAGTAAGTGGGTAAGCCCAGTTCATTGTGTACTAAAGAAAGGGGGAATGACCGTGGTGACCAATGAAAAATATGAGTTAATCCCCATAAGAATAGTAACTGAGTGGCTCATATGCATGGACTACAGAAAGTTAAATGATGCCACAAAGAAAGATCACTACCCTGTACCTTTTATTGACCAAATGCTTGACAAGTTAGCAGTCCAAGAGTACTACTGTTTCTTAGATGGGTATTCAAGTTACAATCAAATTACCATTGCACTAGAGGATCAAAAAAAGACAACATTCACATGTGTGAAAAATCTAGACAAAGTACTAGCAAGGTATGAAGAAACAAATCTCGTCTTAAAATGGAAAAAATGCCATTTCCTGGTAAAAAAGGGTATTGTGCTGGGACATAAAGTGTCAAAAGATGGTTTGGAGGTAGACAAAGCTAAAATTAAAGTGATTGAGAAACTTCCACCACCAATTTCAGTAAAAAGAGTTCACAGTTTGCTAGGTCTTGTTGGATTCTACTGATGATTCATCAAAGATTTTTCAAAGATCGCCAGACCCATGTGTAGTTTGCTTGAAAAGAAGGTAAAATTTATTTTTGATGACGAGTGTTTGCAGGCATTTGAACTCTTGAAGAAGAAGCTGTTTGAAGCCCCCATCCCACTAGCTCCTAATTGGGAGTTACTTTTTGTGTTGATGTATGACACAAGCAACACAACAGTGGGAACAGTTTTGGGATAAAGGAAGTAGAAATTTTTTCACTCTATTTATTATGAAAGCAAGACCCTTGACTCTGCTCAGGCCAACTACATGATCACGGAGAAGGAAATGCTGACATTGGTTTATGCGTTCGATAAATTCTGTTCTTACCTGGTAGGTACAAAAGTGATTGTTTTTACTGGCCATGCAGCTCTTAGGTACCTATTCAACAAGAAAGATGCCAAACCAAGGCTCATCAGATGGATTCTATTGCTACAAGAATTCTATATTGAAATCAAAGATAAGAGGGGATGCAAAAATCAAATAGCAGACTATCTATCGAGATTAGAGGATTCATCCCATGTCGGTGAGCAGAAATCGATAAAGAAAAAGTTTCCAGATGAGCAACTATTGGCAATAGAAGTACAAGAACTGCCATGGTATGCAGATATTGTGAATTACATTGTTAGTGGAGTGTTTCCCCCCTGATGCTACATCGCAAAAAAAGAAGATGCTTATGTATGATGCTAGGTTTACATATGGGATGAACCTTATCTATTGAATAAAGGCGTTGACAAAATGGTTAGAAGGTGTATCCCAAAAGTAGAGGTGAACCAAGTGTTGGAAAGGTACCATTCATCACCATATGACGACCATCATGGAGGAGATTGCTCTACACATAAAGTACTTTAGTCTGGGTTCTTTTGGCCTACATTGTTCAATGACGCTGCAGAGTATGTAAAGAGTTGTAATCAATGTCAACTAATAGGCACGATCTCAAGAAGACATGAAATGCCATTGAACAATATTTTAGAGGTTAAAGTCTTCGATGCATGGGGAATGGATTTCATGGGTCTTTTTCCACCATCTTGTGGGAGTTAATATATCTTAATGGCAATGGATTATGTATCCAAATGGGTTGAAGCAGTATCCCTTCCCACAAATGATTCGAAGGTGGTGAGCAAGTTCTTAAAAAATAACATCTTCACTCATTTTGGAACTCCCAGGGCAATTATAAATGATGGAAGATGATCACATTTCATCAATCAATTAGTGAAGAGCCTCTTGGCCAAATTCATGGTACGCCACAATGTGGCCACAACTTATCATCCACAAACTAGTGGACAGGTGGAAGTCTCTAATAGGGAAGTGAAGTAAATTCTGCAAAAGAATGTCAATGCACAATGGAAGGATTGGGAAGAAAAGCTAGATGAGGCATTATGGGCATATAGAACTGCGTATAAGACCCCATCGGGACATCCACTTATCAAATGGTGTTTGGTAAAGCATGTCATTTGCTAGTGAAGCTAGAGCATCAAGCTTACTAGACAATCAAAAAGCTCAACCTTGATCCTGAGCTAGTAGGATAAAAGAGGTTAGATCAGCTGCATGAGTTAGAAGAATTTAGGCTCCACGCCTATGAAAATGCCAAGCTTTACAAGGAGAAAATCAAGCGATGGCACGATAAGCACATCATCATTCATACTTTTGAACCAGGATAAAAGGTACTCTTTTTTAACTCTAGACTTAAGCTTTTTCCAGGAAAGTTGTAGTCCAAATAGAGTGGACCTTTTGAAGTCGTGTGTATGAACCACATGGAGTTGTAGAATTGTGGAATGCAATGAAGACGCCCACATTTTTGGTTAATGAAAAAAGGGTTAAGCATTAGGGAAGGACGTTGATAGTGAGGAGGAAGTCATAGAATTAGACAATGAGTGAAGCAATAACTGGATCGTGTCGCGACAATAAATTAGGCGCTATGCGGGAGGCAACCCATGAGGTATTGTGTGTTTTAATTAGAAATTTTCGTTGCTTATTTTGATTTTACTAACATTTAATGATTTTGAGTATATAAGCTAGTTTGTAAAATAAAAGAGCATAAAAGAGGAGATTTGGACAAAGCACAAATAGTGTGGTACGCGACAAGTCAGCATCGCGGACCTACTCCATTTCAGTGAAAAATGTTGCCCAGGTATATTTCAAAAAAATTGATGTTGAAAAATAATTCACAAGGAAAGTCCGCGCCAAGTCCGCATTGCAGACTTGGCTTTTTTCAAAACAAAAATGCAACTTGAAATTTTGGGACTTAAAATAGTAAGGTCCACGACAAGTCCGCATCGCGGACCTGGATTATTTTTTCTGAAAACTGAAGAAAAAGACGGGTTTGACCCATTTTAATGGGTAGACCCACTGAAAACAGTTTTAAAAAAAATCCTTCAACCCCATTTTTCCTCATTTCAAACGTTTTCTTCATCTTCAACTCTCAAAACTCTCTCAAATCCGCGATGCCCTTTGCAAATTTTCAACCCAATTTCTGTGAAATTTCTACTTCATCATCAAAAGGTATGTGTTATTGAACTACTTTGATGACCTAAATCGTTGCAATCTACATATAGTGAGATCTTGAGCCTTTAATTGATTTCCATTAAGTTTAGAATGAAATGCTTATGGATATGAGTAAAACAATGGTGAAGAAATTGATTGTGATGATTAACTGATTAAGGGTTAGTTTTTGAACTCTAACCTTATTTTTGATGCTTAAAGGGTTATGGATTTTGTAATGGTTATGGGCATTGTGTGTTAAATTCTTGAGTAAATATGCATATATTAATGAGTTGAAGTCGAGTTTGATTTTTCAAGAAGTGCGGGATGAAGTCTATTATGTTTCAAATCATGTTTTGAAAAGATGCCTGCAACAAAGATGAAGTTATATGCCTATTTATGCTTAACCTTTAATAAAATATTGGGTTAATTTTTAGAGTAATTATAAGATTCAGTGAGGGTGATAAAGTAGTGTTGTGAAGTTTGGATTGAAATAGTTGTAGTGTTCAATTATGCAGGTTAGTTGTTTCCGTCTCAGAAATATGGTAAATTAAGGGGACTGTTCTGGAACTCATATAGAATGGGAATTACCATGTTAATAATTGTAAAGTATGGGTTGGTTTGTTAGCATAATTGTACATAATAGTCAAATGAAGGGAAATCTAAGTACCTTCATATCATTTGTATGCTAATGCAATGTGTAAGTGTAGGGTAAGGGCCCTAAGTTCTAATGCTTAGTCATGATCTTATGTGTTGTTGTTGGCTGGGTTATTTTCAGTAAATATGTCTACCAGCAGAAGACCAGGAAAAGAGCCGGTAGCCCCAGGTAGCAGGAAGAGAAATAAAGGAGTACCCTCTATACCACCAGCTCTATCAATGCCTCGGGGTCAGACTCATCGGTATGGCATCAAGGCAGTATACCCTAGTGGTAAGAATTAGTACAAGCGCTACACTGAGGCACGATATCTTTCAGACATGCCCATTGATGAGGAGAAACTTGCCAGGGACTACCCTCACATTTTGCAGAGGCTAGAGGAGCGAAATATGTAATTTCTATTTGCTAAACCAAGGCTATGCAACCTGCATATAGTGCATAAATTCTATGCCAACTACCAACCAAATCAGCAAACACACTTTATAACAGTCCGAAGGGCGGATGTTCCCCTTTCCCCTATGGCCAAATGAATTATTGGGCACTTCTGAGATGACAAACACCGCATTGACAAACCTAAATATTCAGCCACCTACCAAGATATTAGACACACCTTGTGTGGGCCTCTATCTACAGCTAAGTGGGTATGCACCACAACATATTTCCTTATGCGCATCTCAACAAAGAAGCGCGATTATGGATAAAGATTGTAATGCACAGTCTGATTCCAGACCTATACTACACAAAGCTGACATGGGAGAGGGTGTGTTTGGTTTATGCCTTCATGAAAGGGATAGATGTGAATATTAGTGCGATGATCTAGTCCACCATCCAAAAATATAAGGTATATAGAGGCAGAGAATATGCATTTGGCGGCCTTATTACAGAAATATGCTGGCGAGCAGGGGTCTCCGAGGAACAATATGATTACATAGCCCCCTTCCCATTAGATTCATTTGATGTCACAAATATCAAGGGGACTGATTACACTCATGGCCTAGTCCTCACTACACAGGAATGCGGAAGGCGCGATTTCATGATCACCGACCTCATGTTTGGCCTTGAAATGCTGTGCCACCATACAAGAGGACACCCGTCAACTAAAGAGGGGCTCCAGGAAGTCAAAAGGCAATACTCACTAAATGAGAACACCATGACTGTTCTTAGATTTTGACCAAATATCTATGAGCGATCGGAAGATGACATCCCTATGGATGAAGACAAGAGGAGGACCGGCTCAGATGTAGAATCAGACTTGGAAGCCATAGACTTTGAACCGCTGGTGGAGGAGGATGCAGATGCAGGTGGTTAGATGGATGAGTAGATAGGAAAGTCTACTATTCTGTGCTCTAAGGACAGTGCCCAACTTAAAGTGTGGGGTGGACGTCTGTTTAATTCCGTTAATTATTCTGTTTAAAATCGATGGATTGTGTGGTTGTTTTGTTATGTGTGAGTTATCAAGAGTTATGCTTGTTTATTTTTGTTCTTACTGATATTTTCTTTTGCTGATTTTGGATTCCATGACATTTGTTTTCGGTTCTTTAGCCATGGATAGTCCCTTTGAACCATACAAAAAAAGAAGAGTTTAGACAGTTGTAAGGTATATAAAATATTTTGCCAAACTACCAGAATGCGTAGATAGCAGAAACATGAAAAATTGACTAACTGAAGCACCTAAAACTTGATTGTTAGCTTTTGAATGATGTTGAGTTCATGTGACTGTGGTTAGAATTTTTGAAGAATTATTATCTTGAAATTAAACACGTGTAATGTGTGTTAGATCAATTGTGTAATCTTGGTTGTTTTTGATTGCTGGAACTTGCCTTGCTCGTTTAAGTAGTGAAAATAAAGAAAGTTTTGACTTCAGGGAAAGGATCTAGGCTGTTCTTTAGTAACCTCATTCTAAAACCACCTGTGTACCTACCTGAAGTTAAATCCTTAGTTAGCCCTATTGAGCCTTTAACTTAATTCTTTGGCAGCCTAGTTTGAAACCTATTCCCATTTCTTTGTCTGAGACCATTTTTTGATCCAAGAAGCCAAGCACTTTAGAAAAAAATGAATTGGGGAAATGGGAGGTCCATAACCTTAGGTTGTTGAAAATAAAATCAAGGGTGATATGAATTGACATAACATCTTGTGTTGGAGAAGATAAACTTGTGGAAAATGAAAAGAATGTCAACCACATCATGGTTGAAGATAAAAATAAAAATTCCTCTACACAAGGGAAATTAAGTGAAAAGTTGAGCCAACAAAAGAATCCAGTGGTTGGGGTAAGATTATGGAATACTTGAATGGAATAAAAGAATGTAGTGTGTTAAAAGCGCTTGGAAACCCAGACTAAACATGTCCAGTTTTCTACCCACTCATCTCCTCGCCCACATTACAACCTGAAAAGTCCTAAGTGATCCTTAAGTCTTAGCTTCCTCAATAGTGCTTCTTAATACACTAAGGGAAAGCCTATGGTTCATTTTAAACAACCTGTGATTTTATTTGAGAGAGTGAGCGAATTATTATTTAAATACCCATGAATGTAATTGTGAGAGTATGGGTAATTCTTTCTCAGTGAGGGCACATGTTTAATAAAGGACGAAAATTCAGAAAAGATTTTAATTCATCAAACCATGTGAACTGTTACACCATAAAGTTAACTTTTGAGTTTAAAAGGTGCTGAAGTAGTTAAGTGCTAAAGATGTTTGTGAAATGAGCTATTTATGCACTCATGGTGGTTTGATAGAAATTATTTTATATATCATATAATTGATTAGTATAGAAACAAAATGGGGAGTTTGTTCGAGGACTAACAAAGCCATAAGTATGGGGTGGTGATCTTGGGCACATTTACATCCCCAATAGCAACTAAAACCCATAAATTATTGCTAGATTCGAAAACAAAGTTCCTAAAGTTGAGTTCATATTGTGCATATTTCGTATTGTTGTAACTAAATAGCATGCTTAGAAACTTTCAGGTCTAAGTGAGTACAAATGGACATTAGAAGCATGATTTGATGGAAATCGGAACTCAAGGGATAAATAAAATCACAAAGCGACTAAAATACACTACAACAAAGCAAATCCACATCACAGAGTAAGGACCTACACTTTTTATTCTAAAACATGGAATGTATTTGGCAAAAAAGTGTAGTTCACGCCAGGTTCGCATCACAGACCTGTCCATGAAGAATCAACAATTGAAGAAATAAAATTATTTCACGAGGCAGTGTGGTCTGCGACAAGTCCGCATCGCTGACCTTGAACATATGTTGATCACAATCAAAGCGTGAAATTATTTGGCAAAATAGTATGGTCCATGAGAAGTCTCCATCACAGACTTTGGAAATATATTGATCAGAAACTGAAACGTGAAAATATTTGGCAAAGCAGTGTGGTCCATGACAAGTCCGCGTTGCGGACCTTGGACATGTGCAAGTTGAAGTCATCCCAAAAGAGGGAAAATAAAATGTTATATTGGAACAAGAAAAGTCTGCATTGCGGACTTCAGTGTGATTGCTTTAACAATGTGTTTTTTAGTGCTATAAAGAACACTTTTACATTTTTTATGAGGAGCACTTGTTCTTGTCGGAGGGAGGCTGAAGGAAGATGTGAGAAGACCTAGTTTGGTGATATTTTATCCTTTCTTTCCACTTTTTAGATTCAAGTTTATGTTAGAAATGTTTCATGTAATTATCTCACAAATTATGAGGGGCTAAATTTCTTTATTCTTGGGTTGTAGCCATAAGATAAAAGTTTAATCCTTGTTTACTTTGGTTGAAAATGGGTTTCATATGAAGTTACTCTTATATCCTTATTTTAATTGTTTTAATACTTGATCACCAGTGAAACATATTTGTTGTCTATCCTTAACTCAGAAGATGAAAGGAAGATAGAACACTATAATATAAGGAGCATGTTTATTTTAGAGTTGTCTAGAATAATTAGTGTATAGAATGATTGTGACACATATCTATACACCATGTTTGGTTGCTAAAGAAGATGAAAAGATTAATGCATTTTTGTTGGTTTCATGCTTATCCCCACTTTACGATGTAGTTAAGCTGTCAACAAGAGTAGGCAATTAGAGATTGGAAAATCATAATTGTAAAATCAACCCTGTAAATCAGTAATTGGGAACCCCTTGGATACCAAGGTAAAGAAAGTTAAATCGAAAATCTGAAATTGCTACAACCCAAGGACTCTTCTTTAAATTGATAACTTTCTTTGACATTTCTTAAGTAGTTTTCACCTAGTTTTAATATTATCATTCGCAGATATAAACAGACTCAACTTTTTGAGACACACACTAATAATTCAATTCATGACAAAGTAACTAAGCCTAGTTGCATATTTCCTGTGGGTTCGACATCCAGCTGTCAAAAAGAGCCACTATATTATTTTTGAGACCACGTATACTTGCGTGTGCGTTTGGAGAGAAACAATACTCAGAATTCCCTTCATTTGAATACTATGTGCATACATGCTAGCAAACCAACCCATATTTTAAATAATCAAAATGGTGAATCCAACACTATACGAATTCAAAATAGCCTTCAGTAATCTTACATATCACTCAAAAAGAAACATACACGATTCAATAACTCACGCCATTTCATCCCAAAAATTTAGAACACTACTACATCACCCTACACTGAACTCATCAGGTAAACTCATGATTAACATAACATAGTATTCAAGTTCAAGCAGAAATGTGCATACATGATCACCACTACTACAAGGATGTTTTCAACCCAAGTTTTAATACATTAGAAACTTCACCCTACACTATTTTCACAAATCAAACCAACTTCTACATAATACTTTATGCATGTTCACTCAAGAATTCAACACACATTATCCATAACAACCACAAACATTCAATTCTTTCTAACATCAAAATTAGGGTTAGAGTTTAAGAGCTAAACCCATAATCAATTAACCACAACGATCAAATTCTTAGCAATTTTACATACCCATAATCATGTCAATCTAAGAACAATGAGAATCAATTATAATGAGTCAAAACCTAAGGCCTAAGAACTTACTTATGTAAACTTCAACCATTTATATCATTAAAGTAGTTCAAGAACACATACCTTGTTATGTGAAGTAGAAACTCACTAAATTTTGCTTTGAATTTGATAAGTGCGTCGCGGATGTGCTTAGAAGAAAAGAGTTGGTGAGAGTAGAAGAGAGAAAATAATTTTATTAAATAATGAAGTTGAATGGATCGATTTTGGTGTTTAAAAACTGATTTGGTCGGGTAAAACCATTAAAAATGGGTTGAACAAATCTTTTTAAATGAAAGATCCCCAAAAATATCCCAGGTCCGCGATGCGGACTAGTCGCAGACCTCACTGGTTAGCGGGCTAAAATTTCAAAATGTAATTTGTAAAGAAATAAGCCAGGTCCTCGTCGTGGACCTGCCGCATACCGTACCTGGGACTTATTTTCACCAAAATTATGCGAAAGCATACCTAGAAAAAAATGAACTGAGATGGATCAAGTCCGTGACGCGGACTTGTCATGGACCTTACTGTGCAGGCCTCGCCCAAACTCTTTTTATTTTATTTTATTTTATGTTTTTGTGAATAGCTTATACTATCCTCACGGGTTGCCTCTCATGGCATGACTCAGTTGTAGCTTCATTTATTCTCGAGATCAATTCTTTCTTTCCCACGATCTATATCTTATCCAAAATAGTGCTTAACACACTGGCTATTTACCATGAATATGGTCAATTTGGCTAGATTCCATAGTTTTATAGCTCCATGTGCCGACATTCGCACCACTTTAAATAGTCCACTCCATTTTGATTGAAGCTTACCTGAAAAAAGACGCAAACGCGAGATAAAAAGCAAGACTTTTTGACTTGGCTCAAATGTTCGAGCGACTATATGCTTGTCGCTCCATCGCTTCATCTTCTTTTGATACAACTTTGCATTCTTATAATTGTGGAGTCTGAATTCCTCCAATTCATGGAGATGATCCATATTTTTTTTACCTACCAACTCTGGGTCTAGGTTCAACTTTTTGATAGCCCAATATGCTTGGTGCTCCAGTTCTACCGGCAGGTGACATGCTTTTCTGAATACCATATAGTACGGTAAAGTGCCAATTGGTGTTTTGTATGCAGTCCATTAGGCCCAGAGCGCTTCATTTAGTTTGATAGCCTAGTCATTTCTTGTAACATTGATGATTTTCTAAAGGATTTGCTTTACCTCACGATTTGATACATCAACCTGTCCACTAGTTTGGGGGTGATATGTCGTGGCGACCTTGTGCCTGATACCAAATTTAGCTAACAGATTCTTTATTGTTTGATTTATGAAATACTTGCCTCCATCGCTGATGATAGCCCTTAGAGTGCCAAACCTTGTGAAAATCTGATTCTTGAGAAAGCGACTTACCACTTTAGAGTCATTGGTTGGCAAAGAAATGGCGCCGACCCATTTAGAAACATTATCAACTGCCATTAGTATATACTAATTTCCATGTGATGATGGAAAGGGACCCCATAAAGTCAATTCCCCAAACATCAAAGATCTCTACCTCTAGGATGTTATTCAACGGCATCTCGTGCCTTCTTGATATTGTGCCTAACCATTGGCATTAATCACAGCTCTTCACAAATCTTGCAGTATTTTTAAATAAATTAGGCCAAAAAAATATGACTTTAATACCTTATGGGCTGTTCGTTTGCCTCTATGATGTCCACCATAAGCAGACGAATGGCAACTGTGTAGAATTTATTGAACTTCAGATTCAGGCGCACATCTCTTTATCATCTGATCAACAACTTTTTTGAATAAATAAGGTTCATCCCATATATAGAACTTTGCTTCATACATTAACCTCTTCTTTTGTTGGGAGTTTGCTCCGGGGGGAAATACCCCACTCACAATGTAATTCACAATATCTACATACCATGGGAGTTCTTGTACCTCTATTGCCAACAGTTGCTCATCCAAAAATTCTTCCTTTATTGACTTTTTCTCACCTACATGGGATGAATCCTCTAATCTTGATAGGTGGTTTGCTATTTGATTTTTGCATCCCCTCCTATCTTTGATTTCAATATCGAATTCTTAGAGTAGTAAGATCCATCTGATTAATCTAGGTTTCGCATCCTTCTTGTTGAACAAGTACCTGAGCTGTAACACCCCAAAAATTTCTATGCCAAGACCCGAACTATTTTTCATGTACATATAAGATCGTACTCGATGACTTTAAAGTATATGCATGAGTTAGGATCAATTAATAAGTAATTGAAGGGTATTATATGTGATTTAGGATCATAAGGGATCCCTAAAACCAAGCCAACTCCAAAGAATTCATCTCGGCTAATTTTCCGAATGAGTTCGTATAAGGGTCAACTTCAAACACCATATCTCATAGAATATAACGAATTGTGTGGACCATGAACTATCAAATTAAAGGTCTTTGAGTCATATTTCCAACGCCACCAAGTTTGCCTTATTCTGAGTTCGGAGTCAAAAGTTATGACTATTTTACGTCAGACTATCTTTACAGAAATTGCAAGCAAACTAGCCTCAGTAGTTTGGGTGCTGGCGCGTCGCGCCAGCTATAGCGCCAGCAGTATTTTGGCCTATTTTTCCATATTTTAGGGTTATTTTAGTCATTTCTTGGGTTGTACCCAAAGTGAGGTCGTTTTGGGGACTGAATTGACCCTATCTAAAGATCCTAAACCTTCTAACTCTCTCATTTTCTCACAATTAGACTCAATATACTAAACTTCTCTCCTCTCAAACTCTCCCAAGAGCTTCAAGGCAAGTTTAGGGTTTCCAATTCAAGACATTCAAGTCTCAATTATTCCTCAAGTTCTCATAGAGATTTTATGTCCCCAAGGTATGTGGGTTTTCATCCATGGGTTCTTCCACCCATGGAGCCCAAATGTTTTTCTCAACTTTGTATATAAATTCTAAATGATGAAATCTTATGGTATTTTACATGATGATTCAAAATGCATATATTATGGTATACTTGAAGCTTGTTATGTTTAAATTGATATGTTGACTCTTAATTTCAAGTGATGAGTTTTTATGGATTTTCATACTACGATTTCAAATGTATAGATTCTTGGATATTTGAAGTTTATTTACCTATATTGACTTATGTTGATTCTTATTTACATGAAATGGATAGTTTATCAAGGTACTTATATGAAGGTTTGAATGTAGTTTTAAAGTGCATATGGTGGGTTATTTTTAAGATATTTGATTTGATGCATTCATATCACTCTCATGCATACAAGTATTCTTTAAATATATTTGAAAGTTATATGAAATGAACCCACCTAGTTTTCTTATGTTGAAATAAAAGTTTATGAAGCAAATGCCTATGTTTAAGGGAGTCTTGTGAAATGAAATGTCTTTATGAAATGCTTGATTGATGAAAGGGCTTCTTAGCCAAAGTAAGGTTTCAATGTGAAAGGACAATTCTCACATTTAATCAAATGAAATGTTTAAGGTTATGATATGACATGTTTGACCTCTCTATAGGCCGTCAATGCTTTTGAATATTTTTCCAAAATAGAAGGTCCAATTAGCATGGTACCCGGAATGTCATCACTGATTGTAGACCTAATTCTCTTATAAACCAAGGTTCATTAGTAGAACGGTAAATAGGGCATGGTAGTCATGATGATATTATAAACCAAAGATTTTAATGAGCTATTCCACCGATGATGATTTGATGTCTAAATTTATATAAATGCTTATGTTATTATGATACTTAAATGCTATTCTACTAAGAGCTTACCCAGCACCGAGCTGGACAAGAGGCGAATACCCACATCCCAAAACTATGTGCCACCGTAGGTATAAAGGAGATAAAGGCAAATACCCAATCTCTAAGAGGTGAGTACCCGAAATATCAAGGCTTAGTGGTGAGTACCCAAGTCTAATAACTAGAGGTGAGTACCCGGTTCACACAATAGCTTAGTGGATCCACTTAGGCATGACGGAGTCTACCTTAGCAAGTAGCCTTCCCCTTTCCTCCAATGTATGGGTAAACATTGGGACTCCATGTTATGGCTCACATGGTTTATGTCTGTTAATAGTCGCTCTCACAAAGGTACAAGGTCCCTCTTCTAATGTTTAATATGTATCATATGATGTCTACTATGTCTATCACAAAATAAAGTATATGATTTCTTATAATGACTCATGACTACCTCTAAAATATTTGAGTTTCTTTTATTAATCATGATGGTTTCTATATTTTATTGACTAAGCTTCATAACTCCAAATGGTATTTCAAATGAATACAAGGTTCTAGTATGGTCCATTGTTTCACCTTATTGTATAATGATATATTGCATTGCATACTCACATACTTAGTACATTCAAAGTACTAACGCATACTTTTGCCTACATGATATCACCATGTAAGAACTGACGTCACTCCCCGACCTCCTCCTCATGGCTAGCTCAAGTTAGTTGAAGATTTCTTGTGGTGAGTTCCCATGTTTCGGGAACGACATCCCTTTTATTCTAAGCTTGTGTTATGTAGAATAGTAAGACTTTTATTAAGGCATTTCTTGACACTTATATTGAGGGTGAGCTAGGGACAGGTCTTAGCCCCCGCCAAGTCTATTAGTAGAGGTATGTTTGGCCACAAATAGAAAATGTTTTTTTATTTTATTCCACTTATTATTGTATGCCATTACCAATGAAATGCTTAATGAATGCTAAGAGGCTTGGGTGAGGTACCTCCGGGTGTCTCATTCGCCGTGTCACGTCTAGGCCCTAGGCTTGGGTCGTGACATGAGCGCTGCATGGTCAGTATAAAAAATCACTTTTGTAGCTATCAAATAAGAGCGGAATTTATCAAACGCATAAACCAATGCCAATATTTCCTTCTCTGTGATAGTGTAGTTGGCTTGAGTAGAGTCAAGAGTCTTGCTGGCATAATAGATGGAGTGAAATTTTTCTCCTTCTTTTGTCCCAGAAGTGCTCCCACTGCTATGTCACTTGCATCGCACATCAGCACAAAAGGTAGCTCCTAGTCAGGAACTATCAGGATAGGGGATTCAATCATATTCTTCTTCAAGAGTTCAAAGGACTGCAAACATTTATCATCAAAACTTTTTAGCTCCTTTTCTAACAAGCTGCACATGGGTCTGGCGATCTTTGAAAATTCTTTGATGAATCACCGATTGAATCCGGCATGACCTAGAAAACTGCGGGATACCTTTCACTGAAACCGGTGGTAGAAGCTTCTCAATCACTTCAATTTTAGCTTTCTTTACCTCTAAACCATCTTTTGAAACTTTGTGCCCTAACACAATACCCTCCTTTACCAAGAAATGACATTTTTTCCAATGTAAGACGAGATTTGTTTCTTTACACCTTGCTCGTACTTTGTCTAAATTATGCAAACAAAGATCAAAAGACTCTCCAAAGAGTGAAAAGTCATCCATAAAAATCTCTATTTACTCTTCCACCATATGATGAAATATAGAAATCATGCACCTCTGAAAAGTGGTAGGAGCATTGCAAAGACCAAATGGCATACACTTAAATGCATATGCCCCATACGGGTATGTGAACATTGTCTTTTCCTGGTCCTCCAGCACAATGGTAATCTGGTTGTAACCTAAATATCTGTCCAAGAAATAGTAGTACTCTTGGATTGCTAACTTGTCAAGCATTTGGTCAATAAATGGTACAGGGTAGTGATTTTTTCTTATGGCATCATTTAACTTTTAGTAGTCCATGCATATACACCAAACAGTTACTGCTCTTATGGGTATTAACTCATTATCCTCATTAGTGATCATAGTCATTTCCCCTTTCTTTGGTACACATTAAATTGGGCTTAGCCACTTATTGTCAGAGATAAGGTATATTATGGTTGCATCTAGCCACTTAATTATATCTTTCTTCATCACCTCTTTTATGATAGGGTTCAACCGGCATTGTGGTTGTGCACTAGCCTTATGTCCTTCTTCCATGAAAATCCTATACATGTACAAAGCAGGGATGATACCCTGAAGATCAGCCATTTGCCATCCAATTGCCTTCTTGGTCCTTTTTAATACCTCAAGTGCTTCTGTGACCTGCATCTCAGACAAAGACGACGAAAAAATTATAGGTAAGGTATTATTCACTCTAAGAAAAACATACCTGAGATGTGCTGGCAATTGCTTCAACTCCAAGTTAGGAGCTTCTTCCAGAGATGGCTTGGGAGAAGGACCCAATTATCTATTCAAAGGTTCCACATTTTTTTTCCACATGCTGACATTTGGCATGTCAAGCACACTAGCTAACTCTTTAGATTCCATGTCCTCTTCAATCACTTGACCCATCACGACTCTTCCAAAGGTTCTTTTCCTAAGATGCATTGAGATGAGACTTCCTCATCAATGACAGTTATAACAGAAAACTTTTCATAGATTATAGGCAAATTCAGTGACTGATATACATTGAACACCTCCACTTTGTAATGTGCTCTCATAGTCAATCTACCTACAGCTACAACAATAAGTGCACCGCCTGTTGCTAAGAATGGACACCCCAAGATAAAAGGAATATTTGGGTCAGGCTCAAAATCTAATACAATAAAATAAATAGAAATATGAGGGATCCCACTTGAACTAACACATCCTCAATAATACCATCAGGTCTAGCTACAGAACTATTAGCTAGTTGTAATAAAATGGTGGTTGATTTAAGTTCTCTCAGACCTAATGTTTTAAGCATAGATCTAGGCATCAAGTTTATACTAGCAACTAGATCATATGGACCTCTTGCATTACTATACTTACCAATAGTTACCTTTACCATTAAACTACCTAGATCTTTTTGCTTAGCTGTAAGCTTAACTTTGTTCAAGCTACACTTTTCAGTGACTGCCACTATTTCAAATTCAACTAACTTTCTCTTGTTGGACATAATATCTTTGACAAACTCGACATATTTTGGAATGCCCTACAACACATCAATCAAAGGTAAGTTAATTTGTACCTATTTAAGCATGTTTATGAATTTTTCAAAACATTCCTCTTCTTTCTTCTTTTTAAATTTTTTTGGGAATGGGGGATTGGTTTTATTTTTGCTCTTACTCCATTTGTGGTTGGCTAGATTCACTAGCTTCAATCTTCATAGCTTTACATTTGCCTTCACTACCTTTTCTTTGTTGCACTAGATCAACTAGTGCTCATCCACTTCGTGTTCTGATAATATTTACCTATTTGGGGTTTGGATCTGTGTTACCTGATAGACCACCTTGCAGGCGAGAATTTTGAGTACTTGATAGCTGTCCCACCTGTTTGTCTAAATTTTGAGTAGTGATTTGATACTGACGAATGTCTGCAGCTAGCTTGGCTTGGTCATTCATGAGTTTGTTAAGCATGTCTTGCACACTCATGTTTCTTGCACTGCTTGATTGTTGGTTACTCTGGTCTTGCTGATTATAGTGATGGCCTCCTCCTTGTGGTCTATATGTACTATGGCCTTGATTGTTGTACTTCTACTCACTTTTTTGTGGTCTGAATTGTGTCTGCCCTTGATGTTGGTTTTGCTGATTTACACCCATGAGAAGTTTAGATGGTTTCTCCAATTTGGATTGTAATTATTTCCATAGTTCTGATTACCTCCACCCTTAGTTTCATTACCCATGAAATTCACCGACTCAGGATTAGCTCCATAATATTCTGCAACATGTTCACTACTGCCACATACCTCACACCACATGTGTTGTTGCTAAACCATATTCACCGAAGCTTGCTGTTGTCCTTTTTCTAAAGTGTTGAAATGCGTTGTCATCATATTTTGCATTGTTACATTCTGTGCCGTCAATGCTGTCACCACATCAAATTCTAATATGCCTACTTATTTTTGAACCACAGGTCTAGAGTTTCCTCCGTTCCAATCAGGATTTCCCTAAGATATGCGATTAATCAATGTGTAGAGCTCATCATATATTTTCTCTAGGGCCTGTCCACTTGATATAAAGTCAAGAAGAATTTTGGTGTTGGGTTCCAACCCTTCTATGAAGGTGTGGACCAACACCTCATTATCTTGATGATGGTGAGGATAACTAATGAGTAAAGATTTAAACCTTTCCCAAGAGTGGTACAAATTTTCTCTAGATTTTTGTTTAAAACTTAAAATTTCAGCCCTCAACTTAGTTGTCTTCCCTGAAGGGAAGAACCTTATAAGAAACTTGTGAGCCAAATCATTCCATAAAGTGATTGAATTTGGTAGTTCCAACTTCAGCCGCCTCTTAGCTTCCCCCAACAAAGAAAAGAGAAACAATGTTAACCTCGTATAAGTGTTGGTAAATTCCAAGAAGTTCTGGATGTGGACTTGGGGATCTTCATGAGGAAAACCTGTAAATTTCCCATTAGAGTGGAACAACTGCACCATGTTCGATTTCAGTTTAAATCTTCCTACAACTGGCGGTTTCTGAATACTGGAGATGACATTTGCTGTGAGTGGGACTGCCACATCACGTATTGTCCTGAATTCCATCTCCATAAGGACCTCTACAAGTACTTTGCTAGTATCACCCAAATTTACCTTTGGTACGGGATATAGAGCAACTTATATCCTTCTTTGCTGATTAAGAAATCTTTCAGGCTCAGCTAGTGGCTCTACAATATTTCCACTTCTGTCCAGTGTCTCTTTGTGAGTTCTCCTGCTAGAAATAAAAGCTAAGATCAAGTTGTTAACAGAAACACAAATAACAAAGAATCTTTGCAAAGAAAACTATTGCAAAATTAAACAATTTTCTCGGCAATGACGCCAAAAACCTGTTGCGTCCTAACGCACATGCAAGTGTACGCGATCTCAAAGGTAATATAGTGACTCTTTTTAAGAGCAAGATATTGAACCCACAGGAAGAATTAATTAGGCGTTAGTTAGCTTTTCAATGAATCAAATTATTCATGCATATTTTCAAAAGGTTGAGTTTATTTATATCTAAAATGATTTTACCAAAAATGATATAAGAAAATGATTCAAAGATATTAGAGAAATTTTATCAATTTAAAGGAGAGTCCCAGGGTTGTAGCACTTATAGATTTTCAGTCTAACATCCTTTACTTTGGTGTCCAATGGGTTTTTCGATTACTGATTTATAGGGTAGATTTTACAATTATGATCTTTTGACTTGTAATTGCCTACTCTTGTTGACAACTTAACTATATCGTTGAGCGAAGATAAGCATGAACCAACAAAAATGCATTAATCATATCATTCTGTTTAGTAACCAAACATGGTGTATAGATATGTTTCACAATCATTCTATGCATAAATTATTCTAGCCAATTCTAGGACAAACATCTATATTCTAGTGTTCTATCCTTTTTCGTCTTTCGAGTTCCTGGTGGACAACAAGTTTGTTCTAATGGTGATCAAGCATTAAAATAATCAAAACAAGAATATGAGAGTAATCACATACAAAAACCCATTTACAACCAAAGCAAATAAGATTTAAACCTTCATCTTGTGGCTACAACCCAAGAACTAGGTAATTTAGCCACTCATCATTTGTAACATAATTACATAGATCATTACTAAAATAAAATCTTGAATTCAATTGAAAGAAAAGAAGAAAATATCACCAAAAGAAGTTCTTCCTTCATCTTCTTCAATCCTTTTCCCGGTAATCTGATCTATTTTTTAACAAAGTATATAAATGTGCTATTTATAGCACTAAAAATGCGGAGTTAAAGTAGGCGCACTAAAGTCCGCGATGCGGACTTGGTTCATTTCAGTTCAATTTTTTATTTTTTATGTCGGTGAAAATTTGTTCTATTCAGAACTAGGTCCGCGACATGGACCTGGAGCGCACCACACTATTGAGTCAAATAAATTCCAATTTTTGGAGTTAAATCACTGAAACTCAAGTTAGCAACGTGGACACACTTCTTTATAGTGCATTTTCTTCACATTTTGTTTCCAACTTCTCCTTTGAGTTCCACTTTCAATTCGATTACGTTTTGAATGTCCATTCTTTCTCAATTAGCCCTGCAAGTGTTTAATCATATTGGTTGGGTACAACAATACACAAATATGATCTAAACTCTAGGAATTTGCTCTCAACTTGACTAATGATTTATGGGTTTTATTTCCTATTGGACACATAAATGTACCAAAGATTAAATATCACCACACAACTTTATTCGTCTATGAGTGAATGATTTACTAACCCTTACCAGTGATCCCAGATTTAGCTATCCTTTGATCCATTTTAGCTAGCTAGATGAGGATTATTAGCCTAAAATCTCGTGGTTTAATCCCTTTTTCCCATCTGTTTCCTCCTTGACCCGGCAAGTAAGAATAATATGAGTTCTAACATTTACAACTATTAAAAAATAATCAAAGCGAAAGGAAAAATAATACATACATAAAAACCATTCAAGAATCACTTTTTACATTAACTTACTTTGATAATTCATCATGGTTCCCACAAACCTAATTATGCAATTTAGCTACTCATAATTTGAAAATTATAATTTTAAAATTATAGACAAAATCTTAATTATGAACTTACAAATTGAATAGAATAAATTCAAAATCTTGAATTCTTGAAGAAAATTTAACAAAGATAGAGAAGAAAAGAATAAACTAATTTTTGGCCTTCACGACGCTCTTCCAAATTTTTCAAGCTATAAAAATTTAAGTCCTTGGTCAAAATTTATGTATGAGTTGTGTGTTAGTTCCTGAATAATTTTTTATGGACTATTTATAGATGTAGAAAACCTCAAATTAAAATATCTGAATCCAAAACTAATTGGGAAATCTAAAACTCAAAAGAAATTGGACTGTTTTGAACACTGTACGTGTTTTCTGGATAATTTTGGGCGTGTCTTCAGTGTATGCCACGTGTACAACAAGCAATTTGAAATTACAATTTGCTGCTATAATCGCCTCTATATATAGGTATATTATTATATTGAATTTAATCAATTAAGTTGCCTTCTTGATTTTCCTTCTTTAGTCTTTTATCTTTAATTTGTTTTAACTCCAAATTTCTTCATATTCACGTCAAATTAATCCTACAAATAAAATACAATGCTTAGCACAATCCATAAAATTTATATTCAAAAAGAATAAATAAAAATATTAAATGTGAGGCAATATTGAGTAATCATTCTTCCTTTGATAGTATCCTGCATCCAGTAGTGCTTCTGCTAATTTGATATTCCATTATCTTGATAATTTTTCTAAACTAAACAATGACTTATTTAACTTGCAAATTCTGGTCTCCCCTTTTCTCTTAAGACCCCGAGGAAGTACCATACATACCTTTTCATCTAAATCACCTTGTAAAAATGAATTGTATACATCCATTTGAAACAAGCTCCATCCTTTTGATACTTCCAATATAATTACTAACCTAACTATGACCATATTGGTCATAGATGAAAAATTCTCATGATAATAAAGTCATTTGTTTTGACTGTATATCTTTTCTATCAATCTTACTTTGAATCTCTCTATTTTCCCATTGGCTTGATACTTTATCTTGTATACCCATTTGAATCCAATGACATTTTTTCCTCTTGGTAGTTCAACTATCTTTCAGGTGTTCATATCCTCTAAAGTCTTAATCTCCTCCTTCATAGCCATCGCCGTCTTTCATCTTTGGAAGCCTCTTGAAATTTATATGGTTCTATTTTTGTTGAGAATCTTACTAACACTTTTCTGTATTTAGAGATAGAATAGGCTGAATTTTCCTTTCCTTTAGTAGTCATATAGTTTTCATGCCATAAAGGTAGTTTTGTGGTTTTTCCGGATCTTCTTGGCTATGAATCAACTATTTTTTTATGTATACCTTCAACTTGCACTGCATCATCTACCTCATCTTGCACTGCATCATCTACCTCATCTTATACCGCATTATTATCTTGCACTGCATTGTCTACCCCTGTAGCAGTTGGATCATCTTTTGATTTATGCACTTCTTTATTCATAACAAATGAATCATGAACTACAACATTTGCATGATCATGTGTAACAGTCCCATGAACCATATCATCTACATGATCAAATAGTGTACTCCCTATCAGGAGATGGTGTGGGAGCTGGAGAAGCAAAAGGGAATAAGTTCTCCTTGAAGATAACGTTCCTACTGGCAAAGAGTTGTTTGGTGACACAATCAAACAACCTACACCTCTTTTAAGTAGAAGAATACCCAAGAAAAACAACTGATCTTGCCTTTGGTTCAAACGTTTCTCGCTTCAATAAATTAGTAGCATAACACAAGTAATCAATTTTTTTTAAATGATCAAGTGAAGGGATCATATGATATAGCATCTTATAAGGTGTTTTCCCTTTCAAAACTTCAGTTGGTAGTCTTTTGAGTAGATACATAACACCTTCTACACACTCGCCCCAATATCTAAATGAGATATGGGCTTGAAGCTTTAAGGCTCTAGCAACATTTATAATATGCCTATGCTTCCTTTATATAACACCATTTTGCTGAGGAATGTACACACAACTACTTTGATGGATGATTTCATAAGAATCAAATAAATCATGACACTGTTTATTAAAAAATTCTGTGCCATTATTTGATCTAATAATTTTCAAATCAGCATTAAACCGAGTTTTTATAAGGAATAACAAGGTTTTCAAAACAACGTTACATCAATTTTCATTTGCAACATATAGATCCAAGAATATCTAGTATTGTTATGAACAATAGTAATTTTTTTTATCATGAGTAGGAGTTTTATAAGGACCCCATACATCAAGGTGTTTCAATTCCAAAGAAGAACCACGTCTAGAAGTATTAGTTGGAAATACCAACCTACTTTGTTAGATAATGGACATATAGGACAATCTGCAATTGCAAAGATATCTAATTCCTTCTTCCGACTCAATCCAAGCCTCTCCATAACTTATAATAAAGGATGGCCCAACGTTTGATGCCAAAGTTCAACATCTCTTGACTTTGCTGAGATTACTTCATTATTAGTTAAATATATATATATATATATATATATATATATATATATATATATATATATATATATTTGAATCCTTGATTAACAATATACAGGATGCCTTCCCCCTATCAATCCCTATCACTTTACCATTGTAAAGATCCATAAAAATACAAAAATCAGGAAAAAAATGACAGAGCAGGATAGGCTTTTGGTTAGTTTGGAGACTGATAGAAGGTTATATTTGAAGTCTGGCATAGATAAAACATTATCAACTTTCATATATTCTTGCAACTCAACAATTTCTATGTGAGTTATACTAAAATTTTCTCCATTTGAAAGATGAATCTGTTGGTTATTAAAATAACGAAGCTCAACTATATACTTTAGCATATCTAGATTAGATACAATGTGATGAGTAGAACCTGAATCTATGATCTATTCATTATGACAAAATTTAGCTAGTAGAGATGTAACAATACCTGTCAAAGTGTATCCTTCTTGCCAATCATCATTTCCTGAATATGCCTATATTGTTCAACTGAGAACCTAGGAAAATATTCTCCCATATAATTGTTGTAGTTATTTGTACTACTTATTTGTAAAATTATGGCCACTTGCTCCATTCTATATAAAGAAACTACCGTTTCCTTAATTTTCAACTACATAATTCTTCCTCTTATCATTCACAATATTATTCACATTGAAGTTCTTCCTTCTCTCAAAATGTGAATTGTGTGGTTTCTTGTCAAAGTGTGAATTGTGTGAGCTGTGGGGCTTTTTTTCTAGAGTTCACATCATAGTTTTTATTTAGGAGCCTTTTTTGAGTCCTCTAGATGTGCAATCAACCAATAGTTGCACGTGTACGCCTTTTCTACAATGATCACATTTAACAAAGGGCTTCGTTTCTCTATAAGGCTAGCCTCTATTAACTTGCATGGCCAGGGGTTCACATTTTACTACCATAGATGAAAAAGGACAATATCATTTCATCCTCACTAAGCGTAGCATATGATTGGTTCAATAGTTTTGAGTAATAGTTACCTGCGTACTTGCTCATAAGAATCATTCAAAGGTGCTCTTGCTGATGATCTCTAGAACCTATATCTGCATCATGAAATAATGCAGGTCCAATGAATATCAGTACATGAAATGTACGAGTATGTAATATAGCTGAATGAAACATACATCAAGGTAGAATCAAATCAGTTTAGAGATCTCAAATTGGGATGGTGAACAACTCAATCAAGATGTCCTAAGTCTAAATAAGAATAAGATTTAGGCTGATACCAATCATATATAATCCAATCCAATCAGAGTACTATTAAGACATATATGAGAGTTTCTCTTGTCTGACAACCATCACTTACGAGCCAGTGATAGTATAAAAAGTCAACGTTGTTGCCATGTCCGTTCAATACCTTGCCAGGGTAAGAATGAATGAATCAATCATGGATCCAAAATCAATTGAGTCCTATCATATCAGGACTATAAATTAGGAAACATCTGACTTAACGATTCAATCCTCTCCTACGTTTAGTGATGTAGTTATTGGGTTCGAGTTATTACTTACTCTAACTCAATTTGATGTTTAATACTCCTACTAAGACTCAAATCTCTTAAGATAATTAATCCAAATTAAAGTAAATCAATAGGTCTCAAATGGATTATTATCAGATCATCAGTTCTATCAAATCAATCCTTTCATTCAATCAATTTTCCAATCATTCCCAATCATTTATTTTAAGAGAAGTTTGTACAATCATTTATGACACCATTCAGTTGAGACCACTCACTTGGGTTTAATTATGAAAATATAAAGGTCTATTAAGTTCATCTACGCTATCATCATGCTCACATCCCAATCACAATCATGCATTCAATAATTCAAGGCTCTATACTCAATCCTTAAGCATATACATTCAATATCCATCAATATGCTATTAGGGTTTCTGGAACAAGTAGTTCAAATCATTTGTTCAAGAAACTAGTTTGTAGAAAAGCATCAATTTCTCAATAATCAGTAAAATATATTAAATTTAAGAAAGGAATTCTCAAGAAACACAATTATGGGGACTCAATCCATTCACAATCAATTTATCACAATCATGGGCACATGGAGGAATAAATTCCATGTTTTAGTTCAGCCTTACATACATGGACTTGAAGAACAATCAAAAATTTGATGGCCTCGGTTTAAGAACTTGAACCCTAGCCCTCCCTCTCTTCTCTAATTTTAGTTCTCAAAAAGTTTAATTGTTAATGAGAGCTTTTGGCATAAAGGGTATTGTAAAGGAACTCAAGATAGTCCCAAAACATCGAGGTTTAGGTTTGGGATGGGTGGGAAAAGACCAATCTACCCTTGATCAACAATTGAGTCTGGCTATCTATGGGTCATTCTACTACTCATAGAAACTTCTATGGGTCATAGAAGACCATTCATAGAACTGGGCTGGAAAAGGTTTGGGTTTATGACTCAGATCTACAAGTCATAAACTTCTTAACGAGTCGTAAAAATGACTCATCTTGTAGGTCATTGATTTGGGGTTTCTAAATTTTCTCTATGAGTCATGTTGATGAGTCATTATTTAGTCTATAACTCATCCTATCAAGTCGTAGAGTGGGTTCTGAGACTTGTGATCTACAGGATCTCAGATCTTGCAATGATGACTTATTTCTATGAGTCGTTAAAACTTCTACGAGCCATCATCAGCTCACTCTTAGACTTAGTCAAATTTCCAACTCTATCCACTGATCATAGACTATTCTACGATTCGTAGGAATATGAGCAGTAAGAATTTCTCTAAATTCTTTTTTGTTTCGACTTCCAAATTCCATGGTCTTACAATATCTCCCCCTTGGGAACATTCATTCTCAAATGAATACCAAGCTACAGGTTATGCAAGGCACGAATACTATTATGAACTCAACAATCAAACATTCGAACAATCAACTACTCAGACTCAAGAATATATATCAAATACTCAAACTTGGATCGAACATCAACTCAAGGATTAGAGAAAGAAACATTACCCTCAATATCATATTTGGTGGAATGAATAGATGCAGGTGTCTAGCTTTTATATCTTCTTCAACTTTCTATGTAGCTTCTTCAACAAACTAATTTTGCCATAGAACTTTGATAGATGCTATCTCCTTGGTTCTTAATTTACAAAAAATCTGTACAAGAACCTCCTCATAAGTTGAACTCTCTTTTACCTCAATGCTCTCAGTTGGAACAACAAATGAAGAGTCTCCCAAACACTTCTTAAGCATAAATATGTGAAACACAGGATGAATAGCTATAACCTTGATGGTAACTCTAGCTCATAGGCTACATTACCCACCCTTTTTACAATTTGATAAGGACCAATATAGTGGGGACTAAGTTTTCCTTTATTCCCAAATCTCATTATACCCTTCATGGGTGAAACCTTCAAGTATACCCAATCATGTATTTCGAACTCCAAATCTCTCCTCCTAATATCAGTGTAGGATTTCTGGCGGCTCTGAGCAGTTCTCAATCTCTCTTGGATGATATTCACCTTCTTCATGGCTTGGTGAATCAAGTCTGGCCCAATCAACTTAGCTTCATCAACTTTGAACTAACCAATTGGTGATCTCCTCCCATACAAAGCTTTATAAGGAGCCATTTGAATGCTTGAATGGAAGCTATTATTATAAACTCAATAAGAGGTAGATGATCATCCCAAATACCTTTGAAGTTGATGACACAGACTCTCAACATATCCTTCAAAGTCTGAATGGTATACTCTGCCTTGCCGTTTGTCTATGAATGAAAAGCAGTGGTAAGATTCACTCTTGAACCCAAACCTTTTTAGAACGACTTCCAAATCTGAGAAGTAAATTGAGCTCCCCTATCTGAGATGATAGACACAAGAACCCTATGAAGTTGGACAACCTCTCAAAGATATAATCTGGCATAGTCCTCTGCGATGTCTATAGTCTTAACCAACAAGAAATGGGTTGATTTAGTGGTCCTATCCACAATCTCCCAAATAGAGTCATATTTTCTATGGGATCGTGGTAAACCTATTATGAAGTCCATGTTAACAATCTCCCACTTCCATTCTAGAATTTTTATATTTTGAGCCACTCCACAAGGCCTTTGATTATTAACTTTGACTTATTGGTAATTTGGGCACTTGGACACAAACTCTGCCATATCTCTCTTCATTCCACTCTACCAATATACTTCTCTCAAGTCATGGTACATCTTTGTAGAACTAAGATGGATGTAATACTTGGAGTTATGGGCCTCTTCCATGATCATATCTCGAATGCCATCAATGCTTGGAACACACAATCTCCCTTGATACCTCAATACTTCATCTACCCTTTTGGTAAAAGCCATTACCTTTTGCTTGTGAACATTATCTTTAAACTAAAAGAGAATAGGATCTTGAAGGTCTAGTCTAGAAAAACCCAAAATTATTGGGTTAGCATTTTGGTAGGAAAGGAGGTCATAGGAGGAAATGCCTTACCAATGAATAGATTAGTCTACTAATGTCAATAATATCTTTCTTTATATACATCTTGATTTTCCTTCACCTTTGCAACCAAAGATGATTCAGCCCCATTTTGAACGATGGTACCACCCTCACTCGACTCAATAAGTTGAACTTCAAAATGTGCAACCCTATGCCGCTCTTTAGCCAACTCTTTTTTCCCCTCTTCTAAATGGGCAGTTCTCCCTATAGATAACCTGCTAAGAGCATCAGCAACAATGTTAGCTTTACCTGGGTGGTAGAGGATGCTCATATCATAATCTTTTAGCAACTCAAGCCATCTCCTCTGCCTTAGGTTTAGCTCTTTCTGAGTAAATACATATTATAGGCTCTTGTGAGCAAACACTATGACTGCCAACTCAAGGTCATGGGTTGGTAGTTCCTCTCATGAATCTTAAGTTGTGTGGAAGCATATGTAATAACCTTGCCCTTCTACATTAACACACAACCTAATCCAACTCTGGACATATCATAATAGATAAAAAAACCATTCAACCCCTCAGGTAGGGATAGCATTAAAGCAGTAGTCAACCTTGTTTTTAACTCTAAAAAACTCTTCTCACAAGCATCTGACCATTGAAACTTATCCTTCTTTTGAGTTAGCTTCGTCAATGGTGAAGATATGGATTAGAACCCTTCAACAAATCTATTTTAACCCAAAAACTTCTTATGTTAGTCGGGCATGTAGGCCTAGGCCAGTTCTTAACCACTTTAATCTTTTGTGAATCAACTCATATACCCTCACTGGATATAACATGGCCTAGGAATGCCATAGAAGTAAGCCAAAATTCATACTTTGAAGACTTAACATACAACTCTCTATCCTTGAGAGTCTAAAGAATAATTCTGAGATGATTAGCATGCTCCTCATCACTCCTCTAATAGATTAGTATGTTGTCAATAAATATTATCACAAATATGTCCAAATACTGTTTAAACACCCGATTCATCAAGTCCATAAATATTGCAGGAGCTTTCATCAAACCAAAGGACATAATAGAAACACAAAGTGACCATATCTGATCCGTAAGGCTGTCTTTAGGATATTACATTCTGTCACTTTCAACTGATGATAGCCTGATCTGAGATCTATCTTAAAGAAACAAGTGCCACCCTGAAGTTGGTCAAATAGATCATCTATCTTGTGAAGGGGATAAATGGTATCCTCTGGATGCAAGGGAGACTCAACAATCAGTTGGAAAGCAAACAGATCTTCAACGGTGCGCTTATTGATGATCTTTAAAACCTGTCTGTACGTTATGAAATGATGCAGGTCCAATGGACGTCAGTAGATGGAATGTTCGAGTATGTAATATAACAGAATAAAACATACATCAAGATAGAATCAAATCAGTTTAGAGATCTCTAATCAGGAAGGTGAACAACTCCATCAAGATGTTCTGAGTCTAAACAAGAATAAGAATTAGACAGAGACCAATCATATATAATTCAATCCAATCAAATCCAATCAGAGTGTTATCATGACCTATATGGGAGTTTCTCTTATCCGATAACCATCACTTATGCGCCAATAATAGTACAACAAACTGACATTGTTGCCACATATGTTCAATACCTTTGCAAGGTAAGAATGAATCAATCAATCATGGATCTAAAACTAATCGAGTTCTATCATGTTAGGAAATATCTGACTTAACGTTCAATCCTCTCCTACATTTGGCAACATAGTTATTGGGTTCAAGTTATTACTACTATATCCCAATTTAGTGCTCGATACTCCTCCTAAGACTCAAAGATATTAAGACAATCAATCCAAATCAATTAGTCTCAAATGGACTTTTATCAATTCATCACTTCTATCAAATCAATCCTTTCAGCCAATCAATTTCCCAATCATTCCCAAACATTTATTTAAGAGAAGTTTGGACAATAATTTATGACACCATTCAGTTGAGACCATTCACTTGAGTTCAATTATGAAAATATAAAGGACTATCATTTTCATCGACGCTATCATCATGCTCATATCCTAATTATAATAATGTATTCACAAATTTAAGGTTCTAGACTCAATACTTAAGCATATACATTCAATATCCATTATTATGCTATTAGGATTTATGAAACAAGTAGTTCAAATAATTTGTTTAAGAAACTAGTTCATAGAAAAACATTAATTTCTCAATAATCAGTAAAATATATTTAATTTAAGAAAGAAATTCTCAAGAAACACAATCATGGGGACTCAATCCATTCACAATCAATCGATCACAATTATGGGTACATGGAGGAATAACGTCCATGTTTTAGTTCAGCCTTACATACCTAGACTTGAAGAACAATCAAAAATTTGATGGCCTCACTTGAAGAACTCGAACCCTTGCCCTACTTCTCTTCTCCAATTCTTGATCTCAAAATGTTTAAGTGTTAATGAGAGCTCTTGGCATAAAGGGTACTGTTAAGAGACTCAAGATAGTCCCAAAAAATTGAGGTTTAGGTTTGGGATGGGTGGGAAAAGACCAATCTATCTTTAATTAAAAATCGAGTATGGCCATCTACTGGTCGTTCTATGACTTGTAGAAACTTCTGAGGGTCATAAAAGACCAGTCGCAGAACTGTGCTGGAAAAGGCTTATGTAGCACCCCCTTTGGGAGAATGCCACTTATGAAACAAAAGGTAGTTTTTTTTAAATCACAAATAGTCAACACCATTGTGGGTCTATACAATACACAAAACTCAAACCAGTAGTTATTATAAAACTATTATCTTCCTTTGTGCAAAATGACAAGCCAATATATAAATGTAGTACAAACATGACTTGAGTTAAAAGCACACTCTAAAATAGCAAAACTAGTCACCCTGTTCAAGTTACAAGCATATAGTTTTGTTTTCACAAGCCTTCAAAATTTCATACATAAGTGCCACATGTATCATGTACAAGTCCCCCAAAATATTTACAAAAACTAGATGCATATGTAGATGTGATCTTCATAAGGGATCCAAAAAGTCTACTCCAAATGGCCATCTTCATACCTCGTCTAAACATTACCTACGATAGAAAATAACTATCACTAAGCATAAAGCTTAGTGGTGTAAAAACTTTGGGCTTGGAGCCATTAAATTCTTCAATTCCCTTATTTGTCGCAGGTGGCTCAATAAGGTAAAAGAAATCCCAAGTGAAAAAGCATATCAAAGTATCGACTACAAACCTTGAAGAGTTTCAAAATATCAATATCAATATTCGAAGGCTCAAGTATCAAGAAACTTATAATTCAATATCGAAAGAGTTGTCAAATAATAAATTTCGCCCAATAGGTACGTCATGCCAGCACACTAAGCACAATCAATATCAAGATATACCAAAACCCCAAAATCAAGAAGGACCAAAGCCCATATCAAGAAGGGTTGTCACCCAATATCAAGAGAATCAAAAGCCATGTTGAAAGTGGCTTTCCACTCGTACTCAAAAATGGATGAAAATCCATCGTCAAGATGAAATATAAATCTAAAGTCAAGATAGGCAAGATCCGAATTGAGAGGCATGCCAATATTGATGACAAGTCACCATAACAAGCTAAAACAATTCTCAACAAGAATGCAAAATGATTAAGTAATTTGTATAAGTGGGCGGTTTAGCAAAAGTTTTGTAATACTTGAGATAATAGTCATACCATAATACAAGACAAGGAGTAAGGAAATAACCCATTAAAATACTTCAAATTTCAGAAAAATAAAATATTCCAAGTTCAAGTTTATACACAAACCTTGGCATTTTAGCACATAACCACAGGTTCTACCATAACTCGAGGAGCTCAATTTCTCTCCGCCATAGACCAACAAAAATCCACTTTGTTAAACAGTTCCTCTTAGTTTGTATAAGCACATATACACCTTAAATACATAATCAAATATCGACTTAAGTTTAAGAGTCTCATCATATCGAAACTAAATATGAAATCAATAAAAATCAACCCAAACTATTCAAATCGGAATTCTGGATAGCCTACTATCTTATATTATTGCTCAGCTTCGAAAGGGTAAATAGGGGAAATAGACTTTGTGGACTCAATAAAAGTTATATAAATGTGTATTAGGGTCGTATACAATTTCGAATCACCCCTATAGAAATTCTATACACGAAGATATGCCCAAAATATCAACAGCAGTCCATGTAGGGTTTCCAAAATAAAATCTGGGCAGCACCTCCCCTATACTTCATCCCCCTTTTATGAGCAGATAAAAGCAAAAATGGGTTTTAGAGCCTACATGAAAGTTATATCCCTATGAAATATCTTTAATCACTCTAAACAAAGCCTTACACAATGAGTTATACTAATATTACTAACAACAGTCTCATTCAAAAAACAGGTTTGGTAACAAGAATAAGAACCTCCTCGCTGCCCCAACTATAACTTTTATGTTGTTAAACATCGTTACTTAACTGAAGGATACCTTAGACAATTAATTTACGGAATGAAATCGGAGGACTTACCTTGTTCTTATTGCTACCGTTAGTCTTTCTTGTTCTCTAAATTCTCTCAAAGTCTAAGTATAATTTACTGAAGAAAATGACCTCTTAGTCATCTTAACATGTATATATATGCTTCCTTAAAGTGTGACATGTGGAAGCCCCTAGGGGTAACATGTGTCTAGCCCCTAGGGCGCTACCTCATACATGCGCCCAATCCAAAGCTGCCATGTGGTAGCGTGGGGTCCACCCCAAGTAGGTGTGTCACCTACTTGGTCTAAGTAGGTGCATCACCAACTTATTTCAAGTAGGTGCTACGCCTTCTTTTCCCTCTTCCATGGGTTCATAATCTCATCTCACTTTAAGAACCTATGTAATCCTTGCTACTTAAGCTCGACATGTACTCAAGTAGTTTTGTTATGTAAGACATCCCAATCAATAGCTTATGCAAATAGATTGATTACCACGACTTATTACTTGGCCTCCAACTCCTTCTAAATCCCTCTAGACCTATTTCCAACCATCACAACTCACGTAGAACTTCATATATAACGTGGATCACCTAGCAATCCTTTAGAAAAACCATAAAAAGAAAATTGGGGTATTACAACTTGGGGTCTAAGGAGATGGATTGAATTATTGAAAGACTATGGTATGAGTGTATTATACCATCCGAGTAAAGCTAATGTGGTTGTCGATGCACTTAGTAGATTGTCCATGAATAGTGGTTCTCACATTGAAGAGGATAAGAAAGAATTGGTTAAGGATGTGCATAGATTGGATCGATTAGGTGTTCGGTTGGTTGATTCCGATAATAGAGGTATTCTTGTTCATAATAGTTTGGGATCGTCTCTTGTGATGGATGTTAAGGCTAAGCAAGTTAATGATCCAGTATTGGTTGAATTGAAGAAGTCGGTTGCCGGAAAAGCCATTGAGGCTTTCTCCCAAGGGGAGATGGTGTACTTTATTATCAAGGTCGGTTATGTGTACCCAATGTTGATGGTCTAAGAGAGTTGATATTGGATGAGGCCTACAGTTCTCGGTATTCGATTTATCTGGGATCCACCAAGGTGTATTGTGAATTGAGAGAAATATATTGGTGGAATGGTAAGAAAAAAGACATAGCAAAATATGTGGAAAGGTGTCCTAATTGTCAACAAGTAAAGGTTGAGCATCAAAAACTGAGAGGTTTAGCTCAAGATATTGAGATTCCTACTTGGAAGTGGGAAGATGTGAACATGGACTTTGTGATAGGTTGCCTCATACTAAGAAACAACATGATTCTATTTGGGTTGTTGTAGATTGAATGACTATGTTGGCTCACTTTCTATCGGTTAAGACTTCTTATAGTGTCGAAGATTATGCTAAGTTGTATATTCGTGAGTTGGTAAAACTGCATGGTGTTCCCTTGTATATTATATTGGATCGACGTACTCAATTCACTATGACTTTTTGGAAGTCATTTCAAAAGGGTCTTGGTACAAAAGTCAAGCTAAGTACCACTTTCCACCCTCAAACTAATAGTCAGGCCGAAAGGACGATTCAAACTTTGGAGGATATGTTAAGGTCATATGTTATAGACTTTAAAGGAAGTTGGGATGAGCATCTACCATTGATTTATTTTGCCTACAATAATAGTTATCACTCTAGCATCCAAATGGCTCATTTTGAAGCATTGTATGGGACAAGGTGTAGGTCCCTAGTGGGATGGTTTAAAGTAGGTGAGATGGCATTGATCGGTCCATATTTGATGCTATATGCTATGGAGAAGGTGAAACTCATAATATAGAAGTTGAAGATGGCTCAAAGTTGTTAAAAGTCCTATTCAAATGTTTGGAAAAGAGACCTCGAATTTGATGTGGATGATTGGGTCTATTTAAAGGTTTCATCTATGAAGGATGTAATGTGTTTTGGTAAGAAAGGAAAATTGAGTCCTAAATATGTTGGACCTTATAAGATATTGAGATATATTGGAAAGGTGGCATATGAGTTAGATTTTCCATTTTAGTTAGCTATGGTTCATCCGGTGTTTCATCTGTCCATGTTAAGGAAGTTTGTGGGTGATCTAAATTCCATTGTTCCATTGGAAGATATGAATGTTGAGGAGAATTTGACTTATGAGAAGGTTCCCGTGGAAATTCTAGACTGACAAGTGAAGAGGCTAAGAAAAAAAGAGGTTGTGTCCATCAAAGTATTGTGGAGAAATAAATAAGTATAGAGTGCTACTTGGGAAGTGGAGGCAGATATGATTAAACGATACTCGTATCCCTTTTTCTCTACTTAAGCCTAAGGTAGTAAGTTGTTATTATTCAAATTGATTGAACTCCTACGTATTCAGTTCTTCTTATATCATTCATATGCACGCATGTTCATGAAGAATTGATTTTAAGTCATGTTTTATGTTAAATTTGAAAATCACATGTTCTATGAATTTTTAAGGTGTCATGATATTCATGTTGGGTTGCTAGTCCTCTTTATGTGTCTTTCCTACACTAGTTGAATCTCATTCGAGGACGAATATTCCCAAGGGGGAGATATTGTACGACACCAGAGGTTTAAAAGTTTTGGACGAAGGGAAAACTTCAACAAAAGGGAACTGACCCTAGGTTTAGATCCAGCCTATGAGTCATAGGTGCCCCTACGAGTCGTAGAAGTAACGCGTAGGGAGGCTACTAAGTAAAGGAATAAGTTGAAGGAAAGGAAGGGCCTATGAGTCAAATTAACAACTCGTAGACAACAAGATGAATCATAAAAGGCCCTCGCAGTGAAACATCAGAGACTCAGAGTTTTTACAGATTTTTAGATATACAGGATGAGTTGGGTCTATGACCCGTAAATATTTTGATGAGTCGTAACAATGAATCGCAGAGGAAGATCAAGGCTTAGAATCTTAGGGTTTCGTAGACCTATAGTATGACTTAAGTCTACGATCCGTAGACTTGAAGACGAGTCGTAGAGCCCAATTCATAGGGTCCAGTCCAAAGTTTAATGAAGGGTATAAGAGTTTTTTTCCCATGTTCAGTCCAATCAATCTAGACATCTTTTGGGCCAAATTCAAACCAATAACTATCCATCCCTTCAAATTCCCCTCATATTCTAATTCAACAACAATAACAACTCCCGCAAGTGGGGCCTGGGAGGGTAGGATGTAGGCAGACCTTACCACTACCTCATGGAGATAGAGAGGTTATTTCCGAATGACCCTCGGCTCGAAAGTCATATTTCCAAGTACGAGAGAAAAAATAATATATATAGCATAAATAAAAAAGAAAAAAAGAAAATAAATAAATAAATAAAAAGTAAAAATAAAAATAAAAATAAAAATAAAATGCAATGCAAAATTTACAAGACAAGAACAATAACTATAGCAAAGTACTACAATAATCAAAGGCAATAGAAACATAACTATAAAGGCACGCCTAGACCTATGACCACCCTAAACCGACACACGGAAAGACACCATTCTATCCCTACTAGTCTTCTACCCTAATCCTCGACCTCCACTCTTTTCTATCTAAAGTTATGTCCTCAGTAATATGGAGTACCGCCATATGTTGTCTAATCACCTCTGTCCAAACAATTTTTGGTCTATCCCTACCCCTCTGCGTAACCCCAAGTCCAATAGCTCGCACCTCCTAACCAGGGCATCGATTCCCCTTCTCTGCATATAACCAAACCATCCCAGTCTTGCTTCTCTCATCTTGTCAACCACGGATGACACTCTCACCTTCTCTCGAATAACCTTAGTACTGATCTTATCACTCCCAATGTGTCCACACATCCATCTCAGCATCCTCATCTCCACAACATGCAACTTCTGAACATGAGAGTTCTTTACTGGCCAATATTCCACTTTATATAACAATGCTAGTCTAACAACCATTCGGTAGAACTTACCTTTAAGTTTAGGCAGTACTTTTTTATCACAAGGGACTCTAGAGGCTAGCCTCTATTTCAACCATCTAGACCTAATGCAGTGCGTAACATCATCATCGATGTCCCCACTACTCTGGATGAAGGATCCAAGATATCTAAAGCTTTTTGTCTTAAGGAGGTAGAAAGCCTCACTTCCCTTCCCTTTTCATCTATCGCAACACTAAATTTGCACTCCAAGTATTCTATTTTGGTCCTGCTCAATCTAAACCCTTTGGACTCTAGCATTTGTTTCCAAACCTTCAACCTATCATTAACTTTATTTCGAGTCTCATCAATCAAAACTATATCATCCGTAAATAGCATACACTATGGAACCTCCTCCTAAATAGACCGTGTCAGCTCATCCATCACCAAGGCATAAAAGAAAAGGGCTCAACACCAATCCCTGGTGTAGTCCCACCACAATAGGGAAATGCTCTGAGTCACCTCCCACCATCCTAACCCGAATCTTGGCTCCATCATACATGCCCTTTATCACCCTAATATACACCATCGGGACACCTTTATCCTCCAGACACCTCTAGAGAACATCGCTTGGAACTTTGTCATAAGCCTTTTCAAGGTCAATAAACACCATATGGAGATTCCTTTTTATTACTCTAAATTTCTCCACCAGTCTCCGCATAAGATGGATTGCTTCAATAGTCGACCTTTCCAACATCAATTCAAACTGGTTCTCTAAGACTGACACTCCTTTCCTCACCCTATTCTCCACCACTCTCTCTCAAAGCTTCATAGTGTGGCTTATTAGTTTGATACCCATGTAATTATTATAGTTTTGGATATCACCATTGTTCTTATATAATGGAACCATAGTACTCCACGTCTATTTATCAGGCATCTTAGCAATCTTCAAAATAATATTAAACAACTTAGTCAACCATGTTACACCCCATACTTTTAAACTCGGAATATCTCTTAAGTTTCTTAGATATTATCATATGAGTCGGATAAGCTACAACACTATCAAATGACTTTAATGAAGGGAGAATGGGATACCCCAAAGTAGAGAAGGTTGGAAATAGAGGCATAGGAATTCGGAAGGAATTGGAGGCCAAGTAATGAGTCGTAGGACTCGATTTACCTACGTAGGTCACTAACTTAGAATTCGTACATACCTACACTACTTGAGGATATACTAAGCTTATGTAGCCCGGATAACATAGGTTGTTGAGATAAGATGAGATTACGATCCCACGGGGAAGGGAAAAAAATGACGTGTGGCAGCCAATGATGGAGTGACACATGGAAGTACCTCAAGCAAGCAGGTGACCCACTTTCTAGGGGTAAAGTAGGTGACCCACCTTCTTGGGGGTGGTGGGCCCTACTGCCACGTGACAGCCCCACCTTGCTTGCATGGATAAGGTGGTCCAATAGGGGGTAACACATGTCACCCCTTGGGACAACCCATATAGGTGTATATGTATTACATACTTTAGTTTTATCCCTTAAACTTCAGCATCAATAAGAGAAAACAAACCCTAATTTAGAGAGAAAAGTGTGGCGGCCTAGGAGAAAAAATAAGGTACGTTCTAATTTTGCTCCATAAATTAATTATCCAGTATATACCATAATGATATGGAGGTATTATAAGTATAAAATCATGGCTTGGTAAATCCAAAATGGACAGCAAACAGTCCACACAGTTTCAGCGCGACTAAAGAAATTCCGAGGCGCAATTTTGGCTAGTTTTAGCCAATTTTGGGTAAGGTAAGGCTTTTTCTTTAAATTTAAACTTTATGGGGTTGTTATGTACTGTATTATACCTTTTATACTTCTGGGAGTATAAAAAAAAAGTCATGGAAATGCTCGATGGTAGAAACAATCAAAATTGAAGTCGTCGTAGTTAAATTGTAGTCGAAATGAGGCGTTGTATGTGTGGAGGATGATGCTGGTTGTGTGGTATGTGTTGCAGGGTCTAATTGTGTCCTAAAATATGTGGGGGATCTTATGGTTTCATCCACACGACCCCCACTTCATACGATTAAAGGTTTTACAAAATGGAAACCAAAAACCTTTTGGTACCATAGTTCGAGCGAGTCGTTTGGAGTTGTATTTTGTAATATTGAGGTGAATTAATTGTATATGTACTACTGGTTTTTTTTGATATGGTTGATGAAACTGTGGCCGAGTTGGAATCTCGGGAATGTTGAAGTTATAGAGGAAGTGCTGCCCGATTTTCGTTAACTCTTTAACTAGTTAAGGAACTAGTCGAGAAAGCGAGCGAAGGGTTGAGTTCTATGAATACTTATGTGTAGGATAAGGTGATGGAAAGCCAAGGGTTGTTAATACTCGTATTTCTTTTATGTTACTTAGGTTTAAAAGACGACGAGACGAACGGGATAAGAAGTAACCCATAATAGGTATGTGAAGCTTCCCCTTGGCATGTGTTGGAGTAAGTATGTAAAGCTATTTTTCATTCCTTTTGGGCATGTCTTAGACTCAAGTAAATTGTATGTGAAATGAGGGGATAATTCCATTCCCATAACTCCAAGTACGCCTCATAATCCCTGTCCACTACTTAGTATTGGAACTCCGGCAAGAATTGAGTATTGCCTATTAAGGCTTCTACAAGTTAGAAAGTAGTGTGTGGAAAATTATCTCTTCCTTCTTTTGATAAGTACTTGGTATGAAAATGAGATCGTGATGCCATAGTTGTTCATCGAGACCCGGGATGGTCCGGGTATGAAATATACACGATGACCATATGAAGGGAAGTATAGACTATATAAAGCTTATTCTCTTTCTTTTCTAGCATGTCGTAGTTGTAAGTGAAATATGATATGAGATCCGGGGTAACTCCATTCTTAGCATCTCTTATTTACTTCTGAATATTAAACTCCTATAATAGTTGAACTATTTCTCTGGAAACTTTTATATGTTAAAGAGGTACCAAATGTACAGGCCCCAAGTCTTAAAGACTATACAATACTAAGTATTTTTGATTCTATAAACGATTTGGCCCTATGTTAATACATGTCTAGGGTCCCCGAGATTACAATTGAGACAGCCCATAATAGCATTTAGAGGACACTCGAGATGACTATACCACTACTCGGGTCCTCAGGAAAAAGCTTAACTTTCTTATTCTGTCGAGTCTCAGATATAATTTAAATTGCATATAGTTACTCACTAATCTATTTGTATATACTGTAACACTTCTTCGCCGAGTCTCGGTCCAGTTATCAAATTCATGCAATTTACTATATTGTCCACCACCCCTCACCAGAGGGCCGGGTACATATGTATATATATGATGATGTATTGTAATAAGGTGGTGATGGCACTAGGGCCATGATGGTTTTACAGATATAATTCACCGGACCCCTGAAAGGGATGGCTATATTGTATGATATGAGCATGTATTCTTTTGTAATTCACAGAGTACAGGTACAGGTTTCTGATTTGATAATTTGTTCCCCTACTTCTCTATTTCGAATATACGTCCAGTTGTATTATGTTACATTTTACATAGTTAGTACATATGTCGTACTGACCCCCCTTTCTTCGGGAAGCTGCTTTTCATACCCGCAAGTACAGGTACAGGTTT
Organism: Solanum dulcamara; assembly: GCF_947179165.1. Lineage (NCBI taxonomy): Eukaryota > Viridiplantae > Streptophyta > Magnoliopsida > Solanales > Solanaceae > Solanum > Solanum dulcamara. Next base: position 73,839,446 of record NC_077237.1, read on the forward strand.
TGGGAGTCCATCATCTTAGGATTCCGCTCGACTCAGCTAGAGGAGGCTCCATTGTATCGGAGCCTAGTTTTTAATACTGACCATTGATGTATAAAATTGTTTTGTCTATTTAGGGGTACGGTGGGGGCCCTGTCCCACCATATGTTGTCGTTAATATTTTTAGAGGTCTGCAGACATGTATATGTGGGTTGTATGTGTTAGTTTGGTTCAGCTGGTTCTATATGATATATAATATATGTTATTATGTTATGGCAGCCTTGTCGGCTTACGTGCCCTTTCATGCTATGATGCAAATGAAAGAGGCTACAGATATACAAAAATGTTATTGCCCAATAAGGCTCTGATGCATGACATTGTGTTGTTTGTAGTCCGGTTTGACTACACTTGATTTATATGCATTGCATGTTTATAATTCGATGTGACCACAGCTGATAGATATGTATACAGGGGGTCTAGGTCGTACCCTAGTCGTGGCTTACGGGGTTGGGTCGTGACAAACCACTTCAAACCTGCCTTGTTAGTACTCTTCCCAAAGTCCACTGGAATCTCATCGGGCCCTGTTGCTCTCCCCCTTCTCATCCTGCTAACAACACATCTAACCTCCTCAACCTTAAAACACCTGCAGTACCCAAAGTCTCAAAGACTATGAGAGTATGCAAAGGCCTCTATCACCCTTCCGGAAGAGTAAGTAGTCAATCTGAGTCCTAGCTACTGTGCTACTAAAGGTGACCAACTGATTATCCCTCTTCAAAAAACACAAATAGAAATAACCAACTCAAAAGCTTTTGCAAAATTCGATAGAGAAACACCGCCGCCATTCTTTTCCCCAAAACCAAAGCCTCCATGGACATCATCAAAACCATTAGAAGTTGTATCAATATGACCATTGAAATTTCCATCAATGAAAATCTTTTCGGTATTAGGTATACCTCATTACTTCATCCAAATCCTCCCAAAAAAGCCTTTTGACTTCTTCATCCAGACCCATATGGGGTGCATACGCACTAACAACGTTCAAAAAATGTCTACCTATAACTAGATTAATAAATATCATCCTATCACTGATCTTTTTTATCTCTACCACACACACCCTAAGGTCCACATTGAATGAATACCTACTCCATTCCTATCCCTTGAGCCTACTGAGTACCATAATTTAAATTCTTCCACATCCTAAGATTTGGAACCTACCCATCTAGTCTCTTGAACACAGGCTATATTAATATTTCTCCTCTTAAGACTCTTCACCAGCTCTATGGACTTTTCTGTAAGTGACCCTATGTTCCATGATCCTACTCTCAACTTATGAAAACCTGTCTCCCTCTTACTACTATTTCCCTCGCCTTCACTCCTAATTGAGGGCATGACCCTAGTCCACCATCAGTAACCAAAGCCACTAAAATGATATGAACTAGAAAGTGGAAAAAAAACTGATAACAAATAAATTAAAAGAATACAAGCAACGAGCTAATAATTGACACTATAGAATATATAATAAAGAGACAACCTACATTAGATAATATGCAAATCAACAACCCTAGACACTAAGTGAAGAAGGAAAGTGAATAACAATAACTAAAACACTGAAGGTAGGAACTAGTAAAGAAGAATAGTAATCAAACTTCAAATAATTAGTTGAGGAGAGGAAAGATAGATCCTGGCCCAGAGATATTTAGTCGCCGGAAAGTTCCTCGAAAAGATCTCACCGAAAATTACTAGATCTAGGTCCGATCTAAATAGATCTAGAGGTATTTTACCGGGAAACAAAAAAAGAAGAAGAAGAAGAAGAAATAAACAAAGAAAGAGAATTTCGCCAAAAAAGGATCCTATTGTTCGCTGGATAGCCGGTAAACTTCGCCGGAGTAATATAGCAGCTCAAGATTTCAATAGCAGTTGGAGGAGATGGAACACCAACCTCATAAAGCAACAACTTCATAATGGCCCCGCTTTAACATGTTTCTCATATCTTTGCAGGAAAACCATCCCCCACAATAGTCGAGGATGGTTATAACAATTTATGATTATTGTGAATAGTTGGAAGAATTCAAGTCATAAGAGACAATCCCCAAAAAGAATACAATAACAAGTGATTCTTGCAGGAAATTGGAAGAACACACCAATGTATAATCTCTAAGGAATATTTCAAAAATAATACAATGATAAGTGTCCTCACCGATGGTTGAGAGGACACAATGGTGATGGCCTCTCGACATTGATATGATAATGGCCCTCTTGACAATTATATTACCACTTCCGGTAATATAATATGAATGGCCCTATTGCCAATGATATTACCACTTTCGGTAATATAATATGAATGGCCCTCTTGACAATAATATTACCACTTTCGATAATATAATATGAATGACCCTCTTGGCAATGAATAAGCAATGTCATCCTCTTGGTTGATTTGAATGATGCATGACCCTCTTGGTAATGCAATGAAAATGAAATGGCCCTCTTGGCAATACAATGTAATGAAATGACCCTCTCGGCAAATAAATATGCAAATGTCATCCTCTTGGATGATTTGAAAGATGCATGACCTTTTTACAAGTGCAACGCAATGAAATAGCCCTCTCGGTAATGATATAATGATGGCCCTCTCAGCAATGATATGATAATGATGATGGCCCTCTCAGCAATAATATGATGATGATGATGATGGCCCTCTCGGCAATGATATGATAATGATGATGTTCCTCTCTACAATGATATGATAATGGTGATGGCCCTCTCGGTAATAATATGATGATGGCCCTTTCGGCAATGTTATGATAATGGTGATGGCCCTCTCGGTAATAATATGATGATGACCCTCTCAGGTAATGATATGATAATGTTGATGGCCCTCTCGGCAATGATATGATAATGGCCCTCTTGGCAATGATATTACCACTTCTGGTAAAATAATATGAATGGCCCTCTTGTCAATGATATTACCAGTTCCAGTAATATAATATAAATGCCCTCTTGACAATAATATTACCACTTTCGAAAATATAATATGAATGGCCCTCTTGAAAATGAATATGCAATATCATCCTCTTTGATGATTTGAATGATACATGACCCTCTTGGTAATGCAATAAAAATGAAATGATCCTCTTGGCAATGCAATATAATAAAACGGCCCTCTCAGCAAATAAATATGCAAATGTCATCCTCTTGGATGATTTGAATGATGCTCGACCTTTTTGGCAATGCAATGTAATGAAATAGCCCTCTCGGCAATAATATGATAATGGACCTCTCGACAATGATATGATAATGATAATGGCCCTCTCGGCAATGATATGATGATGATGGCCCTCCGAATCCTAGTAAGGAAGTTGTCTTATTCAAACAAAGCTCCGAAAAAAGGTATTTCATTAAAAGAAGGTTCATCTCACCAACCATGGAAAGATCTAGATCCATTTGACATCATCCATGACATCAATAGTCCTCCATTTGACATCATCCATGAGATCAATATCCTCCATTGAATTTTCAAGATCATCTTTTATAATTATTTTTATTTATTCTTAAGTCCCTCCTCCACACCTATAAATACTCATCTTATTTCCTCATTTTATTCATCAATTTTTTTCAAGCAACTCTTTTCTCTATACACTTTTTTACTCATTCTCAAATATAGTTTTAGTTTTTAGTAGTATAGAAATACTATTCCAATGATTCTTATACTACGGGTAGTATACATAACGCTCCAGCGAGAAGAAAAGGCTAGAGGTTCAAGAGTGTTCATTGAGTTTTTTAATTTGGAGTAAAACTTTGGATTCCAAGTATGTAAGGCTATTCAGAGCATTGGATTGAGTTCGTCCATGCGCCCAATATTTAAATTCATCGTAATTGAGTTATAGTTGAGTTTTACCCCAATTCTTGAAATCTAAATGAGTTAATGCTTCTTCTATTGAGTTAGATATATTTATACATTGAGATTATTATTATTTTTATCTCTCATATTATTAGAATTATTGTTCGTGGCTACTATTCTATGAACCCTAATTGATTTGATGTTCATGAATATTTTTACGCGTGTTTTGACTAAAAATGTTGGATTTTAATATTCATTGATAAAAAAAAGTAATTTGAATTAATACTATATATATATTTTATTAAGTTTTGAAAGTGCAAAAGATTTAAGTTAAAATGAATTTGATTCTTTAGATTAAATGATGTTTTGAGCGAGATATTTTGATAAGATGTAAATGATGTTTTGAATTATAATGATTGGTAAAAAGGTAATGAGATGAGTTTGACAATTAGGTTAATATGAGCACATATTTTGGGAGTAGTATTGAGCACCGAGTTGGGTAAGAATTTAATTGATTCAAATTCTAAAACTACGTAGCCAGCGTAGGATGGAGGCTATGCCTGTTAAGTCCCAAAAAGAGGACTTTGATGATTGGATCCAAGATGGTGATGTCCTTTACCCTGGCAAGGTATTGGATAGATGTGGCAACGACATCGCTTTATTGTATCATCACTAGCTCATAAGTGATGGTCATCGATTAGATAAACTCCCAAATAAGTAACCATTGCTTATTAATATTATTTTTAAACTTGCATTACATATTGATGTTGAGATAATGTTGAGATCTGAGCTGAGTCTTCTTGAGAGGAGTTTCTGGATACCTGTCCTTACTTTCTTTCCATTTTACATACTCGTATATTCCATGCACTGACGTCATTCGACCTGGATCATTTTATGATGCAAAAATAGGTGTTAGAGATCCTCAACAGGCGCATTGTTGAAGATCATTACTTTCCAGCTATTTGGTGAGTCCTTCTTGTATTCGGAGGAACTCTTTATCCTTTGATTATTGTTGAGTATTATATTTTTTTAAGGTAGTCATGGACAAGTCATCAACATCGTCTAATAGTGTTAGAGGCTTCGTAGATAAAGTTTGATGATATAATTAGAGTAGTTCTCCTTTAAAACTACTTCTTCTAAGGATTATTTATTTTCTTTGATGTTGATGATGGTGATCCCACATAAGTATTCTTATTTTTACTTAAGTCTTCCGCTGATGAACGAATGAGTGATGAGACCAAGTAGTTCTCTCGAAGGCCAGAGATGATTTCTGAGTGTCGGCCACGCCTAGGGTACCTTATCGGGGCATAACAAATAGTACAACCCAAGTATCAAATACGATCTCAACAATCAATATAGTGATTGATAAAATGACAAAGATGAATGAGTAATGATATGCAATGCAATGTCACATATAGTGATGCATGTCTGTCCTAAAAGATACACATCCATTGACTAGCAGGCCGGAACCTATGGGGGCAACATATGGACCACGTATCCATTGGAACCATTTTCCTTCGGCATACCTTGTCTCTCGCTGGAACGATTCCCATTTGGCATAATCATCGAATCAAATTTCATCTCAAAGTATTAAAACCAATGCAAATAGGCAATGTCCATGTAAAATATAATGATGGAATGATAATATCAATAATTCACAAGTCATATCTCAACAGCAAGTTCGAATATTCACAATAAGTCAAATATCAACTCATATCACAATAGTGTCATGACCCAACCCCATGGGCTGTGACTAGTGCTCGGACTGGACACTCATATACACACCTATTATCTATAATCAATCAGGAACTACACATGATATGGGACCTATACGGGCAGAACGTCATCTCAAAACTGTCACACACACATATATATATACATATATATATATATATATACATCAAAACCACCTGTCTCCTGAGGAGTCACAATCATCAAAAGATAACATCGTACGTAAGCCGACAAGATTGTCATACCATGTGGGAACGTTCCCAAACATAAGTCATACTAGTATAGCTGGATAACATCTATATACAACCCACACATGTCTACAGACCTCTAAGAGTATTAACAGTAGCATATGACGGGACAAGACACCGTCGTACCCCTGGATAAACAAATATATACATCAAAAGGATCGGTACCAAAAATCTAGGCTTTGGGACAATAGAGCACTCAAAAACAACTGAGTGAAAATTCTAAGCTGGCGGATCCCCGAAATAAGTATCTGTACCTGCGGGCATAAAATGCAGCCCCCCTCCCCGAAGAGAGTGGGTCAGTACGAAATATGTACTGAGTATATAAAGCATAAAATACCATAAAAGAGATCACATCTGAAATAGAGATTCAGAAAACAAGTATAATAATCAAGAAATCACTGTACCTGTATTTTATACATAAAGTCATACTTATCATTGTCATATGACATACCGAGCCATTATGTGACTCGGTGAATAAAGTCATGTACATGTATACCGTACCCGGCTGGTCATAGGACGCGGTGTCATAATCATATCATCATAACATCGTATTATCATATCACGTACCCAACCCTCTAGTAAGGGACTCAGTGAATAATATAGTGGAATCCATACATGATAACATACCCGGCCTATCGTAGGACTCGGTGGATAATACAATAACAATATGCACGAATAAGGTATCATTAGCAACCATGTACAATTAGATCATCATCTGAGACTCAATAGAATAAGTAGAATAATTAACACTCGAATGCCTAAAGTATGGAATTTATTAGCGAAGATTGTTAGTCCGCGCCAGGTCTTAACTATCATTAATCTTCCAAGCTCAACAAGAACAACAACATATCAAAACAGCCCCTAACTAACAACATAAAGATACTCGAAAACCTTGTGAATACTTGTGAACACACCAAGGAAACCACATAAGATTTTTACACCATATTTCGTACTATCTTCTCATCTAATTTTGTGAGACATAACAGTAGCCACAAGACAACTATATCACCTATTAATATGCAAGTAAACTACATTTTTATCACTATAATTCTTACAACAGCCCACAAACCAATTTAACTTCAACTTTAACCATTAAATACCTTCATTCTCATCATAAAATCCATAACAATAATAATCAAAATACTAAGCAAAATCAGTCCACTATCATCTACACCAAACAGCCCCCAACGTCTCCCATCATGCTTCAACATCAACACCCATAATTTTATACATTCATCACACATTTACCAATTTATACAAGTTCAAATTACCTCCGAGATGTGTAAAAAGATTGAATCTTACCTGAAGCTATAATGACACAATTTGCTTGAAAACTTGGGGACTTGATTCAACCACGTTTTTGTTGCCCTAATGACCCAATCCTTGCTTCCATCACCTTGAAAAATCACCACACTTGACCCTAAATTTTCTCCCTTAAGCCTTAACTTGGCCGAGAGTCTCTTTCTCTAAACTTTTCACTTCTCTATCTAAATTAATTTGCTCAAGATGGAAATGGAATTGTGTTTCCAACATTATCCATTAAGGCATTGCTTTATAGACAGCCTTATAGCCTCCCACGTGTCCTCCTATATGGCACCTATCTATCTTATTAATTAACTAATTTGGGTGGGGACCACACAAGCACTTAGGTTAATTAATTTAATCAATCACTAATTCCTACTTAGACATCTAATACCAATTAAATGAATTTCTAATCTCCAAAATACATTTTAATTAGAATTGGAAATTAAAGATTTCTATTTCGTGTCCGAAAATGATCCCGTCTTTAACTTGAGTCAATTCTCTTGCGAATAACTCAATGTATGAAAATACGGAATATAACAAACAGTAGATTCAAATATTCACAATAGCTCAAGTATCAACTCTTATTGAACACAACATGTATAAATCCTCTCATTTCAACATTTATTACCCATTTAATTCAATATAAATCTGCTTAAACATCAATTATCCTCATCTAATCTCCAAAAGCACTTTCCATCACTTACAAACACGTACAAACATGAATACATGTACAAGCTTAGACATAGGTTTAGAAATTCATCTGCCTCGATTTCAACCTCAAACTACACCGAAATCTGAGCTTTACCCTACGCCGACATTCCGAATCAAGATAATCTATTCAAATAAGCAATCTCAATAAGAATACGAGTCTAACGTTACCCAATTTGATATTTTTAACATCGGGCACAAAACTGACCCGAAATACCCAATTTCGAAAAGCGAACAGAAATCTGAAAATTTTTACATGGAAATGATCTTTGAGGTATTTAGAAACTATTAGTGAAAATGGAATTGAATTTGAACGTAAAATCATCAAAATATTAAAACTTAGTTTCTTGAAAAACCTTCAAGGTTGGAGTTCAATAATCCATGATTTAGAGGCTAAAAACAACATATAATAGATGGGTAATGACCAAATCGGTTAGAAATTACTTACCCAGTCGATATCCCTCGAAAATCTCTCAAGAATCATCTCTCCCAAGGTCCCCAAGGTCCTACAATAGAGGAAATGAGGTCTAATTCGCTATTTAGGGATTAAACACTGTTCAGACACATTTTACCCTTCGCAATCGCGATGAACAGTACCTCGCGATCGCGGAGGGTCAACAGGTCAACTCATTTCATCGACCCTCGAGATCGCGACAGTGTCCATGTGATCGCGATGACTGATCGAGCTTAGGCTTCGTGGTCACGACTAAGCCTACGATCGTAAAGAACAATGTTTCAGGCACCAGATGACAGCAAATAACAGCAAAATCTCCAAGTCTAGATACTCGAAATCAACCCTCGGGATTCGTTCGGAATCCCGAGCACACAAACCTTATATGCTACTACACTAATTTCGACGTTACAGACTTGCTGGAACCATCAGAATTCGAATTTGAGGTTTTCTTGACCCTAAAATCGAAAAATCGCAATTAAACTAACTTAGGCCTCCAAAATACCAAAACGGGCTCGAGACCTCTAAAAAAGCAACGAACACTTCTTCTAGTCCAAAAACCATCTCCTGAATCCAAGAAATCATCGAAATTCTATTCCGAGTGTCGAAACTCTGAAAGTTGATCAAAGTCAAACCTTGACCTAAAGTTCATCAAATTCTCAACTCAAGACCTCAATTCTTTGTTACAGTCCCAATTATTATTCTATAAACTCTCCTAGACCAATTTTTCCATTCTGGAGCTGCTGGAATCGATAGGATTTCGTTCTGAGACTCGTAGCCCCGGTTGACCTAAAATACCACTTTTAAACACTTAAAGCTTATGAAAACTCCAAATTTCCAAACCCAAAGTTTTCATAGAATTTTCCCAAAACCGACTCTCGATACAAACCAGAGAAGACTCGGGGCAACTAAGGGGAGGGGTAAAATAGTCATTTCGCAAAAATTTCAAAAATGATCATCGGGATCATTACAAAAAAGTTAACAGATGAGAAGATGAAAAATATATCAATTCCTAATAAAATTTTTGATTTGTGAAAATATATGTCAAAGGTCTCACAGTAAATGAAAAGATAAAACATTCTTGCAATCAAAAACTACAACCATCTTTCTTTTCCTTTTCTTAACTACTCTCTTAATGATAGATATTAATGGGGGGGAAAATCTCTGTTAAACTTTTTAAATATCCACGTCCTTCGTTTATCTTTTCAGTTTTCACATTGTTGCCTAACTAATTTGATATTAAAGAGTTTCTGATCTTTAAAGCAATCCAATTTCAAGATCCTATGATAGCCTTTAAATTGAGGACAATTTTTACTATTTAATGGGGCTAACAAATAAATATTATAAACTAATGAAGATGAGACAAAAGAAAATTAAAGAAGGCAAATGGAGGGGTTTTAGTAGGTATCAGAATTAATTTTTACTTTTCTTCAACCGATAAAATATTCATTAGTAATTTAATTGTGCATCTCTTGGTTTACTTGACAACTGAGAAAATTCATTAGATAAGTAATGATTTTGCAATTGTAACTGCTATACTCATTATAAGTTAAACTTAATGTAAAAGAAATCAATGCTATTAGATATATACATCATTTTTTATTTATTATGATATAGATAATATGAAAATTTAACTATTTAATATATATAATTAATTAGATGTTTTATAATATTTTTAATTCAATATAGAGGTAAAACGATAATTCAACTTTACACTTTGGAGCTTCCCATTTTTAGTAATATATGATTACTAAATTGATTTTCTCTAAAAATTTATAACAAGATTTGACTCATAACATTCATTTGTACTGTAAAAAAATATATCTCATGAATTTTGATTTGGGACCAACACAAAGTATACCTTTCTTTGTTCTTTCTCTATTACCAACTTTTTATGCTAATCTTTCTTATAAAAAACTAGGTTATGAGCACCTTTTGCTTCTACTTTCCTTTTTTTCCTTGGTCAACTTACTTACTTTTTCTTCATTGCCACCTCAATCATGCCCCAAAGATCAAAGTCTTGCCCTTACTCAAAAATTTCTTATCAAAATTAACATACATGAGATTTTCCTCAACAATATATCTTTAGGAAAAGGGGGGGGGGGGCAAGCGAACCCAAGATTTGAAAATAGAGGGGACATCACTACTTAAGGAAAAAGAAAAACACAAAAAAAACCTCATCAGGGTTCAAACTCGCAATGATGCGAGACATAGTCACAACTTCAACCAACGCATCCAAATGCGTTCTTATCATCAGAGTGCACAATTAAATATATCATCTTTTCTTAGATTATCTATACATATATATGTATAATAAAAAAAAGGAAAACTACATAAATTTGACCCATTAGTGAAACTATTTATCCAAATTATTTACTCTTAATGGACCAATGACCCAAACTATTTACGCACCTACCCCACTTTCTCTTTTTTTATTTCATGCATGACGTCAGCATCACAACTATGAATCAATCATCTTTGATACTCCATCGGTATATTGGTACCATATCGGTATCATATAGGACTGAGCTTAATCGTCAGTGATACTTCGTCAGTATATTGATACCCTATCGGTATCATATAGAATTGGGATCTTTCTTTAAGAAATAAATAAGAAACAATTAAGAGAAAATTATGAAAGTCACAATCTTATTTATTAAACTCTAAATTAATAAAAAAAATATTTTTATAACTTTTCTCTCTTTTTGCAAATTTTTGAAAATTTTTTATCTAAATTATGACTCTTTTTAAAACTATTTTTAAATTAAAATATTAAAAAATTGAAACATACATCAGTGATACTATAATAGTATGTAGATATACCGTAATGATATCATGAATGATTGAGTAATCTCATCGAAGGACTGAAGCAAACCTCAATGAAAACACTACTCAGTTATTCTTTGATACCACCAGAGTATACTATACTTTGATGGTATCAAGGAGGAAGAAGAAGACTTTCAATGAAGACACTGTTCAGTTAGTCTTTGCTACCACTAGAGTATATTATACTAGAATGGTATCATGGAGGAAGAAGCAGACCTTCAATGAAGATACCGCTCAGTTACTCTTTGATACCATTAGAGTATCTTCATATATTGTAATATATTGTGATGGTATCAAAGAGGGAAAAAAGGGTGGGCACTGACATCAGCATGACGTTAGTGCGCGAATTTAAAATAAAAAGGGGTATGAAAGTAATGGACATTTAAGGGTAAATAATTTACTTTTTTGGGGTATAAGTATTCTTTTCCCATAAAATAAATTAAAAGTTACTGGGTGCATGTGCACCTTAAATCCACCTAGTGCATCTGCCCGTCCAAAAATATTAAGGACCCAAGGCATTGCTTTAGTGACATTATAGTCGAAGCATCCCTACTCACAAATTTAAAGTGCTAGGTCCTATGGAACTTTCAAGTTCATACATTAAGCTTCAAATATCAGTTCATATTTATTTTTTCAAAGACCAAATGGAATAACAGGGTCTCTCAGAGTCAGGGAGTCAATTTTCCTGCCAGAATTACTTGGCTATCTAACTTTATTACAGTCCTTATGAACTTGATTCTTGCAATCTCTCGGAGTCGATTCCGCAATCTCTTTGGAATCTCAATATGGACCTTAGAAATAACCATCCATGTTGAAGAACCAGTTCCTCAGTTTTGAAGTGGACTTCAGAGTCTATACAAACTCTGGCTATCAGTCTGATCACATAACTCCCTGAACATTCTCACTGCCTACATTAGGCTTGAAGGATAATCACTTAATTAGGATTTCAAGTACAATATACCATTCAAAATAGATAAATTAGGACACAACCAGTTGCAAGCTCCTCTTACCAAGTCACTTCACAACAACATTACTTTATCTTTCATCTAACAATCTCAATGTCAACTTCTTTTCAAACCTCAAAAAGCTTTTATATGTACATCTTTCATATACTAATAATTTCACTTTCCAAGTATGAGGATTAAGTCAATTCCAAATCTCTTATATACTTATTCTTGCCCGCTAGTGAAGTAAATGAATTGCATCTATTGAGATCCTCAGAGCAGCTACAGAAGTTTTGGATCTTTCAAATAACAAGATTTTTCAAGGTAGAATTCCTGATTGCGCGTGATCTAATTGAATGCTTTCACTTTCCCTGACATTTCTTAATCTATACTGATTCCTGAAAGTTTGGTCATTGAATAAGTAATCCTAGAAGATAAATCCATGATTATTCTACAAGTATATCATGGATTGTTTTACATTTTACACTTAAGGATTTTACCATACTATAGTTGCATAACATATGACAATCAAATCAAAAGTTTTCAAATTGGAAGTAAACTATGCCAAAACCATCACTCCCTCACACTGAACAGAATCAGGGACCCCTTTATTTTCTCGTAATCTGAGAAAATAAAAGCAATTACAAAGAAGCCAACAATTTACATAAAAGACCACAGTATTAAGTTTGTTAGACACCCTAGATCTATACAATGACAAAGAATCAATTTCCAGCTAAATTCTCCTACTTGCTGCTTCCTTGAAAGTACCTATCCTATGTTACATAGATGAGCGGAAAGAGAACATGTACTTACACCCTTAGGAAAGAGAAAAAAGAACAATACAGACTCATCCCAATAGGTTTAAAGTGCTTGAATTGGAACAGTTTCACCCTTGGTAATCTCTGAGCTTTTGACTGGTGTGCTAGAATGAAAAGCGGATTGCCGTGATGGTTCTGCTGTTAGCTTAAGGGATAGGGGTGACGGCTCAATATGGCCAGAACCAGCGTCTGCTAAAGAGAGCTGGGACATTCCCACTAGTTCATCTACATTCACGGGTTCTTTAGGGACAGTTGGAATTGGCTTGAGGATCTGATGATGGGATGGCTCTGCTCCTCTATCTTCAGGGAGCGGAAAGGCATTTGATGGCCAGAAGGGATATGGAACTGGAATGTAAGCTGGGAAGAATGCTGGAAATACTGAAGGAATCGTGCTGGTTGTGGTATTTGGTTTCGTTTCTTCAACAGGTTCACTTGGAGTGGTTTCCATGGATTCAAAATCTGACTTGAGAGAAAGATCTAAGGAAGGGAGTGAATCTGCGAAATCAGTTTCGATTGTTTTTGTTGCAGGTGTCAACTGTTCCTTATCACTTTCCATTGCTCTAGGTGGGAGCATAAATTGTTCTTCAGGAAGTGGATGGGAAGCATCAGTAGCCTGTTTAACATCATAAAAAGGAGAACATTTAAAAGGATCAAAACAAAAGTCTGAAGAAAGGACTTTACCAAAAGCCCCAGATAACAAAGCAAAACATGGAAATCAGAAGCTCAAATTTCACCCTAGGAAACAGGAAGTAGACTTTTCTCATACGTTGTAAAATGTGATCAATGACCAAGTAACTAAGAGTCGACACTCGACACGCTGCAACATGTCGACTGCCTATGCATTTGGCTGGGGTTGGGCATAGTTTTTAGGCCTCAATGATAGTGCAGAGCAATCCCTATAAGGTCACAATACGATCATTATCCAAAGCTTAAGTTTAAGAAGCAAGACGAACCATATCAGCAACAATGTCAAAAAGACTGGATCTTCTCTTTCTCCGAGTAGCATTACTCTGCCGAATAAAATACTTCTGGGCATGGCTAGCTACTTGGGTAGGAGTCCTTGATGTCACAAAGTTTCGCGAAATACCCCGCCAATCTCCTTTGCCCAATTTTTGCAGACCGATCAAGAAAAGCCGGTGTTCTTCCTCTGTCCACGGAACGCCTACAAACACATCCGAGAAATAAGTTCACAACCAACCTTCCTCCGTACAGCTAGGTGATAGATTGTCACCCAAAGTTGGAGTTAGTGACAAAACTCTCTTAACAAATCATCCCAACAAACAAAAGTGAGATCCAAAAAGGAAAGGGAAAACTGTTGAATATTTGCTTCTGTTAGTGCTGATTTACTAGAATAATAAATAGTATGTAGAGTCTTTGTTTAAATCTAAATTTAGTTAGATAAGTTTAGTTAAGATATTTAAGGTTTTTGAATTTTACTCTATAAATTTCTGCAGATTTTTTTTTCTCAATTGACTATTTAAAGGCCTCTATGCTTAATACAAATTAAGAGACAATTTCAATCATTTTTAATCTTTATGCTGATCCACCGTTTTTAAAAACCCAACAGTGGTATCAGATCTTACATTGATCTAATTTTATTGGATCTGTGAGTTCATTGAAGAAGAAAAACTTCCATTCACTTAACTATACCTATTATCAATTCATTTTTTAACTCGTGCTTATTTAATGCATGAGCCTCTTTTTAACTCTTGCTTACTTTTAACGTAGGGATATTTTCAACCCATACTTATTTTAATCCATGCCTATTTTAATCATGACAGGCATCAATATCTTTTTGAATGCCCCCACAGAGTTTCACGAATGAAAACTATCAAAATAGGTCAATGAAGTTCAAGTCTTACTTTGGAAACCTATGATCTATGAGACATTATGATGGAAGAAAAATCCTTACGACAATTTTTTGCAAATCCTGCCGTTATCCAAATTAAAGCACATTCAAAAGATCAAGCATACAAGACAATATTATTGAGGATGATTTTGATGCACAAAATCAAAAGAAGAAAAGGAAAGAAGAAGGACAAGTCATGTTCAAGTGTGCAAGTTCAACAACACTCAAAAGAATTCACAAGCACAAACTAACAAAGTAGAAATGGAGGAACAACTTGTAACACCTTATGTTATCCTAACCTAAACTAGGCTCGATGACTAGGAGAAAAGCGAGCAAAAGAACTGACTTTGAGGACCACGAATGTTCTCTACGATTCATAGAGGTTCCTACGAGTCGTTCCTACGACTCGTAGATCCTGCCAACACTTAATAAAATTATGGGATCCTGAGAAGCCACCTACGACTGCCATTACGAGTCATAATTAATTCTACGAGTCATAGACACGACTCCTAGAAGCACCAGGCACTTAACCAAATCTCAGAGCTCGAATGTCACTCCTCCGAGTCAAATTGTTGACTCGTCAAAGAGTATACGATTCGTAAAGGTCAAAGAGTATACGAGTCGTTCCTCGTATGAAAAGTTCAGAGACTCAGTTTTTTCTGATTTTCAAAGACTTGCGGGATGAGTCAAGTATACAACTCGTCGAGTGGTTTACGACTCGTAGACCTGAGTCGTAGTCCATAATCTTTTCTAGCCCAATTCCACAATTGAAAATGACGACCCTTAGAAATTTCTACGGGTCGTAGAAACGTTTCATAGACGTCAAATTTCAGGTTTTAATGAAGGGTATTCGTGTCTTTTCCCACCCTTCCCAAACTAAAACCTTGACATTTTGGGACTATTTTGAGTCCCTTAACAGTACCCTAAACACCTAGACTCTCATTAACACTTACACAAATTGAGAGCGAGGATTTGAGAAGAGGAGAAAGGTTAGGGTTCAAGTTCTTCAAGCGAGGTCTTCGAGTTCTCGATTGTTCTTTGAGTCCAGGTATGAAGGCTGAACTAAAACATGGATTTTGTTCCTCCATGTGACTATGATTGTGATAGGTGGATTGTGAATGGATTGAGGCCCCATTGATGTGCTCCTTGAGAATTTCTTTTCTAAAACTTACACTTTTTACTGATTATTATTATGTTCATGCTTTTCTACGAATGAATTCCTTGAATGATTGGAACTACTTGTTTCGTAAACCCTAATAGCATGTTGATTGATAGTGAATTGTATATATCTAAAGATCAAGTCTAGAGTCTTGAAATTATGAATGTACAATTGTGATTGGGATGTGAACATGATAATAGTGCTGATGAATTGATAGTCCTTTATACTTTCATAATTGAACCCAAGCGAATGGTCTCAATTGAATGTTATCATAAATGATTGTCTAAAACTTCTCTTAAAATAAATGATTGGGAATGATTGGGAAATTGATTGGTTGCGAGGATTGATTTGATAGGACGGAGGAGTTGAAAAGAGTCCAATAGAGACTTATTAATTTGGTTTGATTTGGATTGATTGTCTTATGAACTTTGAGTCATGAGAGGAGTATCGAGCACCGAATTGGGTAAGAGTAAATAATAAGTCGAACTCAATAACTACGTCGCCAAACATAGGAGAGGATTGAACCGTTAAGTCGGATGTTTCCTTAAATATTGTCCTGACATTATAGGACTTGATTGGTTTTGGATCCATGATTGGTTGATTCGTTCTTGCCCTGGCAAGGTATTGAACGGATGTGGCAACAATGTCGGCTTGTTGTACTATCACTGGCTTATAAGTGATGGTTGTCGGATAAGAGAAACTCCCATATAGGTTTTGATAGTACTCTGATTGAATTGGAATGGAATGGATTAGATTGTATATGATTGGTCCTTGTCTAAATCTTATTCTTGTTTAGACTTAGGACATCTTGATTGAGTTATTCACCGTTCTGATTTGAGATCTCTGAGTTGATTCGATTCTACCTTGATGCATGTTTCATTCTGTTATGTTACATACTCGTACATTTCATGTACTGACATCTATTTGGGCAAGCATCATTTTATGATGCAGAGACAAGTACTAGAAATCATCAACAGGCGCATCGTTAAGGATCTATTCACATTCAGCTATTTCGTGAGTCATCCCTCCATTCAAGAGGATACCACATTCATCTTCCTATCCTTGAGTTTAGTTTTCTTCATTTGATTTGAGTTAACCATGAAGACAGTTGATAGAGGCTTCATAGACTAGATCGTTGATGTTGTCGATTTGTTTTGTTATTGGCTAGTTTCATTCTTACTAGACTTGTAGATTTGTTGATTGGAAAGATTGTTGGCCTTTGGCCTTATTTATGAGTAATGTGTTGATGAGTTGAGTCTTCCACTGATAGATTGTGATTGAATGAATGTGTGATTGAACTAGGTGGTTCTCTTGAGGACCAGCAATGGTCTTCAAGTGCCGGTCATGTCTAGAGTACCCTCCCGAGACGTGAAACAACTTTTTTAGATTGCAGCAATTGAAGTAGATGAGTGTCGAATATTTGTTTTTGTTACTACTAATTTATACGAATAATAAGTAGTTTACTTGTAGGACAAGTCTTTGTTTAAATTTAAATTTAGTGAGATATCTTAGGTCCTTGAATTTCATTATGCAATTTTTTTTTGAAGATTTTCTATTTTTAAGTTGGCTATTTAAAAATCATACACAACAACATACCCAGTATAGTCCCGCACGGTAAGGTCCGGGAAGGATAGAATTTACGCAGACCTTACTTCTACCTTAGAAGTGAGGTAGACAGGTTGCTTCCGATCGACCCCAGTCTCAAGACAAAAAATGTTTAGAAAAAGACATAATGGAAGTACAAGAAAAAATACAAACAAACTGCACGAAATAATAGATAGTAACAGAAATCAAAGAACAACAAACAACAACATACCCAGTGAAATCCCACTAGTGGGATCTGGGAAGGGTAAAGTGTACGCAGACTTTACCACTATCTCATGGAGGTAGAGAGGCTGTTTTCGAAAGACCCTCGGCTCGATTGTATCAGCTCCAAGCGAAACGAAACAATATATATAGCATGGCATCTAAAACGAAGAGTAAAATAAATACTACACCACACAAACAATAGTAGTAACAAAATAATGTGGTAATCGAACAGTAACAACACAACCATAAAAGGCCCGACTAGTCCTATGGCCAACCTAAAACCTTCTTACCCTACTAACATTCTACCCTAATACGCGACCTCCACACCTGTCTATCTAAGGTCATGTTCTCAGTGATATGAAGCAGCGTCATATACTATCTAATCACCTCCCCCAATAATTTTTAGGTCTACCCCTACCCCTCCGCATAACCCCTACAACCAACCGCTCGCACCTCCTAACTAGGGCATCGACATATCTCCTCTGCACATGTCCAAACCATCTCAATCTCACTTCTCTCATCTTATCTGCCACAGGGACCACTCTCACATTCTCCCGAATAACCTCATTTCTAATCTTGTCGTTTCTAGTAAGACCACACATGCATCTCAACATCCTCATCTCCGCAACATGCATCTTCTGAACATGTGAATTTTTGACTGGCCAGCACTCCACCCCATATAACAGTGCCGGTCTAACCACCGTTCTGTAGAACTTACCTTTAAGTTTAAGTGGTATTTTTTTATCACACAGCACTCCAGAGGCAAGCCTCCATTTTATTCATGCCACCCCAATATGATGTGTGACATCATCGTCGATGTCCCCACTACTCTGGATGACGGACCCAAGATATTTAAAGTTATCCCTCTTGGGAATAGGGTGACTGGCAAGCCTTACCTTCATGCCCTCTTCATCCATCGCCACACTGAATTTGCACTCCAAGTATTTTGTTTTGATTCTGCTCAATTTGAACCCTTTAGACTCCAGAGGTTGTCTCCAAACCTCCAAGCTATCATTAACCCTGTCCCGAGTCACATCAATCAGTGTTATGTCATTCGCAAAAAGCATACACCATGGAACCTCTTCCTGGATTGGCCGTGTCAGCTCATCCATCACCAAAGCAAAAAGAAAAGGGCCCAGTACTGATCCCATATGACGTCCCATCTCAATAGGAAAGTACTCTGAATGTCCTCCCACCGTCCTAAACCAGAGTCTTGTCTCCATCATTCATATCCTTAATCGCCCTAATATGCACCATCGGGACCCCTTTTGCCTCCAAGCACCTCCAAAGGACATCTCTTGGAACTTTATCATATGCTTTTTCAAGATCAATGAACACCATATGAAGATCCCTCTTACTCTCCCTATATTTCTCCACCAATCTCCGCATCAAATGGATCGTTTCAATAGTCGACCGCCTCGGCATAAATCCGAACTGGTTCTCTGATATGGACACTCCTCTCCTCACCCTCACCTCCACCACCCTTTCCCAAAGCTTCATAGTATGGCTCAACAATTTGATACCTCTGTAATTATTACAATTTTGGATATCACCCATGTTCTTGTACAGTAGAACCATTGTACTCCACCTCCACTCATCGGGCATCTTAGTTGTCTTTAAAATAACATTAAACAACCTAGACAACCATTTCATACCTCCCTTGCCAATGCTCTTCCAAAATTCTATTGAAATCTCATCAGGACCGGTCGCTCTCCCCCTGCACATTCTACTTATCGCACGTCTAACCTCTTCGACCCTAATGCCCCTGCAATATCCAAAATCCTGAAGGCTATGGGAGAACGCCAAATAACCCGGGACAATGTCTCCATCCCCTTTTTCATTTAAGAGTTTGTGGAAGTAAGCTTGCCACCTTTATTTAATAGAGGTCTCGTCCACAAGCACCTCACCTTCTTCATCCTTGATGCACATCACTTGATCCAAGTCTCGAACTTTTCTCTTTCTCGCTTTCGCGAGTCTATACAATCTCTTATCACCACCTTTATCCCCTAGCTCTGCATATAAGCGTTCAAATGTTGTTGTCTTAACACTCATGACCACCGACTTCGCTTTTGTCCTCGTCGTCTTATAGATTACCTTAAGTTTCCCCTTCTCATCCTCATCCACACACTCCAACCAATTCAAATAGGCAACCTTCTGAGCTTTCACTTTGCCTTGAACTTCGCCATTCCACCACCAATCTCCTTGACAACCACCAAAGATTCCTCCCGAAACCCCTAGAACCTAGGTTGCAATGTTTCTAATGCAACCAGCCATCCTGTCCCACATGGTGTTTGCATCCCCACTACTACTCCAAGTCCCTAAACCAAGAAACTTCCCCCCCATCTCTCGAAAAAGGGAGGGAGTCAGGCCCCCCATCTAATCCTCGATCGATCATAAAGGATCTTCTTCTTTCTATCCCTCTTTAACTTCAAATCCATCACCAGAAGCCTATGCTGAGTGTTAATATTTTCACTCGGAATAACCTTGCAATCCTTACAAAGGCCTCTATCGCCCTTCTGAAGGAGTAAGTAATCAATCTGGGTCCTAGCTACTGAGCTACGAAAAGTAATCAAGTGATTATCTCTCTTCAAGAAACATGAATTAGCAATTACCAACTCAAAAGCTTTGGCAAAGTCCAAGAGCGACGCCCCACCGCCGTTCCTCTCCCCAAAACCAAAGTCTCCATGAACATCATCAAAACCACTAGAGGATGCATCGATATGCCCATTGAAATCTCCACCAATGAAAACTTTTTCGGTGCCCGGTACACCTCTCACTACCTCGTCCAAATCCTCCCAAAAGAGCCTTTTGTCTTCCTCTTCCAGACCCGTATGAGGTGCATAAGCACTAACAAAGTTCACAATACTCCTACCAATAACTAGCTTAATAACCATCAACCTATTACTAATGCTCTTCACCTCCACCACTCGTTCCCTAAGCTCTCCGTCGACTAAAATATCTACACAATTCCTATCCCTAACGCCTCCTGAGTACCACAACTAAAACCCGCCCACATCTCAGGCTTTGGTACCTACCCATCTAGTCTCCTGAACACAGGCTATATTAATCTTTCTCCTCTTAAAACTCTTCACTAGCTCTATGGACTTCCCCGTAAAGGACCTTATGTTCCACAACCTATTCTCAACTTAAGAAGACCCACCCCACTCTTACCACTACTACCATTCGCCTCCAAACCCAATCGAGGACATGACCCTAGTCCACCATCAATCCCCACAGCCACTAAAAATGTACGGACTACAAATTAATGGACCGAAATCAAATAAAATGAGAGAATACAATAAATCAAGAGAATACAGAAATGAGCTAAAAGTAGATATGACCAAAAAAATAAATAAATAAACAGGTCACACTAACTAGTAAGCAAATACTGGAGATCAAGACCACTAAAAAATAGGCGAAGAAATCAATAACAACAAACACAAAAGGAACAATATGCTACTGGTCAATAAGTGAAAAATAGAAGCTGAACTATTATACAAAAAAGAATCAATTGAGGAACGATAGGACCTGGAGCTGCAGACCGCGCCGAAAAATGCTGATTGTTGCCGAAAAATTGTACTTCGCCGGAATCTGTTGTAACGCCGTCGAGGGTTGGTATAACCAGTTCAAATCTTGGCAGATCTGCTTCGCCGAGAGAGAGAGAAAGCGACAAAAAACTTCACCGAAAAAAAGAGAAGACGAAGTATCCTTACGCCGGAGGGAAACCTCGTCGGAAAAAGTAAAGAATAAAAAGAACGCTCTTGCCGGAGAAAGGGAGCTTCGCCGGAAAAATAAAGAAGAAGAAGAAAAGGCAACCTGAAAACAAAATAATGTTCTACCAAATCGAAGAACAAGAAACTACAAAAGTAATCCTATGACTACTAGTAAGGGAAACAAGACAAAGCACTCTTACCTACTAGTATGGATGTACTCGTACCAATTAACCTTCTACCCTAATTGGTATCCTCAACACATTTCTATCTAAGGTCATGTCCTCGATAATCACCTTTCCCCATTGCTTCTTTGGTTTACCTCTACCTCTCCTAGATCCATCCATAACCAACCTCTCAAACCTCCACACAAGGGCATCTGTGCATCTTCTCATCACATGCACAAACCATATCAACCTCGCTTCCAGTATCTTGTCTTCCACCGAAGTCACTCTCAGCTTGTCTCGGATATCCTCATGTTTAATCATCTCTCCCAGAATACCCACACATCCTCATCTCGGCCACTTTCATCCTTTGAATGTGACGATTCTTGACTAGCCAACATTACACTCCATACAACATAGCTGGTATAACTACCACTTGGTAGAACTTGCCTTTAAATTTAGGTAGCACCTTCTAATCACACAAGATTCCGGATGCGAGCCTCCATTTCATCCACGCTACCTCTATCTCTCTATTTAAAAACCCTCTATGCGAAGAGACAATTCAATCATGTTTAATCTTCTTGTTGTTCCACCCTTTTTAAAAAAAAACAACAAAAACCACAAATTGAAAAAGAAAAAAACTTTTTACTTCAAAAAACATTTGTTTAAGATGATATTCCATGAACTCTCATGCATCAACTATAAGATTTTAGGAGGATTATATTTTAGTCATAGACATTTTATCACGCGCCATATCAACATGGTAGATGGCATCATTAGTTGTATGGAAACATGCTATGTACAATTATAACGGAATGAGTTGAAGAAGAATATTTGATAAATGGACTTTGAAAATAATTGCAAGAGCACATCATTTCTTCTTTAGAAGTCTCGGAGATAAAGTTAAACTGTTACTGTTTATACAAAAAGACTATTGGATCAATGACTTGCTATACAACTTTATTTCCAAAGAAACAACCATGTCATTACTACAAGCACTATTGGGATCACATTTCTGTGTCCACCATGCTTGTTATGTTGATCATTTCAGTTTATCTTCTCCCTGTAAAGGAAGACAGAAACTACACCAGGAAGTATAAGAGAAACCAAATACACCATTTTAAGCTGCATTACCAAATCACAGACAAATGTCAACTTGAAGATCCATTGATGTAACACGCATTACAGTGAAAGGACTAATATTTTGATTATGGTCAGCATCTGTAGGAAAAACTAGCAAACTAGATAACACTATAAATCACATTGAATGCATTTGTATCAAGTGAATAAGAAAGCTGCACTTTCACACAAATGTATTAACCACACCAGAAGAATGGCCACCTTTTTGTTCATTGATGCAGTAAGCACACAAACGAATAAGAAAGTTTACCTTTCACACAAACGCAGTAAAGCATACCAGAACAAAGCTATATTAATAACTGCTTTCCAATATCAGTTATTTTTTAATCATCGACTATTGCGACATACTGACACTGTATTTCCAACAGTATGAAGCGCTATTGACCAAATTCACTATTTTTTATCAATTCCACTACCTACCACTCCAAACATCTTACATCCAAAGATCATCACATTCATTAATATCTGTAGCAGGAAACAGTATATTTCTCATTTCCATTTATTTACTATCAACAAATTTGAGTCATTAAGAATGAAAAACAACAGCCAAAATTGAAAGGATTGATTTACTTAAGATTCCCTAGAAGAAACGTTGACCGAGAGGGTGCATCCATTCTAATGGCTAATTAGGATAACTTGATATTTGGAGTGTTATAAAGGTATGAAGTCTTCCAGTAAATATATATTTGATAAGTTGAAATCATCCAGTATATTGAGAAACATGAAATAGAGGACACTGAAAAGTGGTGTAAAGATGTGGCAATGAAATGCCATGAAAGGAAGGAGAAGGCAAAATAAAGGTTATAGAAGATCTGCATCAGACGTCCAAAAAGGCAGCTGGTCTTTACTCTTCCTGCCGATGTTATAAGAAATTTTGATTTGATTAAATTGATCAAGATGTTGAGATGATGAATATGACTTCAATTTTTTTTGGTCATAAGTTGAAAAAAATAAGGCACTATAGGACATCTAAGAAAAGGCATACTGGTTACTTACAACTTGACAGAAACAGTATTTTTCCAATCAAAAGAGGAAAGGGCGAAAGGCAGCTCAATTCTCAAAAATACAAAGTTTCATAGAGTGCAAAAATTGTCTCCGTATCATTTAAATGTCATGGGTTTGAACCGTGGAATCAACAAGTCGTGCTCGCCTCATGATAGGCTGCTTACATTAGACCCCTTTAGGGTGCAGCCCTTCTTTGGACCTTATGTGAATGAAACATTTCGTGCACCGAGCTTCCCTTTTTATTATGCAAGACGTAACCAAATTATTCCACAAGAAACATTTTTTATTAAAAGAAAAAAAAGAACAATCAAAAAAGAAAAAGAGCTCCACTTATTCTGGACATTTGATAGTAATTGGATTATCTAGTATGAGTATCTAGCCCACAACTTAACCTTCACACTAAGCACACCAGAAATGGGATGCAAGTTTCCATATAACAAACCTGCTTTCAGATTAACTTAGAGACAATTCAACCAGCAAAATGATGCAACAAATCAACCAGCAAAAACATGCAACAAAAAAGAAACAAACCCATATTGACCTAACAAGAATTATCTACTTGTGCTTAAGAAACTCAAAACTGTTGGGAAGAGAGAATAGATTGTTCTCTTATAGGGTTTTAGGCATCACTTATTGAACTAGCTTTTGAGATTGAGGTATACCCAAAAAAAAACCTTTTGTTCACATGTTATCAGAGCCACGCACATTTATGTTGTTGGTTCATGCAATGTTGGGCCCTCATATTATGTCGTCTACGCTCTAGATATCCAGTCCTATTGTGATTGTGCAGGGTGTCAGAGAGTCTCAGATCAGTTGTGGGGTGGATTGTTTTCTCCTTTTATGGTCTTGGACAGCCCTCACCTATTTAGCTAGCATTTGGGATTGAGTTTCCAAGGTCTTTTCTAGTTTTCTTCACAAAGAATGTATCAAATTATTGAATTATCAGGCACAAAAGAAACCATAAAACACGTCCCCGACACAAACACGCACAACATAACATGTACGATATACATTAAATATAAAGCACAACAACAGCAATACATAACAGAAGATGCAAAAACAAAACCATTAAAAACCTAAAAGGGCAAAAAAGAAAAAAAAGAAAAAAACATACGAAAGCCAATTGTTTAAGAGAAGAAACTACCAACTAAGTGCCAGCAATCAAAAATGCAAACTGAACCATCAACTGCTTACCTCCCCCCCCCCCCCTCCCCTGCCCCAAGAAAAAGAGAAAGCAAAACACTTAAAGATAGTCTCATTTTCTGAAAAAACAAACAAATTAGGCTGGAGGAAAGAAGGGGGTAGGGGTTTGGGGGGGAGGGGATATATCAATCTATTTACCCAGACAAGTTGGCTCAGTTATATGAGCATTGAATCTCATGTCGTATTCAAGAAAATCATCATAGTCACATATCATGCACAACATAGACCTAATCATCCTACCTATCCAATTCAATCCAGAAGATATGAATCAAATATCTTCAACTGTAAAGAGGGAAAATGTAAAATTGCAAATGAACAAAACTAATAGAAACAAAAAGAAAAACAGACTTTCTTATTTCTACTATAAAAAACAGACAAAAATAAGAGGGAGAAAAGGGGAAGGGGTGTAAAGATTAAAAAAACGAATATCAAGCACTAGGTAACTCTAACCATCCCGCCTATACAATTATTATTATTATCTTTCTTCTTGAGTTGAGAGTTTATCAAAAACCGCCTCTACCTCTAATGCAGGCTAAGGTCTATGCTGGGTATGTTGCAAAGAGGGCAGAAACATAAAAATTGCAAATCAATTAAACCTCAATCACAAACTAGTTAGAACAGTATTACATAAGCTCTATTCATGCATGCAATTAGATTTGTTTGTCCCCAAAGAAGATTAATTTTGAAGATTCCTCATAATTAGACTAATTTCAATCTTGCTTCCAAGGAATAATCCAACTATATTTGGCAAATGAACAGCAGTAAAAACGCCTCAATATCAATTTCTCCGACGGATTCATTTCAACATTTCAGTAATTTTGTGTAAAAAAAAAAATCAAACCTTTTTTCCTTTCAATTCTGCGATTGGCAGAAGAAGAAGCAGGAGCAGGATCATCAGATAGGTAACCATCAGTCAAATGAATAGATTCACGAAGAACATCAGAAGAAGGGGAACCAGGATTAGGCGAAGCAGCAGCGGAAGAAGAAGAATGATAGTGAAGGGATGAGAGATTTCCCATGCTAGCACTTTTCTTCATGATCGACCCATCCGTAAGCCTAACACCAAATAATCGCACACCTCCGCCGCCGCCGGAGCCACCGCCGATGACACCACCTCTGGTAGGACAAGTCCGGGAATTGTGGCCATTGTTGTTGCAATGGGAACACCGCCGAGTCATGGTGATTGACTCGGCGAGTTATGGATAAGATAAATAATTATTTATTTTTTATGATTTATGAGTCTAATACTGTTGGTTTATAAATGGTGGATAAGAATATGCGACTAATAAGGTGGAAGTGGAGGGAGATAAAAGTGGCCAAGACTTGAGTTTGTGGATGGGTGTAATGTTTTCCTTTTTTCTCTTTTGTTTACTCCCACTCCCTTGTTAATGTTTACTTGTCCCTCTTTCATTTGACAAACTTCTTAAAAAAATTAAATAATAATGCACAAGTAGCTCAATTGATCGAAATTTCAGTGATACACCTTAATTTAATTAGAGTCTTATTACCCCTTAAACTATTTTAAAATATAATACATATATCCTAAAAGTTGACATGAAAAGGCAAGCAATGAGTAAAAAAATAGACACATGTCCTTTTTTAATTGGTAACTCCATATTAGTTAGTACACATATTTATTGATATTAAAACTTATATATATTTAATTATTTTCATTCTATGTAAAATATTTATTTTAATTTCTTCCCCACTTTATACTTTTTATTTTTTTCTTTTATTAATTTCTCATATTTTTTTTCACTTTTAATTATTTGTAAAAAATTATGTGTATTTTTTATTAAAAAAAATTAAAAAGTTTTCTTTAATTTTAATGTTTTAATTTTTATTATGTTTTATTTGAATTTCTTCACTTATTTTGTTATCCATTCAAAATTATTTGAGTTTGGACATTTTATTTATCTAATGTTTGATAAGTATTTGAAAAATATTTAGAGAAAATAGCCAACCCCCCCCCCCCCAAGCTATAACCGAATTTTCAACTACACACTCAATTTTTACAGGGGTCCTATCACCTCCCCATTTAAAATTGAAATTATCGCCTCTGTAAATGCTTATATGGTAAGGTGAGTGTATTTCACTCTCTTTGAGAGAGTGAAGACCAAAAAGAAATTTTAAAACTTTATTTTTTCCTTTTGACCTTATTTTTCATCTTATTTTTAATTTTTTATAAAATATTTTTATAATAGATTTGACTTTTTGTTGAACATAATTTTTTTTTACTTTTCTCTTTTATTTTCTTCTCCTTAAATATTTTTTTTCTTTTTGTCCTCTCTTTCTCCTCAACTCAACACTCACCCATTACCATCTCCTCCACCTTGAACCATACCACCACAACAACCTCATCGACTCATCATCTTGTAATAATTTCTTCATCATTTGTCTTACCATTATCCATAACTAACACTACAAATCACTATTAAAATCATCAAATAATTATTAAAATAATTACTCATGTTAACGAAAAAATTAAATCATCATTAGTTTCACTATTCCAAAAAAATTGCACAAAAAAGAGACAGAAAAACCAAAAGAAGAAAGAATGGAAAACAAATAAAAAAAGAATAAATTTATTGGACACCTTCCATCATAAAATTCATTTAATTACTAAAGTCTTTTTTAAAAAAATTATCAAAGAAATTCAATCAATTAAAACCAACATGATTATAAACAATTTTTTTGATCAAAAATTTCATAAAGTAAGCGAAAAATGAGTTATGGGACATATGATATGAGTCTTCATCCATTTTTTTATTATTTTATTAATCTCATATTAGATCAAAATCAACACCATTAATCTACCTCCTCGCCGGAAAAGAAATTTCAACGCAAATTTTTTTCTCTTTTCTTTTAGTTATTCTATATAAATTTTGGATCAGTAACAATCATCAACTTCAAATCTTATCTTCAATTTGTATTATTGTTTGGCAAAGACCCAAGAATTTCACCATCGATAAATAGTAAATAAAGTATTGTAAATTTGGTGTGATGAATACAAAGAAGGAACATAATAATAAAAAATTAAGAGGAAAAGAGATGGGTAATTAAACTCGTTAAGGTGCTTGAAGGATGGTGTAAAGTGATGAAAAAATAAAAATGAAGAAGGGAATGAAAAATAAAAGAGAGAGAAAAAAATAAAGTAAAAATAAAGATCTCTTTGTAATTAATAAAAAATTAAATAAGAGAGAAAAATAAATATAAAAAATTTAAAATGATAGCTGGCAGCGAGTGTACACCACTACATGTTAAGAATGTGGTTGTCTAGTTTTAGGGTGGTATATATTCTATTTTAAAAAACAATCAGGGGGGTAATAGGACCCCCGTAAAGTATAAGTGTGTAGTTGAGAATTCGGTAATAGATTTGGGGGGGGGGGGGGGAGGAGAGGGGGGGCATTTGGCAATTTTCTCAAAATTTATATACATAATTTAGGTAAACAATATGAGTGAGGGTGGATGTTTGGACATGGTTGAGTTAAGATTTGAAAAAAGAAAGGTCCATCGTTGTGTTAAGATTTGAAAAAAGAAATAATATAAATATTATTTCAAAAATATTTATATAGTTTTTTTCAGTTTTAATAATTTTTTTCTTTTTTTTTCTTTTCCACCCGAAGGAACATGTTCTTGAGTTAATTGTCCACTTGATATGAGCTTCCATTTCCTGCTTGTTCCTCATCATATACTTCTACACCAGAGATTGACCATTATTCCACTTCTTAGCTATGGGATTAGTCCTTTGACAATACTTGGCACTTAGAAATTGCCCCCATAAGAAATTTCTTGTCCTAAAGAACCACCACTGCTTGTATTGGAGGGATATACAAATGTTTGGTAGTTGTCTCACTCTAATACCACCCTCCTCATAAGGTAAGCTTAGATTTTTTTCAGAAGGGCAAATTTGATCCAATAGATGGAAGAGGTGCATTTCTAAACCATTTCTAATACGTTAAGGACATTTTTGAACTTTTTTCGTTAAACATTTTATTGGCATAGTTATCACTTTAGCTTGATGTAAATAATAAATTTTCGAGCCGAGAAAAATAAATAATCAAGACCGAAAAATTGGAGTAACAAAGTATAATAGTTGATTTCAAAATGTAGTGTGTATTTCAATCTCTATGATAATACTCTGATTCTTCAAATAATATGGAATATGTTGAACTTGAATTTGATTTAGAGTCAAGGGCTTGAATAGCTTGATCTTGAATCTTTGTCTTCAAATTTGGATTTGAATTATTCATCACGAACACTTGTACGATTATGATGAATAATAAATATGAGCAAGTAACTTGATCTCGAACTTTTTGATATTTGCTTTTGTTCTTGATCTTGAACTTGAATTTTAATTTGATTACTTGAACTTTATAGCTTTGTAGAGAATTTGCGGCCTTTGATCCACGAGCTCTCTTCTTGCTTCTTGTTCTTCAAACCCCCCCTCTGAGAATAATGATGACCTCTATTTATAGTTGTAGGGAGTAGTATACTGGTGTGATTTGATTGATTGATTTGAACTGACTAATCAGATTCTTTTGGTGAAGAACTTTAATTTGATTGGTCTGTCACATATACACGTGGCATTATTCTAGTGGCTCATTTAATTTGATTTAGATTGCCACATAACTTCGACACGTGGCATATTTTTAATGGCTTATTTAATTTGACTTGAATTGCCACATAATTTTGGCACATGGCATGATTCTAATGGCTCATTTAATTTGACTTGGATTGCCATATAACTTTGATACTTGGTGTAATTTTAGTGTCTCATTTAATTTGACTTGAATTGCCACATAACTTTGACATGTGGTGTGCTTTTAGTGGCTCATTTAATTTAACTTGAATTGCCACATCATTTGGATTATTTTCTTGAATTTAATATAGTCCAATTTAATTTATGGATTTAAATCCAATAAAATTTTAATGCTTACAAATGTCTCCTACTTCAAGTCTTGTCGAAGTATTTTATACAAATACTAGCCTTGAAGTATTAACTAAACAATAATCGTATGTCGTGCAATTTAGTATGCACCATGAACATATTATATTAATATGTTCCTCCAATTAGAGTGACATAGTTGGAGTAAATAATGAGACTCCAATTGGAACCTGATCACGTGGCTAATGCAATTTTTTTTATTTTTTACTATATTTGAACAATTAGAATAGGATAGAGATCAACAAAATAAAGGGTAGGCATTTGCTAACCAAAAATAGTAATAATAATAATAATAATAATAATAATAATAATAATAATAATAATAATAATAATAATAATCCAATTAGAATTCAGAAAGGACACACTCCTTTTAGAATACGGATAGCCCAAATTTTCACAATTCCACAACCAATTAGGATTTTGAGAGAATAAATTTTTACCATTTCACTAGAATCCTAACCCAAAAAGTAACTATAGTTACTTTGGGAGAAAGACTCCCTCGCCGTCACTATTTGTCTATAAATAGACTCTCTCCTTTTATTTATTTTTATCATTGGCATTGGCAATTTTGATGCTCCTTTTTGCATACACTCTTGAGTTCATCGTGCAGAATCAAGATATGAGGTACATTTTTTATTTATTTTCCTCTTTTTTTTGCTTTGTTCTTTTGTTCTTTGTGTGTTTTTTAATCAATAGAAGCAATAGTTGTATCTTATGGAGCCAATAACTTTACATCATCCTTGGCGAATACCTTACACCATCTGACTCGAAGGTGCCGCATTGTTCGAGCCAAAGACTTTACACTATCTAAGGTAAAGATTTTATATAATTTGTGGCAAAGACTTTACACTGTCTGAGTCAAAAGATACCACATAGTCCAAGCCAAAGACTTTACACCGTCTAAGGCAAAGACTTTACATGATTTATCGCAAAAACTTTACACCGTTTGAGTCAACGACATCACATAGTCCAAGCCAAGGACTTTACACCATCTAAGGCAAAGACTTTACATGATTTGAATTGAAGGTATAGTCGTCCGAGCCAAAGACTTTACACCATTTAAGGCAAAGACTTTACATGATTTGTGGCAAAGACTTTACACCATCTGAGTCAAAGACATCCCATAGTCCAAGCCAAAGACTTTATACCATTTAAGGCAAAGACTTTACATGATTTATGGCAAAGACTTTACACCGTCTGAGTCAAAGACATCTCATAGTTCAAGCCAAAGACTTTACACCATCTAAGGCAAATACTTTACATGATTTGTGGCAAAGACTTTACACCGTCTGAGTCAAAGGTATCTCATAGTCCAAGTCTAAAGACTTTATACCGTCTAAGGCAAAGACTTTACGCAATTTGTAAAGACTTTCCACCATCTAGATTAGGCATAGTTATTGCTCAAAGAATATAATCGTTCATTATTGAGATTCATGATCATGATTATTGAATTACTAATTTAAGAGCTAATAAATTTTTTTTAAGCATTCTAATTGATTAGTTCACTCTTTTAGAAATCATTTTGATTGCATTATATTGCGCATTTCTTTAAGTATTTATTTTACGTTTCAGCTTTAAGAGTTATTTACTCATATTGATGCATTAACGTAATCGCATTAAGCTTGGATTTTTCCCTAAACATCGTTATTTATCACCTTGTGTGTTTCGATAGTACAAGAGATATATCATTGTATGAGAGCACCAAATCCAGAAGAGACTTAATTTATCAGAAACCAAACTTCTTAATCTAAAACATATCCAAAATTTATAGCTCAAGTCCCTCAGGATCATTCTAATCAAACTTCAAAAATGAATTTCACATGCAGAAAAGCTCACAGATTCATATTCACATGATCTTATTAAAATACTCATTTCTCAATATAGAGAAGTCGAAAAGAAGATTCATAGAACTACAACATGTACAATAATCACAGCTAATAGCTTTATGGATTTGTACGAATACTTATTTGAAGTCAATTCAATTTTTTTCCTGATTGGCATTCTCTAATTCACACATTATGTATGACAATCTACAAGAACATTGTGATGCTCAAATAATAGCGTGCCCCATTTCTTTTGAACTTATGAGACTAAACTTAGGATGTAACTCTACGCACCACGGACCTCGGCGAAGAGGGTCAAGTGAGACTATATATTTTTTGGATACTCATGTGACTGAACTCAGAATGTAATTCCAAGCTCCTACGTACCTCAGTGAAGAGGATCAAGTCATAATGTAGTTCTGAAAGAGTAATTTTTTATTTTTTATTTTTATTTTTTTGTGTCCTAACTTTTGCCTAGGCCGTCTCTTTCAAGATTTTTAACCTAGTGGACATTTTATTTTTTTACGCCGTGCACAGTTTATACTCTTGTGGGCTAGGAGTAACATGCAGTTTATGCTCGTACCTTAAGGAGCATGTTTCTTTTCTTCAAGGATAGTATCTTTTTATGAACTTTTCATTAATGGGGCCAATGCGCAATCCTTTTGAGTCAACCCACTTTGTAAGCGCCACTTGAGTATACTTCTTGTACCACATATGATCCATCCCATTTAGCGGAGAACTTGCTTCTAGACTGATGAGAAGTAATAATGGGACTTCTTACAACAAGAACTTGATCACCCACTTGGAAGCATCTAAGACGGACCTTCTTAGTAAAAGATCGAGCTAGACGAGCTTGATAACATTCTAGACTTTGTTATCTAGTCTTTTTTCATCAAGAGCCTCCAATTCTTCAAGACGTAACTGGGCATTTTCTTCATTAGTGAGTTTTTCTTGAATGGAAAGGCGCAATGATGGGATTTGACGCTCAAGTGGAAGAACTGCTTCAACTCCATAGACAAGAGAATATGGAGTCGCTTGTGTTGACACGCGATACGTAGTCCTATATGCCTAAAAAGCCTCTTCCATTCTTTCATGCCAATCTATCTTAGACTTGGAAACAACTTTCTTCAACAAGTTGCAAAGTGTCTTGTTAAATGCTTCAGTGAGACCATTAGCAGCTGCATAATACATAGAAGAATTGTGTTGCTTGAAGCCAAAGAGATCATATATCTTCGTCATTAACTTATTATCAAATGGCTTGTCATTATGTCAATATGTATCAAGGAATACCAAAATGATAGATAATATTAACTCGAATGAAGTTAGCGACATTCTCTTTCTTCACTTCTCTAAGAGAAACAGCTTCTGCCCATTTTGAGAAGTAGTCAGTTGCAGCCAGGATGTACAAATGTCCACTAGTGAACTTAGGCAATGCTCCAACAACATCCAAACCCAAAGCTTCAAATGTCCATGAGGCAATAGTTAGGTGCAATACTTCTGGGGGTTGATGTATAAAATTCGCATGGAATTGGCAAGCTTTACATCTTCGGACGTAATCTAGACAATCTTTCACCATGGTTTGCTAGTAATATTCCATCATTTTTATGTGAAAATGAAGTTTTGGACCAGATTAATGCGCTCCACATACTCCAGAATGTGCTTCTTGCATAGCTTGAGTAAATTCATCTGCCCCAAAATATCATAAGATAACTCCATCGAACGACCGCCTGTAAAGTGTATTTTTATAATAAAGAAAATGAGGGGCTCGTCATCGAATTTTTGTCCTTCTTCAAAGATTTTCTGGCAATAATCCATAACACAAGTAATCTATTATTGATTGTCGCCAATCTTCAATTTCAGCCTTTGAAGTGGCGATAACTTGTTGAAATTCTTCTTCATGCTTTTCTGGAGGCAAAGTTATCCATCTTTGGCAAACCACAACTTGTATTTCATCAGGCGATACTAATGCAGAAGCTAAAGCTGCCAATGCATCAACCTTCTTATTTTCCTTTCTAGGGACATGTTGAATAGTCACCTCTCCAAGCCATCCTATCATCTTTTGAGCATAATTATAGTAGGGAGTAACTCATGCTTTTTTACTTCATAATTACCCAAGACTTGATTTATCACCAACTTGGAATCCCCAAAAACTTGTAGTTGCAATTATTTCATATCAATAGCCATTTCAAGCCTAAGTAAGAGTGCTTGATATTCAGCAACATTATTGGAGCAGTATTGTATTAGAGTGAAGGAGTACGACAAAACTTTTTCGTGGGAAGTGAAAGATACCACTCCAGCATCGGCTCCTTCACGATGTGAAGCACCATCAAAATACATCTTCCAAGGTGGCTGAATTTCCATTAGCATTGCGTCTTCATCAGGTAATTCATCAGATAACTCTCAATCATTCGAAATTGGATGATTGGCCAAGAAATCTGCTAGCACTTATCCTTTTACTGCCTTCTGAGATATATACATAATTTTAAATTATTGAAATTGGAGGTACCACCTTGCTAGTCGATCACTTAAGACAGGCTTGGATACGACAAACTTGATAGGATTCGATTTAGAGACAAGTTGTACAATATGAGCTCAGAAGTAATGCTTTATCTTCTGAATCAAGAATACGAGTGCCAGACATAACTTCTCAATAGGTGAATACTTGATCTCATTTTGTGTCATCATCCTACTCAAGTAATACAGGACGTTTTCTTTCCCTTTATTATTTTCTTGTAAGAGAAGTATTTCTATTGACCTTTCTTGTGCTGCAATGTATAAAATCAATGGTTTTCCAAATATAGGAGCTACAAGTACTAGAGGCTTTATCAGATAATATTTTATGTTCTCGAAAGCATTGGTACAAGCTTGATTCCATTCAAAAAGAACATCTTTCTTCATAAGGCGACTGAATGGTTGACATCTCCCAGCTAGATTTGAGATAAACCTCCTAAGGTATGATAATTTTTATTGTAAGCTTTATAACTCATGAATATTTTTTGGCTCAGGCATCTTCAAAATAACATCTATCTTATCTTGGTCAATCTTGATTCCTTGATGTCGAATAATAAAACCGAAAAACTTTTCTGAAGTAACTCCAAATGCATATTTTAAAGGGTTCATTTTGAGTTGGTATCTTCAAAGTCGTTCGAACACCATTTTCAAATCTTGCAAGTGGTCATCACTCTTCCTTGATTTCACCACTAAGTCATCAATATAGCACTCAACATTTTTATGAAGCATGTCATCAATAATATTCTGCATGGCTCATTGATAAGTAGCCCCAACATTTTTTAAACTAAAAGGAATTACTTTGTAGCAATATATACCTTTAGGAGTGAGAAATGCAGTAAGTTTTTCATCCCTTAGTGCCATGCAAATTTGATTGTATCCAAATGAACCATCCATGAAAGACATTGTCTTATATCCAGTCATGGCATCAATCATAAGCTCAGGGATTAGAAGAGGAAATTCATCCTTAGGGCATGCATTATTAAGATCTCTAAAGTCAACACAAACTCAGATTTGGTCATTCTTCTTTTCTTACAGGTACAATGCTTAAAATCCATGTAGGATATTGACTTCACGAATGAAATCTGCTTCAATGAGCTTGTTAACTTTAGTTTCAATCAAAGGAATCAGTTCAGGTCTAAAGCAATGTTAAGCTTGTTTAACAGGATGAGTGCCTCATTTCACAGCAAGACGATGAACTACAACTTTAAGGTCTAATCCTGGCATCTCTTTGTAACTCCTAAATTCTATAAGCAGCTCAATATATTTCTTCTCTTCATCGTCATCTAGTGAATCACTTACATATGTAGGCCTTATATCATCATCAACCCCAAGATTTACTTCCTTCAATACATCAGCAGTATTCATTACCCCCTTCCTCGAGTTCAGGTAGCACATCTTCAGCATCCTCATCTTCTTGAGGATCACCATCATTAAAATATATATGATGGCATTCATGAATATCAACAAACCCATCCTCAATTTTTGCATATAGTGAAGTACTTTCCTTGTCACAAATTATGATGTAATTTGATGATACCACACTTTCTTCATCTTCATCTCGCTCCTTAGTGTGAACTATGGTATGAGTTCTTGCTCTCAAGACATTTCCACATGAAACTACAAGTTTTGTTTCTCGCCTCATTCTAGAAGGAAT
The DNA here is from genome assembly GCF_947179165.1 of Solanum dulcamara. Classification (NCBI taxonomy): domain Eukaryota; kingdom Viridiplantae; phylum Streptophyta; class Magnoliopsida; order Solanales; family Solanaceae; genus Solanum; species Solanum dulcamara. The sequence continues at coordinate 73,875,266 of NC_077237.1, forward strand.
CAAACTGGAGAAATTCTTGGGTGAATTATGCTCTCGAGCATGTACCCATTCTTTCATTATTCTATAATTTCCTTGGCGCTTGTATTTCTTCTTCATTGGTCCCAACCGATTAAACACTGAAGTTTTTGGAGTTGATTGATAAGTCGTTCAAATGCATAAACATTAGGAGTCATGCCATTAAGTCGATCAAACACAGAAGTCTTCTTGTTGAACATCATAGGTTCTTCCACAGGGGTAATGTAGTTGATGCTTATCCTTTTTATAAAGATTTGAATTGGTGACGGTTGTTTGTAACCCAAGCTTTTGCGCGATTGCTTGACAATATACCCTCTCTTTATCATCATTCTTTGAGTTGGATTTAGGCCATGATTTGCCTTTTCAATAACTTCATTTGGAAGCTTCCCTACTTTAAAAGCTTCATTGGGATTGTACCCTGCTTTCACCAATAACTTATATGCATTTGGGTAAAAACCCTCATTTGTATGCTTTTTAGGAAATGATTCATATGAATCATGATTTGATAGTCTGACAAATCCTTCTATCATTTTTTAAGATGATTTGATTGCATCAATTTGCTTGATAGAAAATGTCAACTTGCTATTCTGCAACTCGGAGGGTGGGATCTTAACCTTGTTTATCTTTGGGACATAGTGAGAAATAGGAATCACTCTCTTAATTGAAGATGCCTCACTTGTCTTAGGTACTTTACTCATATCTGAAAGCATTTTATTCTTTTCAATCATGACCCTCTTATTATCAGGTGTTACATCAACCTTTTTTGTGATATCAGCCTTTCTGATTGGTATCACGTTATTAACTTTGACTTCTTTTGAGACATGATTCTTTAATTAGAATTTTGCATCAGCAAAATGTGCTTTTGTCTCGGTGTAAGGTTCATCATCAGCAACTACCTTCTTTTGAACCCCATCTTCAAAGTATTTGAAATATTGATGGTAGGTGGACGATACCACTTTGTTCTCATGTATCCATGGCCTTCCTAACAAAATATTATAAGAGGTCTTTGAGTCAATAACATGTATCCATGCACTCGAACGCATATCTTTCATCGTTATATCTAATTTGACAGCGCCAATGGCTCTCTGCCTTCTTGGTTAAATCCCTGAATCATCAAATGACTTTTAGACAGTTCATTTATCGGGATTTTAAGTTTCTTCACAGTGTGAATAGGGAGAATATTGACCCCAGATCCATTATCCACCATGATCCTATTTATTTTATATCCACACACAAAACCTACCATATATAAAGGATGATTATGCAATACTTCACCCAATAAAAGATCATCATTAGTGAATATAAACTTCGCATCACAAGTGTCCACTTCTTCAAAGTGAGACTTGATAGGGCCTTCATGTGATGGAAGTAAAGATGGATATGAGTCTTCTCCCGTTGTCTCTTCTTTATCAATGTTAAAACACGAGGCCTTGGTGTCACAATGAGAAATATTTTCACAGAACCAACTTGGCAAGAATTCTGCTAATGTCACCGGAGAACGTTGCTTTTGATAGTAATTCCACCTAACTCTTGACTTCTTCACAATCTTCTTTACCCTTTGAGTTTTAGATAGTTTCTTTATCTTTGCTTTTGTCACTTGCTTACTTGGCTCTCTTTGCAAGCTCGTTTTACAACGTCTTCGTCATGTCACTAAAATCCATCCTTTATTATCAGTATAAGTACCGCAAGATTGATTTTCCTCTAGAGGTTTATCTTTCCCTATTACTTCATTCATCAAAGGAACGAGCGATGATGTGTTAACATTTATCAGTTTGAAGTCACCAAATTTAATCATTTTTAGTAGTGATGTGGCTAGGACATCACCACCATCATGTATTTCAAAAAAATTGCAAAAAACTATGGGATCGAGTGAACCAAAAGTGATAGAGACTTGATTTGAACTCTCCTTCTCGTCTTCAAGTAATATCTTTCCTTCACGGGCCAAGTCCATGAACTTTTCCTTAAAGATAAAAAACTTTTCAATAGGATGGCCCATAAAACAATGATATTTATAGTAATTTGGATCACTAGTCCTCCCAGCCTCATTTGGATGCTTCATTTCAGATAGCTCAAAGAGTTTTAAGGCCATAAGCTCTTCAAAAATTGCTGGAACATCTGAGTCCAAGAATAGATACTCTTTTGCCTGCATTTCCTTCAAAGTCAGCTTTCTACCAGCGTTATTTTGAAAAGTCGTGCTCTTCAACCTTTGATTCTTGCTTAGATTTGTATCCACTTTCAAAGGTATGGCATTAACATTCATCGACTCCTTATTTCTAAATTTAGGTGCCGATTTTCCTCTTTTCTTTACCTCAATTTTGTCTTTTCCCTTGTGAGGCTCATAAATAAGTGTTCCTTCGATTCCGCTTGCAAACATGCTCAACTCCATATCATGAGCATGTATGGCTAGCTCCTCAAATGATTTGAGTTTAATACCCTGTAGGATATAATAAAGTTCCCAACGCATTCCTTGAATACATATTTCTATTTCGAAAGTTTTACTAAACCTATCCTTAAAATTAAGGCTTGTATTTCTCCATTGGTTGATGAACTTTATGACATGTTCATCTTTCTATTGACGTGTATTTGTGAGTTCAACCATCCTCACAGTGTGCCTTGTGCTATAGAAATGATTGAGAAATTCATGCTTAAGTTGTTCCCAATTATCAATAGAGCCAGCCTCGAGATCCGTATACCAGTCAAAGGCATTTTTTTGTAAGGAACGCACAAATTATTTGACCAGATAATCTTCATATATTCCAGCATTATTGCAAGTTTCAACAAAATGGGCAATGTGTTGCTTTGGATTTCCCTTTTCGTCAAATTGTTGAAATTTTGGAGGTTGATAACCTGCAAGCATCTTCAAAACATCAATTCTTGAAATGTATGACTTTACATACGTAAATGATGACATTGAAGACACGTCATACTTATCTTTGATAGTTCCCATAATGAAGTCCTTTAGTTGATGAATGTGAATTCCTCCTTCAGCAGATACGTACAGCTCATCACCCATATTTATTTGCTTTATAATTGAATCTCCCTTTTCTTGTATCGTGGGACATTTTCTAGGTGCATAAATTGAGTCCCCCTTCATAACATTTTCAACTCTATCAGTCAACTTGACAATTTGATTATCCTGATCTTGCACATATTTTGTTAGACCTTCGATTGCCTTTGTCAAACTTGCCAGTTGTTCTTCAACAGTTAAGGCATTAGTCATCACCGCTTGGATGACCGTTATAGATGATGGAGTAAAGCACGGATTTTCCCTCAAACTGAAATTTGTTTGAAACAAGTTGCGTGGAGTTACTAGGGCAGATCTAGTAATCAAGACATCATCTTCATCTTGAATAGTGCAATTCCTTGTGTTAAAAGGACTAAGTCGAGCCAACTTCTTTTCAACAATATCAACTATATTCTCTCCTTCTTCCAATTCATTCGAAAAGAATCTTTCCCCCTTTGAAGATAAAAGATCAAAAATAGAAACTAATGCGGATGGCACTAGAAGTGCTTGTTGTCCTAGCAAGCTTTCTCCATTCCTAGTGATGGGTCTCAAACTTCCCATAGTAGCATTCAGTATGTTCTCCACCTCAGAGGAAAACTTAGAATTAGTAGCCTTAGAAACAGTAGTCGTGGAGTCAAACTTCTTAGATGCCATTTAAGTATTCTTGAAGCTTGATGATCGATGTAAAGAGATGAGAGGTAGAGATTGTCCCACCGGGTATGCCAAAATTTGTAAACAACAAATTTTTGAGCCGAGAAAAATAAATAATCAAGACCAAAAAATTGGAGTAACAAAGTGTAATAGTTGATTTTAAAATGTAGTGTGTATTTCAATCTCTATGATAATACTCTGATTCTTCAAATAATATGGAATATGTTGAACTTGAATTTGATTTAGAGTTTAGGGTATGAATAGGTTAATCTTGAATCTTCATATTCAAATTTGGATTTAAATTATTCATCACAAACACTTGCACGGTTATGACGAATAATAAATATAAACAAGTAACTTAATCTCAAACTTTTTGATATTTGCCTTCGTTCTTGATCTTGAACTTGAACTTGAATATGATTACTTGAACTTTGTAGCTTTGTAGAGAATTTACGGCCTTTGATCCACGAGCTCTCTTCTTGCTTCTTATTCTTCAACCCCCCCCTCCCCGAGAATAATAAGGACCTCTATTTATAATTGTAGGGAGTAGTATGCTGTTGTGATTTGATTGGTCGATTTAAACTGACCAATCAAATTCTTTTGGTGAAGAACTTTAATTTGATTGGTCAAAATATGTCACATATATACACGTGGCATTATTCTAGTGGCTCATTTAATTTGACTTAGATTGCCACATAACTTTGACACGTGGCATAATTTTAATGGCTTATTTAATTTGATTTGGATTGCCACATAATTTTGGCACATGACATAATTCTAATGGCTCATTTAATTTGACTTGGATTGCCATATAACTTTGACACTTGGTGTAATTTTAGTGGCTCATTTAATTTGACTTGAATTGCCACATAACTTTGACACATGGCGTGCTTTTAATGGCTCATTTAATTTGACTTGAATTGCCACATCATTTGAATTATTTTTTTGAATTTAATATAGTCCAATTTAATTTACGGATTTAAATCCAATAAAATTTTAATGCTTACACTTGCTTATAAAATCGAAAACTATAAATAAATTATGAGATAGTAACTATCAAAATAGAGTGGCTTTGAGGGAGAGAGGTTAGATATTGTATTTTAATACTCCTTTTGTCCTAATATGTGTGACACATCTTCGATCTCGATCCAAAAAAGAATGACACGTTGCTTATTTGGTAAAGGTGTAATGACATTATTGATATTTTACTCATGTTGAATCTCACTTATTGGCAAATATTTTTATTAAGTAAGAACTTCTAAAAAGTACACTTATTAAGGATGTATTTATATCAAATACTAGTATTTGTATCTACGCGTTGCGCGGATATTTTTAAATGTCATAATTTTTAAATTAAAAATAATTTATAAATTTTTTATGCACTTGTTAATATATTTTTAAAATAGTTATAGTTAATACATTAATACTATTTATTTGATTATATTAACTTAATGTTTTAGTACACAACTTTATTTGTTATAATATTATTCTAATAGCTATGATCAGCTACATTTTAGTTTACGATATATTTATGTTTGTTATTAATAAAGCTATTTTTTTCTTAAATTCTAACTTTTCACATGAAATTTTTAATACTATAAGAGTGAAAACAAATTTAAATATTTATATATGTAAAATCCAAAGCCACAAATTTCAAAAATATTATTTATTGATTTTAGTTCGAGAGGAGAGGGAATTGGGCTAGCGGGAGTAATGGTTGTTTGGAAGTCTTCTATATATTTAGTTGGGTAAATTACCAAACTACACACATTTTATTATTATATTTGCTAAAAGTCCCAATCCTTTAAAAAAATTACCAAAATCCCTTATTTTTAGTTTTTCCCTTCATCTTTCAGATACATCACTCAAAAAACATTCTCTCTCCTCTAAATCATTTTCTCTCGTTCTCTCTCCATTTTTAAGATCCAAAAATTTAAGAAATTTACTAAGCATATTCCTAATTTCTCGCCTAAAATCACTCACACAAGTTAGAGATTACAATCACTCACACAATTTCTCTCGTGCAGTCAGGACGTTTTCTGCCAGGGGCATAGATCTACAAAAGTATACCTCGTTCACCTAGCTTACTGCTTTTCATCTTCTTTCTGTATGAGCCTCATTAATGAAAATGTCTTTCTAATTAGTGCCCTACCGGAGGATGAATGGTTCAGAGAAATTGCAAAAGGAGCCATAAACAAGCTCCTAGGTGGTTCTGGATCAGATACATCTGAGATTGATGATGAACACATCATTATACATGATGAGGGGATGTCGAATATGTCGAATGGTTATGTATCAGTTATTCTCATGTATCAGATTCGAATTTAAGAGGAAAGTATATATGTATCAGATACATCTACAACCTATATCAATGTATCAGATGTTACGTATCAACCACAATTCAGTTGAAAACTAATACAACAATCTTCAATGTATCAACCCTTAATCTGTCGAATATGTCGAATGGTTATGTATCAGCTATTCTCATGTATCAGATTCGAATTTAAGAAGAAAGTATATGTATCAAGCTTTACTGCTTCTGATACATCTTCAACCTATATCAATGTATCAGATGTTATGTATCAACCACAATTCAGTTGAAAACTAATACAACAATCTTCAATGTATCAACCCTTAATCTGTCGAATATGTCGAATGGTTATGTATAAGCTATTCTCATGTATCAGATTCGAATTTAAGAAGAAAGTATATGTATCAAGCTTTACTGCTTCTGATACATTTACAACCTATATCAATGTATCAGATGTTATGTATCAACCACAATTCAGTTGAAAACTAATACAACAATCTTCAATGTATCAACCCTTAATCTATCGAATATGTCGAATGGTTATGTATCAGCTATTCTAATGTATCAGATACGAAGAAAGTATATGTATCAAATTCTCATGTATCAAGCTTTACCGCTTTTGATACATTTACAACCTATATCAATGTATCAGATGTTATGTATCAACTCATGTCATAAAGACTCAAAATTAAACCTTGTGCCTAAAAACAGTAACAACATGTCCTCCCTAAAAGTACCTTAACCAAATAAAGACCCTTTGTTTTCAAAGAAACAGAGTTTCATCTCCACCCTTCTTCCTTCTGACACAGAGTTTTCTTATAGACGTTGCAACAAATTTAGTCAAGAATCTAACCCCCAAACCTATATCAATACAAGATCTGATACATCGCTGTTATGCTTTGTTTTTAAAATTTTTCATGTCCCTCATAACTGTTACTCTTTGTATGGATTATTTTCCTTATTTAGCAAAGTAATTGATTGAAACAAGGAATCTTAACTTAAATTATGTTACTATCCATAAATAACTCAACAACATTAATTATTCTACACCCCAAAACGTGATGTATCAGAAGAACCACAAATGTATCAGAAATATGGCAAAAATCAGAGAAATCGGGTAATTTAAGAAAAATGAGGGATAAGTTGTAATTGAACTTTTTCACTATGGGATTTAGGTAAAGTATACTATTTAGTTTGATACAAATCCAAACAAAAGACAATTGTAACATTAAACTTTAAATTGCCTTATTCTTTTTATTTTTTTAATGTTCTATTTTTGAAAATTAAATTTAAAATATCTTCTTCCACTAGGCTAAAATCAGTTGCATCCCAAATTATTCTTTTGTTAATTTCATTTTGTTTATATAGATATTTATAAAGAAAAACATTTGAAATTTATAAGGATATTTCTAATCACCTTATCTTTAAAAATGAACGCAGTTAAATTTGAAATAAATTTTTGTGATCAGTATTAGATTATTTATTATTCAATTTCACTAAATGCGAAAATTTGAATTTTATTTGACAACGTCAAGGGTACATGGACATGGGAAGTTAATACACATATTAGGAATTTTTTATTTTTTTCCCATTATTTTTAGTACGCAGTTTATGGAGGGGTAGTGATACATTTTTTAAAGAAAATTAATAGATTTGAATTTTAAATTAATTATTCTGAAAATCCATATATATACCTAAGAATATGTATTATATCCATAATTGAATAACCAAACTTATATGTTTCAAGTTTTATTTTCTTTAACCTTTAGTTTTCAAAGAAATATTCATCTTTATTTTTATAATTATTTAAGATTAAAAAAAGAGTATTAATTTTTCGTGTTTGTTATTTAGAGGAGAGATAAATGAATTATTGTATGCCTATAATTTAGAAGCAAGTTAAAGTAAAATTAATTGAAAATTTTAAAATTAACCTTAATAATTTAAAAATTAATTGCAATAACAATTGGAGATAAATTAGTTAATTTATTCGTCATAGTAGACAAAAACTACTTTGCAGTTGCCATTAAAAAGGGGTAAAAAAACATGATTTACAAAAAAGAAATTGCAATTTACTTTTACGTAATATAATTTTATTTATTTTATTAACTTGTTATTAATCAATTTTTAGAGTCTGTGCATGAGTGGGAACGTAATGAAAAGTTTCAAAACTGCTTATTAATTTTAGAAAAAACAATAAAAGACAAAGGGTCAAAGATGCCCTTAAATTATTTGAAATGAACAAAAATGTCCTTTGTTTCTAGTTTGATCCAAAAATGTCCTTACCGTCAATACTTTGGTTCAGAAATACCCTTATTGTTATTTAATGAGTCAAAATGCCCCCATTGTTACAAAATAGGTCAAAAATGCCCTTTTCCGAATAAGTATATTTTTTTTTAAGAAAAAACAAATCTTGTTCCTTATAAAAATATTACTTTTAAGAAACTCTATTCTTGTTTTCTTTCCTTTTAAACCACTTTAAGTAATAAAAATGTAGAAAATTATTTTATTCTTCATAATCTCATTTTATCAATTAAAAAAGAATAATTTCATGTACTCTATATTTTAACGGATAATATATATCATATATATAAGATCATCATAAATTCATTATTAATTTTTATTCAAATAACGATAAAAAATAATTATAATACAATAAGAAATATTTTAAAATTTTAATTTTTTTTCTAATTGAAGTAGAATAAACATTTGCTAATAAAAGAAATTTTATTGGGAAAAAATGTGTTCAAAAAGAAAATGAATAATGTATTTATTTGAAAAAGGGCATTTTTGACCTATTAAATAACAATAGAGATATTTCTAGATCAAAGTATTGACGGCAAAGACATTTTTGGACCAAAATATAAACGAAGAGCATTTTTGTTCATTTCAAACAGTTTAAGGGCATTTTGACCCTTTTCCCAAAAATAAACATGGTAATATTTAGTTAGTTACTCAATTCTATATTCATGTTTTATTTAAATAAAGAATTTAGAGTTTTAACATTTTTAATTTTAGAAAAGATCACTCAAATTTTTAATTTTTATCTTTATATAAACTTTAAAATTATATTACATTATTTTTTAGTAATTAAAATGGTAATATCATGTTAATTAAAAAGTTTATATGGTTGGGACGAAGAAAGTTATTACAAAAAAAATAAACCAAACATGAAAAGTCATCGATTGCTGCACTGATGTATCCTCGTGACGAATTATAATTTGATGAAATCACCTTTGATCTCTAACGGTCATCTCCTACTTCTCTATCTCACACTGTTCATCTCCGGTCAGTTCTAAATGGCTTCACCGCCGCCGGTGAAGCTCCCGTGGCCACCGAATATAGATCAACAAACATCGCCAGCTAATGACACTCTGAATCTGCAAAAAAATACGGCAATTTCAAGTGAAGCTGGTTTGATTTGTGTCACTACCGAGGAACTAAAAATTTTTCAAAAAATCAATTATCTTCAAAGTCATGGATTGATTCAACTAAAAGAAATTGGAGGAAATGAATCCTCATCAGGACAACATACAGTCCAAATTTCAGAAGAAAAAATTGATATCAGTGTGCACAGTGAAGAGGCGCAATCTGAAAGAACAGCCGCAGCACCTTCGTCGGTGCGCCCTCAAATTCGAACCAACTCCGACGAGATTCGATCCATTGTACCATCTGGGGTTTGTTCGCAAACACCTGAAGCAGCTATAGGAACAACGTTCACCGGAGAAACCATCTCTGGCGAAGAGAGAGTGGTATTTGCCGGAGCTCCGGCATCCCAAATGGAACAAAAACAATGCCAAGTTGTTCAGCATGATGAGGAGCACCACTCAAGCACCAAGCTTCAGTTCGAATCATTACCAGCAGCTTCGAATTTCCAGTCAACCGCTGACAACAATGGTGTCGCCGGAACTACGGTAATCCAAATTGATCAAATTGAATGCCAAAATGCTCTGTATGGCGAGGTACATCTTCCAGGACCGGAGTGACATTTCGAATCAACACCAGGAGCTTCGAATTTACCTTCCAACCCTGACAATCATGGAGTCGCCGGAGCTCCGAAGATCCAATGGAGGCACAATCAATGTCAACAGGTAGGCAACAATGTGGAGAGGACTCCCAGCCATACTGAATGCCTCGAATTACAACCAAAAAGCTCAAATTCGAAAAGTCGTCAAGACGACTGTCAAAGTGGGCTTGCCGGAGTTCTACTGAATCAATTGCAGCAACAAACAGACCAAAATGTTCATATTGGTGTTACAATCCTAACAAAATATCCAGGTTATAGTGAAACTTCCCCAAAAAGCTCAAATTCGAAAAGTCGTCAAGACGACCAAAGGAGGGAAGAACACTGTGCTGCAGATGAGGAAGTGAACCTGCCTCAGGACAAGGCTCAACAGCATGGATTAGTCTCTCAAACTACAAATGATGAACATAATCAGGAATATGTGAGAAATAATTCGATTATAGGTCACAAGGCTACAGGAAGTGACCACAGCTTCCAGAATTTCAGACTGTCTGCACAAGGAGCAACAGGTAAGTCTCTTAACTTGACTACTCATAATACTCATGATATTATTCATAACAACTTTGTGCTCATAACAACTTTGTGCTGCAGCATATAGAATTGGGTAATATTCAAGATTGTGGTGAGCTGAACATGGCTAAAGTTGATATAAATGATCAACCACCTATTACTCAAACAACTGCTGCTGAGATAACTAAGTTAAAAGGCAAGGGCCAAGTTCAAGAACACCAGGATACTGTCCAACAGCAGTCTCATAACCAAGCCAAACATACTCCCTACATTCCCAATAACCAACCTTTGGTAGTTTCCAACAACTTTGAACTTGTGAAAACCAAGGCTGGTAGAATGGATCCCACTAGAACCCAAGTTAATAGAACCTACCTAACTGTCCCTAATCCTATTAATCATGTGATACCTCAAGCCTGGGCTAACATTAGAAACAAGCCGCCTAGCCACACAAATCCTAACCTGGCCCCTCCTAACCCTATCATCCCCCACACTTTAGCTACCAAGTTGAGAGCACAGGAGGCTATGAAAGCTGATGATATTGATATTACTCCTCCAAAAATCACAACAAAACAGGGATATTCTGTTGTGGTGTTTACAAAAGAAGACTTCATGGTGAATCTAGCCACTGACTGTAGGTATACACTAATTGGCAAATTCACCAACACCATGCCTAAGATGGAAATCATCAGAAAGGAATTCATCATTCAAACTGAACTTAGAGGAGGAGTGAAACTTACTCACTTTAACTCTAGACACATCTACATAGACTTGGACAATGAATATGACCATTCTACTGTATGGTCCAAAGGGAAAATGCATATCAATGGGCAGCTGATGAGACTTCAATTATGGACTCTCACCTTCAAGCCAGAAGAAGAAACCCCTCTGGTCCCTATTTGGGCTATATTACCTGAGCTACCATGGCATTGCTATAGGCTTAAAGTAGTAACCCCTTTACTATCCCCTATTGGCAAGGTTTTGTTCTTGGACTTGGCCACATACAAAAAAACTAGGGGTAGTGTGGCCAAAGTCAAAATCCAAATTGATCTAACTAAACAAAGACCCCAACACATCTGGATGGGCTTTGATGAAGATGAAAATGGAGATGGAAGGTGGCAATCCATTCAATATGAGGGAATGCTAGACTACTGTCCTTACTGCAAGCATCAGGGTCACACCTTACAAGTTTGTACTATTAAAAAAAGAGATGAGGAGAATAAGAAAAAGAATGATCAAGAAGAGGAGGTCAGGAACACAGACAGGATCATCACTGATAAGAGAAAGGCTCTGCAACCTGCTACTGATCAGCACAAGGAAACTCAGCACCAAGAAGACCAACACATTAAGGAACAACAAAACACTAACAGGGCTGAAACTGAAAAAAGAAATCAAGAGCATACAGGGTGGCAAATCCAAAGGAGAAGAGGCAAGAAAGATGGGCAACACCAACAACATCAAACACAGCAGCAAAAAACACAAGTATACAGGTCAAAAGGGGAAGGTTCAGTACCTCATCAACACAATGGCACCAACAGCAATGATGAAAGAAACCAGCAACAGTCAGGTATGCCTAATAACTCCAAAGTTAATAGTTGTAATGTCCAAACTTGTAATGTTGAATCTAGAGTCCAGAATCAACCCCCCCTTCTCCAAAAAATAGTACATTCCACTTCCCATAATCCCACTCAGCAGGTTGGAACTAGCAGACCTGCAGACAATGAAAAAGATCAAAATATTACTGCCAGAGAAGAACCAAGTTCTGGCTTGAATACTGTTGAAGGCAACAATGTCAAAAGCACAGGTATTGACTTACCAATCCCACACCCCCATGGCTCCCCCAATAATTTAAATGTGTTAAACAATTTTATTGTGCTGGCTGAAGAAGTCTGTGGGGTTGAGGAAGAGGCAAGTCAGGAGAAAATTACTAACATGCAGGAAGGGGATACCAGGGGGAGGGAACCTCTGTTGGTTGACCCTAGGAAAGACTATAAAGCCAATGCAACCACTCATCCAAATACTAGCAGGTCCAGGGTACAAGAACAGCAAATTGATACCCAACAAGAAGATGAGATCAGAAGGAATAAGCCTAATGATACAATACAGGGTAAGGTGGCTAATATTCAGGCCAATAAGGGTCAGAGGCAACAAACTGAGGTGCAGGCTGCTGAACCAAATATGGGAAAGGATCAAACTCCTAATATCAGTATAACAAACAACAGTATACATTCTCAGACACTCAACAACAAGGCCACATTATCTCTAAGTAAGAAGAAAAGGGATGCTATTAACAAGAAACTTATCCAGGAGAGACAATCAAAGCAAACAAGTGAGAACTATGTCCTGATACCAGAACAAGCAGTAATCCAGATGCAGTCTGCAGAACAGAGTAAACTTAGTCAGAAAACCATATCAGATGGTTTTGAAGAGGAGTACACAGTTACTGACCATGACACACCTCTGCAAATTTATGATGTATCCAATGAGAGGCAGGAGCTTAGTAAAGAAGACAATACAGAAAACTTATCTGATGAATATAGGGTCACTCATTCTGAAGATGAGGAAGACCCTGACCAATGGGAGGATGAACAACAGGAAAACCAATTAGAGACATTCAGATCCAATATGGCAGCCTTATTGCAGAAGGAAACTCAGCAAGAAAAGGAGAAGAAAGAGCCACCTTCCAAAAGTAAGCAGGAAAGGAAGAGGAGTAAACAAAGCTTAATCAGCAGATCAGATAATGTTGCAGTCAAAAGCAACATCAACACAAGGTCTAAATCCTACCAGTTATGATGATCAATACACTCTGTTGGAATGCAAGGAGTATTGATACTCAAGGAGCCTTAGACAGACTACAAAGGTTGAAAGACTATCACAAGCTCTCTATGATTGCAGTGCTGGAACCTTTCTCCAACAAATCTCAACTCCACTTCTACAGAATTCAGTTAGGTATGGATAATGCCATATCTAATCCCAACAACAAAATATGGCTATTTTGGAACAAAGACTGTGTATGCAATCTGGTGGATCAGGATGAACAACAGCTTACCTGTAAGATCAGACATGTAGCTTGGCCTAAACAATATCTCATTACCTTTGTATATGCCAAATGCAAAGATTACATGAGAAGAGAATTATGGGACAAGATGCTTCAATTCTCTGATATGGAAGAACCTTGGTGCACCATTGGAGACTTCAATGTAATTACTCATGTTGAAGAGAAGATGGGGGGCCAACCTTACAACATGAAGAAGAGCCTTGATTTCATTAGTGTCATAGAAGCTTGTGGACTCATTGATCTTGGTTTTCATGGACAACAATTCACATGGTGCAACAAGAGAGATGCAGATGCCAGAATATGGAAGAGACTTGACAGGGCCATGGTCAATGATGCTTGGTTGGAGGTCATGCCTATGAGCATTCTTAATCACTTGGCCTCTACAGGTTCTGATCACTGCCCTCTCCTGCTGGAATGTACTGAAAGACAAAGTCATACTATCAAATATTTCAAGTTTTTACACTGCTGGGTTGAGAATGAAAACTTCATTGATACTGTAAGATCTTGCTGGGAAAAACCTGTGGATGGAAATTCAATGAGGACTTTCCAACAAAAACTGAAAAGAGTCTCTAATACCCTTAGCCACTGGTCTAGAAATCAATATGGTGATATATTTGCTTCAGTCAAACAGTTTGAGGAACAGGTGATACAAGCTGAAGAGAATATCATCAAAGACAATTTTGAGGATAACAGAGCCAAGTTAAATCAGATAAATGCCCAGTACATCAGGTATTTGAAGATAGAGCAGTCCATTTTGAAGCAGAAAACTCAATTGCAATAGTTCAAAGATGGAGATGCCAATACCAATTATTTCCATGCCATCATCAGAGGGAGAAGAAGAAGGCTGTTCATCCATCAGATCAGTGATGAATAAGGAAACTCTATCCAGGGTGATGACAATATTGCAAGTGCAGCTTGTGCACACTTTGAGAAACTCTTTACTGCTGAGGAGAAACATATCAATGAAGATGTGATTAAATGCATCCCAAAGATAGTTACTGATCAGCAGAATGAACTACTACAATCCATACCTACAAAGGAGGAGCTAAAAGAGGTAGTATTTTCTATGAGTCCTACTTCAGCTGCAGGGCCAGATGGCATGAGTGGCAAGTTCTTTCAATCATGTTGGGATATCATTAGTGATGATCTGCTGAAGCTAGTGCAACACTTCTTCAATGGACACTGTATTCCTAGGTATATATCTCATGCATGTTTGGTTCTACTTCCTAAAACTGAGCACCCCAACAAACTGTCAGAGTACAGGCCCATCTCCCTCAGCAATTTCACTAGCAAGATCATATCCAAACTACTCTGTCTCAGACTTGCTCCTATTCTACCTCAGCTCATTTCAGACAATCAGTCAGGATTTGTTAAAGGTAGGAGCATATCAGAAAATATAATGCTGGCACAGGAAATTATTCACAACATTAAGAAACCCAATGTAGGGGACAATGTAGTGATCAAGTTGGATATGGCTAAGGCATATGACAGGGTCTCCTGGTCCTTCACTTGTATGGTCATGAGAAGGATGGGATTTGGAGAAGTCATTATTGATATGGTGTGGAGGATCATGTCTAACAACTGGTATTCAGTCATCATCAATAGGGTAAGGCATGAATTTTTTCATTCCACAAGAGGTCTCAAGCAAGGAGACCCCTTGTCACCTGCCTTATTCATTATAGGAGCAGAAGTACTATCCAGGATGCTGAATAATCTTAACCAATACTACCTATATACTGGATTTCACATGGAAAGAAAGGGCCCCCAAGTGAACCACTTGAGCTTTGAAAATGATGTAATCATCTTCACTGCTACCAACAACTTCTCCATGACTCTTATTACCAAGACTTTGAAGGTTTATGAAACAACTTCAGGCCAGCTAATCAACAAGGACAAGAGCCAGTTCATGCTTCCTCTTAATACCAATCCAGATGTTATTGATAGGATAAGTAGGATCACAAGCTTCAAGTGGACACATGGTCCCATTACTTACCCGGGCTGTCCACTCTACATTGGAAGGCAGAGAATCATTTACTATACAAGTATGGTGTCCAAAGTTTTAAGCAAAATCAGAGGATGGCAGACTAAAGTGTTGGGCTATGGAGGCAGAGCAACATTGGTGAAATCAGTGCTGCAATCACTACCAATCCACTTGCTGTCTGCAATCAGACCTACTGCTACCACTATGAATCAGATCAGGGGCCTCATAGCTGACTTTTTCTGGGGGTGGGACAAGGAGAAGAAGAAATATCACTGGGCATCATGGGAGACCCTCAGCTATCCTGTGGAAGAAGGGGGTATTGGTATGAAGAAAATACAAGATGTGTGCTTAGCTTTGCAATACAAACAATGGTGGACCTTCAGGTCTAAGAAGACTTTATGGGGAGAATTTCTGAAGGCTAAGTACTGCCAGAGGGCTCATCCTGTGATAAACAAATGGCACACAGGTCAGTCTATTATGTGGAAGCACATGATGGCTAATAAAATTGATATTGAGCCACATATACACTGGCACATCAACTCAGGTACAAGTAGTTTCTGGTGGGATGATTGGTTGGGTATTGGCCCCCTAGCTTATCATAACAACCATCTACCTAGACTCAATAATACTAGAGTATCTGAATATATTGAGAATGGGGAGTGGAATGTGCAGAAAATCAGAAAATATGCCCCACCTCAGCTGGTGCAGCAGATACTAGACACTGAGATAGACTATCACCCTAACACAGCTGATCAAGCATGCTGGAAGTTGACTTCACATGGCAACTTTACTTCTAATTCAGCACGGGAATTAGTTAGAAAGAAAAGAGCCAAGACCCTGACTGATGGGTGCACTTGGCACACTAACATTCCCTTCAAAGTGTCTTTTCTACTATGGAGAGCTCTGAGACAGAAACTCCCTACTAATGATAAACTTGTCCAATTTGGAATAGTACCAGCAGCATGTTCTTGTTGTTACAGGCCAGGATTGGACAATGTAGATCACATATTTGCTTCAGGAAATTTTGCCAAGCATATTTGGCAACACTTCTCTAGATCATGGGGGATAATGCAAGGGTCCTTCTCACTGAGAAGCATACTAATGAAGTGGTGGACTGCCAAGTCCAGTAATGAGGCTCAGAAGCTCATGTTGCAGGCCACTCCTATCTTTGTATGTTGGCATATATGGAAGAATAGATGTGCAAGTAAGTATGGAGGAAAGAAATCTAGTACTACTAGAGTTAAATTCTCCATAGTCAAGGACCTCTACATGCTGATACACAATGCTTTCCCCTATATTAAGTGGCCACAGAGCTGGAAGGAACTGGTTCCTATCATAGAACAGTGTCAACAAGACATGAGAGTGTCCAAAGTTATGTGGATCAGACCTCCATCTTCCATTGTGAAATTGAATACTGATGGGAGTGCATTAGACAACCCTGGGAAAATTGGAGCAGGGGGAATACTAAGAGACCACAATGGTAACTTAATATATGCCTTTGCAACTCTATTGGGAATGGGTACTAATAACCAAGCAGAGGTGCAGGCAGCAACTATTGGCCTCACTTGGTGTATTCAACATGGACATAATAGAGTGATATTGGAAGTTGATTCTCAACTATTGACTAAGTGGCTGAAACAAGACCTTAAGCCACCTTGGATCATTCACAGATATGTTACAAAGTTACAATCCCTAGTCCAACAATTGGAATTCTTTCAGTGTAAACATATATTCAGAGAAGCAAACCATCCTGCAGATACCTTATCAAAATGCAGCCACAGGTTCAATGATACACAACACTTTTATAACATCCAGCAGCTACCACAGGAAACAAAAGGTTACATCAAGATGGACAAGCTAGGAATGGCAAGTTTCAGAAGGAAAACTCTGAAAAGAATCAAACTACCCTCTTGACTAATCTCATTCCCAATGTATAATAGACTACTTACCTGTAATTTGTTTTACTTCTTCTTATTCCACCTAATTATTTCCTATTGTAAGGGGAGAGTCTCCCTTGTTTATTGCTTCAGTAGAAATAAAAACACAATGCTAGAAGTAAAGCAGGGAATTCAGCAGATACAAACATCATCCACAAGAGGAGTTGCAATCACTCACAGCATCTTGGAGTTCAGAAGATACAGCAATAACACTACAACTACAACATCTATATCTAAGCTTCAGCAGGGCAACATGTGCAGGGTGAGTTGCACCATGTGGACCTGTCCAAAGCCTGGAAGCGTTAGGCGAGCGACATTGAAAAATTCAGCTGCCTTAAGCCTAAAGAGAATGCATTTTGCCTTTTGGAACTTCCAACTTGGGCAAAAAGCCTTCAAAATTTGCAGGGATAAAGAAAAGGCCATATATGCAAACATCATGAAGTTTCAGGTCAAAAGGATAATTGGAGACGTTAGTCGAGCGACTTGGAAAAAGATAATAGTCTCCAAAGCTCTTACTGAGGTCCCTTCATTTTTGCTAGTTTGTGCAAGCCTTGTTTTGTTTGTTTTTGGTTGTTGTATTATTTCAGGTCCCTGGAGTGATGTATCAACATTCTTTAACAACAAATACATAGAGAAAAGCACAAATACAACTTCCAACCACCCTACAACATCTAAGCTTCAGCAGGGCAGCATGTGCAGGGTGAGATGCAGCATGTGGACCTATCCAAATGGCTCCAATCTTTGCAGGGTTTTACAAAATAATATATTGACAAGGCCCAAGAAGTTTCAGCCCAAACGGACAATTGGAGGCGTTAGGCAAGCGACATCGAAAATTTCAGCTGCCTTAAGCCTAAAGGGAGGGCCTTTTTTCCAACTTGAAAAAAAAATCTCCAAACCTTGCAGAACTAAAGAAAGGGCTGTTTGGATATATCTCAAGAAGTTTCAACTCAATCGGATAATTGGAGACGTTAGTCGAGCGTCGTTGAAAATTCTGACAGACTCCAAAGCACTCCTGGAAGAACTTTCTTTTTTGCTAGCTGGTGCAAATTCTTTTTTGCTTTTGGTTGTTTGTTGTATTATTGCAGGTTGCTGGATTGATTCATCAACATATAATCCCACCAACTTATTCCCCATTTCATATTCTGAACTGAGGAGACAACAACCTGGCAGCTTAGGAATTCACCAACACACAAACACTACTCTCATGCCAAATTCCTTGATGCAGCACCTGCAACAACTCTCTTACACCTCAAGATTCCTGGAGCTCCTTGCTATGTCCACTTGTTATGTGCAGGAACAGAAACATGCAACAACAAGCAATCGAACACATCAGCTAAGAAGGAAAGAAGAAGCTGTATACAGGCACATCAAACAGCAACACTGGATCCTTCCAAAGTGCAAGCCACCTTCAGTCAAACTTTTAAGCCAGGGATGCATCACCAGCATTGTGATTCAGTCCTTTTTCTTCCACAACAACAGCCCCAGCAGCAGCATTAAACAACTTCAACAACTTCACCCTGCAACTCAGAAGGACCATCTACAATTCTTGTTAGCATGTTGTCTTGTTTTTGTGGACATGTGCAGGTACTTTAATGAGCTGAACACTTCAAAGGAGCTGATCACTCTCTCTTTGGAGGCAACAAGAAGCTGTGTACAGTTCCACAAAGAGTCAAACAGAGGGAGACAACCTTGTACTCAAAGCCCATCCTGGTTGGCACATAAGGTACCTTCAAAGGAGCTGATCAACTCCCCTTTGGAGGCAACTAGAAGCTGCCTACAGGACTGCAACAGCCCTCACAACTCCCATACTTGTGTGGCTCTTTGGTTAATTGTTTGTGCAGGTACACAAAGTCTCAGAAAAAGGGAGACAACAGCCACACATGCAAGGGCCTCACCTACTCCAATCACCTCTCCATGCATACCAGATGCATTCCATCAACATCTGCAACAGCTCCACCAACTTCCAGCAAACAAGGAATAAATACAAGCTAATAGTACTGGTTACAGCAGCTTGCACACTTCTTTGGTTGTATGTTTTGTTGGTTTTGTTTGGCTGTGCAGGTACTTCAAGAAGCTGAACCTGACCACAACAAAGAACCTCCCTTCTTGTGTAACTGACACCAACAAGCAACCTAATCACAAAGGAAGCAACAAGGAGATGCACATTTGCTTGTTTGTGGATTTTTCTGTTGTTGGTTGTCTATGCAGGTATCCCAAATCCAAAAGAGGGATCTACAACAAGCATATTACCAATTCAGCTACAGAGGCAACAACAAACTGGTTACAGGACTGCAGCAAGCTTCACTGCTTGCTTCCTTGGCTATCTGTATGTGCAGATCCACATACCAGGAGCTCTCCAGCACCCTCCAACATCCTCCACTACCTGCAGCAACCATACCAAATTATTTGGATCCCCTTGCAGGTGCTTGATTGTGAATATAGGTACAAAAGAAGATCATCTACTAGCTGGGCTGAACAACCACAGCATCAATGGCCTAGGTACAAGGCAGCAGCAGTTCTACTCCATAACAATAGCCACAAGCAAAGCTACTACAGCTTCAATTTGCAGCAAGCAATAAGCTTTTTCAAGGCCTTCCTCAACAACTCCAAGGATGCTGGTTGCTACAACTCAATATACTTACGCTACCTTCATCCTCCTTAGCTGATATATGCTCAATCCTGAAGTGGATGCAACCTTCCATTGGGACTTACCTGTTATGACAAGACTAAAAAGGGCAAAGATGAAAAGAATTTTCCCACCCCATGCGAGATAGAAGGTTCATATACTTGTTCTTCTTTCAATTTAGCTATGTATGGTACGTAGCATAGTTGAATAGGACTAGTGTAGATTACTTTCTTGTTTTCTCATGGAAGGGGAGAGTCTCCCTCATTTATGCTTTATTAGTCGAATTGTACCGGGAGAAGTCCTCTCATAGGTTTACTGCTTTCTAGTTATAGTTAGCCCTTTTTTTTGTTTCGGGGATGAGTTAGCCGACCTTAATAGGTTAGCTGACTTATGAACCACCATAGGATCGGAGGTAAGGTTTATGTCCCCCTCTTTGTATTTTTACTTTTGTTATTTATGTTAAGGCTTGGGGGTGTTGCTCAACCTCTGACTGTGCACGAGAGGTGGGAGCCTCGTGTAGGGTCTGTTCCCCCCAAAAAAAAAAAAAACCATAATTTCTTTCAAGACACTCCTTGATTTGAAGATTCATTGTCTATTTAGAATAATAATTCAGCATGTTTTACTTGTTTTACGCAATAATTTTGTATCAAGTTCATGAATAAGAGAATGGTATGAAACCTCTAAACATATCGAGAACTCAATTGTTCCTTAAGCCCAACACATATGCAACATATTCTCTAATAGATATGACAAAAAATATTATACTTTGAACATATATTATACGCTTTTCTATATGGAAAAAAATTATTTAAATTAGGATATCAATGTGTGGTACCTTTCAATCCACCAATTTTATATTTTAGTTGTGTTATATTTTAGGGACGAAGAACTGAATAAGAAAATGTAACTCAACTTTAACAATTATTTTATACGTACTTTAAAGTTGAAGAATTATTTGAATAGCAATATTGTTAATTGCCTTACTTCCAAAGAAAATCTAACAACAAATAATATGTAATTAAGGAAAAAAAACATAATGTATTATTGATCATATTAATTTATTATTATTAGTACACAATTGTATATGTTTTGCAATTAAGATATTTTTCTACTAGAACAATGGCCTACAACATAATATTACGAAAATGATATGTTGAAATTTTATTAAGAAAAACCTTTATTTTCGATACATCTATTGAACAAAAATATCAAATAACAAATAGTTAAAAAAAAATTAAAAACAGTTTAAAAATTTCATGTGCATAAATTGTTTAATAGTGGGATATTTCTCCTTTTTAATCATAAATACTACTAACTTCATTTTCAATTTATTTGACCT
Source organism: Solanum dulcamara (assembly GCF_947179165.1). Classification (NCBI taxonomy): domain Eukaryota; kingdom Viridiplantae; phylum Streptophyta; class Magnoliopsida; order Solanales; family Solanaceae; genus Solanum; species Solanum dulcamara. Next base: position 73,896,716 of record NC_077237.1, read on the forward strand.
ATTTTTACTTGGTACAAAAATTAAGAAAATAAAGATGACTTTCGAATCTTGTGACTTTAAATTAATGATATGTTAAATGTATCAAAAATATCATTTAATCTTGTGGTTTTGAACATATCTTGTGGAAAGTTAGAATTAAATCTAATGCATTCAATTTTTATTTTTTTTGGTTTCCCACCCAGTGTTCGGAACCCCTGGAGCCCCGACTAAATACGGATCACGCAATGCAGGGCCCATTTGGGGGTGACGCTCCCAACATGATTTTTTCCATTCTCAGGGCTCGAATCCAAGACCTCTCAATAATTAGACAATAGAAGTTTTATCATTGTGATAATAGTGCGACTGTAAACATTAGAATTATATTGGATTTAAATCCGTAAATTAATTCTGTAACATCTCGAAAATTTCTATGCCAAGACTCGAACCATTCTTTTTAGGCGTATAGGATTGAACTCGGTAATTTTTAGTTGTATATATGAGTTAGGATCAATTCTTAAGTATTTTAAGAGTATTAGATGTGTTTTAGGGTCATAAGGGATCTCTAACACCAAGCCAATTCCAAATAATTTTTATCGGCTAAGTTTCCGAATGAGTTCGTATAAGGGTCAACTTCAAACTACCATATCTCCTAGAATATAACGAATTGGGTGGTCCATAACTATCACATTAAAGGTCTTTGAGACATCTTTCCAACGCCACCAAAATTGTATTTTTCTGAGTTCAGAGTCAAAAGTTATGCTTGGTTGACCAGAGAGGTCTGCGACAAGTCCGCATCGCGGAGCTGAAGCAAACTTTGATAATTTTTTCAGATTTCATTTTTTGTCGAACAGAAAGGTGCGCGACATGTTCGCGTCGCGAACCTATCGTGGACTTGTCCAGTTTTCCAGATTTTGTAGGGGCATTTTGAGAAAATTACCTAATATCCATATATACGAACTTGGACGCATTTTTGGTCAGTTATTTTCAGTCTTTCACCTCCAAAGAACCCTAATCTTCATCCTCCTCTCTCTCAAATCATCCCCTCCAATTTTTCTATCAAACTCAAAGGATTCAAGACTCATCATTGAAGACCAAGAACCAAGTTTTCTTAAAGTTTCACTCTAAGGTATGTGGATTTTCATCCATTGGTTCTTCTACCCATGGAGCCCAAATATTTTCTCAACTTGATGTTTCAAATTCCAAATGGTGAATTCTTATGGAATTTTCCATGATGATTCAAAATGCATATATTATGGTATATTTGAATCTTTTTGTGTTTAAATTGATATATTGACTCTCATTTATGAAATGAAATTTTTGTTAGTGATCCTATATGAAGGCTTGAAAGGTAATTTTAAAGTGTATATGGTGGGTTATTTTAAGATGATTCGATGCATTTATATCACTCTCATGCATACAAGTATTCTTTAAATGTATTTGAAGGTCTTTATGAATTGAACCCATCTAGTCTTCCTATGTATTCATGAAGTTGAATTGAAAGTTTATGAGCAAATGTCTATGTTTAAGGGAGTCTTGTAAAATGATTGAATGATGATGAAAGGGCTTTTAGCCAAAGAAAGGATTCAATGTGAAAAGACAATTCTCACATATTTGCATCAAATGAAATGTTTTAATGAGCTATTCCACCGATGATGATTTGATGTCGAAAGTTATACAACGCTTATGTTATTATGATATTTAAATTTTATTCTGTGGGATTGACCTATCACCGAATGTAGCATGTAGATGGGGACTCGACCTAACGGGTCTTTAAGTAAAGTTTCATGTTGCATTAACTATGCACCAACATAAGAGCTCTTGCAGGCTATTTAGTCTAGTGGATCCATAATTAGCCAATAAAGTTAAAGTTAAAGAATGTTAAAGTTGACGGAGTCCTACCCGACAAGTAGACTCTCTGTGCCAACGTAGGGGGTTATGTTGGATTTCATGTAATAGCTCTCATGATCTTAAATGTTGGTTAAGGTCACTTTCCCACAAAATGAATGTTTTAAGGTTTCTTATGATGATGTTTAATGTATGCACTCATTATGCACATTGCTTGTTCGTGTTCCTCTTATGTTCTTCATTTCGTAGCATACTCACATACTTAGTACATTCAAAGTACTAACGCATACTTTTGCCTATATGATATCACCATGTAGGAACCGACATCGCTCCTCGTCCTCCTCCACATGGCTATCTCAAATTAGTTTGAAGATTGCTTGTGGTGAGTTCCCATGTTCTAGGAATAACCTCCTTTATATTCTAAGCTCATGTTTTGTAAAACATTAAAACTTTTATGAAGACACTTCTTGACACTTATTTTGAGGGTGAGCTAGGGACATGTCTTAGCCCCCCGCCAAGTCTATTAGTAGAGGTATGTTGGGACATAAATGAAAAATATTTTAAAGCTGCTAAGGAATATTGTTCCACAATATTTCTCTTAGTCCCGGTTCCTTTTTTATTTATTTACTTCCCGCTTGTTATCGTATGTCATTACCAATGAAATGCTTAACGAATGCTAAAAGGCTTGGAAGAGGCACCTCCGGGTGTCTCATTCGCCGTGTTACGTCTAGGCCCTAGGCCCGGATCGTGACAAATTCAGACTATATTAAATTCAAGAAAATAGTCCAAATGATGTGGCAATTTAAGTCAAATAAATGATCCACTAAAACCACACCATGTGTCAAAGTTATGTGGTAATCCAAGTTAAATTAAATGAGCTACTAAAATCACACAACGTGTCAAAGTTATATGTCAATTCAAGTCAAATTAAATGACCCATTAGAATCATGCCATGTGCTAAAATTATGTGGCAATCCAAGTCAAATTAAATAAGACACTAAAATCATGCCATGTGTCGAAGTTATGTAGCAATCTAAGTCAAATTAAATGAGCCACTAGAATAATCTCACATGTATATGTGACATGTTCTGATCAATTAAATTAAAGTTCTTCACCAAAGAAATCTGATTGGTGAGTTCAAACCAACCAATCAAATCACACCATCATACCACTCCCTACAACTATAATAGGGGTCCTCAATATTCTCAGAGAGGAGTTCTTTTAAAAAAAAGAACAAGAAGCAAAAAGCGAGCTCGTGAATCAAAAGCCATAAATTTTCTACAAAGCTACAAAGTTCAAGTAATCAAATTCAAACTCAAGTTCAAGATCAAGAACGATGAAAAATATCAAGAAGTTCAAAATCAAGTTACTTGTTCATATTTATTATTCGTCATAACCATACAAGTTTTCGTGATGAATAATTCAAATCCAAATTTGAAGACGAAGATTCAAGATCAAGTTATTCAAGCCCTTGACTCTAAATCAAATTCAAGTTCAACATATTACATATTATTTGAAGAATCAGAGGATTATCATAGAGATTATAACACGCACTATATTTTGAAATCAAATATTACTTTTTGTTACTCCAATTTTTAGATTTTGATTATTTATTTTTCTCTGCTCAAAAATTTGTTGTTTACAAATTTTGGCACGCCTAGTGGGATACTTTCTACCTCTCATCTCTTTACATCGATCATCAAACTTTAAGAATACTTAAATGACATCTAAGAAGTTTGACTCCAAGACTATTGTTGCTAAGGCTACTGATTCCATGTTTTCCTCTGAGGTGGAGAACATATTGAATTCTACTATGGGAAGTTTGGGATCCATCACTAGGAACAGAGTACACTTGTTAGGACAACAAGCACTTCAAGTGCTGTCCACATCAGTTCCTATTTTTGATCTTCCATCTTTAAATGGGGCAAGATTCTTTCCGAATGAATTGGAAGAAGGAGAGAATATATCTGATATTATTAAAAAGACGTTGTCTCGACTTAGTCCTTTTAACATAAGAAATTATACTATTTAAGATGAAGATGATGTCTTGATCACTAGATCTGCCCTAGTCACTCCACGTAACTTGTTTCAAACAAATTTCAATTTGAGAAAAAATTCGTGCTTTACTCCATCATCCATAATGTCCATCCAAGCGATGATGACTAACGCCTTTACTATTGAAGAACAACTGGCGAGTTTGACAAAGGCAATTGAAGTTCTAACAAAATATGTGCAAGATCAAGATAATCAAATTGTCAAATTGATGGACATAGTTGAAAATGTTATGAAGGGGGATTCAAGTCATGCACCTGAAAAATGTCCTATGATACAAGAAAAGGGAGATTCAGTTACAAAGCAAATAAATGTGGGTGATGAGCTGCAAGTATCCACTGAAGGAGGAATTCTCATTCATCAACTGAAGGACTTTATTATGGGAACTATCAAAGATAAGTATGACATGTCTTCAAAGTCATCATTTATGTATGCAAAGACATACACTTCAAGAATCGATGTTTTGAAGATGCCTGCAGGTTATCAACCTCCAAAATTTCAATAATTTGATGGAAACGGAAATCCAAAGCAACACATTGTCCATTTTATTAAAACTAGCAATAATGCTGGAACATATGGAGATTATCTGGTCAAATAATTTATGCGCTCCTTACAAGGAAATGCCTTTGACTGGTATATAGATCTTGAGGTTTTCTCTATTGATAGTTGGGAACAACTTAAGCATAAAGTTATCAATCATTTCTATAGCACAAAGCGTGCTATGAGCATGGTTGAACTCATAAATACACGTCAATGGAAAGATGAACATGTCATCAAGTTTATCAACCGATGGAGAAATACAAGCCTCAATTGTAAGAATGGGCTTCGTAAAACTTCTGGAATAGAAATAGGTATTCAAGGAATGCATTGGAGACTTCGTTGTATCCTACAGGGTATTAAACCTAAATTATTTGAGGAACTAGCGAAACGTGCTCATGATATGGAGTTTAGTATATCTGCAAACAGAATTGAAGGACCACTTATTTATGAGCCTTACAAGGGAAAAGACAAAATAAAGGTAAAGAAAAGAGGAAAATCGACACCTAAGTTTAGAAATAAGGAGTCGATGAATATTAACGCCATGCCTTTAAAAGTGGCTACAAATCTAAGCAAGAATCAAAGAGTGAAGACCACGACTTTTTAGAATAACGCTGGTAGAAAGATGAATTTGAAGGAAATACAAGCAAAATAGTATCCTTTCTTGGACTCAGATGTCTTAGCAATTTTTGAAGAGCTTTTGGCATTAAAAATCTTTGAGCTACCTGAAATGAAGCATCCGGATGAGGCTGGGAGGACTAATGATCCAAATTACTGCAAATATCACTGTTTGATGGGCCATCATATTGAAAAGTATTTTATCTTTAAGGAAAAGATCATGAACTTGGCCAATGAAGGAAAGATATTACTTGAAGACGAGAAAGAGAGTTCAAATTAAGTCTCTGTCACATGATGGTTCTTTGCAACTTTGTTGAAATACATGATGGTGGTGATGTTCTAGCCCTATCACCACCAAAAATGATTAAATTTGGTGACTTCAAACCGATAGATATTAACGCATCATCGCTCGTTCCTTTGAGAATGAAGTAATAGGGGAAGATAAACCTCTAGAGGAAAATCAATCTTGCGATGCTTATCCTGATGATGAAGGATGGATTTTAGTGACACGACAAAGATTTTATAAAATGAGCTTGCAAAGAGAGCCTAGTAAGCAAGTGACAAGAGCAAATATGAACAAACTACCTAAAACTCAAAGGGTAAAGAAGAATGTGAAGAAGTCAAGAGTTGGGGGAATTACTATCAAAAGCAACGTTCTTCGGTGACATTAGAGGAATTCTTGTCAAGTTGGTTCCGTAAAAAGATTTCTCATTGAGACACCAAGACCTCGTGTTGTAACATTGATAAAGAAGAGACAATGGGAGAAGGCTTATCACCATCATTACTTCCATCACATGAAGGCCCTATCAAGTCTCACTTTGAAGAAGTGGACACTTGTGATACAAAGTTTACATTCACTACTGATGATCTTTTATTGGGTGAAGTACTGCATAATCATCCTTTATATATGGTAGGTTTTGGGTGTGGACATAAAGTAAATAGGATCATGGTAGATGATGGATCTGGAGTCAATATTTTCCCTGCTGATGTCACAAAAAAGATTGATGTAGCACCTGATAATGCGAGGGTCATAATTGAAAAGAATAAAACGCTTTCAGATATGAGTAAAGTACCTAAGACAAGTGAGACATCTTCAAGTAAGAGAATGATTCATATTTCTCACTATATCCCAAAGACAAACAAGGTCAAGATCTCACCCTCTAAGTTACAGAGTAGCAAGTTGACATTTTCTATCAATCAAATTGATGCAATCAAATCACCTTTAAAAATGATAGAAGAATTTATCAGACCATCAAATCATGATTCATATGAATCACTTCCTAAAAAGCGTACAAATAAGAGTTTTGACCCAAATGCATATAAGTTGTTGGTGAAAGCAGGATACAATCCCAATAAAGCTATTAAAGTAGGGAAACTTCCAAATGAAGTTATTAAAAAGGAAAATCATGTCCTAAAAGCAATTCAAAAGATGATGATAGAGACAGGGTATGTTGACAAGCAATCACATGAAATCTTGGGTTACAAACAACCGTCGCCAGTTCGATTCTCTATAAAAAGGATGAGCATCAACTACATTACCCCTGTGGAAGAACCTATGATGTTCAATAAGAAGCCTTCTACATTTGATCGGCTAATCGAATCAACTCTAAAAACTTCAGTGTTTGATCGGTTGGGACCAATGAAGAAGAAATACCAGCACCAAGGAAATTATAAAATAATAAAAGAACGGGTACATGCTCGAGAGCATAATTCACCCAAGAATTTTCCCTGTTTGATTCTTTCTAGAATGAGGCGAGAAATAAAACTTGTAGTTTCATGTGGAGATGTCCTAAGAGCAAGAACACATACCATAGTTTACACTAGGGAGCGATATGAAGATAAAGAAAGTGTGGGATCATCAAATCACATCATAATTTGTGAAGGGGAAAGTACTTCACTATATGCAAAAATTGAGGATGGTTTTGTTGATATTCATGCATGCCATCACATATTTTTTAACGATGGTGATCCTGAAAAAGATAAGGATGTTGAAGATGCGCCACCTGAACTTGAGAAAGGGATAAAAAATACTGTTGATACATTGAAGGAAGTAAATCTTGGGGTTGATGATGATATAAGACCTACATATGTAAGTGCTTCACTGGATGACGATGAAGAGAAGAAATATATTGAGCTGCTTATGAAATTTAGGGATGTATCTGCTTGGAGTTACAAAGAGATCCCAGGATTAGACCCTAAAGTTACAGTTCATCATCTTGCTGTGAAACGAAGCACTCGTCTTGTTAAACAAGCTCAACGTCGCTTTAGACCTGAACTGATTCCTTTGATAGAAATTGAAGTTAACAAGCTCATTGAAACAGGTTTCATTCGTGAAGTAAAATATCCTATATGGATTTCAAGCATTGTACCCGTAAGAAAGAAGAATGGCCAAATACGAGTTTGTATTGACTTTAAAGATCTTAATAATGCATGCCCTAAGGATGAATTTCCTCTTCCAATCCCTGAGCTTATGATTGATGCCACAATTGGATACGAGATAATGTCTTTCATGGATGGTTCATCTGGATACAATCAAATTCGCATGGCACCAAGGAATGAAGAACCTACTGTATTTCGCACTCCTAAAGATATATATTACTACAAAGTAATGTCTTTTAGTTTAAAAAATGTTGGGGCTACTTATCAACGAGCCATGGAGAATATTTTTGATGACATGCTTCACAAAAATATTGAGTACTATGTTGATGACTTAGTGGTGAAATCAAGGAAGTGTGATGGCCACTTGCAAGATTTGAGAATGGTGTTCGAATGACTTCGAATATACCAACTCAAAATGAACCCTTTAAAATGTGCCTTTCGAGTTACTTCGGGAAAGTTTCTCAGTTTTATTGTTCGACATCGAGGAATCGAGATTTACCAAGATAAGATAGATATTATTTTGAAGATGCCTGAGCCAAAAAATATTCATAATTTATAAAGCTTACAGGGAAAATTAGCATACCTTAGGAGGTTTATCTCAAATCTGGCTGGGAGATATCAACCATTCAGTAGCCTTATGAAGAAAGATGTTCTTTTTGAATGGGACCAAGCTTGTACCAATGGTTTCGAGAACATAAAGTCTTATCTGATGAAGTCTCCAGTACTTGTAGATCCTATACCTGGAAAACCATTAATTTTATGCATTGCAGCATAAGACAGGTCAGTAGGAGCACTTCTCGCACAAGAAAATAATGAAGGGAAAGAAAATGTGTTGTATTACTTGAGTAGGATGATGACACAAAACGAGATCAAATATTCACCTATTAAGAAGTTATGTCTGGCACTCGTATTCTCGATTCAGAAGATGAAGCATTACTTCCAAGCTCATATTATACAACTTGTCTCTAAAGCGAATCCTATCAAATTTGTCATGTCCAAGCCTGTCTTAAGTGATCGACTAGCAAGGTGGTACCTCTAATTTCAACAATTTGAAATTGTGTATATATCTTAGAAGGAAGTAAAAGAACAAGTGCTAGTAGATTTCTTGGCCAATCATCTAATTCCGAATGATTGAGAGTTATCTGATGAAGACACAATGCTAGTGGAAATTCAGCCACCTTCGAAAATGTATTTTGATGGCGCTACACATCATGAAGGAGCTGATGCTGGAGTGGTATTTATCACTTCCTATGGAGAAGTTTTGTCGTACTCCTTCACTCTAACACAACACTGCTCCAATAATGTTGCTGAATATCAAGCACTCTTACTTAGGCTTGAAATGGCTGTTGATATGAAATAATTGCAACTACAAGTTTTTGGGGATTCCTAGTTGGTGATCAATCAAGTCTTGGGTAAATATAAAGTAAAGAAGCCTGAGTTACTCCCATACTGCAATTATGCTCAAAAGATGATAGGATGGCTTGGAGAGGTGACTATTCACCATGTCCCTAGAAAGAAAAATAAGAAGGCTGATGCATTGGCAGCTTTAGGTATCGCCTGATGAAATGCAAGTTGTGGTTTGCCAAAAATGGATAACTCCGCCTCCATATGAGCATGAAAAAGAATTTTGATAAGTTATCGCCACTTTAGAGGCTGAAATTGAAGATTGACGACAACCAATAATAGATTACTTGTGTTATGGAATATTGTCATAAAATCTTTGAAGAAGGATAGAAATCCGATGACGAGCTCCTCATTTTCTTTAATATAAAAATATATTTTACAGGCGGTCATTCGATGGAGTTATCTTACGATGTTTTGGGGTAGATGAATCTACTCAAGCTATGCAAGAAGTACATTTTGGAGTATGTGGAGTACATCAATCTAAACCAAAACTTTATTTTCACATTAAAAGAATGGGATATTACCGGCAAACTATGGTGAAAGATTGTCTGAATTACGTCTAAAGATGTAAAGCTTGCCAATTCCATGCGAATTTTATACATCAACCCCAGAAGTATTGCACCCAACTATTGCCTTATGGACATTTGAAGCTTGGGGTTTGGATGTTGTTAGACCATTGCCTAAGTTCTCTGTTGGACATTTGTACATCCTGGCTGCACCTGACTACTTCTCAAAATGGGCAGAAGTTGTTTCTCTTAGAGAAGTGAAGAAAGAGAATGTCGCTAACTTCATTCGAGTCAATATTATTTACCATTTTGGTATTACTCAATACATATTGACATATAATGGCAAGCCATTTGATCACAAGTTAATGACGAAGATATGTGATCTTTTTGGTTTCAAGCAACACAATTCCTTTATGTATTATGCGGTTGCTAATGATCTCACTAAAGCATTTAACAAGACACTCTGCAACTTGTTGAAGAAAGTTGTTTCCAAGTCTAAGAGAGATTGGCATGAAAGAATGAAAGAGGCTCTTTGGGCATATAGGACTACGTATCGCATGCCAACACAAGCGACTCCCTATTCTCTTGTTTATGGAGTTAAAGCAGTCCTTCCACTTGAGCGTCAAATCCCATCATTGCGCCTTGCCATTCAAGAAGGACTCACTAATGAAGAAAATGTTCGGTTACGCCTTGTAGAATTAAAGTCTCTTGATGAAAAAATACTAGAGGTCCAACAAAGTCCGGAATATTATCAAGCTCGTCTAGCTCGATCTTTTTATAAGAAGGTTCATCTTAGATGCTTCCAAGTGGGTAATCAAGTTGTTGTTGTAAGAAGGCCCATTATTACTTCTCGTCGGTCTAAAAGCAAGTTCTCTGCTAAATAGGAAGGATCATATGTGGTACAAGAAATATACTCAAGTGGCGCTTACAAACTGGTTGACTTAGAAGGATTGCGTATTGGCCCCATTAATGAAAAGTTCATAAAGAGATACTATCCTTAAAGAAAAGAAACACGCTCCTTAAGATACGAGCATAAACTGCATGTTACTCTTAGCCTACAAGAGTATAAACTGTGCACGGTATCAAAAAACAATGTGCGCTAAGTTGAAAATCTCGAAAGAGGCAGCCTAGACAAAAGTTAGGAAATTTTTTTTTACTCTTTCAGAATTACGTTATGACTTGATCCTCTTCACTGAGGTACATAGGTTCTTGGAATTAAACTTTGAGTTCAGTCGCATGAGTATCCAAAAAACTCATTGTCTCTCTTGACCCTCTTCACCGTGGTCTGTGGTGCTTAGAGTTACATCCTAAGTTTAGTCTCATAAGTACAAAAGAAATGAAGCACGCTATTATTTAAGCATCACAATATTCTTGTAGATTGTCATATATAACGTGTGAATTAGAAAAGGTCAATCAAGACAGAATTTGAATTGACTTCACAGAAATATTCGTATAAATCCGTAAAGCTATTAGTTGTGATTGTTGTACATGTTGTAGTTCTATGAATCTTCTTTTCAAATTTTCTACGCTGAGATATGAGTATTTTTTTTAATAAGATCATGCGAATATGAATCTGTCAGCTTTTCTGCATGTGAAATTCATTTTTGAAGTTTGTTTAGAACGATCCTGAGGGACTTGAGATATAAATTTTGGATATGTTTTAAATTAAGAAGTTTGGTTTCTGATAAATTAAGTCTCTCCTGAATTTAGTGCTCTCATACAATGATGTATCTCTCATATTATCGAAACACACAAGGTATCGCAACTCTGAAGAAGAGGAAGTCAAATCTCTAAAGTAAACCGTGATGAAATCTGCAAAAAAAAAAATAAATGTTTTATTAGTTCTTAAATTAATAAATCAATAATCATGGTCATTAATCTCAATAATGAACGATTATATTCTTTGAGCAAGAACTATGCCTAATTTAGACGGTGTAAAATCTTTGCCACAAATCATATAAAGTCTTTACCTCAGATGATGTAAAGTCTTTGGCTTGGACTATGTGATGCCTTTGACTCAGATGGTGTAAAGTCTTTGCCACAAATCATATAAAGTCTTTCCCACAAATCATATAAAGTCTTTGCCTCAGACGGTGTAAAGTTTTTGGTTTGGACTATGTGATGCCTTTGATTCAGACGGTGTAAAGTCTTTGCCACAAATCATGTAAAGTCTTTACCTCAGACGGTGTAAAGTCTTTGACTTGGACTATGTGATGTATTTGACTCAGATGATGTAAAGTCTTTGCCACAAATCATCTAAAGTATTTGCCTTAGACGGTGTAAAGTCTTTGCCTTGAACTATGTGATGCCTTTGACTCAGACGGTGTAAAGTCTTTGCCACAAATCATATAAAATCTTTGCCTCAGACGGTGTAAAGTCTTTGACTTGGATTATGTGATGTCTTTGACTCAGACGGTGTGAAGTTTTCGCCATAAATTATGTAAAGCCTTTGGCTTAGACTATGTGATGCATTTGATTCAATCGGTGTAAAGTCTTCGTCAAAAATAATATAAAATTATTGGCTCAAACAATGCATTACCTTTGACTCCAATAGAATAAAAGTTCATTGTAAATAAAGTAATATTTTCACTTGCAAAAAAAAGGGCCTAAACAAAAAAAAAAGAAGAGGAACTTGGTTGTAAAGAAAATAAGTTCATATGAATTAAAAACTATTTATTTTAGTTGACAATTCATATAAGACAAAATAAATATGCATGCTGGATTATTTTTTCAAAAAAAAAAATGTACCTTGTATTTTGATGAACTCAAGAGTGTATGCAAAACGGAGCATCAAAATTATCAATGCCAATGATAATAAATAAAAGGAGAGAGTCTATTTATAGACAAATAGTGATAGTGAGGGAGTCATTCTCCCAAAGTAAATATAATTACTTTTTGGGTTAGGACTCTAGTGGAATAGTACAAATTTATTCTCTCCAAATCCTAATTGGTTGTGAAATTGTGAAAATTTGGGTTATCCGTATTCTAAAAGGAGTGTGTCCTTTCTGATTTCTAATTAGATGAATAATAATAATAATAATAATAATAATAATAATAATGATAAATAATAATAATAAATAATAATAATAATAATAAAAAAATACCACGTGATCAAGTTCCAATTGGAGTCTCATTATTCACTCCAATTATGTCACTCTAATTGGAGGAACGTATTAATTTAATATGTTCATGGTGCATATTAAATTGCACGACATACTATTATCGTTTAGTTAATACTTCAAGCCTAGTCTTTGTATAAAATACTCCGACAAGACTTGAAGTAGGGGGCATTTGTAAACATTAGAATTATATTGGATTTAAATCCATAAATTAATTCAGACTATAATAAATTTAAAAAAATAGTTCAAATGATGTGGCAATTCAAGTCAAATAAATGATCCACTAAAAGCACACCATGTGTCAAAGTTATATGGCAATCCAAGTCAAATTAAATGAACCACTAAAATCACACCATGTGTCAAAGCTATATGGCAATCCAAGTCAAATTAAATGAGCCATTACAATCATGCCATGTGCCAAATGTCACGCCCCGGGAGGGTACCCTAGACGTAACCGGCACTCGAAGGCCATTTCTGACCTCCGAGCGAACCACCTGGTCCAGTCACACATTCATTCAATCACTTTCTCTTAGCGGAAACTCAATTAATGAGATACTATTCGCAATATGAGGGCCGAAGGCCAAGCATTCATCAACTCAACAACAAGTATAATAAGACTCCTCGAATTAACCATTCAACCTCCCCACACTCCAGTCTATGAAGCCTCTATCCAAGTTTAAAAGGTGCCAATGACAAGTCTATGGCTACCAACAATCAAACTAAAAGAAATGACAACAAAACTGTACAAGAAGGCTCAATATCCTTCGAAAACTAAGAGGACTCACCAACTAGCTGGAAGTATATGTGGATCTTCAATGGAGCGCCGGTTGATAATCTCTAGTACCTGTCTCTGCATCATGAAACGATGCAGGCCAAATGGCGTCAGTACATGGAATGTACGAGTATGTAAAATGGCCGGATGAAACCACATTAGGAAAACATCAATGTCAACTCAGGATCTCAACTCATACATATATACATGACAACTCACTCAAATGTCCTAAGTCCAACAAGAATAGTTTAGACAGGACTAACTCATAAGCCAATTAACTCAACTGACTCGGAGCACTATCAAGGCCTAAATGGGAGTTTCTCTTAACCGACAACCATCATCTATGAGCCGGTGATAGTACAACAATCAGACGTTGTTGCCACGTCCGTCCATACCTTGCCAGGGCATGAACGCCTCCCTAATCATAGATACCATCGATTAGTCAAGTCTTATCATTTCAGGACAATAAAATGGGAAACATCCGACTTTAACGGTTCGATCTCATGGGAAGCATCCGACTTTAACGGTTCCATCCCTACCTACGTTGGCGGCGTAGTTTCTGGGGTTCGAGTATGGACTATACTCTTACCCGCTTCGGTGCTCGATACTCCTCCCATGACTCTATGCTCATAATACTCCCTCCAATAATCTCAAACAAGCCCTCACGGCTAGTTTCATGTGGAACATTTCCCACTCATCAACTCTATCCTCATTCTTAACTCAATTTAAGTCATAATGGCAAGTCTCATTTAGGACCTTGTCCACTCGTCAATTCTATCCTCCAATTAACTCAATCAAGCCTCATTTAGGTAAGCATTTATGACATCTCCTCAAGACTCATCACAACTCTATGACTTTAGCTCAACAATTCAAGTAGAATAACACATTTAAGGAAAATGACTTAAGCAACATAATCACTTGGCTAAAGAGATCAACAAAATATAATAACAAGTCATCTCCATCAACTCATACTAACATGAAGGTTTTAGGAATTTCTTAGCTCAACAACATCAACACATATGGCATTAAATAAATAGGGGACAAAACTCATTCAAACATGAACCATACCAAGAAACTCCATTTTTTCATGGACATCTAACCTCAAAGCAAGAGTAGGGCACATGGGTGGACTTAGCCCATGTTTTGGATAGCCTTACATACCTTAGGAAAGACTTGAAGAAAACCTTGGTGTTGGGTCTTCAATGGAGGACTCAAATCTTGAAGCTCTTGGACTCTTTTTATTGGAAATGGAGAAGAAGAAGAAGAGAGAGAGAGAGAGATATTTCTAGGGCTTTTAGAGAGAGAGTGAGGGCTGAAGAAATGGTCCAAAAATGTTCAAGGCTTGTGTATATATAATTTGGGAAAATTCCCAAATTACCCTTCCTTCAAAATTCTGAAAAAATAGGCCAAAAATCCCTTGGCGCGATAGTGGCGCGTCGCGCCCTTACAGCGCCAAGGCCAATTATGCCTAAAAACCTGCACAACTTTTAGTGGAGCACCGCGCGAGAGCCCAAACTACTGAGGCATGTTTCTGGCGCGATAGTGGCGCGTCGCGCCCTTATAGCGCCAAGGCCAAAGGTTCTGGGTTCTGGAATTTGGCTTGAAAACCCTGCATATTTTTTAGTGGCGCACCGCGCCAGAGCCCAAACTACTGAGGCATGTTTCTGGTGCGATAATGGCGCGTCGCGCCCTTATAGCGCCAAGGCCAATTTTCCAGCAATTGCAACCCAGGCCTGAAAATCTCTACTGTGCTAGTTCATCTTAGGATCGCCATATCTTTTGACTCCGAACTATGAAAGTTACATTCCTAGTGGCGTTGGAAAGAAGACTCGATGACCTTTAGTTTGATGGGTCATGGGCCACCCAAATTGTCGTCTTTCAAAAGATAGGGTCGTTAGAAGTCGACCCCTTATTCGAACTCATCCTAAAACTTAGCCGCGACGGATCTTTTGGACTTAGCTCGGTCCTAGGGGTCCTTGGTGACCCCACATCACCTCTAACACTGCTCAGTCCCTCAGAAATTCATCTTAACTCACGAATATACTTCAAGATACTCGGGTTCGACCCCTCCCGAACACAAGAAGGGTCCGAATCTTTGGAAAAATTTTGAGGGGTGTTACATTATCTCCCCCTTGGGGTCATTCATCCTCGAATGACGAGAAATCAAGAATAGACTCGGGGTGCAAATCATAATCAAAGTCAGTCATTCAATCAATCAAGACTCAAAATGCATAAATGAATTCAAATCTAGGAAATGGGCATTACCTTCAACATTCTCATTAGTAGGCACGAATAGATGTGGATATTTAGATCTCATGGCTTCCTCCGCTTCCCATGTGGCTTCCTCAACAAATTGATTTCTCCACAGGACCTTGACTGAGGTGACCTCTTTGTTCCTCAATTTGCGAATTTGGCGATCAAGAATTTGGACCGGAACCTCTTCATAAGACAAGCTATCCTTAACTCCAATGCTATCAATCGGGACTACCAATGAGGGATCACCCAAGCATTTTTTCAACATCGAAATGTGGAATACCGGATGAATAGAGGCTAGTTCTGAAGGCAACTCCAACTCATAAGCAACACTCCCAATCCACCTCAAGATCTGGTAAGGACCAATATATCGAGGACTAAGCTTCCCCTTCTTTCCAAACCTCATGACACCTTTCATGGGTGACACTTTCAAGTATACCTAATCACCCACCTCAAACTCCAAGTCTCTCCTCCTCACATCGGTGTAAGATTTTTGGCGGCTTTGGGCTATCTTTAGCCTATCTTGAATAACTCTCACCTTCTCCATGGCTTGGTGAACAAAGTCAGGACCAATCAATTCGACTTCTCCAACCTCAAACCATCCAATTGGTGATCTACACCTCCTCCCATACAAAGCTTCATAAGGAGCCATTTGAATGCTTGCATGATAGCTATTATTATATGCAAACTCTATGAGAGGTAAGTGATCGTCCCAATTTCTCTTGAAGTCAAGCGCACATGCCCTTAACATATCTTCCAACGTCTGAATGATGCGTTCTGCTTGGCCATCTGTCTGGGGTGGAAAGCCATATTCAAGTTCACCTTCGAACCCAGTCCCTTCTGAAAGGATTTCCAAAAATGGGAAGTGAATTGAGCTCCTCTGTCTGAGATGATAGACAAGGGAACCCCGTGCAATCTGACGATTTCCTGTATGTACAACTTTGCATAATCCTCTGCGGTGTCAGTAGTCTTAACCGCCAAGAAGTGAGCTGATTTCGTCATTCTATCCACAATTACCCAGATGGAATCGTGTTGCTTTCGGGACCTCGGCAAGCCTGTAATAAAGTCCATGTTGATCATTTCCCACTTCCATTCCGGAATTCCTATATTTTGAGCTAAACCACATGGCCTTTGATGCTCAACCTTTACCTATTGACAATTTGGGCACTTGGATACGAATTCCGCAATATCTCTCTTCATTCCACTCCACCAATAGATTTCCCTCAAGTCATGGTACATTTTTGTAGAGCCCGGATGAATAGAGTATCTAGAACTATGCACTTCGGCCATAATCCTCTCTCGAACATCATCGATATCCGGCACACACAATCTATTTTGGTACCTCAACACACCATCTCCCCCTTTGGTAAAAATCATTACCTCTTGCTTGTGAACAACTTCCTTCAACTGGAGGAGGATGGAATCCTGATCTTGTTTCTCCTTTACCTCTGCTACAAGTGAGGATGTAGCCCTATCTCGAACGTTTACTCCACCTTCATTGTTCTCTTCGAGTCGAACTCCCAATCGGGATAATCTATGTACCTCCTTCTCCAAATCTCCCCTTCCTTTCTCCACGTGGGCAGTGCTACCCATAGACAACCTGCTAAGAGCATCAGCAACAACATTAGCTTTACCTAGATGGTAGAGGATGCTCATGTCGTAGTCCTTGAGTAGCTCAAGCCATCTCATTTGCCTCAGGTTAAGTTCCTTCTGGCTGAAGACGTATTGCAATCTCTTGTGATCAGTGAACACATAAATATGCACTCCATACAAGTAGTGGCGCCAAATTTTAAGCGCAAACACCACAGCTGCCAGCTCAAGGTCATGAGTTGAGTAATTCCTCTCATGAACCTTAAGTTGTCTCGAAGCGTAGGCTATCACCTTCCCCCTCTGTATCAACACACAACCCAAACCAATTCTGGATGCATGACAATAGATCACAAAACCCTCTGTACCATCGGGCAAGGTTAGAATATGAGCAGTAGTTAGCTTGGTTTTCAATTCCTGAAAACTCTCCCCACAAGCATCGGACCATTAGAACTTAGCCTTCTTTTGAGTCAGCTTAGTCAATGGTGATGATATGGATGAGAATCCCTCTACAAACCTTCGATAATAGCCGGCCAAACCTAAGAAGCTTCTTATCTCCTCGGGGATGTGGGTCTAGGCCAACTCTTCACTGCCTCAATTTTCTGAGCATCAACCTGAATACCATCTCCAGATATAATGTGGCCTAGGAAGGCCACTGATGCAAGCCAAAATTTACATTTGGAGAACTTTGCATATAATACCTGGTCTCTCAAAGTTTGCAAGACGACTCTAAGATGATGGGCATGCTCCTTCTCATTCTTGGAGTAAACTAGAATATCATCTATGAATACAATCACAAACATATCAAGCTATGGTTTGAATACTCGGTTCATGAGATCCATAAAAGTGGTGGGGGCATTAGTCAACCCAAAGGACATGACCAAAAATTCGAAGTGGCCATAACGAGTCCGAAAAGCAGTCTTCGGAATATCACACTCCCTCACCTTCAACTGGTGGTAGCCGGATCTCAAGTCTATTTTTGAAAAACAAGTGGCGCCCTGAAGTTGGTCAAATAAGTCATCTATTCTAGGGAAAGGGTACTTATTCTTTATGGTGACCTTGTTCAGCTATCTGTAGTCGATACACATTCTAAGGGACCCATCTTTCTTTCGTACAAATAGGATGGGAGCATCCCATGGTGAGACACTCGGCCTAATGAATCCCTTGTCTAACAAGTCCTTCAACTGCTCCTTCAACTCTTTCAACTCAGCTAGGGCCATTCTATATGGAGGAATTGAGATAGGCTGGGTATCAGGAAGAACATCAATCCCGAAGTCGATCTCCCTATCAGGAGGGACCCCAGGCAGATCCTCGGGAAAGACGTCGGGAAACTCATTGACAATTGGGACCGACTCGATAGAAGGAGACCCAACATTGCCATCTTTCACTCGGACAATGTGATAGATTCACCCTTTCGAGATTAGCTTCCTGGTCCTAAGGTAAGAAATAAACTTACCCTTAGGCATAACAGGACTACCCCTCCACTTGATGACAGCTTCGTTTGGTAATTTGAACTTGACAACCTGAGTTCTACAATCAATAGAGGCATAACAGACATAAAGCCAGTCCATGCCAAGGATCACATCAAAATCAACCATGTCCAACTCAACCAAGTCGGCCAAGGTATCCCTGTGATGAATTGACACAGTGCAATCTCTATAGACTCTCTCAGCTAAGACAGAATCACCGACCGGAGTAGCTACACTGAAAGGCTCAAGAAGGCATTCGAGAATTTTATTAAACTTACTAGCCACATAAGGAGTCGCAAAAGATAAGATGGCACCCAGATCCATCAAAACATAGCAATCAAGAGAAAAGACTCGAATCATACCCGTCACGACGTTTGGAGAGTCCTCTTGATCTTGGCGACTACCCATGGCATATAAACGGGTTGTACCTCCGTTGGTTCCTGAAGTAGTGCCCCTCTGATTACCTCTAGTCGGCGGTACGGTGGAAGAATGCTGGACTCTATTTCCCCCTGTTGGACACTCCCTCTGAAAATGGCCTATTTGGCCGCATTTATAACAACCAACCCTTCCCGCTCTACATCCTCCCAAGTGGAGCCTACCACACTTACTGCATGGTGGATTCCCCCTCGCACCTTGACTTACACTGGCCTATGATTGAGAACCCTGGGGTCTGAAATTCTGATGACTTTGTCTCTGCCGATCATACCTGTTCTGCGGCATAGGTGCGCTGGCGGTAGATGAGGCATGATTGGGAGGCCTCTTCTGGAAGAAGGACCTGTTGCCCTTGTTTTGCCTTTGTTCATTCTCATGTCCCGCTGATTTTGCCTTCTTGCTCAGGTGTTCTTCTCTGTCTTTTCTTTTCTCCTCTTCTACCTGCTGAGCATACACCATTAATTTGGAAAGATCCATATCCGAGATCAACAATGCTGCCTTGCACTCCTTCTTTATGTGTCTCCCTAATCTAGAGACGAACTTCCTCATCTTTGACCTCACATCTGGAATCATTTCTAGAGCATACCTGGACAGCTGGATGAATTTCAGGCCATACTCCTTAACTGTCATACCTTTCTGCTTCAGATTCACAAATTCCTCCACTTTTGCTTCCCTCAACTCTCGAGGAAAGAAGTGGTCAAGAAAGGCTCCTTCAAATTCATCCCACCTGGCAGGTTCAGCATCCTCACCTCTACCTTGCTCTCATTGGTCATACCAGATGTTTGCCACATCTTTGAGTTGGTAAGACACCAACTCAACCCCCTCAATTTATGTAGCATGCATAGCTTTGAGAATTTTTCACATCTCATCAATGAAGTTTTGGGGGTCTTTATCAACCTTAGAACCCGTGAATGCTGGAGGATTTATCCTCAGAAAGTCTCTAATTCTAGTGGCAGCAGACGGCTCTTGAGAGTTAGAGCTAAGAGTCGGCAAACTCTGGTTACCATTTCGGACAGCTATTAATTGCGTGAGCATTGTAATTGCCCCTCAAAATTCTGCCTCTGATGTGGGTGCGGGTGGAGTAGCTGGCACTTGGGGTGCCTCCGAGTATCTCGCAGGTCGGCATCTAGCCCTTGTTGGGCGTGCCTTGGACTGGGGCATCTCGGCATTATCAACATTCCTCTGGCTACCAGTAGGTTTAGAAGGCATTATTTGTAACGTACAAACGCACGAATTAGAAAGGAGTTTTATAGGGTTTAACTCTATCGCACGAGTTCAGAGTATGAAAGAAGTGAAACAATTCATAATGTCTTATAGCCTCCTGATTATAAGTGTGGTGCACAACACACCCATAAGCAAGACACTACTAGAGACGGCTTCATAGACTCCCTAGGACACTTGAACTCTGGGCTCTGATACCATGTTTGTCACGCCCCGGGAGGGTACCCTAGACATAACCGGCACCCGAAGGCCATTTCTGACCTCCGAACGAACCACCTGGTCCAGTCACACATTCATTCAATCACTTTCTCTTAGCGGAAACTCAATTAATGAGATACTATTCGCAATATGAGGGCCGAAGGCCAAGCATTCATCAACTCAACAACAAGTTTAATAAGACTCCTCGAATTAACCGTTCAACCTCCCCACACTTCAGTCTATGAAGCCTCTATCCAAGTTTAAAAGGTGCCAATGACAAGTCTATGGCTACCAACAATCAAACTAAAAGAAATGACAACAAAACTGTACAAGAAGGCTCAATATCCTTCGGAAACTAGGAGGACTCACCAACTAGCTGGAAGTGTATGTGGATCTTCAATGGAGCGCCGGTTGATGATCTCTAGTACCTGTCTCTGCATCATGAAACGATGCAGGCCAAATGACGTCAGTACATGAAATGTACGAGTATGTAAAATGGCCGGATGAAACCACATTAAGAAAACATCAATGTCAACTCAGGATCTCAACTCATACATATATACATGACAACTCACTCAAATGTCCTAAGTCCAACAAGAATAGTTTAGACAGGACTAACTCATAAGCCACTTAACTCAACTGACTCGGAGCACTATCAAGGCCTAAATGGGAGTTTCTCTTAACCGACAACCATCACCTATGAGCCGGTGATAGTACAACAATCAGACGTTGTTGCCACGTCCGTCCATACCTTGCCAGGGCATGAACGCCTCCCTAATCATGGATACCATCGATTAGTCAAGTCTTATCATTTCAGGACAATAAAATAGGAAACATCCGACTTTAATGGTTTGATCCCATGGGAAGCATCCAACTTTAAAGGTTCCATCCCTACCTACGTTGGCAGCGTAGTTTCTGAGGTTCGAGTATGGACTATACTCTTACCCGCTTCGGTGCTCGATACTCCTCCCATGACTCTATGCTCATAATACTCCCTCCAATCATCTCAAACAAGCCCTCACGGCTAGTTTCATGTGGAACATTTCCCACTCATCAACTCTATCCTCATTCTTAACTCAATTTAAGTCATAATGGCAAGTCTCATTTAGGACCTTGTCCACTCGTCAATTCTATCCTCCAATTAACTCAATCAAGCCTCATTTAGGTAAGCATTTATGACATCTCCTCAAGACTCATCACAACTCTATGACTTTATCTCAACAATTCAAGTAGAATAACACATTTAAGGAAAATGACTTAAGCAACATAATCACTTGGCTAAAGAGATCAACAAAACATAATAACAAGTCATCTCCATCAACTCATACTAACATGAAGGTTTTAGGAATTTCTTAGCTCAACAACATCAACACATATGGCATTAAATAAATAGGGGACAAAACTCATTCAAACATGAACCATACCAAGAAACTCCATTTTTTCATGGACATCTAACCTCAAAGCAAGAGTAGGGCACATGGGTGGACTTAGCCCATGTTTTGGATAGCCTTACATACCTTAGGGAAGACTTGAAGAAAACCTTGGTGTTGGGTCTTCAATGGAGGACTCAAATCTTGAAGCTCTTGGACTCTTTTTGTTGGAAATGGAGAAGAAGAAGAAGAGAGAGAGAGAGAGATTTCTAGGGCTTTTAGAGAGAGAGTGAGGGCTGAAGAAATGGTCCAAAAATGTTCAAGGCTTGTGTATATATAATTTGGGACAATTCCCAAATTACCCTTCCTCCAAAATTCTGAAAAAATAGGCCAAAATGCCCTTAGTGTGATAATGGCGCGTCGCGCCCTTACAGCGCCAAGGCCAATTATGCCTAAAAACCTGCACAACTTTTAGTGGAGCACCGCGCGAGAGCCCAAACTACTGAGGCATGTTTCTGGCGCGATAGTGGCGCGTCGCGCCCTTATAGCGCCAAGGCCAAAGGTTCTGGGTTCTGGAATTTGGCTTGAAAACCCTGCATATTTTTTAGTGGCGCGCCGCGCCAGAGCCCAAACTACTGAGGCATGTTTCTGGTGCGATAATGGCGCGTCGCGCCCTTATAGCGCCAAGGCCAATTTTCCAGCAATTGCAACCCAGGCCTGAAAATCTCTACTGTGCTAGTTCATCTTAGGATCGCCATATCTTTTGACTCCGAACTATGAAAGTTACATTCCTAGTGGCGTTGGAAAGAAGACTCGACGACCTTTAGTTTGATGGGTCATGGGCCACCCAGATTGTTGTCTTTCAAAAGATAGGGTCGTTAGAAGTCGACCCCTTATTCGAACTCATCCTAAAACTTAGCCGCGACGGATCTTTTGAACTTAGCTTAGTCCTAGGGGTCCTTGGTGACCCCACATCACCTCTAACACTGCTCAGTCCCTTAGAGATTCATCTTAACTCACGAATATACTTCAAGATACTCGGGTTCGACCCCTCCCGAACACAAGAAGGGTCCGAATCTTTGGAAAAATTTTGAGGGGTGTTACACCAAAACTATGTGGCAATCCAAGTCAAATTAAATAAGACACTAAAATCATGCCATGTGTCGAAGTTATGTAGCAATCTAAGTCAAATTAAATGAGACACTAGAATAATGTCACGTGTATATGTGACATGTTCTGACCAATCAAATTAAAGTTCTTCACCAAAGAAATCTGATTGGTTAGTTCAAACCAACCAATCAAATTACACCCTCATACCACTTCCTACAACTATAAATAGGGGTCCTCATTATTCTCAGAGAGGAGTTTATAAAAGAAAAGAACAAGAAGCAAGAAGAGAGCTCGTGAATCAAAGGCCACAAATTTTCTACAAAGCTACAAAGTTCAAGTAATCAAATTCAAACTCAAGTTCAAGATCAAGAACGAAGGAAAATATCAAGAAGTTCAAGATCAAGTTACTTGTTCACATTTATTATTCGTCATAATCATACAAGTGTTCGTGACGAATAATTAAAATCCAAATTTGAAGACGAAGATTTAAGATCAAGCTATGCACGCCTTTGACTCTAAATCAAATTCAAGTTCAACATATTCCATATTATTTGAAGAATCAGAGGATTATCATAGAAATTATAACACGCACTACATTTTGAAATCTAATATCACTCTTTGTTACTTCAATTTTCCGATCTTGATTATTTATTTTTCTCGGCTCGAAAATTTATTGTTTACAGCGACTTTCCTCCATAATTGGACTATGCATATACTCCATTACTCAGAATATAAGAACTCAATATTTTTCTGCTACGTATATGAAATGCCTTAGGTAACGGCTTGATTCCTGAATCATTTTCCCCTCTTACTTTGTATTACCTGAATTAGCACCAAAACAAAGTATCAAAACAGACAAATACTATAACAAAAGAAAAAGAAGGAAAAGAACAACAACAAAGTCATGATAACAAACTGGATATTATTGTCAAACCACCTAGAGAAAGACTCTCATAATGACTTTGTGTCAAAAATATTTATGAATATATTATCAATCTCACAATTTTTATATCCATTTTTACTTCACCTAAAAAGAGATACAAATTAAATGCTTACTAATTCACAATTTACTCATAATTTTCAAAATTTTCAACTATTTGATTAGCGACAATAGACTTAAAAAGCAGTTGTAATTTAAATCTTTAAAGAGATTCTACAAACTAAAACCCGATAACCAGTCACCAATGCACATTTCACTCCAATTTCGGATTCTAAAAGCTTCAAAATGTTAAGTTATTTAAATAATAAACTCTTTGGAATACACAAAGAAAGCAATTGAAAACAAACGACAAACTACAATTTTAAAATCAAAGTGTATGATTCAATTTACTCCAACTCCGAAGGTAAAAAAACAGTAAAAATGAAGGGCTAGAGTTATTCTCAAGTGAGAAACCATTTCACAAACATGTGATTAGTTATGCAACAAACATGTAACCTGTTACATTATTTGTAAAACTTAATAATAAATTTTGATTAAAGTTTTAACATTAAAATATTTATCATTATTTTAAAACCTTATTAAACTCGCAACTCACTTTATCACAAAACCAAATAAAATTCATACTGATTAACAAAACTTTAAGTGCTAAAGAATTATATAATGAAATATATCATTATGATGGCAGCAATTGTTTTTGAAACCTTAATAATTCGATCGAAAAATTATGTTAGTTTCTCAAATTGAAAAGATATAGAAATTGATTAGAAAAAAGTTAACTTTGACGTAAATGAGAGAATGAAGACATTACCAAATAATGGCAAAAAATGATTGATCTTTTGCTTCAATGACTAAAAATGTTTCTATTCCATATTATTTTTGATCGAGCCAAATGATTAAATAATTGAAATTTTGGTGATAATCTGTACTAAAAATTACACAGTCCAAAACTCTTCATTTCTATAGATATAGTCCTTGAAATATAAAAGATAGCTTCCCTGCCATGAAACAGTGATGAAGATTATAGATTCTTGTAAAAGCGTTTTTAAAAAATAAATAAATATAAATTTAAAAAAATTGAATTTGTAACCGTAGATAACTTATTGTTTGTTTGAAATGTATATAAAATTTAATGTAAATAGATAACCATATATGACAGAAAAACTGTCACAATTTGAATTTTAAAAAAATTGTAAAAATTTAACTGACGGTAAATATAATATAAAATAACTACCTGAATTAAGTTATTAAAAACTATAAAAATTAAAGACAAACAATAACTAATTACTATCTAACTTAATTAATTTGTCATTAAATTATCACATATCTTGTTACTACGCTACCACTTGCCATAATCCTACACTAGACTTTCTTCCTTTTAATTATATATATATATATAATAAAGGAGAATAGTTTACAGTTGTTAAGACAAATGGCAATTTTTAGGACAAAATTGATAAATATTGTAATAGAAGCTTTTAATTGAGAGATTAAAAATATTTGAATTCAAAATACATTAAGCTTTTAAAAAGAAAAAAGTTTAATTGAAAGATTAAAAATATTCGAATTTGAAAATACACTAAATTTTTAAAAAGAAAGATTTGTTTTATTAGATTAAAAATAGAAACCCATAGGTAGAAAATTTTTAAATGAACTCTTAATGTAGTTTGTTATGATTCTTTAAATATCTCTTGGTGATTAATAAAAAATGTTAGTTGTCAAAAAAAAACTTATTATTTTCAGATATTGTAAAATTAAATTTAAATACATTTGATTTAAATATTAAATTAAAAAATTAAAAAATATTGAAATAATAATAATAATAATAATAATAATAATAATAATAATAATAATAATAATAATAATAATAATAATTAGCAATAGTAGCAGGAGTACCAGTAATAATAGTAATAATAATAATAATAATTTAAAAAAAAAGAATACGTAGGGGGAGGGGAATCTTATTGATTTCAAATATTTCTCTCAATTTAAATATATATCTTATAAAAAAATATTATGTATTTAAAAAATCAAGGATAATAAAGAATAACAAAAGGATCTTCATTTAAAAAAATTGATATGATATTTCAATTCTAATTTAAATAGATTTATTTTTTTATTAGTGTTTAAAAATATGCAATGTATTTTAAAAATCAAGGATAAGAAATAATAATAAAAAGATCTTTTTAAAAATTGAAACATATTTGAATTCAAATTTAATGAAATTTGAGTTGGAATAGAATTCTAGCTTCTTAACCTCTCTTATATACACTCTTAAAATTATATATATTGTCAAGTTGATTTTTTTTTCCTATTGGTCATTAGTTTTAACTGATGAATTTATTTACTGCATTCTTCATTTTCTAAAAACTCCTTTTGTATTGATATTTTTATTTTTTATATGCAGATGAATTTCATCATGATCGTATTATAGCTAGACTATTTTTTTGCTAATATATACGGACTTAAATTGAGGTAAGTAATATTTTTCATTCTAATATTGTTCTTTTTTTTAATCTAAAAATGAATACATTCGATTACGTAAAAGAAAAAGGAAAAAAATGACCTTTTATTGAGAATTTTAGTCAAACATTTTAACTTTCTGCATGCTAACTTTACATTGTTATTTTATTAAAATAAGTGTTCATATTATTTTATATATATTTTTCTGATGATTCATTTATTTAATTTGATGTTGAAAGAACTTTGGATGAAGATAAGAAAATTGAGCTGAGCAACTGGTAACCTAATAGGTTTGTTTAGATGGATATTTTTTTTTCTTTAATCTGTTCTCTTCATAGTTATTTATATAATTGATTTTGTTGCTACTTTATTGATTAGAAGTTATAAAATTACAGAAAGACATTCATTTTAGTGTAAATATTTGCAAATTTTTTCTTAAGATAAAAACAACTTTGTGTAGGATCAACTTTCATCTTTGTGCAGTATGATTACATTACATTCTTTTATCTATTCTATTTTAAGAGAATTAGCAATTAGATTTGCAAACATTTGAGTTGTTTAATTTAAACTAATCAATTAATTTTTGAAACAAAATAGATTACAATAGAGATTTTTTTTAAAAATAAAATAAAAGACATACATTAAAAGTTTAACATTTCAAGTAAATATATCTTGATATATATTTTATTGCCATAGAGAATTTTTACCAGGAATAAAAATATTTTATAGGTTATGCACATCAATTTATTTTTGAATAATTGTCAAAGTATATTGTATGTGCTTAATTTATTTTTTGTTTTAATTATTATTTACAACTAACATTATATTTATCTTTTGTAGCAGAAAAAAGTTACAAAGACGAAGGTGGGGTAATTTGAATTATAATAAGTAATTAAAATATTACCATAAACCTTAATTGAAGATATGTGAACAGATAACAAAAATTTTAAAAATTTAGGAGTAAATAAAATAAATAGATTTGTTTTATATTAATAAGAAGAGCACTTGATAAATTATATTAAACCAAGTGATAAACAAATAAAAATCAATATTAATAATTTAATAATTTTAAATTGTGAAAAATATAATAAAAAAAAATATGAAAAATAAATGTTATTTGATAATTATATGATTCGTTGACTATATTCATATTCATATAAATTTGGTTATGGAGAATGCGAGGGGGTGCAGGGTTGGGGGTACATTTCATTTAGGAAGAATATGATAGTGAAACTTTTTTTAAGCTAAATATCATTTAATAGGCTCAAACAAGACATTCCAATCTAAAATACTTAAAAAGAATATTTTAATATTATTTATGTCTCGCCAAGCGATTGAAAAGTTACTTGCCAATTTTAAGACAAAGTTAATAACACATATTGTAAGAAGAAATTCGAATTAAAAGACTAACGATATTTGAATTTGAAAATATATTAAATTTTTGAAAAGAAAAAAAAAATTAAAAATAAAAATACACAGTAGAAGAGTCCTAAATGAACTCTTACTTTTAGAACTTTTACTATTTCATAAATTTTCTTTTTCAGATATTATAAATATATTTAATTTGAATATTAAATATATTTAAATTTAAATTTTGGGAGTATGGATAATTTCAAAAAATACAATTCAATTAGAAAATTAAAAATACAATTTATGTTCAATAATAACTTACAAAAATATGTATTTATAAAAATCCATGACAGACTATTTCATAAACATATCCTTAAGTTGTTATAAAATATATTTGATTACATTTTATTTAAATATTAAATAAAAAATTAATATACAATAATAATAATATACAATAATAATAATAATAATAATAATAATAATAAAAATAATAATAATAATATACAATAATAATAATATACAATAATAATAATATACAATAATAATAATAATAATAATAATAATAATAATAATAATAATAATAATAATAATAATAATAATAATAATAAAGAAAAGAAGAAGAAACGAGAAAAAAATAAAGAAAGAAAGAATAGAAGAAGAAAGAAGGAAAAAAAAGAAACTAGAAAAAGAGGGAGAAAATGTTGGAAAAGGATTGGTCTTCTTTTATTCAGTTATTGTTAACTATAAAATATATTTGGATTACAATAATAACAACAATCCAGAGAAATCCCACAACGTGGGGTCTGGAGAGGGTAAAGTGTACGTAGATCTTACTCCTACCAAGGTAGGACGGCTGTTTCCGAGAGACTTTCGCCTCAATAAAGCATAAAAAGAGGTTAAATAAATCTAAGAAGTCAAGAAGTTAATAAGTTCAAAGCGATTTGGTAAAGCAAATAACGGGAGCGATACAAATAAAATAGAGTAATCAAAGTATGGAAAGTAATAGATAATAGCAAACATCAGAGAACAAAAAATTATAGTGCGCTAATGCGCCTACTAATAAGGTAGACTAACGTGACTATGTACTAGCCTTTTACCCTAATGTGGGTCCTCCACACCCTCCTATCTAAGGTCATGTCCTCGGTAAGCTGCAGCTGCGCCATGTCCTGTCTAATCACCTCTCCTCAATATTTCTTCGGCCTACCCTTACCTTTTCTGAAACTATCCATGGCCAACCTCTCACACCTCTGCACTAGGGCATCTGGGTCTCTCCTCTTCACATGCCCAAACCATCTCAATCAGATTTCCCGCATCTTTTCTTCCACCGAAGTCACTTCTACCTTGTCCTGAATAGCCTCGTTCCTAATCCTGTCGCTCCTGTTATGCCCACACATCCATTTCAACATTCTCATCTCGGGAACTTTCATCTTTTGAACGTGAGAGACCTTAACTGGCCAACACTCCGTCTCATATAACATAGCCGGTCTAACCACCACTTTGTAGAACTTGCCCTTAAGTTGTGGTGGCACCCTCTTGTCACATAGCACATCGAAAGCAAGCCTCCATTTCATCCACCATGCCCCAATACGGTGTGTGACATCCTCGTCAATCTCGGCACATAACATAGCCGGTCTAACCACCACTTTGTAGAACTTGCCCTTAAGTTGTGGTGGCACCTTCTTGTCACATAGCACACCGGAAGCTAGCCTCCATTTCATCCACTCTGCCCCAATACGGTGTGTGACATCATCATCAATCTCCCCGCTGCCTTGCATGATAGACCCAAGGTACTTGAAACTACTTTTCTTTTGGATGACTTGGTCACCAAGCCTAACCTCCGCGCCAACCTCCTGAGGTGTCTCACTGAACTTGCACTCTAAGTACTTTTTTTGGTCCTACTCAGCTTAAACCCTTTAAACTCCAAGGTATGTCTCCAATCCTCCATCTTAGCGTTAACTCTATTACGAGTCTCATCAATCAGGACTATGTCGTCCGCGAAAAACATACACCATGGCACCTCATCTTGAATTTGTCGCATCAATCCATCCATCACCAAGGCAAATAAAAATGGACTGAGAGCTGATCCTTGATGCAATTCCGTCACAACTGGGAAGTGCTCTGAGTCCCCTCCTACTGTCCTTACCTTGATTTTGACACTCTAATACATGTCCTTGATCACCCTAATGTACGCCACAGGTACACCTTTAGCCTTCAGACATCTCTATAGTATCTCTCGTGGAACTTTATCGTAAGCCTTTTCTAGGTCAATGAATACCATATGCAAGTCTCTCTTCCTCTCCCTATACTGCTCCACCAGTCTCCTCATAAGTTTGATGGCTTCTGTAATTGAGCGTCCCGGCATAAATCCGAACTGATTCTCTAAAATAGACACGTCTCTCCTCATCCTCATCTCCACCACTCTTTCCCACACTTTCATAGTATGGCTTAGAAGCTTGATACCTCTATAGTTGTTGCAGTTCTGAATATCCCCCTTGTTTTTATATAGGGGGATCATTACGCTCGACCTCCATTCTTCGGGCATTGTAGCCGTCTTAAAGATGACATTAAATAATCTAGCCAGCCACTCCAAACCTACCGTGCTCGCGCTCTTCCAAAATTCTCCAAGAATCTCGTCAGGTCCAGTTGCTCTTCCCTAGCGCATTATACGAACAACACCCTTAACCTCCTCGACTGTAATACTCCTGCAACCCCCAAATCGTGACGCCTCCTTGTATGTTCCAAATCTCCCAACACAATCTCTCTGTCCCCTTCTTCATTCAAGAGTTTATGGAAGTATGACTGCCATCTCTGTTTAATGAGGGTCTCCTCTACCAATACTTTTCCATGCTCGTCCTTAATGCACTTCACTTGGTCCACATCTCGTGCCCTTCTTTCCCGCGCCCTGGCTAGCCTGAAAGATTTCCTATCCCCGCCTTTCTCTTCTAGTTCAGCATAAAGACGTTCAAAAGCTTTCGTTTTTGCCGTCGAAACCGCCGGCTTCGCCTCCTTCCTTGCTATCTTATAAAGTTCCCTATTCGTCCACTTCTCCACCTCATTCTTGCTTTCTATCAACTTCGCATATGCCATCTTCTTTGCTTCCACCTTCCCTTGCAATTCTCCATTCCACCACTAGTCCCCTCGATGCCGACTACGACTACCTGTCGAGACTCCCAACACTTTCCTTGCTACAATCCTAATACAACTAGCCGTCCTATCCCACATACTGTTTGCATCCCTACTACTATCCCAGGCCCCCATATTCTTCAATTTCTCTTCCATCTCCAAGGCACTAGCTGTGGTCAAACTCCCCCATCTGATCCTAGGTCAGTCATCCCCGACCCTCTTCTTTCTCATCATCTTGATCCTTAAATCCATCACCAAGAGCTTATGCCAGGTTGTAAGGTTGTCGATCGAAATGCCCTTATAGTCATTGCACAAACCTTTATCATCCTTCCTAAGGAGTAGAAAATCTATTTGAGTCTTAGCCACCGAACTACGGAAGGTTACCAAGTGGTCCTCCTTTTTTGGAAAACTCGAATTGGCTATCACCAACCCAAACGCTCTTGCGAAATCCAAAAGTGAAACTCCTCCTGCATTTCTGTACCCGAAGCCAAAGCCTCCATGCACATCATCATACCCTCCCGAAATAGACCTGATGTGCCCATTGAAATTCCCTCCCACGAAAAGCTTCTCAGTAGGCGGTATGCCTCCCCTAACTCATCCAAATCCTCTCAAAAGCGCCTCTTATCCTCCTCGCCTAAGCCCGTTTGCGGCGTATAAGCACTAATAATGTTCAACGTGATCCCTTCAACAACCACCTTAATCAACATCATCCTATCAGTGACTCTCCTAACCTCCATCACCCGATCACTTAAATCACTGCTTACTAAAATGCCTACCCCATTCCTATACTTCGATCTACCAGAGAACCAAAACTTATACCCGTCTACCTCCTTAACTTTTGAACCTACCCGTTTGGTCTCTATTTTATTTTATTTTTGCAAAAATAGAATTTTTTATATTCAATAATTTTTTGTAAAACTGAAAATATCTTTTAAAACTGATCAAGCACTCTAAATACAAAAATTGTAAACAATTAATATAAGCAATATATAAAAAAAATTGATATAAAAAAGAATTACACAATTAAAAACGGGCTTAGTATATTTATTAAATTAAAAAAATAATGTAAACAGTGGCATGTGTCTATTTTATTTTATTTTTGCAAAAATAGAAATTTTTAATATTCAATACTTTAATATTTAAAAATTGAAAATTCAAGGATTTTTGTGGTGCTGACACATGACACTTTTGTCTCTCTTATTATATATAGATAGATTTTTTAATTTTCTCACCTTTGATTTGCTTAAATGTTTTGAAAAATATTTTTCAAATGGACTTATTTTCCTCTGATTTAAGAAAAAGTAATTTCCATACATATAGTAAGGAGGGAAAAAATCAAAACTTTTCTTAAATCAGGATAATATTATTCAAAACTTTCATTAAATCTCATCACCCCAAGTGAGTTCAGATTTGAGATCCAATTTTCGACCTCGCCTCCCTATCTTAACCCGAGACCCGAATTTTGACCTTTCAACCTCAATTTAGGTTCACTCATTTTCCAAAAAAATATTTTCAACAAAAACATAAAATTATTTTCTTTCATACCAAACACACCCAAAAAGAAGAAAAAGAATGCGAAAAAAAATCATTGTAATGGAAGTACATATTTCTCTATATAGAAGAAACAATGGAAAAATGAGTAATATGGATATCCATATTATCCACTGGGTTTACTATATTAAGAAAATATTTACCATTTATAGCAATAATTTTTTTTCACTAGACACTTATAATACCTTTATAATACAATTTTAATACATATTACCGAAATAATTTATAAAGTACTAATAATACATGTTTTATTGTGGATAATACATTTATCACACTTTAACACACTTATAATACATTGTGTCAATTTCTTACCAAACAGACATAATATATTTTAAAACACTTATAATATATTTATATTGCATCTATAATTCACTTTTAATGCATAACAAATTTATCATAATATTGCTATGTATTGCTATATATGGTAATAAGCAAAAAGTATTGCTAAAATTAATAATTATTTATATAAAAGTGTTTACCCAAGTAATTTTTCCTATTAAATATGAGTCGGATTGAATATTTTATCCATTTTTACCTGACTCATTTCAACCGACTCATATCGGACTTGACCCGCTCATTTGTCACCCTGCTCACAACCAATTGATCCAAACAGATAATATTTTCAAAGCTGGGCAGCTCCTCATGCACGAGTTCAAAGCTACTTTCAAGGTTAAAAAATTAAAATCATAACAAATTAATGGATCATAACTTTATATATTCCATTTTAATATGTTTGTTTTAGATTGACTAGACACAAATTTTAAAATAAATAAATAAATTGAATCTTGTTGTATTTAAATCAAAAATATGTGTAATGTACCAAAATACCCTTTAGTTTTGAGGTCTTAAATATGCCACGTGAGATGTTGGAATTAAAGAGTTGCCAAAATAGAAAAGAAACTTTCATTTTAAAAACATACTAAAACAGCAAAGTAACACAAACAAATTGACACGAAAGGAGTAAACTTTAATAAGCCCCTGTCTACGAGGGGAGAAGTAAACTATCATCATCTTCCCTTTTTCATTTTTTTCTGTAACATTGGCGCCAAGAAGATCAAATATGTGCACAAAGATTCAAGGAATACTGAAGAACAGGAAATGGTGAAAGCCGAAGGTTTTTTTGGGTGGGAAGCATGATCCAAAAGCCTAGTTCGAACTTCCACAAACTTCATTTTTACTTCAATTCAAATATTGTCCAAACGCCTACTAAAGAACTTCAAAGTTTTCATTTGAATATTTGAAGTCCTTTGTTGCTACGTTCATCCTTACTTCACAAAAGAGGAAGGAAGAACTTCAAAGTTTTCATTTGAAAATCACAAAAAATTGCACTTGGACGATATTGGAGGTCCTTTGTTGCTATGTTCATCTTTACTTCACAAAGGAGGGGAGAAGAACTTCAAGTTCTCAGTCGAAAATTACAAAAGATTGCACTTGGACGATTTTTTGAAGTCTTTTGTTGCTATGTTCATCTTTACTTAACAAAAGAGGAGGAAAAAAGGGGTGGTGGGGGTGGGGGTGGGGGTGGGGGGGTTTATAGGGGAAGTTAATACAAGTTTTCAAATTTACCTTAAGATACACAGTTCCATTTTTTTTCTCTTCGGAATATGATAGCCTCCCTCTTCCCTGCTACTCCGGCACATCCAGGGGGTGATGATCCCCACCATCTTAGGCCCCCTCCTCCTCTGCAGTTGCCTCATCAGAAGAAACCTCTTCCAATCTCTCAAGGAAATCTTTTTGTATAGTTTTCTGGATAGTAGAGGGATTAAAACAGATGCCATCACTTGACGCTGCTTCAAATTTCATCCACAATTCTTTCTTCAAAGTGTTCTCACCAGGATGCTTTCCCATTACAAGAATGCTCTTGGATTTTGTCATCATGGGAGTGTTTTCAACTATAGCTAAGTCGTCAGCAGTTTCTGTTCCCAAAACAGAGAGAGAACAAAATATCAGAATGACCATGTTAATGAAAATCAAATGGAAACATCCTGATTGCATGTTTAATTATTATTATTTTCAGAAAAGAAAGATCTTGAATATCGTTTTTATTTAGGTTCACAAAGATATGTTTGCTGATAAGTGGGGCGTATTTTTTGGCAGTGGGTACTCACCAGCCGCATTAGTCAACGGTTTTTCCACAGGTAGTTCCATCAGTACACAAGTTTTGGGTGGTGAAAATAGAAAATCTGGTGATTCATCATCGGCCACCTTCCCTCCGTTTGTCAAGTTTTGACTTAATCTGATTCCAAATAGCTCTGGATACTTGATCGTCAAGTGTTCAGCAGCTTCGGAGCTGGAAGATTCTGAATCTTCAGACATGCTAGAAAAATGACGTGAAACAGGAAATGGTGTCATTTTGTAAGCCCCATGCTTGTCCCTGCAGTTGTATTCTGATGAAGGTTCAAGCAGTACACAGGTCTTCGGTGGTGACATTTTCAAGCATGGAGTCATTACTAGCAATGAGCTGTCAATTTGTGAAAGATTTACAGGCGAAACAAGATCATTTTTCAGAGGGACCTCGTTGATGGTCATATCATTAGCAGGAACTTTATTCAGACTTGGCTTCACTTCATTATTAACATGCAATATGTCCATCTCCCCAGTTACATCAGAAAGGGATGGTGGTTGACTAGCCATAGATTTTGTATTCTCAAGCAAATGATCTTCCATATCTCCCTTAATATCAAAAAGAGGGTGTTGCTGGGAATTCGTGTCTGATGTATACTTGTCAAACTTTTTAGAGGATCCCTGGCATTTGGATGAGAGCACTTTGCGGAGAGGCAAAGGTGTGAGCAGAAAAAGTTGTCTGCCACCCTCGGTCGTACAGCCTGCCCGCCAGGACACAAGGGGTGATGGGGAAACTAGTGAATCCCACTTGGATTGGTCAGGGCTATCAACAGCATCGCTTGTATTATCAACTACCACGGGAACTGCCTCACTAATTTGTGACTGTTCAGATGGATGTTCAGGCCTCGTGGATGGATCAGAAAGGACTTTCTGAAATTTAGGAACCCATGGCTGCATTTGGCAACATAAAATATATGTAAAACACGGTGTAATGGAAGATTCTAATATAGGAGCAGAGAATATGACAGAAAAAAAGAGAACCTTCAAAGAAGCTTGCATTTCAGACAAGACATGTGCGAAAGATTCAATTTCCTTCCCACTCTTCTTGCCTCCTAGTTTGAGCACTTGAACAAGTTCATCAATCTGCAGTTGATCATGTGAAAAAAGATGACATTAACCGCTTTATGAAAATATTGAAGTTGATACAGGGAAAACAAATTTCAAGAGATTGGTATTGGTATCTGTTACAGTTCGAGCAAGATGTAAATATGCTCTTCTGAGTTTAAAAGTAACTTGAGAATACAAGATATAGTTTATGTGAGAGCTACTGTGATAAGTATATATATATCTGGATGCCTTGTATGTGAGAGTTACACATGAGAGTCCAACTACATTGCCAGAATCCATGTTGTATATTTGAAAGAGGTTGACCTCCTTGCTTCTCTCACGGTACACTCCTCTTTCCGCCGAGCCCCTTTTCTCCTCGGTCCACAGAGACAAAATGTAGGACTGGTGCCAACAGTTCATCACGGAAGAAAGGACTTACTAAGTCGGGATCACTAACTACTACTAATCTAACATAATAGTCTAATATATCTAATATAATAGAAAATACTAATATAATAGAAAAGATCCTGGCTTTCGTACTTTGGTGGGTAGATATCTGGATACCTTGTCATTATTCAAAATGCTTATATGTCAGGTAAGAAGGCCAAAAGTAAAACTCCTAAACCTAAGCAATGTCAAAGGAGATTGAGCGCAGGCTTATGATGGTTAGGGAAAAAGGGATAAAACGGGAAGCAAGAAGGTCCAACGTTTTCACATAGGTCTTCAGTTTTGCTACATTTACCAGAGTAATAGGGCCAACAACTGATGCTCATCATCCTATTCTGGGGTAACCCTATGAACTTCCTAAAGAAAATCAATAAACAATTACGTTCCAATTCCAACCAAATTGGGGTCGCCTATTTGAATCCTCCTAATATAATAGAAGTTAATTTCTCTAACAATAGAAGTTCTCTAAATTTTCAAATGGCATACAAGTCTCTAACAAGACTCAAAGACTCCTACCAAATATTGGATCCAATGAAACATACTAACATGACTATAACTTAATTCCAACTAATTGGGATTGCCTATGTAGATCTATAAATTTCCTAAAAGACATTAAGTCAAAATAACACAACCTTATCCCAGTACCAAAAAATTAGCTACATTATCCATCTCTTCACGCGACTTAATCTAGGATTGTATTCACAGTTAAGAAGCTACCTCTGCTCAGACCTACAGTTTCCGTTTATTTGTAGATTCATCCATGGAAGCAGTAACAGCAGGCAAGAAACACTCAACAGCCGAGTGCAAAGACACCAATTTCTAGTAACCAATGTGAACTATTGGAAACTTCCTCCTTCCCTCCTCCTCCAATCTCCCCCCTCCGCCCAAACAAACCAAAATTTTTTAATAAAAAAAAAAAGCAAAACCTGTTTTACAAGTATAAAGTTCACTGACAATGCAGAGACTGATCAAAACCTCTTTTAGTTGGACTGAGATGAACCCAAAATGGTGACAGAAACATACTCAACACTGCCTGTAAAAATGTAAATTACTCACTAGAAAATTGGAACAATCTGAAGAAGTTGAAAAAATCAAGTAAAATCGCAACTGCACTACTTGTAATAAACAGAGATTTCATAATTGCATTACTTATAGCTTCCTTGTTAGTAGACAAAAGCAGGACACAAATAACCTCTGGCTGTGCAACAAAGCAATTCACGTTAACAAGTAAACCAATTACTTAACTACCCAGCACTGATAGTTGGATTTTCTATATGAATCATTTAAATCCCCCATACTATAATCATTCCACTCTATTTGAATCCCTAAATCTCACAACGTATACAAAGAAGATGAAAAATCATCGAATACTTCTAGAACAATTGAGAGCGCAAAATTACTCTTACCTGGTGAATGACGGAGGAGAAATCGGACCGAATGATAAGGAGACGATCGATGACATTTTCACCGGAAAATGGTTCGACGTCGTCTTTTTCCCTTCCGTAGAGCTTCTTGGATTTGAAGGAAGTTGTTAATGGCTTTACCATATTTGAATTCGAAACATCTCGTAGTGGTTTCCTTGTGGATTTGAATCTGGCTGTAGATTTTCCGGCGGTGTTCTTCAAATTGTTCGTCGGCATCTGGTTTGTGTTGTTTCGCCAACGGTCACTTCTTACTGTCTTCTCTGAATTTGAATTCTTTCTTTTCGGGCTTCCAGATTACATGGATCGGTATTCTCGCTAATTGGGCGGGCCTACTAGGAGGAGGAGTGTATATTAAAAAAAAAAAAAAAAGACAATTTTATATGGTATTCCCTCTATTCCATATTAATTAAATTTGTGATACAATGCACATTTATTAAGAAAAAAATTTAAAACATAAATTGAATATTATTTTCCACTTTTATCCTTTTAGAAATTGTCAAGCTATTCCTGAAAATAGAAATAATTCAAAGTAAAATCATAAATATGAGCAATTATCCGTCTTGAACTTATCACCTAGAAAATATAAACGAAGGGCAAGAATGGAAAAAAATTAAATATTTATCTTGAACTTTGAATAATTAACTTATTTTTAACTATGAAAAAATCCCAAAAATTCAGTTAATATGGAATAGAGGGGGTATAACAAGCATGTATTATGTATTTACTTTGAAAAAAAATGATCAAACCGGTCTTTAATGCAATATGTATTGTGTTCATTATCATGATTATTCACAGAACATGTTTATTATAAAATAATAATATAAATTTATGAATATTTTAATAGATTTTATAACTTATGGGTCTAAATCATATAAATGTCAAATATTTTTAAAAAAAATTATGGCGAAACACATGTGAAACTTCATCAAAAATGACTTATCAATAATATTTGAGAATCTATTACGGAATACTAGCTTACACTATTTTTTTAAAAGTAGATATCTAAAATTTGTGGGGTCTCATTACCCCATGGAATCAATTTCAACCATAATAAATACACCTTTTAAATTCTATTTTCAAAGCATATGTAATCTCACGTTTGAGGGATGTGTGCGTGTTATGTACCTTTTTTTGCAGCAGAAGTTGTCAATTTTTTTTGCCACTAAAACGGATTTCTCCAAAGTCCCTCTTTGAATCACTAGGAAATAAAGTTTGGTTCACAGACTAAGTGTCTATCTTGAATTGATGTTAATATGAAGAAAAGAGTTTTTCTTTTTCGTGTTCTTCCTATTGTTGTTTATGTATCTTGTTTCTTCCTTACGTCTGAAACAAAGGGAAAAACATTGTTTTAAAAATAGTCGT
Organism: Solanum dulcamara; assembly: GCF_947179165.1. NCBI lineage: Eukaryota > Viridiplantae > Streptophyta > Magnoliopsida > Solanales > Solanaceae > Solanum > Solanum dulcamara. Next base: position 73,935,395 of record NC_077237.1, read on the forward strand.
TTGTTGCAGTTGAATGGTTACATGGTAACTGTTCCCATTCCTTTTTAAAATCACGATTATCTTATTTTTCAAAAAATACATTGGGTCGGATCGGGTCAAATCAGGTCAGTCCACGGGGTGATCAATCATGATTCATTACCCAGAAAAATTTATATCTGCCACTTCGCACATGGTGGACAAGACCCAAGACAATACAACATCAGCTACACACACAATTCATACGGCAAATAGTTCGTGCGACTTGTGAGCATCAAGGGAATACCTTTAAGATTTTACAAGCCCCACATAGGAATCCAATCACATGTGGAAGGAATTCACTACTTATATGAGAATACTATTACTCACAATACTCCAAACTTCATCCACTACTTCAGTAGTTACTTATTCGATCCCTCATCCTCTTAAAGAGGTGAACTTGAGTTCATGTTTAACTTTATATATACACAATCACACTCGACATCTATATGATTAGTGTAATAATCTGCTTGTGTATACAAGTTATATTATTTTAATTTAATCATCTTTTCTTTCTACTAGAATCTATCTGTTCCAATTCAACTGCTTTTCTAGACATGTGTTGCACTGCTGAATTATTCATGGCTATTAGTGACATGCTAAAGTAGCAACACTGATTGAAACTTTAAGAAACACTAAAAGGTCAAAGGGTATTCCAATGAAAAATTGATTTAATTTTTTGGGGTCTCACACAATGAAGAAGCAGGGAACCATTCTTTCATTAACCCATTATCGCTTAACACACGTGGTATGAAACACGTGTTACGATATTTTCACCTTATACTGGTGCATGTGTCTCATTCTTTTAATTATCTAACATCGTACAGATCTTGGTCTAGACATCTCTAGATGTCTAACCCGAATTTCTCTCTTCAATGATCCTCAAATTCATTTTCTTAGAGAGACTCTTGTCTGGTATTTAAAGAAAGTCATACTATTGCAGTAAAAAAATATCTCTTCACATTCTCTGATGTAAGAGGCTATTGCTCGTGTGAGAGAGCCAATCTCCCGACTTGTTTGACACACTTTATTTTTAAAATCATTGTCACATGCATATGGAATATGAATATAATTCAATAGTATTATGTATGAGAATATTATAACAACCAAGTTGTTTTATAATACATAAATAATATTATATCCTACGTAAACCTAGAGCCTTAAAATATCACACTTTGAGAGGATACCCAAGGTGTGGTCGGCACTCGGAGACCATTATTAGCCCCAAGCGAACTATTTAGTCTATCACTCATTCAAACACTCATCAGCGGAAGACTTAAAATATTCAAGTGGCTATCAAATCAGTATTCAATGAAAGAATAATTTAAATAGGCAATCCCAAAAGTCAACACAAATCTCAATGTAGTTTTCAAACAAACTAACTAACAAATGTCTCAACTCCAATCAACTCAATCTATGTCTAGGAAGCCTCTATCAACTGTTAAGAATGTGCTGAGACAAGCCCACAGCTACCTCAAAAGAAAGTACTCAAAGAAATAATTGAAGTAAACATGATTCTTCCGAAAGTAAGGAGGTCTCACTACTATCTAGAAAGGGGGAAATAATCCTCAACGGAGAGCTTGTTGATGATCTCTAGCACCTGTATCTACATCATGAAATTATGCAGGCCAAATGGCATCAGTACATGAAAAGTACGAGTATGTAAAATAGCCAAAGGAAACACAAGACAACAACTCAACATCAAAGAACTCAACTCAACAGACTCAACTCAAGAAACTCAACTCCAATGTAACTCAAATCAACTCAAAGACAATATGTAAGTGTATAGTAAACGATCTTTGAAAGAAGACTCTAAAATATGCAACACAACCAAATCAAACTAATCATTTTAAGGGAGTTTCTCTTACCGACAACCATCACTTATGTAATAACCTTGAGGGTCATTTTTGAATTTGTTTTTGCAAAATTACCATTTTACTCCTATCATTAGTGTTCCCAAGAGTTATTTGATCAGTTTGTATAGTTGAATGTGTTAAAATTTTAATGGTTTGTGAATTGGGCATGTTTTTGAGTTTTAAGGAGTTAAGTTGTTAAAAAGTGGTTTACAGTACCAATCAGAGCTATGGGTCTCAAAATGGGATTACGCCAGTTCCATCAGCTTTGAAATATAGAAATTGGTCTGGAGGAGTTGTTGAAATCAGATTTGGGATTCATATGTGAATTTGAGGTCTCAAGTTGGAAAGTTTGGTTTTAAATAAACTAAGTTTGACTTTGGTCAACAAATTGAGTTTGAAGACTCAGATTGGATTTTTGATGATTCCAATGATTTTGAAGGATGCTTCTAACACTATCAATGGATTTGTTGTAATTTTTAGAGGTTCCAAAAGTATTTTGGATATTTCAAGTGTCGAAATTAGTATAGTTGCGACTTATCAGATTTTGGGTCAAGAAACTTCAAATTCAAATTTCAATAATTTCATTGAGTCTGGAACGTTGAAATTAGTAGGAATGCATATAAGGTTTGTTTTTACAGTATTCCAAATAAATCCCGAGGATCCGATTGGATAATGTGAGTTTGGGATTTTGCTACAAGTCGATTTGTTCATTGCGATCGCGAAGAGTGCATTGTGATCGCGTCCAACTCAGATTTCGTTCTATACGATCGCGACTCTTTTCACGTGATCATGATAAGTCCTTTTCTAGTACCTCGCGATCGTGAGAATAAGTGGCTCGCGATCGCGATGAGTATTTTGTGCTTGAATGATATTAAGTCGTGAAAACAGTCCCATTTACAAAAAACCACCATTGTTATCAATTTTGAGCTTTGAGTAGGTAAATTTGGGTCAAGTTCTTGAAGGTTTCGTGTGGGTAAGTTCCTTTTTCAACTCCACATCATTTATGTATGAATTTCCTCTCTTAAATCCTTGAAAAAATCTAGTTTTAAGTTAGAATTGTTGTGATTTTAGCTCTTAAAGTTCAATTCAGTTTCATTGATTTCTACCTTGTTTCTTGGCATATTTTTATGGGTTTTTTCACCCATAAAATCCCATCAATGAGTAGAACATGTTTTCGAAAGAAAATTTCAGATTTGACCCTTTTCAAAAATAATTAATTTTTAGATTATTTTACCTCCGATCCCAAAACCTATCAATATGGGTGTCATTAGACTTCTTATGATGCGTATGTTTTATTCTTGATAGTGGGATATCATTTCAAGTGTTGAATTCAAAGGTTGTTCGTTCGGTAGAGCGTTCGAGTACGATTTCAACAATTGAGGTAGGTTTGTTTATCCTTCTTGGGGCTGAGTTGGGGTGATCAGTCAAATTCTATGTTATAGACTTTGGGATGGGATCGTAATGTATTTTGGAACTGTTAGTTTGCTTTGAGATGCCCGTGTGGGGACTTCTTTATATTGTGATGCCCGTGTGGGGGCTTATATGTGTTGTGTAGCCCGTATAGGGGCCTTATATATCTTATTTGTATTGAGATTGTAATCCATGACTTAGCTGAATTAGAGATGTGTAACAATTATTTTCCTAGAGATGCCCGCATGAGGGATTGAGTTGGGAGTTTTGAGTATACATGAGTATTGAAATATTGTAGAAGATGGGTGAACACTTAATTTGAGGCATTTTCTTTCCATTACTGTCTATTGAGGGTGAATATAATGTTTAGGTTAAGTTTTGAGAACTTTGAACCTTATGTTACATGTTGAGTTGTATATTACCTCAATGTATTATATATGTGAATGCATTCATCCTCATTCATATTATCATTGATCATTGAAAAGTTGAGAATTATGGAAATTATTTTTGAGAAAGAAAATGTGACATCTTTTGTATCCTTAACCACGAGATAGTGGCAAGTGAATGAGACATTAGTATCATGAGTCATTAGCCACAAGCTGGGTGACGAGGTAGTTGATACATTGAGATTGTGTTGAGGTATATGGTTCGCGAGACCCCTATAGGTCCTGCTTGGTAGCACAACTTGGAAGGTGTATACGACAGGTTGTACGACAAACTTGATCTCATCGTACCATCATATTATTGCATCATTATAATACATTGAATTGCATTAATACTTGTGATATTTGCTCTATATGTCTAATTATGATATTAAACTATATTTATGTGTTTACCTTATTCACGCCATTCTATATAAATTAATTGCAATATAGCCGGAGTGAGACTTTTCTGCGTGCAGGTGGAAGCGTTTCTTAGTTTATTTGATAGTTTCTGATTAATTTCTTATACTTAGTCGGTGAAACCTACTGTACTCACCCCTACTTCTATGTACCTTTTGATACAGATACTAGCCAGGGTTTCCACTACGGTAGTTGATTCTATCGCATACATCATCATCAGATCAATGGTGAGATCTTGAAATCCAGATCGCCGCTAGTTCGTCCTTCATTTATAGTCTTTTTTATATTAAGAGACTTAAACTGTGTATTCAGACTCAGATTTGTATTTAGATACTCTTAAGCTTATGATACCAAGGTTTGGGAGAATTTTATTATTGTCCTTTATTTTGCATTTATTTATGACCTAACTTCTTTTTAGGAGTCTCCTATGGTTTTACTTATCGACTTATATATCGAGATGAAATTTGAGATGTGTGCCATCATTACCTCGATTTTTAGGTCATGAAAAATTGGTATCAAAGCAGTAGGTTCACTAGTCTTATAAGCTAAAGAGAAGGGTGTCTAGTAGAGTCTTGCGAATCAGTACGTAGACGTCCGTACTTATCTTAGAGAGGCTACAAAATACTTGTTAGGATAAATTCCTTCTTTTTATTCCTTTTGTGCGAGTTATTCATATCAAGTATTGTATCCATTTAATTTATTCCTTTTGCGCAAATGGTGAGGACTAGAGTCAGAGTCGCCGAGAGTGAGGCTGCTCCTGCTACCCGAGTCCCAGTTCGCGAGAGAGGAAGATGATGCAGTGGAGTCAAGGGACAAGGCCAAGCAAGGAGAGTGGCACCTGATCGTGGCCGAGCTAGAGAGCCATCGCCTGAGCTAGAGTATGAGCACGAGGATGATTATGAGCAGCAGACTGAGGAGCAGAGGCCAACCCAGCCTCCTGCGGTCCCTGATAGTGCTCCGATGCTTCAGACGTACAAAGATGGGTCCCCAAAGAAGGTTAAAGATATATGTTGGGTATGCATCTTCTTCTATCATAAAATATTTGAAACCTATGACTGGAGATTTATTTACTACAAGATTTGTTGATTGTCATTTTGATGAATCAATATACCCAGAATTATGGGGGGAGAAAATAAGCAGCTGAAAAGGGAAATAGATTGGAATGCATTATCACTATCTTATTTAGATCCTCAAACAAATAAATGTGAACTGGAAGTTCAAAAGATAATCCATTTGCAAAATATTGCTAATCAACTGCCAGATGCAATCACTGACCTATCAAGAGTTACTAAATCTCATATTTCAACTACTAATGCTCCAATTCGAGTTGATATCCCAGTAGGATAATTAATTAATGTAAATGAGTCTAAATCATACTTAAAATATGGTAGACTGATCGGTTCCAAAGATAAAAATTTTCAAAAAAGAAGAAGCAACTAATGAAGATGGTCATAATATAGAAGAACCCGCTCAAGAAAAGCGAGGAGACATAACAATTTATAAAACCTTGGAAGAGGTTGAGGCACCTAAAAATAATAAGAAATTTTATTAAATTATGTCTAATCTGGAAAAATATGGAATCGAAATTATGTAATTATCGACAATAATTTTGCTTATAATGTTGCTATTGAAATAATGCAACAAAACGAGAATCTTGAATCAAAATCTGTCGAGGAATGTAGACAGATGAATGATTGGCCAAAATGGAAAAATGCGATTCAAGTTGAATTAACTTCGCTTGAAAAACGCGAAGTTTTTGGACCGATAGTCCAAACACCTGAAGATATAAATCTAGTGGAGTACAAATGGATCTTTGTGCGAAAACAAAATGATAAAAATGAAGTCGTAAGATATAAAGCACGACTTGTGGCATAAGGATTCTCATAAAGACCTGACATTAATTATATGGAAACATATTCTCCTATGGTGGATGCAATCACTTTCAGGTATCTTATAAATCTGGCAGTTCATTAAAAACTTGACATGCATCTGGTAGATGTCGTTACAGTCTATTTATATGGCTCTCAGGACAATGATATTTTTATGAAAATCCCTGAAGGATTTAAAATGCCTGAAATATAAAAATTCCTGGGAAACTTGTTCAATAAAACTTCAAAAATCTTTATATGGGCTAAAACAATCAGGGCGAATGTGGCACAATCGTCTTAGCGAATATTTGCTAAAATAAGGATATAAAAATGATCCAATTTGCCCTTGTATCTTTATGAAAAGGTCTGAATCTGAATTTTTCATAATAGTTGTATATGTTGATGATATGAATATTATCAAAACTTCTGAAGAACTTTCAAAGGCAATAAAATATCTAAAAAAGGAATTTGAAATGAAAGACCTCGGAAAAATAAAATTTTGTCGTGGTCTACAAATTGATCATTTTGCAAATGTAATATTTGTCTATCAATCAACATATACTGAAAATATTTTAAAGAGATTTTACATGGATAAAGCACATTCACTGAGTAACCCAATGGTTGTGAAATCTCTTGATATTAATAAAGATCCATTTCGACCTCATGAAAATGATGAAGAGCCTGTTGGTGCTGAAATACCACATCTTAGTGCTTGTTAATGTATCTTGCCAATAATTCTATACCAGATATAACTTTCGTTGTAAACTTATTAGCAAGATTTAGTTCCTCTCCAACACGAAGACACTAGAATGGAATAAAACATATATTCAGTTACCTCCGAGGGACCACCGATATGAGATTAGTTTACTCAAATGAATTCACGTCAGAATTGATTGGTTATGCAGATGCAGAATATTTGTCTGATCTCCACAAAGGTCAATCGCAGACAAGCTACTTATTTAAATATGGTGGTACAGCTATATCATGACGTTCAATAAAGCAAATTATGATTGTCACTTCTTCAAATCATGCAGAGATAATAGCCATTCATGAAGAAAGTCGAGAATGCATTTGGTTAAGATCAATAACTCAACACATTCAAGAAACATATGACCTTTCTTTGAAAAGAGACGTTCCAACAATATTTTATGAAGACAACGCTGAATGCATAGCTCAATCGAAGGGAGGATACATCAAAGGAGACAGAACAAAACATATTTCACCAAAATTCTTCTTTACTCATAATTTTCAAAAAAAAGGTGAAATAGAGGTTCAACAAGTTCGTTCAAATAATAATTTAGCAGATATGTTCACCAAGGCATTGCCAACTTCAACCTTTGAGAAATTGAGATACAATAGTGGAATGTGAAAACTTAACCATCTGAATCGTGGTCTTCATCAGGGGAAGTAGAATATGCGCTGCACTCTTTTTTCCTTAGTCTAGGTTTTGTCCCACTGGGTTTTTCTAGCAAAGTTTTTAATGAGGCAACAATCAATACGTATTGAAAATAACTATATATATTTGTTCTTTCACTAGATTTTTTTTTCTTTTAAATGGACATCAAAGGGGGAGTGTTGTAAGATAAGTATGGATATTCCTTTCTTTATTCACTTTTCCCCAACCTCCACTTTATCTCCATACCCCTTTTAGTCAACTTTTGCCTACTTAACTTTGGCTATAAATAGCCAACGAAGTGTGCAATTCAGTACATAGATCAAAAATAATTCTCTCTTCTCTTTCTGTCTTTCTTTCTCTTCTTTTGCTTGCTCTTCTTATAATTTAATTACTTTCGTTACACTATGAAAATACTTTTCCCTGCTCTTACTCTCTCAAAGAGACTGTATTACGCTTTCTTTGTCGTCTAAGCAGCTAGGGTTATAGTAGTTCTAGTTAAAAATAGTTCAGGAGTGTCATAGGACCTCTACAAAGTGGGAGTGTGTAAGAACAATTTCGATCATAGTTAGAGTGTGTTTTGAATTATTTTTCCTAGCAGTTTTGCATCTCCTCTTATATATAGATAGATTTTGAATAAATAGTATTTTCTAGACTTTAGGAGTTTGATACTTTCATCATATCTTTTTCCTTACTTTTAGGTTTAGATGTTAGTATTTCTATTATAAATTGTATTCTTAAACTATAGAGAAAATATAACGATCTTTCATCTTCAGTTCATAGGCTTTGTTTTTATTCTTCTAGCATTTTTATTCTTTTCCTGTAATTTCTTCTCTTTTGAAATCAACAATTGATATCTATTAATTGTAAATACCTAAATTATAATTATAGATTTCTAATTATGTCCAAATAATAATTGTTATGAGTCAAAAATACGGTTTAAAATTGATTTCAAATTTTTAGGGAAAATCAATTTAAAAGGAGTCGCAACTTAATTTTTTAAAAGAAATTAAAAATATATAATTTAAAAGACTTTAACAGATTTAAGTCTTAAAAAATTAGAGAAAAAGGATAAGGGTTCAAATTTCTACTTTGAGAAGGTGTTTGCACTCAAAGTGGCCGCTAATGAGTGGTTACCCGGCAATTTAAAAAACTCATGATTAACTTTTTAGGAAAATAATTGTAAAGTAAAGAAAAAATATCTTGAATCAATTGAAAAAGGAAAAATAATTGAAGCATTTTAAAAATGTTTAAGACTACGAAAATGTGATTAAGCAAAGAAAAACATTTGAAGTCTTTTAAAAGATATAACTTGAACAATTGAAATAATTTAAACATGAGCAAAATTCAACGAAATAATTAATTAAGAGAAAAAAAAGAATTTGAAGTAACATAAACAAAACTAGGTTCATCTTTAGAGGAATTTAACTAAGTTAAACAAATAAAAAGCTAGAATTCAAACAAATAATCACAAGAAAACATAATGTGACATTATAAGTGGGCCTTTGCACCAAATTAAATAGGGACAATTTCAAATATACACAATAAAAAAATTAGTTTACAATAAATATAACCATATTTTATTTACATAAAAAATAACCAAAAATCATAGAAAATATACGGTGACTATATAATATAGCTTGCCAAAAGTATAGAAAGTATACACTGACTATACAATATAGATTACTTATACATGAGCTATACACTGAATATACATTATGATACATTCTATACATAAAATATACACTGAGTATACATAAATATACACCGAATGATCATTTTTTGATAATTAAAATAACCGAATGACCATCTACTGTAATTATCCCAATCAAATAATCATCAAGCCATTGGGCCTGCACTTTGTTGTTGTTGCTGCTGAAAATGTTGGGCTTCTGGCCCATTTCCTTTGTACATCAATAAATTGTATATATGCTGTATATAGGCCCTGTTGTATACAAGAGAGACCTGTATATCATGTATACGTGACTGTATACAACCTACTTTCGTCCTCCAGAGCCTGAAATTCAGCTTTCTTTTCTCGAGCAAATGATGAGGCCGACTCAAAAATAAAAGTTTTAAATTTCAACCCAACGAAATGCAAAGAGGAAATCCTGAAATGGTCTCAGATGGTATCACATGAAAGAAAAGGGAATGAATTAGCTAAGAAAAAGGGTTAAGCAACTAAAAAGGAGCATCACAATCAAATAACTCATAGTTATTAAATGAAAAATTACTTGGGTGAACACTTTTTAATAAATAATTATTGATTTTAGTGATACTTTTTATTTATTATCATCTATAGCAATACATATCAATACTATGATAAATATGTTATGTATTAAAAGTGAATTATGCAGGCAATATAAATGTATTATAAGTGTTTAAAATATATTATACCTGTTTGGTAAGAAATTGACACAAGTGTATTAAAGTGTGTGATAAATGTATTATCCATAATAAAACTTGTATTATATGTGTTTTATAAGTTATTTCGGTAATATGTATTAAAATTGTATTATAAGTATCCATGACAAAAATGTTATTGCTATAAATGGTAAATATTTTTTTAATTTAGTATATTTATGTAAATCTCACTCTTAAGCATCTTAGACGTGAATCAAACACAGCCAGTGCTTTAAAAATCAAAGCAATACATTCAAACAAAAGTTTGTTCATGTAAACTGAAGAGGCAAAAATAAAAGCTTAAATCCATATACATAATCAATGACCAATAATAATTATTAAGCTACTTAAATAAGAATGAATAGAACCACTTGGGAGAAACAGTAATGGGAAATAACATGTACACCCACAGATGTGATGAAGTACAGAAGATAATTCGAAAGCAAGATTATATTCAACTAGACACGTAAAGAGTAACATATGGGATATGGTATCTACGAAGCATCTCACATTTTAAATTTCAAAAGAGGAGTTTTTAAGCTAAACATACTTGACCAAACTCTTGCAATTGAAATCAAACAATTTAGAAATAAAACTTTGCAAAATAAAATAAAAGAATAATCAAACAAGTATATAACTAGTTCAACATGGCCACTGCTTCTACCCTTAAAACTAAACAATAAACCAAAAGTGAAGGAAAAAGGTAACAACTAAACACTCATTTCGAGCATGTTTGGAAAGCCACAATGTAATTGAAATTTGGTGTCATTACACTCTTTGACATGTTTGGTAGATCAAGTAATTACTTGATAAGAGAGGAATTAAGTGTAATTGAACGAGAGTAATTACACTCTTCAATTTCCAAGGGAGGATAATGAATTGGTGTAATTACATGAAGTTTTTAAAAAATTTTCTTTTATTTATATTTATATATATTTTTTAATTTATTTTTATTTCTACTATTTTTTAAAAAAATATTTTTCTTATTCTAATATTTTAAAAATATATATTTTTTATTTTTTATTTATATTTTATTTCATTCTCATTCTCAACCTTTACTTTTTCATTCCATGTAATTTTTCATATTATTTATTTATTTATTATTTTATTTCTTTTTAAAAACAATTTTGTTAGTATTCTAATTTTTAAAATCATATTTATGTACGTTGTGTTAAAATTTGATATAAGAACATTATGTTAATTTTTTTGTTTTTGAATTTATGATTTATGTCATATTTTCAATTTTATTTGTTTTAGTACTATTGACTTGATATTTCACATTGCAAAACATTTATTTTTTAGTTAAACTTGATAGATTATTTTTTGTCAAATCTTTTAATAATTTTATGACATTAAATTTATAGTATTAACATTTTTTTCAAACATACATTTCATGAGGTTCATAAAAATCTTATACTTTTAGTTTATTTGATTAAATTATTTAAAATATATTAATTTTAAAAATATAAATAATTATTTTTTATAATATTAGTTAAGAACATATGTTTATTAATTAATATTTAATTTAATAATTATAAAGATCCTTATTTGTCTAATATAAATTTTAAATTTAGAAAATTAACTTTTATTTTTAAAATTTAATATAACCTTGTAATTACACTTGTGCAACCACCATTGTAATTACATTGGAATTACACTATGACAAATAAACAGGTCATCGTAATTAATAGACTGTGTAATTACTAGGCTAGTAATTACTACCCTACTAATTACACCGATTTTAATTACCATGTGGCTTTTCAAACAAACCAGTTTTCACTAAACATGGCAACTAAATTTTTTATTTCAATCTAGAATCATTCACGGAAAAATAAACTAATTTAGAGGGACAGAGAGTTCCTCTCAAATAAATTTAAACTTGAACAATTCTACTAACAAGACTCAAGGGGGACACTGGACAACATTTATATCAACTCATGATATGCCTAAATCTTTTTTTCTTTTTAAAAAAATTAACAATAATAAATAACAGAAAACATTTACCTAATGATCATATCAACCCATGTTCACTAAAGCTTTAAATGAAACCAATGTGTATAGTTTAGAGTGAAGTCCGTGGCTTTTCCCAAAAATCCAAACTATATTTTTCGTAACCTAGAATTCAACCTGTTGTAAAAATATGAGGAAAAATGATTGTTGGAAACAATGAAAATCTTCACAATAATAATATATCTTATTATTTAGCAAAATGGAAGTACTGAAAATTAAATAGATTTTTCTATTTAATTTATTTTAATATCAAAATAATAATATGAATATTTAGATAAATACTATTACAATAATATTATAAATAATATATCTATATAAATAATATTTGAGTCGTGTTAGGTACTGTCTTGAAAAACTATTTGAGCAGTGTGAAATGTTTCTCCAAGATTAAACAAGCCTTTTCTAATTAATTAAAGGATACAAGAATCAACAAAATATAATACTACAAAATTAAGCAAGTCGAAAAGGGGGTTTACATATTAAGCTAAGATTTATTCACTAATTGAGGTTGTTCTTCTCAAAGACTTCACACTACTAAAACAAATGTGAAAAAACGACGCAAAAAGGCGACGGACTGCGTCACTTTTTTTGGTCAAAATCGACGGAAAAGCGATACAGTCATTTTTGTCGCTTTTTTGCTCGACGCTTTTAACAAAGCGACGGACAGGATCGCCAAAAGTGACGGACTGCGTCGTCCCTTAATTTTTTTAATTAAAAAAAATATATAAAAAAACGACGGACTCCATCATTTTAATTTTTTTAAAAAAGTAACTATTTAATATAAAACGACGGATTACTAGTCTCCGTCCGTCGCTGTTTGATCTTGGAGTTCTTAAAAATTTTCAAAAAAGCGACGGACTTTGTGTCTCCGTCCGTCGCTTTTTTGAAAAATTTTTGCAATCAAAATTCAATTCACTTCATAGCAATTCAGCCCATTCAAACACAAATAACAACAAACAAAATATGCAAAATACACAATAATAAACATAATTAAACACTTAAAATGAATAAAGTCATTATTTAGAATGATTTAAAATATTTCAAAGTTAACAAAAGATTTCAAAATGTTCATAAACTAACATAGGAAACCTAAAGTCTATTTGCTATGTATTCATCATTATCGTCAGATTCATCCGGAGTGGACCCTCTTGAATAACGGGGCGGAGGTTGACGGGGAGGTTGAACACTTGTTCTTTAATTTCCTCAACTTGTTCATTCATACTTTTTTGCTCCTCAACCCTTTTTTTCAGATTCTGCCAATGCGCATATAAGTTCTATAATTTGTTGAGACATAGTAGCTATCTAAATTCCGTCAATGGCCTCGGCTTGACGCAACGATCCAATATCCTCTAAACCTGATTGGAGTCGTCGTACATTATTTCTAGAGCCCATTCCATATATTCGGCCCTTGTGGTTGCCTCTAACCACTTTTCTGTCCAAATTTGAGTGGACTGTTCAGACGTTAGCTGTATCGAATCTCCCATATCACGTATGTGCCGCTCATAATCTTGCTGCATATTAAAAAATAAAAGTTATAATCAATATATATATATATATATATATATATATATATTGATGTATTAAAAATAAAAATTAGAATCAAAATATATTATACATTATGTTAAATAACTTACATAGGCTCGTTCGGCCCTTTCCTCCATCCACTCATCCGGATCCGACGCATTAGTCTTTTTCTTTACATGAGTCTTTTTAGAGACTTCATGACAATAGGGAGTGCGTCCCAATTCTTTTTCCTATAAATAAAAATACAATTAATGAAATAATATTTTGTCAAATAATTTATTTAAGAAAATGAATTTAAACTTAAAATTTAGAAACCTTACCATTTTCCTCTGAATCGTACCAACACTCTTTGCACCTCCGGTGTGCAACGAGCCACCCTTTAGGCTTGCTCTTGCTTTTTTTTTTCTTGTTCGGACAAAGCCTTGAATTCTTCGATATCCCAATACTGATATAATTCTTCAAATATATGAGGCAATATCCAACTCGAAGGTGCCCGATCATCTCTAGCTTTCTTCAACCAGCTAAACAGTGTGGCGCTCCCTTTTCTTTCAAAAGTGGTCGCAATGACCATATTGTACCTTGGATCCCAGGTAAATAAAGTCTGAAAAATGAATAACATTAAATAATAAGTTAAGTAAAATAAAGTAAAATTATTAAACGTAACTTAAAAAAGTAGATTTAAACATATATATACCTTGAATTCATTAAACATTGCCTGACGGATACTGTTTGAAATCTCCCGCCAAGAGTAATAGGGCTTAATATATAACCTCCTAACACTTTTCTGAAGAGACCTAGCAGCCTCCTTCGAAGGATGCCACCTGCAAGACACATAATAAATATGTAATTAGTTAATGAATAATTTATGAATGTAGCAAAAAAAATAAAGAAAACATTAAACTTATGAGGATCCATCAGGCTCAATCATTACTCTCCCAAGTCTGTTGCTCTGCCCAGGAGCTAACCCAAGCACATCATGTGCTGCCACTGGTCTATTAGAAGAAGAAGGAGAAACTGATGCTGTAGGAGTGTCAGTCTCAACACTAGAATCTCTAAGTCTCAGAGTAGATAGGTGAGGTGACTGAACTGTGGGAGATGGAGTAGACGAATATGCTACTCTCTAGGGTCGAGCAATAACCTTTGTGGGTAGCTGGAAGGTCTGATCATATAAAGTATATCGGACCTGTGAAGAAGAAAAAGCGTCGCGCGGTCTGCGGAACTGACTATTGTAAACTAAAGAATCCATAGTCCCAAAAGGCACAACATGAATATGTGTAGGACTAGATCGATGGTGCTGCATCTCCGGCGCTGAAGAAATATGTCTTGGGATAACTTCAGGATCAACAGGTCTCCTAGACTTCTTTGTACTCCTATCAAAATGGCTAACCCCAAGATGATCTCAGGATCTATCACCCACCAGATGATATGTGTATTTAAAGTAACAATACAATATATAAAAAATATATAAATTAAATAGATTTAGGGTTAGCAAAATAAATAACTTACATACTAGTTATAATCTACCACTCTATTCCTGCTCGCTTGTTTCATTTTCGTCATCTTTTCATTCCACCTCCTCAATTATTTTATATTCATTGTCATTCCATTCCTCTCCCTCAAATGATTCATATTCATCGTTTACTTCTTCCTCAACATTTGGCATTATAAGTTCATCATCAGAAACCTCCTCTAGTATGTGTTGAGGATATTCTAGTATGGCTTCCAACTCAACATCAACTTATTGTTGAACAAGTGCAACATCATTTTGGTAAGTCACATCTAATACATTCTCAATTTCAATTCTTTGCACAGGCTTTGTCTTAATAACAACCCACCAATCAGCCTTATCTCTATGCAATAGATATGGAGCGTAATAGACTTTCTTAGCATTTTGGAAAATGATAAAAGGATCATAACTTCTGTATGATCTGGTGTGCTTAACTTCAATTATATTATGTTGTTGGTCTACCATTGTGCCTCTGTTTGATGGGTCAAACCACTTACACCAAAACAATACTATTTTTTTAGGACAACTTGAATATCTTACTTCAATAATCTCTTGAATGACACCATAATATTCTACAGTTTGGCCATTACCGTCGACATCACCTTGAACTCACACACCACTATTATTGGTTTTCTTATGCATAGAAACTTCTTCAATTTGAAACTTAAAACCATTCACACAATATTTATTCATTGTATGAATATGAGATTCAGGCCCGAGTGCGATCTCTCTCACAAATGGTGAATGTTCGACATTTGAGTATTCATCATAAACCTACAAATTCATTTCAAAATAATACAGTTTACTATAAAATAAAAACATTATACCTATTGATTCAATATAACCTTTCATACTTACATAATCCTATAGCCATTTGGAAAACCTCGTATATATGGCTTCATTACTCCATATGCTTACAAACGAGCTGATATTTATATGTACAATTTTAATAGTTAGTAATCACTTATTACTATATAATGTGATAATATAATTTAACACTTACTTAAGATATGGCTGAATTTCTGGACAATTAAGCAAAATATGGGTCACAACTAATTTTCTTTCCATATTAGTGAAGCCTCGTCTTTCACGCCGTTTAGATCCTCGACTACTTTGATTAAAATTGAAATCGGTAAAAATATCGGATCACTATTACCTTCATCATTGCGATTAAGCCTATTTCTCCTACATGAAACTTCATCCCCAAAGTTATAGGAATAAAAGTCACTATTTTCTCTCGCAATATGAGCTTGAACAATTGATCCTTCGATCTTTCCTCTCTATTTAATTGTTTGTTTGCAGCTTCCAATTTTTTTGAATGTATATATCAATATATGTTAATTAATAATTATAGTATATATAGAAAAATAACTTTATTACTTATATAAGAAATTTATTACCTCTCAAATGGATACATCCATCTTATTTGAACTGGACCTCCAAGGCGGGCTTCTTTTACAAGATGAATCGGAAGATGCTCCATCACATAAAAAAAACCACATGGAAAAATCTTCTCTAGCTTTGTAGTAATAACATAAATATTTTCCTCCATCTTGTCTAAAGTACTTTCCAATAACTTTTCAGAACATAAATCTCTAAAAAGAAAAGATTTACCTCTGTGATTGGCTTCCATATCCTATTAGGTAGATGGCTAAAAGCGATAGGAATAAAAGTTTCCATGAATGCATGGCAATCATCGCTTTTCATACCTATCAACTTTTCTTCATTCAGATTTGCCTGCTTACCCAAATTCGAAGCACATCCCTATGACATTCTCAAATTGTTTATCACGACCCAACCCCGTAGGCCGCGACTGGGGTCCGATATG
This sequence comes from Solanum dulcamara, assembly GCF_947179165.1. Classification (NCBI taxonomy): domain Eukaryota; kingdom Viridiplantae; phylum Streptophyta; class Magnoliopsida; order Solanales; family Solanaceae; genus Solanum; species Solanum dulcamara. The sequence continues at coordinate 73,952,051 of NC_077237.1, forward strand.
GACCCCTATATACCTACCTATCAGTTGTAATCATATTGAACTATGAACAAGGTGATACTACTCACAAAAAAAAACCCCAATGAGTTAAAACTTTTTCATGTACGTATAACCTCCTTCACTCGTCTCATAACACATAAAGGAATGCAAGCCGACAAGGCTGCTGTAACATAAAAACAATACTCACAAAATGCCATATAGGCACAATCGAAATGAGCTCACAAACATCCCACATTTATATGTCTACAGACCTCTAGGAATAGTAACAGCAACATATGGCGGGACAAGGCCCCCGCCGTACCTCTGAATGTACAAATATATACATTAAGTTACTAGCATCAAAATTTAGGCTCCAGAATAGTGAAGCACTGCCGACACAGCTGAGAGGAACTCCTAAGCTGACGGATCTCCAGAATGAACATCTATACCTGCGGGCATGAAACACAGCCCCCCGGAATACGGGGGGTTAGTACGATATATGTACTGAGTATATAAAGCATAACAACACATAACTGAGACCATAACTGAAATAGCGATGCAGGGGACAAGTATAACAATTAACAAATTACTGTACCTGCACTTTAGGACACATAATCCTATACATCATCATATACTGTGCCCGGCCCTCTAGTGAACTCGGTGTCATAATCATTTCTTCATATTCACATATCATCGTATCATCATGCATTTTATTTCATCATATCATCACATACGGTATCATATCATCGTATATGGTATAATCTTACCAAGTATATCATCGTATTACACCCAGTTCACTGCGGGGCTCAGGGTCACACTGTATCACTCTAATCTTATATGCATGCCTACATAAAGTATCTGGCCCCTTTAGTGAGGGACTCGGTGAATGGAGTGGTGTACATCTATAACATACCATCATAATATACATACGTACCCGGCCCTCTAAAGAGGGACTCGGTGTTCCTTCCTTATTTCACCATATATACCATCATATTACAGCCGACCGGGACTTAGTGAATAATCGTATCGTCATACCATATAACATATATCACACCTCACGTATGGTATCATCTCCTCGTATGTGGAACTATACACATCCGACCTGGGATGCGGTGAAAGAAGTAGTAACACTGTGCACGATAACGTTCCCGGCCCATCGTGGGACTTGAGGAAAGATGGGTTACAGTATGCACGAGTAGAGTAGTGAGAAACCATATGCAACTAAGTCGTTATCTGAGACTCGATGAAATAGTCAAGTAAACCATCACCTGAAGACTGGGGGAGTAATTATCCGAGGTATCCCTTTAGATGTCATTAGGGCTTACATCAGTTGGGGCTTCAGGGATCACAAACATGCATCAGAATAATGCCACACAGTTTATGCAATCAGAAATATAGTCTATGCAATCAGAAACGCAGTTATCTAGTCAAAGACTCAACTCATGCAATCAACGACATTTATCATTTCAGAGCCTCTAAAAAGAGGAGCTAGTACCTCTACTTACTATTCATTATATAGCAGGCTCGAGAATAGTAGTTTGACTACTTTCAGACTCTTGATGTTCAGGAGTGACTACAAGTCACGAGTTACAATCAGAGCTCATAAATGGAATTACCTCTAAACCTATATCATATATCATTTAACTCAAAATTAATCCATTCCAAAGGAAAGAAGAAATAGTCTTTACATCTACTAATTTTCATCACATAGAAGACTAAAAGGCAATGACTCAGCTATTGCAGAAGTTCTAATATCAAGAAGTAAACAAGAGTCTCGACTCATACTCAGGACTTTACGAATGGATTGAATCCCAAATATCATATACATATCATTCCTAACTTATCTCTAAGACATGCCAAAAGAAAAGAAGAATAGCTCGACATACTTATACCAAAACATGCCAAAAGAACGCTTCACATACCTCGTATGGACTTCTCTTAATCACGTCCACGTCGTTGTCCTTGAAACCTATTTAACATGGAAGTAATGCAAGTATTAACAACCTTAGACTTTTCAGCAACTTTGACTAATCACGAGTATTCATAACATTCATCCCTTCGCTCGCCTTCTCGACTAGTTCCTTAACTTGTTAAGGCGCTAACAAAAATTGGGCAGCACCTCCCCTATAATGTGCCCTATCCGAATTCCCAACCATGTCCTTAGAACCTTCAGCCAACCAACAATGCAACCATCAGCCCATACATATACATATTATGACAAAATTACTCAATATGAACCCCCAACAATTCACTCGAAACTAAGATACCAAAACTAGAGTTTTTAATTTTTCTTTCGCGAATTCTTTAATTGCAAAAGCGGAGGGTCATGTAGATACAACCAGAATATCCCCCAGATCATTTAGAGAACTTTTAGACCCTGCAACACGCCACAACATAACCAGCAGCAGCCCCTACGCGTACAACACCTTATTTCGACAACAACTTAACTATAGCGATTCCAAATTCGTTTATTTCGAACGCCGAACTTTTCAAACCTTTTCCCCAACTTCCATCAGTTACTAAGGTGTGTAATACACCATAATATAACATCATAAACTTCATATTATAGGGGAAGAACTTACCTTTCCCGAAATGGGCTAGAACTCGCCAAAATCGCGCCTCGGAATTGTTTTCACGTGCTGAATCGTTGTGGCAGCATGCTGTCCGATGTTTGCTGCACCAAATCCTAATTTTGTACTACTAATACTTCCATATCATCGTAGTATACGCTAATTAATTAATTTACGGAATGAAAATGGGACTTACCTATTTTTTTCTCCCAAGCCGTCGAAATTTTCTCCTTAGCTCTTAGGGTTTGTTTTCTCATGTTTCTGCTGGAAATTTGTTAATGAACTGAAGTAATTAGGATACATATCAACTTATATAGGTGGTACCAAGGGGTGACACATGTCATCCCCTAAGGATGACACGTGTCAAGCCATGATTGGCCACCGTGTCATGCTGCCAATTAGGGGCTGCCACATGGCAGTGGGGTCCACCTCCCCTAAGCAGCTGCATCAACTACTTGACCCTAAGTAGGTGCATCACCTTCTTGCTTGAGGTGCTGCCACGTGTCTCTCCTCCATTGGCTGCCACGCGTCGTCTTTTTCCCTTCCTCGCGGGTTCGTAATTTCGTCTCACTTTAAGAGCCTATGTAATCCGTACTACGTAAGCTTGATATATCCTTAAGCAACTTAAGTGTATAAGACTCTTAACTTAGTGTCTTACGTAGGTAAATCGAGTCCTACGACTCATTTCTTAGCCTCCAACTCCTTCCGGATTCTTAGACTCTATCTCCAACCTCCCTTCTCGCGAGGTATCACAATCTTCTTTCCTTAGAGTTGTTTGATAGTGTTGTAGTTTATATGGCTCACATGATAATGTCTAAGGAACTTAAGAAGACGTTCCGAGCTCAAGAGTGCGGGGTGTAACATTTTTAACCCACTCACATTACTCACGTTTCTCATTCAATGTGAATGAATAACTGGCTTTAGGCTTGATAATTTTACCATTTTATAAGTTTTGCAACCACAATTCTCTTGTCCTACAGTATTCCTTTAAGTCCATTCTAGATCTTGCGTTGTCTTTTGTCTTATCCTTAATATCCATCACAGTGTTAAATAAATTGTCAGAATATTTTTTCTCAGTGTGCATCATATCAAGATTATTTCGTAGGAGATTATTCTTCCAATACGGCAACTTCCAGAATATGATGTTATATCCTGTACTTCTGTACCTTGAGACGTGTTCATAAGCTTCTTGAAAATCTCCATGTGATCCCTATTATCTATCAAGTTACCAAATAACTCTAGGGAAGGGAGGATGTGATGCCCCGTGATAGTGAAGGTTGGAAATAAAGTTATAAGTATTTGAAAGGAGTTAGAGGCCAACTAACAAATCATGGAACTCGACTTGCTTGCGTAAGCTACTAACTTAGAAGTCCTACACACTTAAGCTACTTGAGTATACGTCGAGCTTAAGTAGCATGGAGTGCATAGGCTCTTGAAGTAAGACGAGATTACAAGCTCACGAAAGAGAAATAAGGAAACGACGCGCCTACTCAAAGAAAATAGGTGATGCACCTACTTGGACAAGCAGGTGATGCACCTACTTAGGGTCAAGTAGGTGACGCAGCAGCTTGGGGTGGACCCCACTGCCATATGGCAGCATGTGATTGGCCGCATGGGTTGAGGTGGCACCCTAGGAGGATGCCACATGAAACCTTCTAAAGAGGTATAAATATATGTGTTATGTGACCCCTAAGTTCAGTATTCATCCAAAACATAAGCCAAAAATAGAGAGAAAACATGAGAGAAGAGAAGGAGGCAGCCATGGCTTGAAAAAGTTCAAGGTAAGTTTTCCAATGTTTTCCTCCGTGAATTAATTATCTATGGTGTTTCTCAAGCACGTTAAGATGTATATATGTGTTTTATAATACCTACGGAACCATGCCTCTAGATTTACACTTGGAACAAACAAGAGAAAGTGTGAAAGAAGAAGAGGAAAATGTTGGAGGGCAAAAAGAAGAGCTACGGGGTTGGGGCTGCCAAGGTAAGACTCGGAGTTTCATTCCATAAATTAATTATTTAAGGTATACCACAGTTATTTAATGGTGTTTTATAACATAAAATTCCAATTTGGGGCAGCGGAAAAGGGGCACAAACAGTCCGCCCCAATTCAGCATACCAAGAAGTTTCCGAGATGCCGTTTTGGCAAGCTTTGGCCAATTTCGGGTAAGGTGAGACCTTTACCTTAAAATTGGGGTTTATGGTGTTGTTATGAAGTGTATTATATGTTTTTTAAGTGGCTGAAAACGTGAAAACATCAAGAAAATGCTTGACGATCGAAATAAACTAAATTGGAATCGCTATAGTTGAATTGTCGTCAAAGTAAAGTGTTGTGCTTGTGGTGTACTGCTGCAGGTGTGTGGAGGTTGTTGCAGGGCCTAAATATGTTCTAAAAGGGGTTTTGGTGCTGCTGGTAACAGCCACACGACCCCTCGTTTTGTATAAATAAAGGCTTTGCGAAATAAAGACTAGAAACCCTATTTTGGTGTCATAATTTTCAGCAAGTTGTTTGGAGCTTGTGTTGCGTGATATCACCATATTTTATATTTATATGCTGCAGGGTGTTGTTTTTGGTTGGCTTTAGTGATTAGGGATGTAACTGGAAATTCGGGTAGGTCACTTTATAGGGGAGGTGCTGCCCAATTTTCGTTAATGCCTTAACTAATTAAAGAACTAGTCGAGGAGACGAATAAGGAAATAGGTTCCATGAATGCTAAGATGCAACTGAGGGCACTGAAAAGTTAAGGTTGTTGATACTCGTATTTATTCTATGTTAAATAAGGTCGGAGGACGACGACGTGAACGTAATTAAGAGAAGTCCATACGAGGTATGTAAAGCTTTCTTTTGGCATGTTTTTGGCATAAGTATGTAAAACTATTCTTCTCTTTTTTTGGAATGTCGTAGACGTTAGTAATGAATGATATGTATTTGAGCTTGGGGTAATTCCATTCATAAATTCCAAGCATGAGCCATGAGTTTTATTGACTTTATGATATTAGAACTCCTGTAGTAATTGAGTTGTTGCCTTTTAGGGCTTCTATATAACGAAAGGTGGTATGTGTAAAGCCTGTCTCTTCTTCCCTTTGGAATGTCTTAAATGTAAGTGAATTGAGGTATGATATGAGTGTAAAGGCAGTTCTAGTTGTAAGTCCTGAGTATAACTTATGACTCGAGTTCACTCCTAAATGCTAAGGGTCTTGAAGTAGTTAAACTACGACCCTCGAGCCTTCTATAGGTTGAATAGTGATTAGGTGTGTAAATTCCTAAATCTGGGGTTTCTTAGGCATATTTATGATAATGGTTGGGGGATGTCTGATGTGTTATCAAGTCTTACATGCTCGTATATGCATTGTTGTGTGATATGTGGATCGAGCCATCGTTCCTCAACATTATTATATGATATGCATATATACGGATCGGGCCGTCGTTCCTCGGCACTAATATATGAGATACGGATCAGGCCATCATACCTCGGCATTATCATGCAATATATGGAACAGGCCATCGTACCTCAGCATTATCATACGATATATGGATCGGGCCATCGTTCCTCGGTATTATTATACGATATATGGATCGGGCCGTCGTTCCTTGGCATGTGCTTGCTATATACATGGATAGGGCTTTACATTCCACAGCGCTAATAGCATATATATGCCTATCATGATAGATGATATATTTATAACCTGAGTCCCCGGGCGGACCGGATACGGTACGTGATAATAGTATACAGGACTTTATTTTGTGAGGTGCAGGTATAGTACCCTATTAAATGTTAGACTTGGTTTCCTGCATCCCTATTTCAGTTGTTATCCCAGTTATGTTATGCTTATATACTCAGTACATGTATCGTACTGACCCCCCTTTCTTTGGGGGCTGCATTTCATGCCCGCAGGAACAGACGTTCATTTCAGAGATCTGCCAGCTCAGGATTTCCGCTCACCTATGATTGGAGATGCTCCACTATTCCAGAGCCTAGTTTTTCTATACTGGTCCTCTGGTGTATATATGTATTTGTTTATTTAGGGGTACGGTGGGGGCCCTGTTCCGCCATATATTACCGTACTATTCTTAGAGGTCTATAGACATGTATGTGTGGGTTGTTCTTGAGTTTATTTTGGCTGTGCCTATATGATACGTTGTAAATGTTTTTACGTTATGGCAGCTTTATCGGCTTGTATTCTCTTTCATGATACGATATGAATGAAGGAGGCTATATGAACATGAAAAAGTTTTATCCCATTGGGGTTTTGGGGGGTTTTATCACATTACCCATAGTTCAATTTGGTTATATTTGAAAGTTACGTGTACAGAGGGGTCCAGGTCGAACCCCAATCGCGGCCTATGAGGTTGGGTCGTGACAGAAGTGGTATCAGAGCAGTTCGTCCTTGGGTTGTCCGTAGACCGTGTCTAGTAGAGTCTTGTTTATCGGTGTATTGTGCGCCATATCTATAAACAGGAGGCTACAGGATATTTAGGATGTTACTCTTCTTTCATATTTAAAGATCGTGCAATAGAGCCCAGTCATAAGAAGTAAAATTCCTTATACTAACCTCTGATTTCAGCAAAAGGACAACATTGTTAGAAGAAAGTAACTGATGATATTGGAAGTTACCAAGCATGCAGGTAAGCCAAGGCACGAAAAATATATGCCAGGTAAGGTATTGAAGTATGATTGAAGTATAAAGTTGAAAACTGAAAGGAAAGTAGACAAGGAAGCGTAACAGATGCATTTTGAAGTTGGACATATGAGGTAAGTCCATTATTTTTATACTATTGTTGATATTGAAAGCCCTGCGTGGCTGCGATATGAGGTGATATTGAAAGCCCTGTGTGGCTGTGATGTGAGATAAATATATATGTTGGCCCTGTGAGGCATTGTTGGTATTTTCTGCGTGCAGGTTTTGGGGATAGTTACGAAATATAGAGGGAACTCTGCCGAAATTCTCTCAGAACATGAAAAGGAAATAATAAGATTCGGCAAGAAAAGGAAACTTAGCCCAAACTATATTAGAACTTATCAAGTTGCTCGTAAGATAGACAAAGTTACTTGAAATTGAACTTACCACCTAATTTGGAAACCATAAGCCCAGTCTATCAAATATGGATGCTTCGCAAATGTACTGGTGATCCACCCAGAGTATGTCCCATAAATGAAGTCCATGAAATAGACAAATTATCCTACAAGGAGAAACTTATCACCATCTTGTATTGGCAAATTAGAAGGTTGCGAACTGAGGACGTGACTTCCGTCAAAAAAATGTGGCAAAACAAAAACAAAGGGAGGAGATGACTTGAGAAGTCGAAAAAGAGATCGAGGAAAGATACTCATATTTGTTCCCTATATCCAAGGGTAATTTGAACTCCTAAATGGAGCGGATGGTGACTGTTATAGAGAACGCCCAAAATCTCCCAGAAACCCTATAAGGCAAGTCAACATTCGAGGACGAATGTTCTCAAGGTGGGAAAGATGTTATATCCCGTACTTCTGTACCTTGAGACGTGTTCATAAGCTTCTTGAAAATCTCCATGTGATCCCTATTATCTATCACGTTACCAAATAACTCTAGGGAATAGAGGATGTGATGCCCCGTGATAGTGAAGGTTGGAAATAGAGTTATAAGTATTTAAAAGGAGTTGGAGGACAACTAACAAATCATGGAACTCGAATTGATTGCGTAAGATATTAACTTAGACGTCCTACACACTTAAGCTACTTGAGTATACATCGAGCTTAAGTAGCATGGAGTGCATAGGCTCTTGAAGTAAGACGAGATTACAAGCTCATGAAAGAGAAATAAGGAAACGATGCGCCTACTCGAATAAAGTAGGTGATGCACCTACTTAGGGTCAAGTAGGTGACACAGCAGCTTGGGGTGGACCCCACTGCCACATGGCAGCATGTGATTAGCCGCATGGGTTGAAGTGGCACCCTAGGAGGATGCCACGTGGCACCTTCTAAAGAGGTATATATATGTGTTATGTGACCCCTAAGTTCAGTATTCATCCAAAACATAAGCCAAAAATAGAGAGAAAACATGAGAGAAGAGAAGGAGGTAGCCATGGCTTGAAAGAGTTCAAGGTAAATTTTCCAATGTTTTCCTCTGTGAATTAATTATCTACAGTATTTGTCAAGCACGTGGAGATGTATATATGTGTTTTATAATACCTACGGAACCATGCCTTCAGATTTACACTTGGAACAAACAAGAGAAAGTGTGAAAGAAGAAGAGGAAAACGTTAGAGGGCAAGAAGAGGAGCTACGGGTTTAGGGCTGCCAAGGTAAGACTCGGAGTTTCATTCCATAAATTAATTATTTAAGGTATACCACAGTTATGTAATGGTATTTTATAACATAAAATTCCAATTTGGGGAAGCAGAAAAGGGGCACAAACAGTCTGCCCCAATTCAACATACCAAGAAGTTTCCGAGATGCAGTTTTGGCATCGGGTAAGGTGAGACCTTTCCCTTCGAATTGGGGTTTATGGTGTTGTTATTAAGTGTATTATATGTTGTTTAAGTGGCTGGAAATGTGAAAACATCATGGAAATACTTGACGATCGAAACAAACTAAATTGGAATCACTATAGTTGAATTGTCGTCGAAGTAAAGTGTTGTGCTTGTGGTGTACTGCTGCAGGTGTGTGGGGGTTGTTGCAGGGTCTAAATGTGTTCTAAAAGAGGTGTGGGTGCTGCTTGTAATAGCCACACGACCCCTCATTTTGTATAAATAAAGGCTTTGCGAAATAAAGACTAGAAACCCTATTTTGGTGTCATAATTTTCAGCAAGTTGTTTGGAGCTTGTGTTGCGTGATATCGCCATGTTTTATATTTATATGCTGCAGGGTGTTGTTTTTGGTTGGCTGTAGTGATTAGGGATGTAACTGGAAATTCGGGTAGGGCACTTTATATGAGAGGTGCTGTCCAATTTTTGTTAACGCCTTAACTAATTAAAGAATTAGTCGAGGAGACGAATAAGGAAATAGGTTCCATGAATGCTAAGGTGCAACTGAGGGCACTGAAAATTTAAGGTTCTTGATACTTGTATTTCTTTCATGTTAAATAGGGTCGGAGGACAACGACGTGAACGTGATTAAGAGAAGTCTATACGAGGTATGTGAAGCTTTCTTTTAGCATGTTTTTGGCATAAGTATGTAAAACTATTCTTCTCTTTTTTTGGCATGTCTTAGATGTTAGTAATGAATGATATATATTTGAGCTTGGGGTAATTCCATTCATAAATTCCAAGCATGAGCCATGAGTTTCATTGACTTCGTGATATTAGAACTCCTGTAGTAATTGAGTTGTTGCCTTTTAGGGCTTCTATATGACAAAAGGTGGTATGTGTAAAGCCTGTCTCTTCTTCCCTTTGGAATGTCTTAAATGTAAGTGAATTGAGGTATGATATGAGTGTAAAGGCAGTTCTAGTTGTAAGTCCTGCGTATAACTTATGACTCGAGTTCACTCCTAAATGCTAAGGGTCTTGAAGTAGTTAAACTACGACCCTCGAGCCTTCTATAGGCTGAATAGTGATTAGGTGTGTAAATTCCTAAATTTGGGGTTTCTTAGGCATATTTATGATAATGGTTGGGGGATGTCTGATGTGTTATCAAGTCTTACATGCTCATATATGCATTGTTGTGTGATATATGGATCGGGCCGTCATTTCTTGGCATTATTATATGATATGCATGTATACGGATCGGGCCGTCGTTCCTCGGCACTAATATATGAGATACGGATCGGGCCGTTGTACCTCAACATTATTATGCAATATATGGATCGGGCCATCGTACCTTGGCATTATCATGCGATATATGGATTGGGCTGTCGTTCCTCAGCATTATTACACGATATATGGATCGGGCCATCATTCCTCGGTATGTGCTTTCTATATACATGGATAGGGATATACGTTCCACAGCGCTAATAGCATATATATGCCTATCATGATAGATGATATGTTTGTAACACTGAGTCTCCGGGCGGACCGAATACGATACGTGATAATAGTATACAAGACTTTATTTTGTGAGGTGCAGGTACAGTACCCTATTCAATGTTATACTTGGTTTTCTGCATCCCTGTTTCAGTTGTTATCCCAGTTACGTTATGCTTATATACTCAGTACATGTATCGTACTGACCTCCTTTCTTCGGGGGGCTGAGTTTCATGCCCGCAGGTACGGACGTTCATTTCAGAGATCCGTCAGCTCAGGATTTCTACTCACCTATGATTGGAGATGCTCCACTATTCCAGAGCCTAGTTTTTTTGTACTGGTCCTCCGGTGTATATATGTATTTGTTTATTCAGGGGTATGGTAGGAGCCCTGTCCCGCCATATGTTACCGTACTATTCTTAGAGGTCTGTAGACATGTATGTGTGGGTTGTTCTTGAGTTTATTTTGGCTGTGCTTATACGGTATGTTGTAAATGTTTTTACGTTATGGCAGCCTTGTCGGCTTGCATTTTCTTCCATGATACGATATGAATGAAGGAGGCTATATGAACATGAAAAAGTTTTAACCCATTGGGGTTTTGGGGGGTTTTATCACATTACCCATAGTTCAATTTGGTTATATTTGAAAGTTAAGTATATAGGGGGGTCCAGGTCGGACCCCAATCGTGGCCCACAGGGTTGGGTCGTGACATATGCTCTGTTTGTTCTAATTATGTTCAACACCATATCTAGGAAGTCTAGATAGGGGGAGTTTCTGTAACTTTTTGTAGTTGAGAAACTCTCTCCCAAATTTGATGTCCTGTCAGTGATAGAGGTGGAGGGTCATTTTCAACCTTGTTTTTTTGGATGCATGTTTGTGTAATGACCAGCTAGGTAATTTCAAGTACGAGTCCTCCTTCATTCATAAAATATACCTTTCGTATATTTAAATTGGGAAATTTGGACTTTTCGATAACTACAGTTAATTAGTTTATGAGTGATTTTAGATAATTAATTTAATTCGTAGACTAAATTGTTAATTTTGTTAATATCTTATACCACTTTATTTATTAAAATAAAGAATAGGGTTGGTTACTTTAGGTTCATACTTATCTATAGAAGAAAGAAAGAAAAACAAATTTGGTCGAGGAAAACTTACCATTGAGGTGTGAAACTGCATAAGGTGTGCTTACTTCTTCAGGTAACCAAACCTAAATTATTGTATTGTACATGTTGGTAGATTTTATATTATTATTATGTGGGGTTGTGAAAGAAAAGAAGGCAATTTAGAGTTGCAGGCTATCGTTTTTTTTACTATTTGTTCATGTGGCTTTGTCCTTGAACTTGGAAAAAGAATTGGATTTTTGTGGCTGAATTTTTGGTGATGTTCAGTGATGGATTCAACTTTACTAATGAGGTACAAAGTTAAATTATAGAGTGGGGTACATCTGCACCCTATCAAATAACATTCTGCTAGTGCAATTTGTCTCTAAATTAGGTTATTCTTTTTACTTTTGGTCATTGTGTTACCAGTTAAGTTTTAACATATTAATATGGATAATTAAATAGATGGTGTATTGTATTACCTGGATACCATTAGAATCATGTTTTTGGAGGAAGTAAGACTTAACCCTAGGCTTAAAATTTGAGACTATGAGACTTGATATACTAATTGACATCAAAATTAGGAATGTGACTATAGATTTGGGTCTAAGTTAGACATATAGTAATATGGGCGTTGTTCTTTTTGGAATCTTATTGTGATTATTTATTTGACTAGATTACATTGATTTGGAGATCCAACAAAAAGGGAAGGCTCAAGTCCTTGAGTGATTGACTTATTATTTAAGGCAAGTGAATTTCTACACCTTAGTTTAAGCTTGTAGATGTTTGTATTTCTGTGTTATGTGTACTAAGGAGTAATGAGAATTAGACTAAATTATTTACTGTATGATTGGCCTTTAAAATGGAGATGAGGGGTATAAAATGGTGATCTAATGACAAGTATTGGTGGAATTGATATATTGTGATTATGAATTTATTTTGGAAATGTGAAATGACTATGTTGATGTGAGATAGGAAAATATTTTTTTGTTGTCATGTTATTATCATGAATTATATGAACACGAATTGATTGCATTGGTTCTGACATATTGTGTTAAGACTGAAAATGATATGAAACAAAAGGGGTCGGGCCACATGCTTCGTGGCAAGTATTATTCAACAAAGGGGTCGGGCCACACGCTCCGTGGTAGGTATTATGAAATAAAGGGGTCGGGTCACATATTCCGTGGTAGGATATATATATTGAGGAGATGAGCCACACACTCTGTGGCAGGTTACATGAATAGAAATGTCCCCCATGGGTTCTGGACTATAATTCAGCGGATGTGTACCTATAGGACAGACATGCATTATCTCATTGCATTGCATCATATTTTGTTGATATTCGTGAATTTGTGTTTACTCCTTTATTGCTCTGTATATGCTGAACTTGACATGATTCATTGATGAGACTATTGATGAGTATTTGTGGACTATATTACTGTTATTATTATACAAGTATTGAGTTGGACTGGTTTTATGTAGGTTGTAGTTAAGGAGGTTCGGTTGGGTGGACAGGAGTACTTGTATCTATTAAGCTTTGCTTAGTTTTAGTTGTCCACTTACTGAGTACCGTGTTGTTTGGTACTCACCCCTTGCTTCTACACTTGTGTAGGTTGTGAGCCCAGATCTGCTTGATTTGCTACTATTTTTTACTACATTTGAGGCTATCATTCCGAGTGTTGAGGTAGCTGTTACATCTATCTAGCGGATACCGCTTACTCTTTTATTATGTTTTCATTCTATTCTAAAGACAAAGACATTGTTACTATATTTTCTTTTATACTTCGATAACGTATTAATGGCTTATACACGTGATAACCAATCTTGTGGGATTTTGAGGTTATTTTAGGTATTTTTAGTTAAGTTAAATTTTGATTTATGTCTTTCTCTTCTGCATCTACTTTTCATTGGGTATTAGGCTGACTTGTCTTGGCGGGTAGAGATGCGTTCCATCATACCCGTATTTGGATCGTGACAAAATAGTATCAGAGCCCCAGGTTCTTGGGTCTCATGTGTATACAAGCCGAGTCTAAGTAGAGTCTTAAGGATTGGTACGGAGACATCTGTACTTATCTTCGAGAGGCTATGAGGACTTTTAGGAAATTTTCCCTTTGATTCTTTCACTTTGTATCGTATGTTGTTACTTGTGTTGGTACTGAATTTTTGCGTGTCTCTTATGACAGATGGCTAGGACCAGGACTACGGCCAGAGGTAGAGGAAGAGAGGAACTCCCTGAGGTTAATGTTGGGACTCCAACTAGGGGTAAAGATAGAGGCCGAACTAGAGGCCGTGGTCGGGGTGCGGCGGCAGGTAGAGGTCGTGTCCGAGGAGCGGCGCCAGCTAGAGGTCGTGCTAGAGAGACTTCTATTGAGCCACAGATTAATGCTAGAGAGGAACAGGTCCCTCTAGAGCTTGCTACTGCACCATTTCTTCAGGCTACTTTGATGCGAGTATTGGATGCGCTCGAAGGATTTAATCAGAATGTGAGGGCGAATGGTACACTCGAGGGTTCTCAGACTAGAGGAGGGGCTCAGACCCTAGGGCAGCATCAGATTCCAGTTGTTTAGGATTTGGTGGGCAAGCCACCTACGGGCCCTATAGTTTATGAGGGTAGAGTATAGGTAGGGGGAACTCAGAGGGCACCTATAGTCATATTGACTGATGACGAGCAACGCCGATATGAGAGGTTCTAAAAAATAGACCCACCACAGTTTCAGGATGGGAAAACTGAGGATGCACATGAGTTCCTAAGCATGTGTCGAGAGTTGTTGGAGATAATAGGGTTAGCTGAGACTCACAGAGTTTATTATAATACACTCCAGTTATATGGACCAGCCAGAGAGTGGTGGAGAGTGTATACAAGTTCCAGGCTAGTTGGGTCACCCCAGATGACTTGAGATGAGTTTGCTAGTGCCTTTTATGATCGTTTCATCCCCTGGAGTATGAAGCAAGAGAGCCAATTATGGTTCGATAATTTGAGGCAGAAGAGTCTTATAGTTGCTGAGTATGAGACTTATTTCTACCAGTTGTCCAGACATGCCATGGCTGTCTTTCCTGATGAGACAGAGTGGATTCACAGATTTATCCAACGACTGAACTATACCATACCATTCGTACAACAGTTTTTCGACCCACGTGAGGGCGCTTCCTTTTAATCCATCGTGGATGCCGCCAATGAGGCAGAGTTGATGGAGAGAGAGGAGTTTAGGGACCCTAAGAAGGCCCGTTCTTCTTGTCAATTTTTGGGTACCTCATCTGGGGGTAGAGGGTCCTATAGAGTAGGTGGTTCCTTCTAGTGTAGAGGACCAGTTCATGCATCTATGATCGCATCTGAGGATGGTCAGACACCTCATGGGTCCTACAGTACAGGTTTGAGTTACCATGGGTCACAATAGGGGCCAGTTAGCCGGGGTGGTTATACATGTTCTTCAGGTTCATCACAGAGGTTTTCACATGGGAGAGTATGTTATACTTGTGGTGATCTAGATCATCTTTCATGGCAGTGTATATCTCAGGGTTGAGGAAAAACCCAGCCTAGTTCTTCAGTTTTAGTTAGAGGACCAGCGTCGCTAGTTAGAGGTCGAGGTAGAGCGCAGACTAGTAGAGGTGGTCGCACTCCTGGTAGGGGTGCTGGTAGTGCTATAGTCTCTCAGGGCAGAGGTAAAGGTGTTAGGCAGGTCAGAGGTGGTAGGGGAGCTCAATTTTATGCTTTTCTAGGGAGGCCCGAGGCTGAGGCTTCTGACGCAGTTATCACAGGTATTATCCCAGTCTGCCATCGACCTGCATCTGTATTATTTGATCTACGGTCTATATTTTCCTATGTATCTGCCTATTTTGCATCTGACTTTGATTTGATATGTGATCATATATCTGTGCCCATTCATGTTTCTACACCTGTGGGTGAACCCTTAGTGGTGGATCGAGTATATCAATCCTGTCTTGTTTCCTTGTCTGGGTATGATACTTGGGTAGATATGATTATTCTGGGGATGGTAGATTTTGATGTGATATTGGGTATGGATTGGCTTTCTCCCCATCGTGCTATTTTCGATTGTTATGCTAAAACTGTTATCTTAGCGATACCTGGTGCCTCGAAGATTAAGTGGAAAAGTACTAATGGCTCCTATCCCAGTAAGGTTATCTCGCATATTCGTGCTCAGAGGTTGATTAATAGAGGGTGTATGTCTTATTTGGCCTTTATTCGGGATACCAGTATTGAGTCACCTCCTATAGAGACTGTTCCAGTAGTTAAGGAGTTTTCTGATGTATTTCCTACTGATCTTCCTGCGAATAGGGATATTGATTTTGCTATTGACATAGAACCTGGCACTAAACCCATTTCTATTCCTCCATATCGCATGACTCCAGTTGAGTTGAAGGAGTTGAAGGATCAATTGCAAGACTTATTGAGTAAGGGGTTTATTCGCCCTAGTGTGTCTCCTTGGGGTGCACCGATTCTGTTTGTAAAGAAGAAAGATGGGACTATAAGGATGTGTATCGATTACAGGCAGTTGAACAAGGTGACTGTTAAAAATAAGCATCCTTTTCCCCGTATTAATGATTTATTTGATCAGCTACAAGGAGCAACATTGTTTTCCAAAATAGACTTGAGGTCCGGTTATCATCAGTTGAAGATTAAGGCATCAGATATCCCTAAGACAGATTTTTGGACTCATTATGGTCACTATGAGTTCTTGGTGATGTCATTTGGGTTGACCAATTCCCCCGCAGTATTCATGGAGTTGATAAACGGAGTGTTTCGCCTATACTTGGATTCTTTTGTGATAGTATTCATTGATGACATCTTGATGTATTCCAAGACTAAGGCAGATTATGTCTGCCATTTGAGGTTGGTACTTCATAAGTTGAGGGAAGAAAAGTTGTATGTAAAGTTCTCCAAGTGTGAATTTTGGCTTGATTCTGTGACATTCTTAGGACACATGGTGTCTAAAGAGGGGATTAGGGTGGATCTAACTAAGATTGAGGACGTTAGAGGTTGGACAAGACCTACTTCTCCTACTGAGATTCGTAGTTTTGTGGGGTTAGCCGGTTATTACAGATGATTTGTGTAGGGCTTCTCCCCTATTGCAGCTCCATTGACTAGATTGACTCAAAAGGCCATGAATTTTCATTGGTCTGACGAGTGTGAAGTGAGCTTCTAAAAGCTCAAAAATTTATTGACTTCAGCTCCTGTTTTGATGCTACTCGAGGAAGGTGTGGGATTTACTATACACTGTGATGCTTCCGATGTTGGTTTAGGCGGAGTGTTGATGCAAAAAAAGAAAGTGGTTGCCTATACTTTGAGACAGTTGAAGGCCCATGAGAAAAACTATCCTACTCATGATTTGGAGTTAGCAGCCGTGGTCTTTGTGCTTAAGTTATGGTGTCATTACCTATATGATGTGCATTGCGAGGTCTTCACCAATCATAGGAGTCTTCAGTATATATTCAGTCAGAGAGATCTGAACTTGAGGCAACGTAGATGGCTTGAGTTGCTGAAGGACTATGACATGACTATTTTGTATCACCCAAGAAAAGCCAATGTGGTAGTGGATGCCTTGAGTAGGAAGTTCTCTAGTATGGGGAGTCTTGCCGTGATCTGGGTTAAGGAGTGACCATTGGCTAGAGATGTTAAGAGGCTGGCTAATAGTCTTGTCCGGTTGTAGATTTCAGAGGATGGTGGTTTTTTGCCTTTGTGGAGGCACGTTCTTCTTTGGTTGAGCAGATTCGGGAGAGACAGTTTGAGGATGAGAAATTGTATCATTTGAGACAAGGTGTTAAGAGGTGAAGCAAAAGAGGCGGTACTTGATTCGGAAGGAGTATTGAGGATTGACGGCAGAATTTGTGTGCCTAAGGTGGGTGACCTGACTAGACTTATTTTGGAAGAAGCTCATTGTTCAAGGTATTCCATCCATCTGGGAGCAACCAAGATGTATCATGATCTGGGCCAGTACTATTAGTGGTGTGGGATGAAGAAAGATATCGCAGAGTTTGTGTACTAGTGTTTGACTTGCCAGCAGGTAAAGTGTGAGCACCAACGGCTTGGGGTGTGAGTTAGAGGATGCCTATTCCCACTTGGAAGTGAGAAATGATCACCATGGACTTCATTATGGGTTTACCTCCCACCGTAGGTGGTTATGATTCTATATGGGTGGTTGTTGACAGATTGACAAAGTCTG
The DNA here is from genome assembly GCF_947179165.1 of Solanum dulcamara. Classification (NCBI taxonomy): domain Eukaryota; kingdom Viridiplantae; phylum Streptophyta; class Magnoliopsida; order Solanales; family Solanaceae; genus Solanum; species Solanum dulcamara. The sequence continues at coordinate 73,969,818 of NC_077237.1, forward strand.
CCCATTTTATTCCAGTTAAGGTGAGGTACACAACGGATAAGCTAGCCAGTTGTATATTAGCCATATCGTTTGGCTTCATGGTGTCCTAGTATCTATTATTTCGGATCGAGGTTCAGTATTTACTTCGCACTTTTGGCAGACATTACAGCATAGTTTGGGCACTAGACTTGATATGAGTACAACTTTTCACCCATAAATCGATGGTCAGTCCAAGCGGATGATCCAAGTGTTGGTGGACATGCTCAGAGTTGTGTTATTAATTTTAGTGCTAGATGGGATCAACACTTGCCCCTAGCAGAATTTGCCTATAATAACAGCTATCACTTCAGTATCCAGATGGCTCCATTTGAGGCTTTGTATGGTAGGCGGTGTCGATCCCCTATTGGATGGTTTGACTTAGCTGATATGGACTCCTTAGAGATAGACTTGCTTAGAGATGCTATGGAGCAGGTTCGTAGAATTCAAGGTAGACTCTTGACAGCCTATAGTAGGTAAAAGAGTTATGCAGACCGAAGAGTTCGACCATTAGAGTTGATAGTGGGTGATCACATGTGGCTTCGAGTGTCCCCCATAAAGGGCGTGATGCGGTTCAGAAGGAAGGGCAAGCTCAGCCCTCGATTCATTGGCCCATTTGAGATTTTGGCGTGAGTTGGAGAGGTGGCTTATAGATTGGCCTTGCCACCTAGCTTATCGTCTGTGCATAATGTGTTTCACGTTTCCATGCTCCGAAAGTATGTTCCAAATGAGTTCCATGTGTTATCTCTCGATTCAGTGGAGTTGGGTCCAGACCTGACATTTGAGGAGAAGCCTATAGCTATTCTAGATACACAAGTTCATAAGCTTAGAATCAAGGAGATAGCTTCAGTAAAGGTACAATTGAAGCACCATTCAGTCGGAGAGGCGACTTGGGGAACAAAGGCCGATATGCACGCTAGATATCCCCAACTTTTTGAAGCTTCAGGTACTTTCTTTTACTTTATGTTCGAGGATGAACATAGGTTTTAGTTATGGATGATGTAATGACGCGCTAGGTAATTTCAGGTACGAGTCCTCCTTCTTTCATAAAAGATCCCTTTCGTATATTTAAATTGGGAAATTTGGACTTTTCGGTAACTATAGTTAATTAGTTTATGGGTGATTTTAGATAATTAATTTAATTCGTAGACTAAATTGTTAATTTTGTTAATATCTTATACCACTTTATTTATTAAAATAAAGAATAGGGTTGGTTACTTTAGGTTCATACTTATCTATAGAAGAAAGAAAGAAAAACAAATTTGGTCGAGGAAAACTTACTATTGAGGTGTGAAACTGCATAAGGTGTGCTTACTTCTTCAGGTAACCAAACCTAAATTATTGTATTGTACATGTTGGTAGATTTTATATTATTATTATGTGGGGTTGTGAAAGAAAAGAAGGCAATTTAGAGTTGCAGGCTATCGTTTGTTTTTACTATTTGTTCATGTGGCTTTGTCCTTGAACTTGGAAAAAGAATTGGATTTTTGTGGCTGAATTTTTGGTGATGTTCAGTGATGGCTTCAACTATACTAATGAGGTACAAAGTTAAATTATAGAGTGGGGTACATCTGCACCCTATCAAATAACATTCTGCTAGTGCAATTTGTCTCTAAATTAGGTTATTCTTTTTACTTTTGGTCATCGTGTTACCAGTTAAGTTTTAACATATTAATATGGCTAATTAAATAGATGGTGTATTGTATTACCTGGATACCATTAGAATCATGTTTTTGGAGGAAGTAAGACTTAACCCTAGGCTTAAAATTTGAGACTATGAGACTTGATATACTAATTGACATCAAAATTAAGAATGTGACTATAGATTTGGGTCTAAGTTAGACATATAGTAATATGAGCGTTGTTCTTTTTGGAATCTTATTGTGATTATTTATTTGACTAGATTACATTGATTTGGAGATCCAACAAAAAGGGAAGGCTCAAGTCCTTGAGTGATTGACTTATTATTTAAGGCAAGTGAATTTCTACACCTTAGTTTAAGCTTGTAGATGTTTGTATTTCTGTGTTATGTGTACTAGGGAGTAATGAGAATTAGACTAAATTATTGACTGTATGATTGGCCTTTAAAATGGAGATGAGGGGTATAAAATGGTGATCTAATGACAAGTATTGGTGGAATTGATATGTTGTGATTATGAATTTATTTTGGAAATGTGAAATGACTATGTTGATGTGAGATAGGAAAATATTTTTTTGTTGTCATGTTATTATCGTGAATTATATGAACACGAATTGATTGCATTGGTTCTGACATATTGTGTTGAGACTGAAAATGATATAAAACAAAAGGGGTCGGGCCACATGCTTCGTGGCAAGTATTATTCAACAAAGGGGTCGGGCCACACACTCCGTGGAAGGTATTATGAAATAAAGGGGTCGGGTCACATATTCCGTGGTAGGATATATATATTGAGGAGATGAGCCACACACTCCGTGGCAGGTTACATGAATAGAAATGTCCCCCATGAGTTCCGGACTATAATTCAGCGGATGTGTACTTATAGGACAGACATGCATTATCTCATTGCATTGCATCATATTTTGTTGATATTCGTGAATTTTTGTTTACTCCTTTATTGCTCTGTATATGCTGAACTTGACATGATTCATTGATGAGACTATTGATGAGTATTTGTGGACTGTATTACTGTTATTATTATACAAGTGTTGAGTTGGACTGGTTTAATGTAGGTTGTAGTTAAGGAGGTTCGGTTGGGAGAACAGGAGTACTTGTATCTATTGAGCTTTGCTTAGTTTTAGTTGTCCACTTGCTGAGTACCGTGTTGTTTGGTACTCACCCCTTGCTTCTACACTTGTGTAGGTTGTGAGCCCGGACCTGCTTGATTTCCTACTATTTTCTACTACATCCGAGGCTATCATTTCGAGTGTTGAGGTAGCTGTTACATCTATCTAGCGGATACCGCTTACTCTTTTATTATGTTTTCATCCTATTCTAGAGACAAAACCATTGTTACTATATTTTCTTTTGTACTTCGATAATGTATTAGTGGCTTGTACACGTGATAACCAATTTTGGGGGATTTTGAGGTTGTTTTAGGTGTTTTTGGTTAAGTTAAATTTTGATTTATGTCTTTTTCTTCCGCATCTACTTTCTATTGGGTATTAGGCTGACTTGTCTCAGTGGGTAGAGATGAGTACCATCACATCCATATTTGGGTCGTGACAGTTTGATCTTTCTAAACTCATGGTTTATTGACAATAATTGACGATGACAATTAAACCATGAATTTTTTCTGCCATGCTTTAAGGTGAATACCTTACTATTGTCCATGCAATGAGGACAAGCAAGCTTTTCAGCAGTCATCCAACCAGACAACATTCCGTATGTAGGAAAATTATTAATAGTCCACATTAAAGCACCACACATAACAAAATTTTGCTTAGTTGATATATTATAAGTCACTACGATATCAAACCACAATTGTTTAAGCTCGTGTATCAATGGATGTAGATAGACATCAATCAAACTTTTAGGATTACGGGGACCTAGAATAACACATCTTAAAAAGATGTACGGACTTGTCATGCACATTTCAGGAGGAAAGTTATACGGGGTAAGAAATACAGGCCAGTAAGAATAAGGTGAGGCAGCATTAGAGAATGGTGTGAAGCCATCTGCACACAAACCCAATCTTACATTTCTTGGTTCACTAGCAAAATCAAGATACATGTTATCAAAATTTTTCCATGCTTCTCCTTCAGATGGATGAGACAAGACACCCGACGACCTTCTATATTCACAATGCCATCTCATATGTGGGGCAGACCTTATCGATGCATACAACCACTTTAATCTAGAAATAAGAGGTAAATAATGCATCACCTTAATTGGGACCATCTTTCCAGTCGGAGTCCTCTTATAACAAGATTGTCCACAAAACTTGTAATTTTCTAATTCACTATCAGTCTTGTAGAACAACATGCAACCATTAACACAACAATGAATTCTATCATACAACAATCCTAACTTGGAAACCTACCTCTTTGCCTGATAGAAGTTCTTAGGTATGTTAAACTCAGGATTAACTAGTTCGCTCAAAAGATCAACCATTGAGTCCATAGCCACATGAGAAACACTCCAATCTGATTTAATATTAATTAACCTAACTGCAACTGACAAAGCAAAATGCGGACTCCCTTTACATAGTGGACGACTAGCCTCTTCTAACTGTTGATAGAAACGTCTTGATTCTTCATTAGGAGTTTCATCAAAATATTGTTCGGGTTCTATCCCACCTTGAACCCCGAAAGCATCGTTGACCATTTCATGAACTCTATCATGTTGAAATGTATCCTGTTGAACTCTATCATGTAGAATCCTACATGTTCAACCCTAATTTGACCATGTGGTGCAAGCATCTATTATAAAATATATTATTCAATCTATCTATTTCTGCATGATCAACCCATATAAAATATCTAGGCTTAAATCCGTTTACCATACAAATGAACCATAACTATATCTAGATTAAAAAATTTCAAGAACCTACATTCATGACAAGGACACCTAACCAATCCATTTTTCTTAAAAATATCAAGTGTCATTGCATGATCGATAAAAATTCTTACACCGTCAATAAATTCAGGTTTCAAACCAGCACCAACTTCATAATGCATGTTATACATCCACAAATGATGATCCATCTATAAAATTATATATATTCAAGCTTAATTAGTTCATAAAGACTACAATTCATCGAGACTACATCTGTCATTAATTCAAGTTATAATTAATTAATTTATATAATAATTAAGTTCAAGTTCTAATTAATTCAAGTTCTTAGTTATAGTTAGTTTTAAAATCTAAAGTTCACAATTTATACAAACCAAAAAAAATTCTAAGTTCAAAAATCCTAAAGTCCAAGTTCATAACTTGAATATCTTTCAAATATCAAAAATCATTCAACCCAATATTTTTCTAACTTGAATATCTTCCAAACATAAAATATCCTAAATTCTGATTTCTAATTACTTCATGTTCTAACTTTAATTTTATCTTCAAAAATACTTCAAGTCCAACTAACACAATACCCAATTTACAATCTAATTAAAAAAAACTATAATTCAAACTAAAGCCCTAAAATCTTCATTCACATTCTAACTTCAAGAAGGATCTAGACTTGTTGAAGAAACCCTAGCCAAAACCTTGAAAGGGCAATTTAGTCACAAAAATGGAAATGGGGTGGGACCTACCTCCCGATGCTGAAAAATTTTGTTCGAAAGATGGAACTGTAGATTCCGTCGAGACGAACACAACAAAAGTTATCATGTTACCAGATTCCATCTACAGCTCCTCAAATCTCCAAAATACTGAAGAGATCACTTTTCAAGTTTCTCGAGAGGAGCTGCTGAATGCAGAAAAAATTATTGCTTTGAAAAATTGTGGATTGCTGCAGGTTACAAGTAATATAGGAGATGCATCCTCATCTCATATACTACATACAGTGCAAAAATCCGACACAAAAATAGTCCAGATTGAGAGCAATGAAGAGACGCATATTGACACCACTGTGCAACCACTGCACCTTCACGTTTCAGGTGGTTCCGGCGACATTCGAGCCATCGCACCACCTGGGCTTTGTTCTCAAGGATATGGCGCCCCTCAGGGAACAAAAATCTCCGGCGAAATCATCGCCGGCGAACAGTTCGGTGTTGGCGGCGGAGCTCCGGTGAACAAAACTGAACAAGATGAATACCAAAATGATCCTCAAGCTATTTCCCATCCTCCCAGCCATGAGCGCCAACTCGAATATACTCCAATTGTTTCGAATTCCCATTTGAGCTCTGACAACAATGGAGTCGCCGGAGCTCCGGCGACTGAATTCATCCAAGACCAATACCAAAAGGTGCGTAACAGTGTGGAGAGGCTTTCTAACAATAAAACATGTCTCGAATCTCCACAAACAAGTTCAAATTCAAAAAGTCGTCAAGACGACTTTGGGGGTGCCGGAGCTCCGGTGAACCAATTGGTACAAGACAATTTCCAAAAGGTCCATCAAGGTGTTAGGAGGTTCCCAAGCTATATAGAGTGCCTTGAATCACAACCAACAAGCTCAAACTCAAAAAGTTGCAAAGACACTCATCTTAATGAAGAACACTGTGACAGTGTTCTTCAATCTGAATTTGTAACTGGTGCGATGGATCATGATAAATATGACCAACAAGAAAATAGAATGGGAACATTGGAAGGCATTGAAGAGTATGATCAAGTCCCCAAAGAAAATTCGAAGGGGAATTTTGTTGTTGAGCAAGGGAACAGTGCCCCTACAGTGGTTCCTCCAGGTAAGTCCTCTAACTATTTCAATCAATATATAATAGAACGTACTAGTCATAATCACAATGTTGATCAAATGCATATTGATACTGTCAAATTTCATGAAGTTAGTCTAACTGATAATAATACTCAAAAAGAAAATGTAGCTAATGCAGCTACTGTTAAGTCTACTGATATGCATCTTGTTATGTCCAAGAATAATGAAGTACTGCAGACTTCTACTCACAATGTTGATGTTGATCTTGTTGATAAACACAAGGAGCAGGGGAACATATTACCTGGAAATGTTGAAAAAACCAAACAAACTGCCCAGTTGAACAGGGGTCTCAATGTGAAATTTCAACATGTCCAAAAACCTTATGTTCCTAATAGTAACCCAATGAAAGTGTCTAATAACTTTGATGCTTTCAAATCCAATAATAAATCTGCTACTATGAATACTGGAAGCAATTTAGGTCCCAAATATCCAAACCAACTTAGAGCTCCAACTTTTAATACTTCTATTTCTACTAATCATGTGGTGTCCCCTACTAATCAGTTACATGTCAAACAAAACAAGCATCCCAATACTAATATTCCAACCCCTCCAAATCCTGTCATCCATCAGACCTTGGCTACTAAGCTGAGAGCCCAAGAAGCCATTAAAATAGCCATTATTGATATTACACCCCCCAAAATTACTACAAAACAAGGCTATCCAGCTGTAGTATTTACAGAAGAAGATTTCTTGGTGAAATTGGCTAGTGATTGTAAGTATACTCTGATAGGAAAATTCACTAATACTATGCCTAAGATAGAAACCATTAGAAAGGAATTCATCTTGCAAACAGAGCTTAGAGGAGGAGTGAAAATTACTCATTTTAACTCTAGGCATCTGTACATAGACTTGGACAATGAATATGATCACTCTACTGTATGGTCCAAAGGAAGAATGTACATAAATGGACAGCTTATGAGACTCCAGCTATGGACCCCCACCTTCAAGCCTGAAGAAGAAACCTCTCTAGTTCCTATATGGGCTATATTACCAGAACTACCTTGGCACTGTTATCGTCTTGAAGTGGTAACCCCTTTACTGTCCCCAATTGGAAAGGTGTTATTCTTGGATTTAGCAACCTACAAGAAAACAAGGGGTAGTGTTGCCAAAGTCAAAGTACAAATTGACCTTACAAAAGAAAGACCACAGCATGTATGGATGGGCTATGGTGAAGATGAAAATGGAGCAGAAAGGTGGCAGTCTATTCAATATGAAGGGGTGCCAGATTACTGTCAACACTGCAAACATCAAGGTCACACCATTCATGTTTGTACTGTTAAAAGAAGGGATGAGGATAAGCAGAAAAAGCAAGTTCAAGAAGAAGAAGCAAGACACAAAGATAAGGACAGCACTGACAAGAATAAGGAACAACAGAAAAATGAGCTAAAGCACCAAGAAGACAAACAAAGTAAGGAACAACAAAATACTAGCAGGGCTGCAGCTGAAAAAAGAGACCAAGAACATGCAGGTTGGCAAATTCAAAGGAGGAAAGGTAAAAAAGAAGAACAACACCACCAACAACAATCACAACAACATAAAACACAAGTATACATGACAAAAGGGGAAACTTCAACACCCCACCAGCATAATATCAACAGCAGCAGAGAAGGGAAAACTCCACAGCAGGCAGGTATGGTTAATAGCTCTAAATTTAATACTTGTACTAACCAAACTTGTAATGTAGACTCTGGAGTCCAGAGCTTACTCCCTACTCCCCATACAACATTGGATCCCATCCCCCATAAGCCTATACAGCAGGTTCTACATGGTACTGGAAGTAGTAGACCTGCAGACAAACAAAAAGAGCAAAATATTACAGCTATTTATGCACCAAGTACTGCTGTGAACAATGTGGAATGCAACAATGCCTATGGAAAAATCCCAGGTATTGACTCAATGCTCCCACACCCCCATGGCTCCCCCAATTACTTTAATGTCTTAAATGGTATTACTGTTGTGGCTGATGAAGTCTGTGGAGGTGAGGATGGGGGAATACAGGAGAAAACCACTAATCTGCAGGAAGGGGAAACCAAGGGGAAGGAAAATTTGGCTGAACATAGAAAAGATCCTAGAACCCCTGTCAACACTCTTCCAGCAGAAATAAGGTCCTCTATGCAATGGCAACAAGATGATATTCAACAAGTTCCAGAAGATAGGTTACAGCTCACTGAAATGGATAAGGGAGGTGCAGAATCTCTAAATAGCTGTGAAGGAAATATGGGTGCAGTTACTAAGCTCCTGAATAATAAATATACTCTATCTCTGAGTAAGAAGAAGAGGGATGCAATGAAGAAAAAGTTAGCTCAGAAACAAAAAAAATCTCTGTCTGGAAAAACACAACACAGAGTGAACTATGTGTTGGTTGATGAACAAGCAGGGATTCATGTGTCACCTCTTCAAATTCAATCCAGTTCTACTGAAGTGTGTGTTCTTAATAAGAGAACCATATCAGATGACAATGAGGATGAATACAGACCTATTCAATCTGAAGATGAAGAGGATCTGGACCAAAGGGAACAATCTCAAGATGAGGATGAGGAAACTAGTGCCTCTCCCTTTAGAGCATTGGAGGATATCACAGATACTACAATACATGAGGAGGTGCTGCAGGTCACTGAGGAGAAGGGTTTATCACCCAGGGGTCAGCAAGATCAGAACAAGAAGAAAAAGAAACAAGACATCTCCACCAGTTCAGATAATGCTACTTGTAAGAGTGGCATCAAAACAAGGTCCAAATCCATGAAACCTTGATGATGAATACAATATGCTGGAATGCAAGGAGTATTGATACTCAAGGTGCTTTGGATAGACTCCAAAAACTCAAGGATTATCATAGTCTCTCTATGTTGGCAATTCTTGAACCATTTGCTCATCAATCACAGATCAACCAATACAAAAATCAGCTTGGAATGAATAATGCCTATCATAATCCTAATAACAAGATTTGGCTATTCTGGAATCAGGATGTGGACTGTCACATTAGAGACCAGGATGAACAACAGGTCACTTGTGATATTAAACATGTGTCTAGCCCCAATTCTCACACTATTACATTTGTCTATGCCAAGTGTAAAGATTACTTGAGAAGAAGTCTTTGGGAAAAAATGCTGCAGGTGACTGATATTGATACCTTCCTGGATACTGTTAAAACATGTTGGGATAGGCATATGGAAGGAAATCCTATGAGAATTTTCCACCAAGGGCTACATCAAGCTGGACAAGATAGGGATGGCAAGCTTCAAGAGAAAAAGATTAAAAAGGATCAAACAACCTCCTTGAACTATTTTTATATTCAATGTTCTAACTTACTCTTCAAATTGGATATCAATATGACTAGTGATAACCACTTTGAAGGTTCTACAGTTAGGACCATTGTAAAGGGGAGAGTCTCCCCTGCATCTTACCTACCTAGGATTAGAGTAGCCTTTTTCTTTTTCTTTCCTTTCCTTCTACTTTTTGACTGTGCAGGAACTTGTACACATGCAACATATCAATCCACAGTTGGAGGGCCATCTATGTGTGTTGCATATTACAGCAGTGGCATGATGGAGCACTTCACCATTTGGAGCTTGCAGCTTGTGGAATTCCTCCATGCAACCAGAACTTACATCAAGGGGCTGGTGCTGGAGTGTCAGCAACTGAGCTTGGAATTCCAACAACATGCAGCATACAAGGAGAAACTACATCACAGTTTTTACTGTGCAGAATTTTTCTTGTTCTTTTACTTATGCAGGTACAATACACAACTGCAATCTCCAAGAACAAGTTTTTCAGCATACAACAACTCACTAGAACATAAAGCAACATCAAGACATACCTGCAACAGATGGACTACAGCTGCAGCAACAGCCATCAAAATTCCAGCACAGGCCACAGCTGCAGCCCCCAACAAAAGCATCATGCAACATCAAATTGACTCCAAACTGGGCAGGAATACAGAAAATACAGTAGTTGCAAAGCCCAAGAAGTTTCAACTTAAATGGATATTTGGAGACATTAGTCGAGCGACCTTGAAAAAGTTAGCCGAATTAAGTCTCCAAATGGAACACTTCACTACTTGGAGATTCCAGCTTGTCCAAAAGGCCTCCAAATGTTGCAAGAACACAGAAAATACAGTATTTGCAAAGCCCAAGAAGTTTTACCTCAAACGGATAATTAGAGACGTTAGTCGAGCGACTTTGAAAAAGTTAGCCGACTTAACTCTCCAAATGAAGCACTTCACTACTTGGAGCTTCTAGCTTGTCCAAAAGGCCTCCAAATGTTGCAAGAACATAGAAAATACTGTAATTACAAATCCCAAGAAGTTTCATCCCAAACGGATAATTGGAGACGTTAGTCGAGTGACCTTGAAAAAGTTAGCTGACTTAAGTCTTCAAATGGAGCAATTCACTACTTGGAGCTTCCAGCTTGTCCAAAAGGCCTCCAAATGTTGCAAGAACATACAAAATACAGTAACTACAAGGCCCAAGAAGTTCCACCTCAAATGGATAATTGGAAACGTTAGTCGAGCGACCTTGAAAAAGTTAGCCGACGTAAGCATAATGAGGAGGTTGGTGTCTATTTGTTTTTGGTCTTGTTGGCTTGTCTCTATGCATTTGCAGGTATCTGGAGATACATTAAAACATGTTACAGTTGGGGACATGTTTACAAGCCACAACACACAAAAACTCCAACAACATGCAGCATACAAGGACAAACTACAAGTCCACAATGGACCTGCAGAACCACAACACAGTGTTTGCTGTGCAGGAGTATTGGAGGTACTTTTCTTCTTGTTCTTTTACTTGTGCAGGTACAATACACAACTACAATCCCCAAGAATAAGTACTTCAGTATACAACCACTCACTAGAACATAAAGCAACATCAAGATAGACCTGCAACAGATGGGCTACAGCTGCAGCAACAGCAGTGGCAACAGGGTTGTTTTTCTTTGTAGATGCAGGGATTACAAAGTGCATGGTTGCACTTGTAGATGCAGCCAACAGCTACCATGCTACAACACGTGCAACAGCCCTCCTGGATTCTGTGCTGGCACACAAGAACCCTCCAATATCCAAGGCACCATCTGTTAAACCTCCAGGCAGCAGCAGCACCCATCAACACTCATTATGGGAGTCTAATCTGGGAGGCCATTGTTCTTGTTTGTGTGGTTGTTTATTTGAGTATGCAGGCTGCTGGAACATCAAAAGCTGCAAAATCCATGAAGCTGCAGTTGTAGATATCATGCCACAGAGTGCTGAAGCTGAATTTGATTGGAAGCAACAACAAATTCACAGCTGTGGAATGCAGCAGCTACAAACACCATCAACCAGAGGAGTTGCAACCAGCCACAGCACCTTGGAGCTCAGAAGATACAGCAGCAACCTTACAACTACAACAATCCAACACCAACAATCTTCAACTTCCATCTACTTGCAATTGAGGAGCCCTCCAATGGGCACCACAAAACCCCCACACACTGGTTTGCTTCCTTGGCTATTTCCTTGTGCAGGTCCACAAAGAACCAAACAAAGGGAGACAGCAACCATTCATGTAGGGGCCTTCTTGCAGCAGCTCCAAGTCACTTTGAGCTCCTTGTTTGTTTGTTTGTGGGTATGCAGGTACAATCATGCAAAATGCAAGGAAACACCCAAGCAACTGCTCATGCCATGGCTGCATCACCTACAAGTTACAATTTGCTGCTCTTCAGTCACTCTTTTTCTCAACAACAACTCCAACGTTGCTGGTTATTATAGCTCTATATACTTCCTCTCGTTTCATCCTCCTTAGCTGATAATCATGATTGTGATGCTGTTGCATACTTCCCTTGGACTTACTTGGTACGACAAGATGAAAAAGGGCAAAGATGAAAAGAGCTTTTTCACCCCATACGAGATAGAAGGTTCATATACTTGTTCTTCCTCAATTTAGCTATGTATGGTACGTAGCATAGTTGAATAGGACTAGTGTAGGTTACTTTCTTGTCTTCTCATGGAAGGGGAGAGTCTCCCTCATTTATGCTTTCTTAGTCGACTTGTATCGGGAGGAGTCCTCTCATAGGTTTACTGCTTTCTAGTTATAGATAGCTCCTTTTTCTACGGGGATGAGTTAGCCGACCTTAATAGGTTAGCCGACTTATGAACCAACATAGGATCGGAGGTAAGGTTTATGTCCCCCTCCTTGTATTTTTCTATTTTATTTTATGTTAAGGCTTGGGGGTGATGCTCAACTCCTGACTGTGCACGAAAGGTGGGAGCCTCGTGTAGGGTCTGTTCCCATAAAAAAAAAAATTCTAACTTCAAGAACTAACCAACTATGTTAATAACATTCGAACATCAAGAACACTTTAATTCCAACTTAAAAAATATTCAATTCATAATTTAATTAAAAAAAAACTCAAATCAAATCAAAAACCTAAAATCTAATTTCTAACATTCACCAATTCAAAATTACATATACAAATTAATTATGTTAATAACATACATTAAACAAATTAAATGAAATAAATTAACTAAAAAATCAATAATTTTTTTTTCAAAATTAAAACCCTAACTAACTAACCTTATTAACAATACGGAGAGAGAAGACTGACAGAGGAAAGTGGCGACGACAACAACGGAGATGAGGGAGGGAGTGGGGGTGGCGAACGGCAGCGAAGGGGGTGGGGGGTTGGAAGTTTTAGAGAGAAGGGGGAGGGTTTTTAGAGAGAGAGAGCAGAAAATAAGAAAAGTCGGGCACTGATATGTAATATTTCAGAAAAAGCGACGGACAGTGTCACCCTGTCCATCGCAAATTTTAAATAGTTGACCGCTATTTTGATCGAAAAAGCGACGGATTGGGAGACGCTGTCCGTCGCTTATTTAAAAAAATTGATAAATAAAATGTAATAAATAACGATGGACGGAGACGCAATTTTTAAATAATATTTAATTATTTTAAATTTAAAGCGACGGACTCCATCACTATTTATATTTTATAATTAATTTATAAATACATTTAAAGCGACAGACTCCATCACTATTTATATATGTTGCTTTTTTGAGCGACACAGTTCATCGCTATTTTTTTCATCATTTTTTGGACTGTTTTTAGTAGTGTCACATCCATATATGTAGAAGTAAAGGAGGAGAAATCTAGACATAAAAAATACTTGGGGCCAAAGTAAATTATAAACTTGGCCACCAAATTTTTATGACATATGTGAACTTGGGCACCAAGTTTAATGACATATGTATATTTAGTCATCAAGATGATGTCAAATATATTGATAGGCCAATGAGCTTTTATATTTTTAAAATATCCAACAATCCCTCATATATTTCAAAAATATTTTAAAATAAAAGACAAGACTTGCTTAATTTTGTATAATCAAATGTTATAGATTTGGTATTTTTTGGACTATGAACCAAACTTAGACCGATAAAATTTAATTTACACGATTATTGGAGAAATATAAAATTTCCAGGAACTAATAATTCTTATTGTAAGTCAGAGATTCTACCAATCATATTTTAATCCTCATAATTTGTTGCTCAGCGCGGTTTTGCGCCAATAAGCCATGCGCATGCCTGGTTATTCATGAGAGCTCTAGAGACTAGGCCAAAGTCTCATAGGAGTGGTTTCACTCCACTTCTCATATATGTGAATTCATCAAGTGTATATTGCTTTAAATACACCATCCTTAAGGACTATGAATTCATTAATAGTTAATAACTAATCCCTCAAAATTAGTAGCAAGCACTCTCTGTTAGTGCGCAGTGTCAATATCGACTTTTTATTACCAATATGGACCTACTTCATGGGATCTCCAATCACATAGGTTGGGTTACTGTAACGCCTTGAAAATTTCCATGTCAAGACCCGAACCATTCTTCATAGCTGTATAGGCTTGAACCCGACGACTACTAATTTCATATATGAATTGGGATCAATTCCTAAGTATTTGAAGTGTATTATATGTGTTTAGGGTTCATAAGGGATCCCTAAAACCAAGCCAAGTCCAAAGAATTCGTCTTGGCTAATTTTCCAAATGAGTTCATATAAGGGTCAACTTCAAACGATCATATATCCTAGAATATAACGAATTGGGTGGACTATGACCTATCAAATTAAAGGTATTTGAGTCTTCTTTCCAACGCCACCAAGTTTACCTCATTCCGGGTTTGGAGTCAAAAGTTATGGCCATTTTACGACAAACTATCACTGCAGAAATTTTTGGCCTGGCGCTGCAGTGGCGCCCCGCGCCACTATAGCGCCCGAAACTAGCATCAGTAGTTTGGGTGCTGGCGCAGCGCTCCAGCAGGGTTTTTGGCTCGTTTTCCAGATTTTAAGGTCATTTGAGTTTCTTTTTTTGTTTTAAACCAAAGTGAGGTCGTTTTGGGGACTAAATTGACCCTATCTAAAGATCCTAAACCTTCTAACTCTCTCATTTTCTCACAATTAGACTAAAACACTCAATCCTCTCCTCTCAAAGTTCTCCCAAGGGTTTCAAGAAGAAAATCTAGGGTTCCATTCAAGGTTCTTCAAGTCTCCATTACTCTCAAGCTTGCATTTGGGAATTTTTCTCCAAGGTATGTGGGTTTTCATCCATGGGTCCTTCCACCCATGGATCCCAAAAGTTTTCTCAATCTAGTATTTCCATTTTAAATGATAAAATCTTATGTTATCTTACATAATGGTTCCAAATGCATAGATTGTGGTATATTTAAGTTTATTTACTCCTATTGATATATATGTGTATTGACTCTTAATTTCAAGTGATGAGAAATTTTAGGGATTTTCATACTACGATTTCAAATGTATAGATTCTTGAATATTTGAAGTTTGTTTGTCTATGTTGACCTATGGTGATCCTTATTTACATAAAATCGGTGATTTATCAAGGCCCCTCTATGAAGGCTTGAAAGTAGTTTTAGAGTATATTGGTGGGTTGTTTTAAGATGTTTTAAATGATAAATTCTTTCACTCTCATACATGCTAGCATTGATTTAAATGACTTGAAAGTTGATTTCTTTGAACCCACCCAGTTTCTTATGATAAAGCAAAATTGAAATGAATGTTTGACAATGTCTACAAATGAGTTTAAAGGTTCTCTTTGCAAATAAGTTTTGTGAACGATGAGTCTATAATATTCAAGTAAGTTAATGATAGGGTGAGTTAAGGCCCTAAAGATATTTTTATGGATAAGGATATGTGATGAAGAAATGTCTACACTCACATCCCATGAGACAAAGCTAAAGAGCTATTCTATGATTTTGTTCTTATGAAGAATGGATGGGTAATAGATATGGCCCCTCCCACACGATGATTGACTTTATATTTTATGGTTTATCTATTCTGTTAAGAGTTTAACTAACACCGAGTTGGACTAGAGGTGAATACCCATGTCCCAGAACTACGTGCCACCGTAGGTATAAAAGAGATAGAGGCAAATACCCAATCTCTAAGAGGCGAGTACCCGAAATATCAAGGCTTAGTGGTGAGTACCCGAGTCTAAGAACTAGAGGTGAGTACCCGGTTTATACAATAACTTAGTGGATCCATTGCACGACGGAGTCTACCTTGGCAAGTAGTCTCCCCCTTTTCTCCGATGTAGGGGTAACATCGTGACTCCATGTTATAGCTCACATGGTTTATGTCGGTTAATGGTCGCTATCACAAAGGTACAAGGTCCCTCTTCTAATGTTTGAGATATATCATATGATGTCTACTATGTCTATCACAAGTCAAAGTATGTGCTCTCACAAAACTAGTGATTTCTTTCAAAGCGTTTATGGATTACTTATTTACTATTCATGGGATTTTGCAAGTATATGGTTTTTTATAATGAATCATGGTTACCTCTAAAATATTTAAGTTTCTTTTACGAATCATGATGGTTTCTATATTTTATTGACTAAGCTTCATAACTCCAAATGGTATTTCGAATGAATACAAGGTTCTAATATGGTCCATTATTTCACCCTATTGTATAATGATATATTGCATTGCATACTCACATACTTAGTACATTCAAAGTACTAATGCATACTTTTGCCTACATGATATCACCATGTAAGAACTAACGTCACTCCCCGACCTCCTCCTCGTGGCTAGCTCAAGTTAGTTGAAGATTTCTTGTGGTGAGTTCCCATGTTTCGGGAACGACATCTTTTTTATTCTAAGTTTGTGTTATGTAGAATAGTAAGACTTTATTAAGGCATTTCTTGACACTTATATTGAGGGTGAGCTAGGGACATGTCTTAGCCCCCGCCAAGTCTATTAGTAGAGGTATGTTTGGACACAAATGGAAAATGTTTTTTATTTTTTTTATTTTATTCCGCTTATTATTGTATGCCATTACCAATAAAATGCTTGATGAATGCTAAGAGGCTTGGGTGAGGTACCTTCGGGTATCTCATTCGCTGTGTCACGTCTAGGTTCTAGGCTTGGGTCGTGACAAACTTGGTATCAGAGCACGAGGTTTTGAAATGGTCCTCGGAGTCCAACATACTGCGTCAAATAGGGTCTTGTTCATGGTTGTAAAGTGCGCCACAATTATGAATAGGAGACTATGAGGCGTTTAGGAAAGTTTTTCACTTCTTTCAAATTCATGTCGTGCCTCAGAGTGTCCTTCACCTTCCTATAACTAATGACCTGTTTTGTGTTTCTTAGATGATGCCTCGTGGAAGACCACCTCGAAGGGCAAGGGTTGACGATGAGGACCAACCTCCTCCGGTTCTGGATATCCCACTTTATGAGGAAGGGGTATCCCATGCCGAGTTCTGAAATGTCATCACATTGTTGGCTCAAGCTGTGGCCAACCAAGGGCGTCAATGTGTTCCCCCTCCCCAAGTGTAAAGTCCGGCCACTAGGATTCAGGAGTTTCAAAGGATGAATCCACCGGATTTTGATGGTTCTAAACTAGATAAGGACCCTATGGAGTTCATCGGGGAGGTGTATCGGATTGTGGTAATCTTAGGTGTGCCATCAAATAAAAAGGCCGAGCTAGTAGCCTATCAACTCAAAGGTGTGGCTCGAGTATGGTACGAGCAATGGGTTGTAGAGAGGGGTGAGGAAATGGGGTCAATTGATTGGAAAGAGTTCAAAAGTACCTTTCTAGACCGTTTCTTCCCATTAGAGTTAAGGGAGGCCAAGATCCAAGAGTTTATCAACCTCCGACAAGGAGGCATGAGTGTGAGGGAATATGCCCTCAAATTTACAAAATTGTCCAAGTATGCCCCATTCATGGTCTCCGACCCCGTGCTAGAATGAGCAAGTTTATTTCCGATGTATCGAGCTTGGTATCCAAGGAGTGCAAGATGGCCATGTTGGTCAAGGAAATGGACATCTCCCGGTTAATGACTTATGCTGAGCAAATTGAAGAAGAAAAGCTTAGGGAGGTAGCTAGGGTGACCAAGAAGCCTCGGATTGAGGATGGATCATCTCTTGCTAGTGCCTCAGTGCCTAAGTATCACGACGATGGGGTTTCTAACCCTAGGTATCAAGGTAACAAGGATAGTGGTCTAACATTTTCCGCATGCCAAAAGTGTGAAAGGTACCATTCGGGGGATTGTTTAGCCGGTTCGAATGCATGTTTTAGTTGTGGGGCGAAGGATCATAAGTTGAGGCATTATCCACGAGTTGCTAAAAATGATAAGGATAGTCGTCGATGATCTCAGCCCTACCCCTCTGTGGGTCCCAAAACTTAGTGTGGTACCTCATCCGGTAAGTGTGAATTCCCTTTTTGAAATGGTAATGATTGGTTGCATGCACCTCTTGCTTCTTTATATGATTGAAGAAAGCTTGACCTATGATGAGGTTACAGTTGAATTTTTAGATCGACAAGTAAAGAGATTGAGGAAAAGGGGAGTTCCATCCGTCGAAATACCTTGGAGAAATCAACAAGTTGAAAGTGCTACATGGGAAGTGGAGACGGATATGATGAAATGTTACCCTCATAGTTTTCATTCTACTCAAGTCTAAGATACTAAGTTACTCATGCTCAATGTTTAAGACTCCTATGTTTTAGTTTTTCAAAGTCCTCATATGCATGCATGTTCATGAAGTTGAATTTTAAAGCTATGTTTTATGTTTAAGTTTAAAGATTTCATGTTTGACGCATTTCAAGTGTCATTGTATATATGTTGGGTTGCTAGTCCTCGTGCCATGCTCCCTTCTATGCTAATGATTCTCATTCGAGGACGAATGTTCCCAAGGGGGAGATACTGTAACGCCTTGAAAATTTCCATGTCAAGACCCGAACCATTCTTCATAGCCGTATAGGCTTGAACCTGATGACTACTAATTTCATATATGAATTGGGATCAATTCCTAAGTATTTGAAGTGTATTATATGTGTTTAAAGTTCATAAGGGATCCCTAAAACCAAGCCAAGTCCAAAGAATTCGTCTTGGCTAATTTTCCGAATGAGTTCGTATAAGGGTCAACTTCAAATGATCATATATCCTAGAATATAACGAATTGGGTGGACTATGACGTATCAAATTAAAGGTATTTGAGTCTTCTTTCCAACACCACCAAGTTTACCTCATTCCGAGTTCGGAGTCAAAGGTTATGGCCATTTTACGACAAACAATCACTGCAGAAATTTTTGGCCTGGCGCTGCAGTGGCGCCCCGTGCCACTATAGCGCCCGAAACTAGCCTCAGTAGTTTGGGTGCTGGCGCGGCGCACCAGCTATCGCGCTAGCAGGGTTTTTGGCTCGTTTTCCAGATTTTAAGGTCATTTTAGTCTCTTTTTTGTTTTAAACCAAAGTGAGGTCCTTTTGGGGACTAAATTTACCCTATCTAAAGATCCTAAACCTTCTAACTCTCTCATTTTCTCACAATTAGACTAAAACACTCAATCCTCTCCTCTCAAAGTTCTCCCAAGGGTTTCAAGAAGAAAATCTAGGGTTCCATTCAAGGTTCTTCAAGTCTCCATTACTCTCAAGCTTGCATTTGGGAATTTTTCTCCAAGGTATGTGGGTTTTCATCCATGGGTCCTTCCACCCATGGAGCCCAAAAGTTTTCTCAATCTAGTATTGATATATATGTGTATTGACTCTTAATTTCAAGTGATGAGAAATTTTAGGGATTTTCATACTACGATTTCAAATGTATAGATTCTTGAATATTTGAAGTTTGTTTGTCTATGTTAACCTATGGTGATCCTTATTTACATGAAATGGGTGATTTATCAAGGCCCCTCTATGAAGGCTTGAAAGTAGTTTTAGAGTATATTGGTGGGTTGTTTTAAGATATTTTAAATGATAAATTCTTTCACTCTCATACATGCTAGCATTGATTTAAATGACTTGAAAGTTGATTTCTTTGAACCCACCCAGTTTCTTATGATAAAGCAAAATTGAAATGAATGTTTGACAATGTCTACAAATGAGTTTAAAGGTTCTCTTTGCAAATAAGTTTTGTGAACGATGAGTCTATAATATTCAAGTAAGTTAATGATAGGGTGAGTTAAGGCCCTAAAGATATTTTTATGGATAAGGATATGTGATGAAGAAATGTCTACACTCACATCCCATGAGACAAAGCTAAGGAGCTATTCTATGATTTTGTTCTTATGAAGAATGGATGGGTAATAGATATGGCCCCTTCCACATGATGATTGACTTTATATTTTATGGTTTGTCTATTCCGTTGAGAGTTTACCTAACACCGAGTTGGACTAGAGGCGAATACCCATGTCCCAGAACTACGTGCCATCGTACGTATAAATGAGATAGAGGCGAATACCCAATCTCTAAGAGGCGAGTACCCGAAATATCAAGGCTTAGTGGTGAGTACCCGAGTCTAAGAACTAGAGGTGAGTACCTAGTTTATACAATAGCTAAGTGGATCCACTGCATGACGGAGTCTACCTTGGCAAGTAGTCTCCCCCTTTTCTCCGATATAGGGGTAACATCGTGACTCCATGTTATAGCTCACATGGTTTATGTCGGTTAATGGTCGCTCTCACAAAGGTACAAGGTCCCTCTTCTAATGTTTAAGATATATCATATGATGTCTACTATGTCTATCACAAGTCAAAGTATGTGCTCTCACAAAACTAATGATTTCTTTCAAAGGGTTTATGGATTACTTATTTACTATTCATGGGATTTTGCAAGTATATGGTTTCTTATAATGAATCATGGTTACCTCTAAAATATTTAAGTTTCTTTTACGAATCATGATGGTTTCTATATTTTATTGACTAAGCTTCATAACTCCAAATGGTATTTCGAATGAATACAAGGTTCTAATATGGTCCATTATTTCACCCTATTGTATAATGATATATTGCATTGCATACTCACATACTTAGTATATTCAAAGTACTAACGCATACTTTTGCCTACATGATATCACCATGTAGGAACTGACGTCACTCCCCGACCTCCTTCTCGTGGCTAGCTCAAGTTAGTTGAAGATTTCTTGTGGTGAGTTCCCATGTTTCGGGAACGACATCCTTTTTATTCTAAGTTTGTGTTATGTAGAATAGTAAGACTTTTATTAAGGCATTTCTTGACACTTATATTGAGGGTGAGCTAGGGACATGTCTTAGCCCTCGCCAAGTCTATTAGTAGAGGTATGTTTGGACACAAATGGAAAATGTTTTTTTTTATTTTTATTTTATTCCGCTTATTATTGTATGCCATTACCAATAAAATGCTTGATGAATGCTAAGAGGCTTGGGTGAGGTACCTCCGGGTGTCTCATTCACCGTATCACGTCTAGGTCCTAGGCTTGGATCGTGACAGTTACCATCTTTATTGACAATCATATTGGCCTTAATCCCATCTTTTTTGAGGTTTGAAGAATTAATTTTCTTCCCACAGGTTTAGTCAGTGAATCGGCCAAATTCAATTCTGACTTCACATAATCAGTGGATATTATTCCATCTCTCAATAGCTGTTTAACGACATCATGTCCCAATTTCATGTGTCTTCTTTTACAATTATAAGATTTATTCTTCGCAATATCAATTGTGGCTTGACAATCACAGTGCATAGACACAAGAGGCAATACATCCTTTATCAAAGGCATATTTGCCAAGAAATTTCTTGGCCACTCTGCCTCAGAACCAGCTAGCTCTAGAGCTACAAACTCTGACTCCATAGTCGATCTAGCAATGATCGTATGTTTAGCTGATTTCCACGATATTGTACCATCACCTAAGGTGAACACATATCCACTAGTGGATTTTGTCTCATCTGAATCAGAGATCCAGTTTGCATCACAATACCTTTCTATTGTAGAAAGAAATCCACTATACAGGATACCGTAATTCATGATTCCTCTCTAATATTTCATTGGTCTCATTAGTGCAGACGAATGCTCTTTATTGGGATTATGGGTATATCTACTAGTCTACACACAACATAAGCTATATCAGGCTTAGTAAAATTCATTAAGTGAATCATACTCTAAATAATCTGAGCATATTTAGACTGAGCAACTGGGTCACCTTTATTCTTTTTCAATTGAGAGTTAGCATCATAAGGAGTGTTCACAGGTGTCACATCAAAACATTCAAACTTCTTAAGAAGTCTCTCCACATAATGTTCTTGTGACAACAATTTACCATCTTCACTCCTTGTAACTTTAATTCCTAATATCATATTTACTTCACCCATATCTTTCATATCAAAATTAGTAGACAAAAATAATTTTGTACTCGACATAATATTTAAAGTTGTACCAAATATAAGCATGTCATCAACACAAGCATATTATCATATAATCATTGTCTACCATTTTAGTATAAACATAATTATCCACTTCAACAGAAAAAAACCCGTCTCTCATTAAGACTTGATCAAAATTTTCATGCCACTGCTTAGGAGCTTGTTTAAGGCCATAAAGAGATTTAATTAATTTATAAACTTTATTTTCTTGTCCAGGAATAATACATCCTTCAGGTTGAATCATATAAATTTCTTCTTCTAAATCACCATTTAGAAAAACTATTTTTACATTCATTTGATGAATAAAAAGCTTATGAATTGATGCTTAGTCAATTAAAATTCGAATAGAAGAAATTCTAGTCACTGGTGCAAAAGTATCAAAATAATCAATATTTTGTTTTTGAGAAAATTCTTTTGCTACTAGCAAGCTTTATATTTATCTATAGATCCATTAGGATTAAGTTTCTTTTTGAAAATCCATTTACAACCAATAGGTTTTGCACTAGGAGGTAAATCAGTCAAAATCCATGTATTATTTTTCATAATTGAATCAATTTTAATTTTTATTGCCTTTTTCCAAAATTTAGCATCAGAAGAAGATATAGCTTCAGAATAATTTAATGATTCACTATCTACAAGAAAAGTTTGAAAATTATTTCCATAAGAAAAATATCCTTTCCTAGGCCTTTTACTCCTTCTAAGTTCCTCAATACTAGAAATAAACTCATTATTTCTTTCAATAGGTGCATGAGAAATTTTATCACATAGTGAAAAATATGTTCAGAGAATTCAACATTCTTTGTTTCAATAACAATATTGCAATCAGGCACATCATATTTTAAAACAAGAAATCTATATGCAGCACTATGTTCAGCATATTCAATAAACATGCAATCAGCTGTTTTAGAGCCTATTTTCCTCTTTTTAGGTTCAGGCAATAGAACTTTAGCAAGACACCCCCATACTTTTAAATATTTTAAATTAGGTTTATAACCTTTCCATAATTCATAAGGTGTTTATTTAGTTCTTTTATGAGGAATCCTATTTTGTAAGTGACATGCAGATAATACAACTTCACCCCACAAATTATTAAGTGCATTAGAACTAATTAACAAGAGTTCATCATTTCCTTCAAAGTTCTATTTTTTCTTTCAGCTACTCCATTAGATTTTTGTGAGTAAGGCGGGGTTATTTCATAAATAATTCCTATCTTTTCACAAAAAGTATTTAAAGATAAATATTTTCCACCTCTATCAGATTTAATTCTCTTGAGTTTTCTACTAAGTTGATTTCCAACTTTAGTTTTATAAGAAATAAAAGCATTAAAAGCATCATCTTTATTTTTAAGTAAATATAATTTAGTAAATGTAGAAAAATCATCAATAAAAGTCACATAATATCTTTTACCACCTCTTTTCATTGTTTGTTTTAAATTACCCAAATCCGTGTGAATTAAAGACAACAATTTAGTTTCTCTATTTACTGAAAAATATGCTTTTTAGTAATTTTAGCTTCAACACGTATTTCACATTTATTAATATTATTTGAATCTAAACCACATATCAAATCAAGTGATTGCATATTCTTTATATAAGAGATATTAACATGTCCTAATCTAGCATGCCATAAAGAAATAGATCAATCATGTAAGAAAAAGTAGACGCTTTTTCATTCACTACATCATAAACATTGAGTACAAAAAGTCCCTGGTTACAATAGCCTTTCCCCACAAACACATTATTTTTTGTCAATATAATCTTATCAGATTCAAATGACACTTTCACTCCAGCTTTATTAAGCAATGCTACGAAAATTAGGTTTGCCCACATTGTAGAAACATGTAGCACATCCATAAGGGCTAAAGTGTTTCTCAAAGTGAGCTTTAGGAGAACTTTACCCTTGCCCAAGACTTTAGTTGTTCTTGAGTCTCTAAGGTAGACCACTTCACTGTCATCTCCTATTAATTTATAGGAGGCAAATGCTTCTCGATTTGCACAAATGTGTCGAGTAGCTCCAGAGTCAACCACCCATTTTTTTATATGTGCTATAATGTTCACTTGAGAAATCAAAACTGCAATAATTTCATCTCCTTCAGCTAAATTAGCCTTGGGAGGATAGCCCTTTTCTTTTTCATTTTTTATTCTCTTCTTGCACTGTGCGGCATGGTGACCTGATTTTCCACAAGTAAAACAAGAGCCTTTTTTTTCCTCTTAAAATTGGGCTTATAAGACTTGTTACCTGAGACTTATTATCATATCTTTTGTTGTTGCTGCTTTGACCTTGTACTAAATTTGCCTTGAACGCCAGTTCCTTTACTTTGAATGACTCCTTTTTGTTGGTGTCTTCAATTAAAATGTGAGTAACTATATTCTCAACAATGAAATTTGTCTACTTGTGCTTTAAGTTATTTTTGTAATCATTCCATGAGTTGGGCAATTTCTCAATCAGCACCCCCAACGACAATTTTTTCTGATAGAATGATCCCTTCAGCCTTCAAGTCTTCAAGCAAGTTTTGATATTCATTGATTTGAATTTTCATCTCCTTCTCATTGCTCATCTGCCATTGGTAAAATTTTTCGACCACAAACTTTTATTTGGTAGCACCTTCAACAGTGAACTTTTTAATTAAGGCTTCCTAAATGACTTTTGCTTCTTTGCAACTACAATGTACATCAAGCAGTTCATTACAAATAGTTTGTAATATAGTATGATGACAAACCTTATTGGCATATCGTCATGATTCCAGAATTTTGTTATCAGTGTCTGCGCCAGGTTGTGGATGTAATAATGCATGTGCAACGCCATGGACATCAAGCAATTAAAAAACACGCTCTTGCCACCGTTTGAAATTTTTATTAGAAACAATTTCAATATTTGACACATCCGGAAATGGTTTGGCCTATTGTAGAATAATTAAAGCTTGAGAAACAGGGGTAGCATCAACATTGGTAGTGTCAGAAATAGTTTATGAAGTAGTATTATTTGTCATAGTTTCTTAGATTGTTGTAAAACTATGGAGAAAAATATTTGTTGGAAAACAATGAAAAACTTCAAAATAATAATATAACTTATTATTTAGCAAAATTGAAGTACTGAAAATTAAATAGATCTTTCTATTTAATTTATTTTAAAATCCAAATAATAATATGAATATTTAGATAAATACTACTACAACAATATTATAAACAATATATCTATATAAATAATAATTGAAGCAATGTGAAATGTTCCCCCAGAATAAAACAAGCCTTCTCTAATTAATTAGAGGATACATGAATCAACAAAATATAATACTACAAAATTAAGCAAGTCGAAAAAGGGGTTTACATATTAAGCTAAAGTTTATTCACTAATTGAGGTTGTTCTTCTTAAAGACTTCACATCCATATATATAAAAGTAAAGGAGGAGAAATCTACACATGAAAAATACTTGGGGACAAAGTAAATTATAAACTTGGCCACCAAGTTCTTGTGACATATGTGAACTTGGGCACCAAGTTTAATGACATATGTAATAACAGATGTGTATTTAGTCATCAAGATGATGTCAAATATATTGATAGGCCAATGAGCTTTTATATTTTTAAAATATCAACACAACCTATATTTCGTAACCTTCAAAATCCAACTCTCTCTGTCCGGCCCCTCTCCTTCGACAACTGAGATCATCTATTTATAGTCAACAAAATTTAAACCCTAATTTAGCCGTTTGAGCAGGAGATGAGAGATTGATTGGAAAGGAGAGAGGAGAAGTCAAAGTAAGAGAAAAACATATC
Source organism: Solanum dulcamara (assembly GCF_947179165.1). Classification (NCBI taxonomy): domain Eukaryota; kingdom Viridiplantae; phylum Streptophyta; class Magnoliopsida; order Solanales; family Solanaceae; genus Solanum; species Solanum dulcamara. The sequence continues at coordinate 73,995,612 of NC_077237.1, forward strand.
CCAAAAATTAGGATTCGATTGTGATGACTTTTTTTTGGATTAGATTTTAGGGCAAAAAACTCGCAACTTTAAAATGAAGTCAACTATTACGACTTGAGGTATGTGAGATGTCAAATGTGGAGAGGGAGAGAGATAAAAGCGGTGTATTTTGAATTTGCTCGCTAGGATTTTCTGGATTGAGGCGTCGTTTTAGGTGAAGGAGAAGAAGGAGAAAAAGAGGGCGCGTGTGGTGGTGTTGTTGAAAGCGGTGGATATTGTACGTAAATGGGTATATATAGAGTTGGGCTTGGAAAATAGGATGGGTGTTTTGGGCCGTTGGTTTGCTGTTGTATTAGTGGGGAATTGGGAGATTGGGTTTAAATGATAAAGGGAATGGTATTTTTGTTGTGTAGTTTATCTAAATCCCATAGTGATTCTCCCCAATTACATTCTATCCCTACTCTTTTAATAATTACCCAAAATCCCTTCTTTTTGCCCACTTTCTGATACATAAGTTCTTTTAATGATAAATCGTTAGTTGATACAAATTAATTAATATAGTTGAGTTATTTAAGGAAAAGAAACGTAAATCTAATTAAGATCCCATCATTCACGCAATCACATAATTCAAATGGGTAATCAACCACCTCCTTTCTCCTAACAACTTTATTAATTTCAAATATCAAATTTCTTCTAGCAGAGCATCAATTTTTTAAAATTCTGAATCAAAATTTTTGATTTCCACCGTGATAGTATATTCTTCTTCTTCAATTTTAATTTCTTAAAAAGGTAATAGAATTTCTCCATCTCTGTGTTTCTGCTGAACTTCTTCTTTTTCTTCAGTTTTTGATTGATTTTCTTCTTAAATTTTGTGTTCTTCATATCTAATTCCTGATATATATGGATTTTGTTTCGTGTTATATTATTGATTTTACCTAATTAAATCCTCAACAACAAAATATTGTTTCTCCAGGATCTGACTCAAGTGGTGATAGTTATGATGAAATTAGATCCAAAAATCGCAATGATCCTTTAGTTATGGAGAAATTACATGAAGAGTATTTAGCATTCAATTTGAAAAAAATTGAGCACGTTACGACACATCCTTCTCTGTCCAAGGTATGCATTTTCTAATGTATCTTATGATTTTTTATTTTAAATTTAATGGATAATCATTACATTATGTATCATGTTTACAAATCTTTCTTGATATATAACCTTAATTCATTGATACAAAATTGAGCATGTATCATGTTCATATTAAAACTGTTGATACATAACTTACTGTCTTATTTTCTTCTTACTGGATGTATCATATCATGATACATATATTTTCTGTTTATAATGTTAATTATTAGCTCTGTTCATGATACATAAGGTGATATATATGATATGTGGTGCTGAATGAATGAATCTAATATTATGATACATAAGTATTATATGTATAATGTTCATGGTGCGCGTTGTTCATGATACATAAGTTTTTATGTGTGGTATGTGAAGTTCAATCAATATATCTCATATTAGGATATATAACTATTTTTTATATATTATATAGTAAATATGCTCGGACATGTTCATGATACATAAGTTTTGTAATGTATTATGGACTTATAGTTATTTGACACTTATGCTATGTAAATACTAATCAAAAAATCCATTCTCACTCTTAGTTTGGTTGTCAAACAATGATGTTTCAAGATACAAAAAGATGCCTGAAAGATCAAGAAAAGGAAGAAAAAAGAACTGTAATGAGAAGCTAACTACGAGCACAAACTGTTGTGGACGTTGTGAACATGAAGGTCACAATAGAAGATCTTATAATTTCTTTTTCAAAGAGAAGTGATACATGCATTTTGAAAATACATTCAGCTTCCAGTTATTTGATTTTACGTACCTCTATATCAAGACAATGCGTTATTATTTTTTTCCCACATAATAGCCCTTCTCTTTGTGATTTTTGATACATTTAATTTGAGTATTACTTGATTTAAGTACTCGTGTTGTGTAATAGATTTATATGTTGAATCCCGCTTCTATTAGTATAAATTACAGTTGATACATAGCTGGCTCAAAGTCATTAGAATATGTATCAGATATATTAGGTTGTGTTTCTTTAACTAAATGACAGATACATAATACCTATTTTTTGGTATCTGATACATAACATAAATTGCATTATGTTTGCTGATGTATCATATACTTAATTATAAACTTAGCAAATTTAGCACAAAATTATTTATGTGTAATCTGGAATTGATACATAAAAATATGTATCACTGAAATATGTCTGATACAAGATATGTGTTATGTATCACATGAACAAAAATTCATGTGAAATAATAAAGAGGGACACATTGAAAGTATAATTTAAATTCAACAACAAAAAATAATTAACAGAATATAATCAAATTTAAAAACAGTAGAGATTCATACAAGTTTTCAAGAGTACTTCTCCAAAATATTAGCTAATAGATACAGAACTACTCTAAAGTTCACTAGTAGGGATCGTCATTTTCACTAACATATTCTTCCTCTTTCTTTTCACTGCCATATTTACATAAGAGAGATATGTATCTTACACAAAGGTAATCGCTTGGAGTCCAGTAGATGAAATCAAAATTTCATCGCTAAGATATTCGACAAAAGCAGCCATAAAAACAACACAATTCTTGTATAAAAAATTATATTACATTAACATGGAAATAAAAATAATAAATTCTTGATACATAATGATAAATACTTACAAGTTATCACTTCCTTGTTGAGAAATGCCTTAAACGTATTCAACCTGAAAAGGGTATAGTGGTCCAAGCAAACTGGCGATTTACATGATACATAGTAAAATAGACAATTTGACATAATTATCAAATATATATCTATGAATATGATAAAAGAGCAGGATTTTGTAAACTTATGTATCAAAATAATAATAATTTACATGATACATAAAAACAATCTTATGTATCATGACATGTGATACATTATCATTAATTCATTAGAATGCATTCACCCACATGATACATCATAAACTAGCAAATTTGACATAATTATGTATTCAATATATACTTGTGAACACGATAAAAGATCAAGATTTTTTAAATTTGTGTATCAAATAAAAAATAATGAATATGTGACACCCCAGAATTTTTTTCGCTAAGATTCGAACATTTCTTCACGTGAGTTTAGACTCAGACCGGAGGACTTGAAATTTTTCACATGAGTTAGAATGAATTCCTAAGTAATTAAAGAGCGTTAGAGGTGATGTGGGGTCATGAAAGACCCCTAGGACCAAATCAAGTCAAAAGGTTCGTCGTGGCTAAGTTTGAGGAGGAGTTTGCATGAGGGGTTGACTTCTAACGACCCTATATTTTGATATATGACGATCTGGGTAGCCCACGACCTATTAAATTAATGGTCGTCGAGTCTTTTTTCCAACGCCACCAAGAATGTAATTTTTAGAGTTCAGAGTCAAAAGATATGACGATCCTAAGATGAACTAGCACAGTAGAGATTTTTAGGCCTGGGTTGCAATTGCTAGAAAACTGGGCTTGGCGCCGCAGTGGCGTGACGCGCCACTATCGCACCAGAAACAAGCCTCAGTATTTTGGGCTCTGGCGCGGTGCGCCACTAAAAGGTGTGCAGGGTTTTTCAAGCCAATTTCCAGAACCCAGAAAATATTGGCCTTGGCGCTGTAAGGGCGCGACGCGCCACTATCGCGCCAAGAATGTGCCTCAGTAGTTTGGTCCTTGGCGCGGCGCGCCACTACGAGGTGTGTAGGTTTTAGGCGTAATCAGCCTGGCGCTGCAAGGGCGCGATGCGCCACTATCGCGCCAGGTGCATTTTAGCCTATTTTCAGAACTTTTGAGGAGAGGTAATTTGGGAACTTACCCAAATTATATATGTATTACCCTAGACCATTTTGGGATCATATTATTGCAGCCTCTCTCTCTCTAAAAAGCCCTAGAAATTTTCCCTCTCTTCTTCTTCTTCTTCCCCAAATCCATCTCCAACAAAGGGTGTCTTCAAGAGCTTCAAGAATTCAAGCCTTCCATTGAAGACCTGACATCAAGTTCCTTCAAAGTCTTCAAACAATGTATGTAAGGCTAACCTAAAATATGGATTTAGTTCTTCCATATGCCGATAAATGTGTTGAATAGGAGTTGTGAAAGAGTTGAACCTTCTAAGAAGGTTTTCTTGAAAGTTTTCCTAAACTATAGAATGTTTTTTTGATACTATTGGTTGATTCATGTTTTTAATGATTTGAGTTACTAAATAGTTATCTTTCATATTATTAATTATAAATGTATCTTTGTATATAGATGTTGACGATATTATTGAGTTGAGTTTTGTTGAGAGTATGGATTCATGTTTCATTCACATGAACCCAAGATGAGATTTCTTCGGTCATAATTTGTCTTGAGTTGAGGTGGATGGTTTTGTGTATATATGTATTGATTGGAATGAAAAGGATGAATTGGATAGTTAAGAATGTCCCTTTGTTTCTATAATTTGAACATAGGACTAAAATGAAGATTTGCAGAGTAGATATTTGATAATGATGTGATGATAATAGTTGATAATGATGTGATGATAATATTTGATGGTGACGTGAATGACGATGTTTTGATGATGGTGTGAGTGATGATGTGAATAGTGATTATTTAATATGTGTAGAATGATTGATGAAGAGGTATGTTGATGAGGATGTTGTGTGATGAAGTGGATTGGAGTCTAATGTGATTTTGTGGTATATGATGTGCATAATTTGAGTTGATCGGATGTCTTAGGAATATTTTGAAAATAAACAATCTTTTGAGGAGGAGCTTTAAATAAATTATTTGTGAACCTTTTTGCATAAACTATTTATACACTATTTTGAGTCTAAAGAATTATTAGTTTTATCTTTGATTTAGAAAAGAGTTTAAGTATGAGTTGAGTATGAGGAGCCTTTAAATGAGTTGAGTATTTTTACATTAAAGTATCTATTTTGAGTTTGAGTTGAGGAGTTGAAATTATATTTTAATGTACATAATATTTTCTGCATTCATTGAGTTGAGATTGTATAAATTTTTAAAGAGAAGAGTTTGATGATTTGAGATGAGTCGATTTGAAAGAAGGTCCAATGAGACTTGTCATTATGAGTTAATTGAGTTGAAATGAGAACAGAGTTGATGAGGTGGCAATGTTCCACATGAAACTAGCCGTAAGGGCTTGTTTGAGATGATTGGAGGAGTCTTATGAGCATGGAGTCATGGGAGGAGTATCGAGCACCGAATTGGGCAAGAGTATAGCCCATACTCGAACCCAATACCCGTGTTGCCAAACGTAGGGGGGATTGAACCGTTAAGTCGGATGCTTCCCCGAGAGATTGGTCCTGACATTATAGGACTTGGTTGGATTGGATCTATGAGTGTTTGATTCGTTCATAACCTTCACTGGCTCATAAGTGATGGTTATCGGTTAAGAGAAACTCCCATTTAGGTCTTGATAGTACTCTGAGTCAGTTGAGTTGAGTGAGTTGCTATATGCTTATGAGTTAGTCCCGTCTAAACTATTTCTTGTTAGACTTAGGACTCTTAAGTGAGTTGTTACATATTTATTGAGTTGAGTCCTTTGAGTTGAATTGTGAAACGTTGCATAATTTAATTTGCATATTTACTGAGTTGAGTCCTTTGAGCTGATTGTTGAGTTGAATGTTGAGTAGATTGTATACGGTCGGATTGGAGTAGATGGATTGTGATTGGATTGAATAGAATGGTATGTGATTAGATTGGATTTGATTATTGAGTTGATTGTTGAGTTGAGTGTATATAATCGGATTGTACATGATTGAAAGAGATCGAATTGTAAATGATTTGATTGAACTGTATTATACATAATTGGATTGGATTGTATGGTATATGATTAGTCTCTGTCTAAACTGTATCCTTACTTTAGACTTATGACGCTTTATTTGAGTCCCTCTTATCTTTTATGAGTTGAGATATTTGAACCAGCGTTACTCTTCCTTGAGGTATGTTTCATTCTGCCATTTTACATACCAGTACATTCCACGTACTGACGCCATTTGGCCTACATCGTTTCATGATGCAGAGACAGGTTTAAGAGATCGTCAATAAGAGAATCATTAGGGATCTATTTGCACTCAGCGTATTGGTGAGTCCTCCCCTACATTCGGAGGACACCGTTTGTGTATTCTTGCATCGAGTTAGCCCTTTTCATTTTGAGTTGAGGTAGCCATGAACATGTCACTGGCACCAATTAGATAGTAGTGATAGAGGCTTCATAGACTAGATAGTGATGCATCGATTGAGTATTTCTTTCCTTAAATTATTCTTGTAAAACTATTTATAATGACAAATATTAGAGTTGATTTATTGGCCCATGGCCTTTATTCTTTGAGTTAGACTAATGTTTGAGTTGCCCACCGAAGTTTCTCTTTATTCTTTTGTATTTCGCTGATTGAATGAATGAGCGAGATGTGTGATCAGGCTATGTGGTTCGCTTGGGAGCCAGAAATAGTTTCTGAGTGCCGGTTACGTCTAGGGTACCCTCTCGGGGCGTGACAGAATATGATACACAACAACAAACTTATGTATTAGGACATGAAATTGAAGACTAATATTCATCTTAACTATAACTAATACATAATAATATACTGATACATAAATATAACTGACTAAAACTATAAATTATTAGTCATGGTATGAGTGATATATTAGTATGAGAAAGATATATTTGAATACAATTGATACATTAGATGTATCATGATACATTGGTTATAGAATGATACATTGGTTTGTTTTTTGATACATCTTAATAAGTCTAGATGCATTGTATTTAAAATAAATTTAAGAAGATTCATGATAAAACAGGTAATGATACATTGATTTGATGATGATACATTTGATTATGAATCATAATAATAAAATAAATCTATTATTCAAGATACATTATATTTAAATCGAAAATAAATAGATACATAACAAAAAATTGAACCTTTTGAAGCTTTACGCTTGTAGTTACAGATAAAGCTTTTCCCCCCCTTTTTTAGAAGTTTTTTCAGAAGCTTCTTCAGCGTACGACCCAGAATTTGAACATTAATCATTCTTTCTCTTCGCCATTTGCAGATTTGTTGTCTCCAATGAATCGTTCCTCTGATTTAACCTATTTTGAACCCATGAACATCAACATCAAAAACAAAGGGTATTATAGTTATTTTGAAAAATTAGTTGGGTAAGTCTAATACTAAATGATGGATCATTTTCCATAGGTATCAGAAAACTTAAGATGATTTTGAATAAAAAAAATTTGAACATTAAACAATTAGAGAGAAAATGCAGTTAACAATTGTTGAAAAACAAGACTTGAACCCTTTGATAACTAAAACTATGAAAATAGAGAGAAAATGCAGTTGGGAATCAAAATGAGATGATAGATTGTAACCTCTAAGTCGTATGAGTGATTTTAGGCGATAAATTAGAGATATGCTCAGTGATTTGCATGTATTTTTGAATCTGAAATTGATAGAGACTAATAGAAAAGAGTTTTAGAGGAGAGAGAGTACGAGAGAAAAGGATTCTAGAAGAGAGAGTGATTTTGTGACATGTATCCGGAAGGTGAAGGGACTAACTAAAAATAAGGGATTTTGATAAATTTTTTAAATGATTGGGACTTTTAGCAAATATGGTAATTAATGGTGTATAGTTTAGTAATTTTTCCATTTTTGTTTGTATTGGTATGTTGTATTGTAGGTATGTGTGGGTTGGTGGGAGTTGAAATTGGTGTGGTGTTGTGTTATAGAAGTGGAGTTTTTTTTTTTTGGTATAGCACTGGGAAAGGGGCTGGTTAGTTATGAGGTGGATTTGATGTTGTATGTTGAAAGTGTAAGGGAATGGGAATTAGGTATTCATTTGTTGGAGTGTTGTATGGTTGCAGTATGTAGTATACTGATTTAGCCAACGAGTTAAAAATATAGCCACAATTGATTTAATTGATGAAATTAAATAAGATAAATTAATACTAATTAATTAACGAGCTTCATAATTTTAGCAAGACAAATTAATTTAAAAATATAAACTACTAATCTACGAAATAATTAGTTAAAAATAAAATCTCTTTGAGATCCTTTTTGAATATTCTTAAAAGCTGATAATTATACAAATAACTATATATCATTTAAAATTATAAAAATCAAAAAATTACTTTAAAATAGCTTTAAAATATTTTAAATTTTATAAAGCTAATTATTGTAAAATTATTTGAAATTGGGGAAGTTCAATAATTAATCTGTATCGTGGAGAGTCAAAATTGAGTGTCAACAATAGTCATTCCAAAAAATTTCTCTTAATGAAATTCAGAAATTTGTTCAAATAATATAAATTTGTAATTTTTTTAATACTAGCTCAGGAACATAATAATCAGGCACACAATGATCTCATATATTGATTGTTTCTGGCCATGCTTTATGGAATCTCCCTCACCTCCATCCCTGAAGGAACATTCTCAATCAAATCAAAATGCAGTTTGCAATGGTAGCCAGATCTGACATAAATCAATCTCAAATCCTATCCATATATGAGACAAGTGATAATCCTTAAGTGTTATTTAGAATAATTTTTTCTTTAGGGTATAGACTAACCTTTTTTATGTTATTGTCCATAGAATTTTGCTTTATTGTAACAACGCGAATCATCGCTAGTTAAGATTAGAAGAAATAGCAAGAAAATTTACTCAATTGGGTCCCACTATCTGGCCAGAGCGGGATGGTCCCGCCTTAGCGGCGCCACCAGAGCGGGAATACTGCAGCCAGAGTGGGAGAACTTAGGAATGAACTTAAGTCTCGATTTTCTTATTTCCCCCACTTCTTCCAAGAATAGGTTAGAGGCGAGGGTTACTGCAAAAACCCTCCAAAAGGCTGCCCCTGACTTGGGAAGAAGAGGAAAAAGGAAGCTCAGCACTGGAAGGTTTTCATTCGGTAGAAGTCAGTCCTGTCTTTCCCGTAGGACATCTGGAACCAAGGATTTCAGTAGCATTATCCCTCCACAGTTGCTTGGCGCCTATGTAGGCTAGACTTCTCTTATCTGAGTAGTTAAATCTATACCCATTATATAGTATAGAAGGGAATTTAATAAGAAATCATATAACTAAGTTATGAGTCACGGATCATGGGCAGAAATTTGGGTGACATTAGTAGTCTAACTTGAAGGTCTCCTGGGTAGGAAAGTTAAGGTCTAAAGTTTGGGAGAAGTTGGCTGTGATGTTATGGTATTTAGACATGTGGAATTGTAAATGTCATAGTTGTATGTACATGGATATAAAATACGTAGATATTGGTGATAAACCTTAGGGGTTGGTAGCATAGGTGATGTTTTTTTTTCATATGTGTTTTATGTACTTGTTAAATTGCTTCACGATAAGCATGTGTGTATATGAATAGAGAAACATGCTAGATTTTATGTAAAATGATCACTTCCTGACCTATTTTGTAACGAACCCATTCTTGTGGTATAATGTGGTCTATTGTTGATAGTTTGTGATTGATTTGCATAAATAGATCAGGTGTCACATTCCGACACATATAATTAGATTGAGTGTCACGTTCCGACATATATTTGGATTTGATGTCACGTTCCGACATATTCTTAAATCAGGTGTCATGTTCTGACATATATATGGCTAAGTTGGGTCCCTTGAGAGGGCCAAGAGTATGTGTGTGGATGGTCCGTAAATTGTGTAATAGTGAAGGTAGGTATTAATGAGCTAGAGAAAAGAACTTATAAAAGAATCCGGTTGATTGTGGCATGTCGTTATTAAAGAACTGTGAGTTCATATAGTCTTATTCGTGGGTAAGATGGTGGAACTTGTTAGGTCTCGATGTAATATATGTGATATTTTATAATCTCAAGTAGGGGTGAAAGTTGTTTGTTGGCAGGGAGTTGTTCTCACAGGTGTTGCAATTGGGAATAGTTGTAGTAGTAGTGGTTACCTAGAATTCGGAGTTAGTTATGAGATGCGCTTATGGGATGGCTAGCACTTGGTGTTGTACGACAACTGGATATGACCATTGATAGTTGTGTGGAACCATTGAGCGGCTAAGGCTATTGGCTGGTAATTGTTATAGTTGGTAGTGAACTCATGGTTAGGAGGGTGGTGAAGACTATAAGAGCGAGAGTAAGGAGTTTTCTAGCAGGTTTGGGTAGACAGTCTTATAAAGTTTAGTTGTTATGATTTCTTTTGTTTTCTTATTCATATATTATGCGATGGGTATCAGGTTGATCGATGATGCCTACCAGTACGTGTTATTTATACTAATACTACTCTTGTTATGCCACTAGTCATAGTTTGATTGCAGGATCAGTGATTTCACCTAGGGCAAATAAAGACGATTCTCCAACAGCTTCTATTACTTCTTTCTTATTGGTGGGAGTTGTGTCATTTATTTTATTTATACATTGTACTCTTAAAAGCTTCTGTACCTATTTTGGACTAGTATCCTTGTCACACCCCGAGAGGGTACCCTAGGCGTGACCAACACTTAGAAACCATCTCTGGCCTCCAAGAGAACCAATTAGTCTCATCACTCATTCGTTCATCAGCAGAAGACTTGAGTGAAAATAAGAATACTTATGTGGGCGCGCCATCATCAACATCAAATGAAAGAAATAATCCTTAGAAAAAGTAGTTCCAAAGGAGAACTACTCCAATTACATCATCAAACTCCGTCTATGAAGCCTCTAACACTATTAGACGGTGCCAATGACATGTCCAAGGTTACCTCAAAAGAAACGTAATAATCAACAATAATAAAAGGATAAAGAGTTCCTCCGTATATAAGAAGGACCCACCAAATAGTTGGAAAGTAATGATCTCCAATGATGTGCCTGTTGAGGATCTCTAACATATGTATCTGCATCATAAAATAATACAGGTCGAATGACATCAGTTCATGAAATGCACGAGTATGTAAAATGAAAGAAAAGTAAGGACATATATCAAACAACTCCTCTCAGGAAGACTCGGCTCAGAACTCAACATCATCTCAACATTAATATGTAATGCAAGTTTCAAAATAATAATAATAAGCAATGCTTACTCAGTTGGGAGTTTCTCTAACCGACAACCATCACTTATGAGCTAGTGATGATATAACGAAGCGATGTCTTTGCCACATCCATCCAATACCTTGCAAGGGTAAAACACATCACCATCTTAGATCCAATCATTGAAGTTCTCTTTTTGAGACTTAAGAGGTATAGTCTCCATCCTATGCTGGCTACGTAGTTTTGAGATTTGAGTCAATTAAACTGTTACTCAACTCGGTGTTCAACACTACTCCCAAAATATGTGCTCATTTTAACATCATCATCTAGTCTTATTGGAAAAATAAAAAACTCATCTTATTACCTCTTCATCAATCATTACACTTCAAAATATTATTTACATCTCATCAAAACAACTTGCTCAAAACATCATTTACTCAAATTCATTTAAACTCAATTCTTTTAATCTTTCAAAACTCAATAAAATACATATATAGTATTCATTCAAATCACTCTCTTTGTCAATAAATATTAAAAGCCAACATCTTTACTCAAAATAGATGTAAAAATATTCATGAACATCAAATCAATTAGGGTTAATGGGAAAGTAGCCATGAACAATAATTCCAATAATATGAGAGATAATAATAATAATAATAATCTCAATTCATAAATATATCTAACTCAATAGAAGAAGAATTAATTTATTTATAATTTAAGATTTGGGGAAAAATCAACTATAACTCAATTACGATGAATTTAAATATTAGGCGCTTGGACGAACTTAATCCAATGCTACGAATAGACTTACATACCTGAAATTCGAAGCTTTACTCCGAATTGAAGAACTCAATAATCACTCTTGAAACCTAGACTTTTTTTCCTCATCGGAGCATTTTGTAGACTATCCAAAGTATAAGAATCACCAAAATAGTATTGCTACACTACTAAAAACTAAAACTATATTTGTGAATGAGTAATAAAGTGTATAGAGAGAAGAGTTGCTTGATGAATAAAATGAGGAAATAAGGTAGGTATTTATAGGTGTGGAGGAGGGACCTAACAATAAATAAAAATAATTACAAAGGATGATCTTGAAAATTCAATGAAGGATTGTGATCTCATGGATGATGTCAAATAGAGGACTATTGATATCATGATTGATGTCAAATAGATCTAGATCTTTCCATGATTGGTGAGATAAACCTTCTTTTAATGGAATACCCTTTTTTGGAGCTACATTTGAATATGATAACTTCCTAAATAGGATTTGGTATTTCATATGAATTGTAGATCTAGAAGTATACTTTCATGTCATTCAAGAGTTAACCAATTTGGAACATACTACTGTGAGATATGAGTTTTCTTCTACAAACACATCATTTCATCACAGCACCATGTCCTGCAAAAAAATAATTTGTTTGACCTACGTGTCCTCCGAATCTTAAGATATGGTCTTCATGAAAGTGTTAAGTAATGCAGTTGGGGTTATTCAGAAATTTGAATTACCTAATTTGGACTATTCTATGAAAAGGTATGCCAAAATACAGAACCAATATTATTTTCGTCGAGAATTGAAATACCACATATAACGTTTTAGGGGGTGTTACAATATCTCCCCTTTGGGATCATTCATCCTCAAATAAAGATGAAACTAGGGGACATGAATAGCGAATATCATCAAGACATCAATTTCTCAAAAACTCTGATACTCAAATGTTCTATCAACACATACTGAAATAGTCTATGACTCAAACTCAAGAATACACATCGACTCAAAGATAAAAGTAAGGAATATTACCTTGAACATCATCCTCGGAAGGCACGAATAGATAAGGATATTTAGCCTTAATATCTTCTTCAGCTTCCCATGTTGCCTACTTAAACAAATTGATTTCGCCATAAGAATTTGACATATGCCACTTCCTTAGTTCTTAATTTGCGAACTTGACGATCAAGAATCTGGACTGGAATCTCTTCATAAGTCAAACTCTTTTTCACCCCAATGCTCTTATTCAGGACAATAAGTGAAGGATCTTCCAAACATTTCTTAAGCATAGAGATGTGCAACACGAGATGAATATCTGCTAATTTTGGGGGCAACTCCAATTCATAGGCTACGTTACCAACCCTCTTCACAATATAATAAGGACCAATGTAGCGGGGACTAAGCTTCTCTTTTTTTCTAAATTTTGTCACACCCTTCATGGGTGAAACTTTTAAGTATACCCAACACTTCGAACTCTAAATCTCTTCTCCTAACATCAATATAGGATTTCTGGTGACTCTAAGTAGTCCTCTACCTCTCTTGGATGGTTTTCACCTTCTCCATAGCTTGGTGAATGAAGTCTGGTCCAATTAACTCAGCTTCACCAACTTCAAACCAATCAATTGATGATCTACATCTCCTCTCATATAGAACTTCATAAGGAGCCATTTGAATACTTGAATAGAAGCTATTATTGTATGCAAACTCAATAAGAGGTAAATGATCATCCCAATTATCTTTGAACTAGATGACATAGGCTCTCAACATTTCCTCCAAATGTCTGTATCGTACGCTTTGCCTGGCCGTCTATCTATAGATAAAAAGCAGTACTAAGGTTCACTCTTGAACCCAAATCCTTCTGAAACAACTTCCAAAACGAAGTAGTGAATTGAGCTCCCCTATCTGAGATGATAGACAAATGAACTCTATGTAGTCTAACAATCTCTCTAAGATACAGTTTGGCATAATCCTTTGCTGTTTGTAGTCTTAACAGGCAAGAAATGAGCCTATTTGGATATCCTATCCATAATCACCTAAATAGAGTCATATTGTTTATGGGTTCGCAGTAAACCGGTAATGAAGTTCATGTTGATGATCTCCTACTTCCATTTCGTAATCTCTATATTTTGAGCCACTCCACAGGGCCTTTGGTTCTCAACTTTAACTTGTTGGCAGTTTGGGCATTTGGAAACAAACTCTACTATATTTCTCTTCATTCCACTCCACCATAATACTTCTCCCAAGTTGTGATACATCTTTTTCGAACCTGGATGGATGGAATACCTGGAATTATGGGCTTCTGCTATGATTCTCTCTTAAAATCCATCAATACTTGGAACACATAATCTTCCTTGATATCTAAACACTCCATCTCCCCCTTTGGCAAAAGCAATTACCTTCTGCTTGTGAACCTCATCTTTCAATTGAAGGAAAATGGGGTCCTAATCTTTCTTTCCTTTCACCTCTACAACTAGAGATGATTCAGCTTCAATCCAGACTATTGTACCACCCTCACTAGAGTCAATAAGTTGAAATCCCAAATGCGCAAGTCTATGTACTTCCATTGCCAACTCCTTCTTTTCCTCTGCCATATAGGCCGTATTCCTTATGGATAACCTATTTAGAGTATCGGCAACTATATTTGCTTTACCTGGGTGGTAGAAAATACTCATGTCATAATCCTTGAGCAACTCTAGCCATCTCCTTTTCCTCAAGTTCAGCTCCTTCTGACTAAATACATACTACAAGCTCTTGTGGTTTGTGAATACATCCACATGTACACCATAAAGATAGTGACGCCAGCTGCCAACTCAAGGTCATGAGTGGGGTAGTTCCTCTCATAAGTCTTAAGCTGTCTAGAGGCATAGGTAATGTCCAACTCAACTAAGTCAGCCATAGTATCCCTATGATAGATTGATATAGTACAATCTCTATAGACCCTCTCAGCTAAAATAGACTCACCAACAAGAGTAGACACTCTAAAAGGCTCAAGAAGACACTCACGAAGGATCTCAAATTTACTAGCCAAGTAAGAAGTCACAAAAGATAATATAGCACCCGAATCAAGTAATGCATACACATCAAAAGAAAGGACTTAGAGCATACCAGTAAGAACATCAGGTGAATTCTCTTGGTCTTTGCGACTACTCATAGCATACAGATGGTTTGTTCCTCCGCCTACACTTGAAGCTACACCTCTCTGATTACCTTTATTCTATGGAGCTACAGAACAAAATTAAGATCTACTACTTCCATCTCCTTATCTCTTTGAAGGACACTCATTCTGGAAGGAACCTATCTTTCCACATCCGTAGTAAGAATTGGTTCCTATACGACACTCTCTCAAATGGAGCTTCCCATATCTAGCATATAGTGACTTTCCTCTAGAACCTTGAGTCACACTTAATTGGGACTGAGAAATCTGAGCTCGGAAGTTATGGTGACTCATCAACCTCTGATTAGGTGTAAAATCACTTGTTGAAGAAGGTGCATAATTAGAAAACCCCTTCTAAAAGAAGGACTTGTTACCCTTCCCTTGCTTCTGCTCGTTCTCATGCCAAACAGACTTAACCTTCTTGCTTAAGTGTTCCTCTCAGTTCTTTTTCTTGTCATCCTCAACCTGCTGAGCATACACCATCAATCTAGAAAAATCCATGTTAGAAATCATTAGCATTGCCTTACATTCTCTTTTTACATGTTTGCCTAGGCCAGAGACAAACTTCCTCATCTTGGACCTCATATGAGGAATTATTTTTGGGGCATATTTGGATAATTGAATAAACTTCAAACTATACTCCTTTACAATTATGCTCTTCTGCTAGAGGTTCACAAATTCCTCAACTTTTGCTTCCCGTAACTCTTGGGGAAAGAAGTGGTCAAGGAAAGAGATTTCAAACTCATCCCAAATAGCAAGTCCATTATCCTCGCCGCGACATTACTCCCACTATTATACCATACGTTTGCCACATCCTTGAGCTGGTAGGAAACCAACTCAACACTCTCAACCTCGGTAGTATGCATCACTTTTAAGATCTTCTATTTCTTATCAATGAAATTTTGAGGATCCTCCTCAACCTTATACCCTGTGAAGACTGGCGGGTTCATCCTCAAAAAATCTCTAATCCTTGTGGTAGAAGACGACTCTTGAGAGCTAGATATGGGAGTTGGTGAACTATAGTTACCTATATGGGTAACTACTAGTTGAGTGAGCATGGTAATAGCTCCTCTGAATTCTACCTCCAAAGTAGAAGTGGTATGGACAATAGGTATTTAGGGTACCTTAGTAGACCTCGCAGGTCGTCCCTTAATTCTCGATAGAGGTATCTCTGACTGTGAAACCTCAGTGCTGGCAGCATTTCTCTGACTAGCTATACGTTTAGGAGGCATGGTCTGCAACATATAAATGAACGAATAGAAATGAGGTTTTATAGAGTTAAACTCTATCGCACGAACTCAAATTATGAAAGAAGTGAAACAATTCCTAATGTCCAATAGCCTCATGATTATAAGTAAGGTGCATGACATATCCCTAAGAAAGAATATACTAGACACAGCTTCATAGACATCCTAGGACTCTTGAACTCTGTGCTCTGATACCAAGTTTATCACATCCCAAGAGGGTACCCTAAGCATGGCCGGCACTCAGAAACCATCTTTAGCCTCTGAGAGAACCACTTGGTCTCATCACTCATTCATTTATCAGCAAAAGAATTAAGTAAAAATAAGAATACTTATATGGGCTCGCCATCATCAACATCAAATGAAAAAAATAAACTACTCCAATTACATCAATTCTGTCTATGAAGCCTCTAACACTATCAGACGGTGATAATGACATGTTCATGGCTACCTCAAAAGAAACATAATATTCAATAATAATAAAAGGATAAAGAGTTCCTCTGAATACAAGAAGGACTCACCAAATAGCTGGAAAGTAATGATCTTCAATGATGCGCCTGTTAAGGATCTCTAACATGTGTATCTGCATCATAAAACGATGCAGGTCGAATGACTTTAGTACATGGAATTATGAGTTTGTAAAATGGAAACAAAGTAAGGACAGATATCAAGAAACTCCTCTTAGGAAGACGTCGCTCAGAACTCAACATCATTTCAACATCAATATGTAATGCAAGTTTAAAAATAATAATAATAAGCAATGCTTACTCAGTTGGAAGTTTCTCTAACCGACAACCATCACTTATGAGCTAGTGATGATACAACGAGGCAATATCTTTGCCACATTCATCCAATACCTTGCAAGGGTAAAAGAAATCACCATCTTGGATCCAATAATCAAAGTTCTCTTTTTGGGACTTAAGAGATATAGCCTCTATCCTACGCTGGCTACGTAGTTTTGGGGAGTCATTTAAACTCTTACCCAACTCGGTAGTCAATACTACTCCCAAAATATGTGCTCATATTAACATCATCATCTAGTCCTATTGGAAAAACAACAAACTCATCTTATTGCCTCTTCATCAATCATTACACTTCAAAATATTATTTACATCTCATCAAAACAACTTGCTCAAAACATCATTTACTCAAATTCATTTAAACTCAATTCTTTTACTCTTTCAAAACTCAATAATATATATATATATAGTATTAATTTAAATCACTTTTTTGTCAATAAACATTAAAAGCCAACGTCTTTAATCAAAACACATGTAAAAATATTCATGAACATCAATTCAATTAGGGTTCATTAGAAAGTAGCCATGAACAATAATTTCAATAATATGAGAGATAAAAATAATATTAATCTGAATGCATAAATATATCTAACTCAATATAAGAAGAATTAATTCATTTAGAATTTAAGATTTGGGTAAAACTCAGCTATAATTTAATTATGATAAATTTAAATATTAGGCGCATGGACGAACTCAATCCAATTCTATGAATAGCCTTACATACCTGGAATTCAAAGCTTTACTTCGAATTGAAGAACTCAATGACCACTCTTGAACCCTTAGCCTGTTCTCCTCGTCGGAGCATTTTGTGTACTACCCAAAGTATAAGAATTACCGAAATAGTATTTCTACACTACTAAAAACTAAAACTATATTTAATAATAAGTAAAGAAATGTATAAAGAGAAGAGTTGCTTGATGAATAAAATGAGGAAATAAGATGGGTATTTATAAGTGTAGAGGAGAGACCTAATAATAAATAAAAATAATTACAAAGGATGATCTTGAAAATTCAATGGAGGATTGTGATCTCATGGATGATGTCAATTAGAGGACTATTGATGTCATGGGTGAAGTCAAATGGATCTAGATCTTTCCATGGTTGGTGAGATGTACCTTTTTTAATGAAATATCCTTTTTTGGAGTTGCGTTTGAACAAGATAACTCCCTAATTAGGATTTGGTGTATTCATATGAATTGTATATATAGAAGTATAATTTCATTTCATTTAAGAATCAACTGATTTGGAGCATCCTACCGTGAGATATAGTTTTTCTTATACAGACACTTCATTTCATCACAGCACTATGTCTTGCAAAAAATTAATTTATTTAACCTACGTATCCTTCGAATCTTAAGATATGGTTTTCATAAAAGTTTTAGATAATGCCATTAGGGTTATTTATATTTGAAGCACCTAATTTGGACTATTCTATGAAATGTTAGCCCCAAAAATACAGAAACAGTATTATTTTTGTCGAGAATTAAAATACCACATACGATATTTTAGGGGGTGTTTCAGTCCTTGAGGGTTTAGTATTATGTATATGAACTGGTTTAATACAGACTTAACTGAACATTTCTAGCTTTAAATACTCAAGTTTGCTATAAATTCCATAATGTCTTTCATAGAAAGGTTAAATGTTCTCCTACTAGGTTGTAGAATGGGTGTCCGCACGGCCTGGTGGGTTGAGTCATCATTGTGTGCCATGAGTTGTCGTTGTGTGCCATAATATGGTACCTATAAATTCCAAGAAAATTTAATTAGAACAACATAGTATCAGTGTAAAAGCTGAGGTTCCGGGGAAGAAGGAGAGGAAAAGGCCCCAAAGGCGAGGCCACTACCTGGCAAAATCCTGCCAGAGCGGCAAGATCCCTCTAGAGAGGGATGAAGGCCAACAGAGTAGCAAGATCCTGCCAGAGTTGCCTCATCCGGGAGGAGCACCAGGCGCATTCATGGTGCCTCCCCACCCCAAGTCACTTGTTTTCTTTAAAATTTTTACAAATCAGTACTCTTAAGTGTCCTAACACCCTTATTTGCAAAGGGATTTTGGTTCAAAAACTCCAAATAGTTGGCATAATCAATTTTTGGCCAAGAAAAACCTTTTAAATTCTGCCCTTATGTTTTAAACTGATTCGGGTGAAATTCGTGCTGACCTTACGCCCAAGACATTGTGATGACATTGTGTACATAAGTGAAGTGTCCATGCTATGTTAATCTATCAATGTAAGAAATTTATTTCAAAAAAGGGTGAAAAACTACCCTATAGGCCTTTTTATTCTACTGATTCTTAGCATATTATCATTAGAATATAAATAGTAGCATATATCTAAAGTTATGGACAAGAATCTTATCATAAAATAGATAATTGAACTGAGGATTTTGAGAGTGTTTTAGGGAAGTTTGAGTGAGGGAATATGAATAATGGGTAGCCCCACACTTTACTGCTAGCGATGTCCCACTAGAGATCCCCACTCCAGCAGCGCCACTCCAACGGAAAGAGTCTCGCCAGAGCAGGATGAGGTGGGGTAGTACGGTTCAAATGTTGGCTAGTTTCTCTTTAAGTAATCCTTGTCGAATGTGTATTCGAGGTATGTTCATTCGCATCGTAATTTAGAGTATGCAAAAGTTTCCCCAAGACCATGGACAATAGTCGTTCTTTCAAGCGTACCCTAACCATTTCGTGTCTTCTTCTCATGTATCATTTGGGGATTAACAAAGGATAATAGGTATGTATTGTAATGATCCAAATCATCTCTAGTTAAGATTATAAGAAATTGCAAAAAAATTTACTCAACTAGGTCCCACCATCTTGTTAGAGCAGGATGGTCCCGCGTTAGCGGCGCTGCCATTGTGAGAGAACATGGGACAAAACTTAAGTCACAATTTTTTTATTCCTCCCACTTCTTCCAAGGATAGGTTATAAGCGAGAGTTACTTCAAAAACCCTTCAAAAGGCTGCTCTTAACTTGGGAAGAAGAGGGGAATAAATCTCAACATTGGAAGGTTTTCAACTAGTAAAATTCAGTCTTGTCTTTCCCGTAGGGAATCTAGAACTAAGGATTTCAGCAGCATTATCTCTCCATAGTTTCTTGGTGCTCAGGTAGGCTAGGCTTCTCTTATCTGAGTAGTTAAATCTATACCCATTGTGTAGTATAGAAAGGGATTTAATGAGAAATCATATAACTAAGCTAGGGGTTTTAGGCCATGGGCAAATATTTGGGTGACATTAGTGGTCTAACTTGAAGGGCTCCTGGGTAGGAAAGTTAAGGTCCAAATTTTAGGAGAAGTTGGTTGTGATGTTATGGTATTTAGACAGGTGGAATTGTAAAGTCATAGTTGTATCTACATGGATATAAAATATGTAGATATTGGTGATAAACCTTAGGGTATGGTAGCATAGGTGATGATTTTATTTTTTGTATATGTTTCATGTACTTATTAAGTTACTTTACGATAAGCATATGTATATATGAATAGGGAAATATGCTAGATTTTATGTAAAATGATCACTTCCTAACCTATTTTGTAACGAGCCCATTCTTATGGTATAATGTGGTCTATTATTGATACTTTGTGATTGATTTGCATAAATGGATCGGGTGTCACATTTCGACACATATAATTAGATCGGGTGTCACGTTCCGATATGTATTTAGATTTGGTGTCATATTCCGACATGTTCTTGGATTGAGTGTCATGTTCCAATATATATATGGCTGAATTAGGCCCCTTGAGAGGGACAAGAGTGTGTGTGTGGATGGTATCATGAGAGAACCAGATGATATCTATAAACTATGTAATAGTGAAGGTAGGTATTAATGATCTAGAGAAAAGAACTTATAAAAGAACCCTGTTGATTGTGGTATATCGTTATTAAAAAAATGTGAGTCCATATAGTCTTATTCGTGGTTAAGATGGTGGAACTTGTTAGGCCTCAATGTTATATATGTGATATTCTATAGTCTCAAGTAGGGTGGAAGTTGTTTGTTGGGAGGGAGTTGTTCTCACATGTGTTGCAATTGAGAATAGTGGTAGTAGTAGTGGTTACCTAGAATTCAGAGTTAGTTATGACATGCATTTATGGGATGGCTAGGACCTGATATTGTAAGATAATTGGGTCATGACCATTGATAGTTGTGTGGAACCATTGAGCGGCTAAGGCTGTTGGCCAGTAATTGTTATAGTTGGTAGTGAACTCATGGTTAGGAGGGTGGTGAATATTATAAGAGTGAGATTAAGGAGTTTTCTAGCAGGTTTGGGTGGACAGACTTATAAAGTTTAGTTGTTATGATCTCTTTTATTTTCTTATTCATATATTATGCGATGGGTATCAAATTGATCGATGATACCTACTAGTATGTGTTGTTTGTACTGATAATAGTTTTACTATGCCACTAGTCATAGTCTGATTGCAGGATCAGTGATGTCTCTTAGTGAAGATGAAGACGATTCTCCATCAGCTTGTATTATTTCTTTCTTATTAGTGAGAGCTATGTCATTTATTTTATTTATACATTGTAATCTTAAAAGCTCCTGTACCTATTTTAGACTAGTATCCTTGAGGTTAAGTATTATGTATATGAACTGGTTTAATACATACTTAGATGAACATTTCTGGCTCTAAATACTTAAGTTTTCTATAAATTTTGCAATGTCTTTCTTAGAAGGGTTAAATGTTCTCCTGCTAGGTTGTAGAATGGGTGCCCACACGGCCCGATTGGTTGAGTCGTGATACTTATAAGTAAGCCCTTGAATGGAAGAAGAAGATATCACATTTTTTTTCTCACTTATAATATGTGATTTTTGTTCAAAAGTTGAATATACAATTTTTCCCATCTTCTATTCTTAATTCTTTCATTATTAGTCAATTTCAATTTTTGCTCCTTGTTGCTTTATTTGTTTGAATTTACTAGATTATAACTTTCTAATCCAAAAAGAAAGGAAGCTTGATGACCTAATTCACATGACTTTAAAATCTATTTTTATAAATGTAAGTTAGTTTGCACTCACACAATTCTTTCGATAACTAATGAAAATGTTAATTTTGATATAATGAGTAATTTTTATGACTTTATGTTTTGATGAGTTGAGTGAATGTGATATATTTTAATTGAAAAATACTATTTTTGAAGACTTATGGGTTTCTTCATAGAAGAAGCGAATCCACAACAACTACAACTCGCATCATCGATCGTTGAAACTTCTGAATAAAGTGGATGAGCTCCTTTTGTCCACATCCTAGATATTATTTAGAGATGCAAAGTGTTTCACTTATCCTAGCAATCATCTAACATGGAAAAATAGTTTTTTCTACACCTAGTATGAGATATTTATTCATAAAGGTTAGAGTTATGGAGAAGGACAGACTAATGGGTTAATCAGCAAACTAGCACTTCTTATGAATAGATCTTACTCCGTAGTTATTTCCAACATATCTCACTCACACATGTGGGGATTCTTAAGCTCCATCAAGCTAAAAAAAAAATATTTTTCTTTAAATTCTCTTGCATCAATTCATGCAGGATAAACAGATCGCGCTATTGATATACAATGAGATCACTTACTATACATTTGTTAGAAATATGTAACCTTTCATCATCGCCATAAAAATCACTAAGTATATCATAAGAAGTATGCTTAGTTCCTAAGATCATTTCAATAACATTGATACATCACTTTGATCTCAAGGATTATTTCATTTAGAATCGATTGGTCTACCATGTTTCATGCATGTTGTAGACTCTATCCTTCAGATACACTTAATTAGAGAATTTACAATTAAATATACAATCAATTTTATGTCAACAGATACTTCTAGCATTTTACTTGAATTATACTTTAAATGAGGATCACATTGATGATAATGCACAATATATTTCTTAGTTGATTATTATCTCCCCCTTATGTTAGAAAAATCAACGTATATCTTAGTCTTCTTTGGAGAATCCATTTTTGTGAATCATGATATATCCACTAATCATATATTGCACATAAGAAATTAGAAGATGAAAAGTATTTAGTTTCTGACCTTGAACCAATTGAGAAAAGGAAAAGTAGTCATGATTTAGTAGTCAGGTGCATACAAATACTGTTGTATGCAATATATCATAATTCAGGCCAACATATCAAGATTTGTTCTCATAATCAATGGCTTAACTATTTATATTAGGCATTTAACGCTAAATCAACTTTAATATTAATCAACATTATCAAGAGAACTATCTTGATAACATAATTAAGCGAACTTAACTTAATTATATTGCACATGCAACTTGCAAATGCCAAATTGCAGGTTGATAATTAATGCATATGTGGTCATCTTATAGATGAATTTATTTAATATATCACATGATAAATGAACGAGCTAATATTCACCTTTTCTAATTTTTAGAATTTAGAAAATTCAATCCCAACATTAGTTGATCGAATCAACTTATCAATAGAAAAAGCAACATAAAGAGTTCTTGAAGAATCTCCTAGTTCTTCAATATATGTTGATTACTCAGTATGTACATCTTTGAGATAACCAAATTATTCATGCCAACTAATAAAAATTATTTGTATTAGTAAACTTCAAGTTTACCATGATATGTGCTATTTTCTTGATAAATTTCTATAATGACCCTCTAGGTCATTTTCTCCGTTTTCTAATTGTTTTAGTCTTTAGAACATTTCTATAGAAATCCAAAGTCATTTATGACTTGTTGGTACTGACAGCTCGGTTGCCTGGTCATTCGTTTGAGTTTTTTGTCCGTTTCCCTATTTTGGAGCTCTTGGAGTTTAAACGATTGAGTTCGGTCAAAAATCTAGGAATACAATCTCAGAAAAAAATCGGATGGTTCCATCAACTTCAAAATGAACAAATTAGGCTAGTACCATGGTCAGTGCGAGTATTCAGGCATTTGATGGGAGTTTGAGGCCATTTGACGCTTTAGCCTTTGAAATTTGATGTAAGATTAATTTTGGTCAATATTCTTGAAAAACGCGCTCGTATTGAAATTCTATCAGCAGTTAGCTCTGGAATATTGAGTTTAGTCTAGAGAAACCTTTTGTGCGGTTCTCGAGACTCTTGGTCTCATTGTGAGCCTTCTTGTGGATTTTGGCTCAAAACAGTGCTTCGGTGTGGGACCCAATTTTTGTTGAGATAAACTCAGATAAATATTTCAAGTGTGCTATTGAGTCTGAAATGTCAAATTTAGTGGGTTAGCATATTTGATTTATTTTTATTGGGTTTCAAATGAATCTCGAGGGTCTATTTGGAGACTTTGAAAAATAGCAAAATCTGATTTTCTGGTGCAGACCTTCAACGACTAGAAAATAAGTTTTTAGCGACCAGATTTTTACCTTTTACCTATACCCGCTTTTATTTAAACCCTAAAATCAGCATTCAACCTTCATTTTCAAAACACGATTTCTTTAGCATTTTAAGTTTAAATTAAGTGATTCAAAAGTCTATCTTGCATATGTTTTCGAGGAAAATACAGTAGTTGATTGGAAAGTGTTGGAGAAGCTTCGTTTGAGGCATTTTTATTGGTTTTAGCTATTTCCCTCCTCTAGACTCTTCTCTTTAATGGAGGTTTTGATTTCTTGAGCTATAGTGCTCCTATTGAGTTGATTCAAAGTGCTAGGTGATCGTGTGGATTGTGGATTCATTGTGGAATGTTTAGGAAAGCGTGAATATATCGATGTTTTGAGTTAATTTCCACCCTAAAGGGACTGCCCAAGATTGAGATTTAGCTTTAATGGATAAATTATTGCATTGGCTATTTTCTTGTTAACTTGTGTTGTAAGTTGTGACACTTCATTAATCTCAAATGCACCTTTTTATGGAGTCGAATTCAGGATTCCCAATGTGGGTCCCACAATTCTATTTTAGACCCAATTTTGGGTTTGTCTCTGAAAAAATGATTTTAGTGTTAAAATGTCCATATTGATGTTGTGATTATTATTTTGTCAGTGTGGTGGCATTTGGATGTGACTTGGAGGTGAAAATCTAAAATTAAAGGATTCAGAGCGCGTGTGATCGGCTTTGAGATAGGCTACGCTCTCCCATTTTGACTGAGCTTTAGAAGATATTGTGTAGTATATATTTTATGTGATTTAGGTTTGGATCTGCTGAGTTTATGACCTTTCTCCTTCGATTCCATTTTCTTGACTTCGAGTGAGACTTAGACTAGTGTAGTGTCTTGAAATTCTTATGTCAGAGTGAAACTTAGACTAGTGTAGTCTCTTGAAATTCTTAACTTATGCATGCTGTTTTTCTTGCGTATTTGGATTGGTGAGATTATCCTTCTTAGGATTGGTACTGGTGGACTTAGGCTAGGTTTGAGCCTTAGATGCTTTAGCTTGTGTTCCAGTGCCCTTATAGCTAGGCGTAGCTCCTAGTAGGGCTTGAGATGGTTAGTGTAACTTAGTGTAAGTGGCAGAGACCTTTGTGACTCATCGTAGCTGTAGGTTTGGCTTAGCTATGCTCATTTGGAGATGAGATGGCATATTTTAGGGTAAGGCGTCAATCCTAGAGATATTTCTTCCCCTATCTCATTCGAAGCTAGGTCTCGATTGTTTAATTTTTGTTAAGCTATAGGCTTATGATGCCTTCTTATATATTATTCATTATTTGGACCGAGGATGTATTCCAGGAAAGATTGGACCCTAGGTTTCATGCCTCGAGAGGGTATCCTAGGTGTGGCTAGAACTCAAAAACCATCTCGAATTTATGAGAGAACCACTTGGTCTCATCACTTATCTGTTCATTAGAGGAAGACTTAAGTGAAAACAAGAATACTTATATGGGTTCTCCATCATCAACATCAAAGGGAAGAAATAATTCTTAGGAGAAGTAGTTTCAATGGAAAATTACTCCAATTACATCATCAAATTCTATCTATGAAGCCTTTAACACTATCAGACGGTGCCAATGAAATGTTCATGGCTACCTCAAAAGAAATATAATTCTCAACAATAAGGAAAGGATAAAGAGTTCCTCCAAATACATGAAGGACTCACCAAATAACTGGAAAGTAATGATCTTCAATGATGTGCCAATTGAGGATTTCTGACATATGTATCTGTATCATAAAACCATGCAGGTCAAATAACATCAGTACATGGAAAGTACGAGTATGTAAAATGGAAGGAAAGCAAGGATTGATATCAAGATACTCCTATCAGTACTACTCAGTTGAGAACTCAACATCATCTCAACATTAATATACACTACAAGTTTTAAAAAACTAATAATAAGAAATGCTTACTCAGTTGTGAGTTTCTCTAACTGATAACCATCACTTATGGGCTAGTGATGATACAAAGAAGCAATGTCGTTGCCACATTCATTCAATACTTTGCTAGGGTAAAGGACATCACCATCTTGGATCCAATCTTCAAAGTCCTCTTTTTGGGACGTCAGAGGCATAGCCTCCATCCTACACTGGCTATGTAGTTCTGGGGTTTGAGTCAATTAAACTCTTACCCAACTCGGTGCTCAATACTACTTCCAAAATATGTGCTCATATTAGCCTCATCATCTAGTCTTATTAAAATTTAGTTTAAAATATCAAACTCATCTCAATGCATCATCATCATGATTACCTCTTCATCAATCATTACACTTCAAAACATCATTTACATCTCATCAAAACATCTTGCTTAAAACATCATTTAACCCAAAGAATCAAATTCATTTAAACTCAATGGTTTTTCTCTTTTAAAACTCAATAAAATACATATAGTATTAATTCAAATCACTCTTTTTGTCAATGCATATTGAAATCCAACATATTTACTCAAAATACGCATGAAAAATAAATCATATAATCATGAACATCAAATCAAATAGGGTTTATGGGAAAGTAGCCACGAACAACAATTCCAATAATATGAGAGATTAAAATAATAATAATCTCAATGCATAAATATATCTAAATCAATAGAAGAAGAGTTAACTCAATTAGAATTTAAAAATTAGGGTAAACCTTAAATATAACTCAATTATGATGAATTTAAATATTGGGCAGGTGGACAAACACAATCCAATACTATGAATAACATTACATTCCTGGAATCCGAAACTTTACTCAGAATCAAAGAATTCAATGAACACTCTTGAACCCTAGCATTTTCTCCTCATCGGAGCATTTTATGTACTATCCGGAGTATATAAATCACCAGAATAGTATTTCTACACTATTAAAAACTAAAACTATATTTGAGAATGAGTAAAGAAGTGCGTAGATAGAAGAGTTGCTTGAGAAAGCTTGAAGAAAAAAATAAAAAAATAAGGTAGATATTTATAGGTGTGAAGAAGACACCTAATAATAAATAAATAATTATAAATAATGATCTTCAAAAATTTAATGGAAAATTGCGATATCATGGGTGATGTCAATTTTATTTTTAAGGAAACAGACCCTACACGAGGCTCCTACCTCTCGTGCACAGTCAGGGGTTGAGCAGCACCCCCAAGCCTTAACATAAATAAACAAAATAAAAATACAAAGAGGGGGACATAAACCTTACCTCCGATCCTATGTTGGTTCATAAGTCGGCTAACCTATTAAGGTCAGCTAACTCATCCCCGATACAAAAGAGAGGCTAACTATAACTAGAAAGCAGTAAACCTATGAGAGGACTCCTCCCGGTACAAATCGACTAGGAAAGCATAAATGAGGGAGACTCTCCCCTTCCATGAGAAAAAAGGGAGTAACCTACACTATTCCTATTCAACTATGCTACGTATCAGACATAGTTAAATTGAAGAAGAAAAAAGTATATGAAACTTCTATCTCGTATGGGATGGGAAAATTCTTTTCATCTTTGCCCTTTTTAGTCTTGTCATACCAAGTAAGTCCAAGGAAATATGCAACAACATCAATATAAGGATGAGTAGTTAAGGAGGATGAAAGGATAGGAAGTAAATGGAGCTATAGCAGCCAATAACAAACCACACAACCAAACAAATCTGCAAACTACTGTAACTAGTACTATTAACTAGTAGTTGTTTCTTATGTGCCTGCACATAATAAGTAAAGGATCAAGGAGCTTCAGGAGTTTTGGGTTGCAAAGGGTCTACTTCAAGTGTTGCAGTGAGGGAATTAGCTTGAGTGGAGAGCTGATGTATTGGTGAAGTCCTAGCTTGTAAGGTTGCTGTCTCTATGTTGATGCCTTTTATTTGCCAAGGGGCCCCATCAGGTGTTGTACTTACACAAAAACCATCAAAGAAAAATGAACAGCCAACCAGACAGTAAAACCAGGATGGGCCTTGTGTAGCAGTCTTGGAGTTTCTATTTGATTTGATGGTTGTATCTTTGATGTCCTCCATGTAGTTGTTGTTAATGCATGTTGATGTACCACTCCAGCAACCTGCAACACTACAACAAACAAACAAAAGCAAGAAAGAACTTGCACAAGCTAGCAATAAGGAAAGGACCTCTAATAGTGTTTTGGAGCTTGTTTGCTTTTTCAAGGTCGCTCGCCTAACGTCTCCAATTATCCGATTGAGCTGAAACTCCTTGAGACTTGCAAAAACATGCTTTTCTTTTGTTCTGCAAGATTTTAAGGCTTTTTGCACAGGTTGGAACTTCCAAATAGCAAAATGCTCCCTTTTTAGGCTTAAGACAGCTGACTTTTTCAAGGACGCTCGCCTAACGTCTCCAATTATCCGTTTGAGATGAGACTTCTTGGGTCTTGGTCCTATAGTATTTGCTGCATTACTGCAAATTTTGGAGACCTTGGTGCTGGTCCACATGGTCCAAATCACCCTGCACATCATACCCTGCTGTATTTTAGTCATAGTCTGTTGCAGGTCCTTGGGTATCTCCATGTTACTTCCATAGTAGAGGGGGTTAAGATGCTTGTTGTTGCAAGTTACTCACAATAGGAGACCCTTCCTTATGATTTGGATCATCTTTTCAGAGTACCTGCACAAGATAGACAAACAAAAAGAGAAATCCCATTGCTGATTCCTGTGCTGCATCTCTACAGCATTCTTATGTTGTTGTTGCTGCATCTATGTAATGTAGTTGCTGCTGCTGTAGCATCTACATGTGATGTTGTTGATATGCTGGTGCAAGAACTTCAAACTCAGCTGCTGTAACTCCAACCCCAGGCTCAAAGTAGCATTAAACCTGCACAATGAGACACACAACAGAAAACAATAATAGAACCAGAGTTTTCTTTTTGATTGCTGTTGAATGGAGTTCCATGTGGTGGATGTTGTATTGCTGGTTTGGACAATTGTTGTTGTGGATTGTTGTATGCTATTGTATTGCTGGTTGACATTTTCCATGTCTGCAACTACCTGCATAAACAAAAGGACAAGAGAAGAGAAGATCGCTACTCTATCCCTTATCTCTAGTGGTATGGTAATTATTCTAGGAAAGCAGTAAACTAGGGAGACTCTCCCTTTTACAATGGTCCTGGATACCATTATATATATCAGCTAGTAGTAAAAAAGTGTGAATAAATGTACTTGAATGGAAATTAACACTAGAGCATGATTAGTGATATCCTTCAAGGTGGTTGGTGGATCTTCTTCATCTTTGTTCTCCTAAAGCTAGCCATGCCAGCTTTGTCCATTTTGTAATATCCTTTGGTCTCTCTTGGAAGTTGTTGAAAACTGTAGTAGTGTTGTGTATGGTCCTTCATGTGGCTTTCTTTTGAGAGTGTATCTGCAGGGAAATTAGCTTCCCTAAAGATATGTCTGTAGTGGAAGCTTTCCATCTTGCTAATCAATAACTGTAGCTCAGTGAGATAGGTGTGAATATTCCATGGTGGTTTTATCTCTTGTTTGAGCCACTTGATCAGTAGCTCAGAGTCTACTTCCAGGGCTACCCTACTATGGCCATGTTGTAGACACCATTGAATACCAATAAGAGTTGTTTGTACTTCAGCTTGGTTATTATAACCAAAGCCTAGTAGAGATGCAAAGGCATATATCAGCACTCCATTATGGTCCCTAAGAATGCCCCCTGCCCCTATCTTTCCTGGATTGTTAAGGGCACTCCCATATGTGTTGGGCTTGATCATTGTAGGCTGTGGTTTAGTCCAACATACTTTGGTTATTCTCAACTCATGTTGGCTTTTTTCAACCATGGTAACCAAATCTGCCCACTTACTTGGCAAATCAATATATGGATACACAGTAGTGATAAGCATATATAGATCTTTGAATATTGAGAATATTACTCTAGTAGCATTAGACTTCTTGCCTCCATACATGCATGCACATCTATTCTTCCATAGATTCCAGCACACAAAGATGGGGATGGCTTGCATTACTAACTTATGAAACTCATTGTTAGTTTTGATTATCCATCACCTCATCATGGGTGATGTCAAATGGATCTAGATCTTCAATGGTTGGTGAGATGAATCTTCTTTTTATAGAATACCTTTTTTCAGAGCCACGTTTGAACAAGATAACTTCTAATTAGGATTCAGTGTCTTCAGATGAATTGTAGCTATATAAGTCTCCTTTCATGTCATTCAATAATCAATAGAATTGGATCATCCTACAAGGAGATATGATTTTTCTTCTACAAATACTCCATTTTATCACAACACTAGGTCTTGTAAAAATTAATTAATTTGACCTACTTAGCCTCGAAATCTTAAGTTATGGTATTCACTAATGTCTTAGATAATATTGTTGGGGTTCTTCAAAAACTTGAATCACCTAATTTTTACCATCCTATTAAGAGTTATGCCCAAAATGAAGAAGCAATATCATTTTCGTTGAAAATTGGAACACCACATACAATATTTTAGGGGGTGTTGCAATATCTCTTTTTTGGAATTATTCATTCTCGTATGACGATGAAACTAGGAGACATCAAGCAAGAATACAATCAAGACATCAATTACTCAGAAACTCCAATACTCAAATGCTCAAACAACACATGCTCAAATAGTCAATGACTCAAACCAAGAATACTAAGGAATATTACCTTGAGCATCATTATCGAAAGGAACGAATAGATGGGGATATTTAACCTTCATGTCTTCTTCAGCTTCCCATATGGCTTCCTTAACAAACTGATTTCTCCACAAGACTATGATTGATGCATCCTCTTTGCCTCTAAGTTTGTGAACTTGACGATCAAGGATTTAGACAGGAATCTCCTCATAGGACAAACTATCTTTTACTCCAATACTCTCAATAGGGACAACTAATGAAGGATCTTCCAAACACTTCTTAGGCATCAAAATATGAAACACAGGATGAATAGTTGCTAACTTTAGTGGTAGCTCTAACTCATAGGCTATATAACCTACTCTCTTCATAATATGGTAAAGACTACTATATCGAGGGATTAACTTCCCCTTATTTCCAAATATCATCACACCCTTCATGGGTGAAACCTTTAAGTATACCCAATTATTCACCTCAAACTTCAAATCTCTTCTACAAACATCAATGTAGGATTTCTGGAGATTCTGAGCAGTCCTCAACCTCTCTTGGATGATCTTTACTTTCTCCATGGCTTGGTGAACTTAGTCTGGTCCAATCAACTCAACTTCACCAACTTCAAACCAACTAATTGGTGATCTGCATCTCCTTCCATAAAAGGCCTCATAAGGAGCCATCTGAATAATCAAATGGAAACTGTTATTGTAAGAAAAAACAATAAGGGGTAAGTGATCATTCCAATTATCTTTGAAATCAATGATACATGCTTTCAGCATGTCCTCCTAAGTCTGAATAGTACGCTCTGCCTGGCTATAATTTTGAGGATGGAACTCGGTGCTAAGGTTCACTCTCGAACCCAACCTTTTTTGAAAGGACTTCCAAAACTAAGCAGTGAACTGGGCTTCTCTATCTGAGATGATAGAAAGAGGGAATCCATGAAGTTTGACAATCTCTCGAATATACAGTCGGACATGGTCCTTTGCGGTGTGAGTAGTCTTAATGGGTAAGAAGTGGACTGATTTGGTCAACCTATCCACAATCACCCAAATCTAATTATGTTACCTGCGAGACCTTGATAAGCTTGTAACGAAGTCTATATTGATCATCTCCCATTTCCATTCTGGAATTTCTATATTCTGATTTACACCACATGACCCTTGGTGCTCAATCTGGACTGTTTGGTAATTTGGACATTTAAAGACATAGACTGCAATGTCCCTCTTCATACCACTCTACCAGTAGACTTTCCTCAAATCATGATACATCTTAGTAAACCCCGAATGGATAGAATACCTGGAGATACGAACCTCTACCATGATCCTATCTCCAATACCATCAACACTCAGAACACACAATCTGTCTTGGTACCTCAACAGATCATCACCCTCTTTGGCGAAGACCATCAAATTCTATTTATGTACAATTTATTTTAACTGAAGTAAATCAAGATCTTGATCTTTTTTTTCCTTCACCTCCGATACAAGAGATAATGTAGTCCCATTCTAAACCATGACTCTGCCTTCACTAGAGTTAACAAGTTGGACTTCCAATCGCGCAAGTCTATGCACTTCTTTTGACAACTCTTTATTTTCCTCTTCCACGTGGGTCATACTCCCTATGGATAACCTGCTAAGAGCATCGGCAACTACGTTTGCTTTACATGGGTTAGACAATGCTCATGTAATAATCCTTGAGCAACTCTAGGCATCTCCTCTACCTCAAGTTCCATTCTTTCGGACTAAATACATACTACAAGCTCTTGTGGAATATGAATACATCCACATGTACACCATAAAGATAGTGACGTCATATCTTAAGAGAAAATACCACAGCTTCCAACTCAAGGTCATGAGTAGGGTAGTTCCTCTCATAAGTCTTAAGCTATCTAGAAGCATAGTCCATTACCTTTCTGCATAAACACACATTCCAACCCAACTCTAGAAGCACCACAATAGATTATAAAACAATCCGTTCCCTCGGGTAGGGACAACACTGGAGCAGTAGTGAATTTAGCTTTCAACTCTTGAAAGCTTTTCTCACAAGTATCCGACCATTGAAACTTAACATTTTTCTGAGTAATCTTAGTCAATGGTGAGGATATGAATGGAAATCCCTCAACAAACCTCCTGTAGTAACCAGCCAAATCCAAGAAACTCCTTATGTCAATTGGACAGGTGGGTTTGGGCCAGTTCTTAATTGCCTCAATCTTTTAAGTATCAACTTGAATACCATCACCTAATATAATATGGACCAGGAATGCTATAGACACAAACTAAAATTCACACTTTAAAAACTTAGCATATAACTCCGTCTTCTTGAGAGTTTGAAGGACAATCCTAATGTGGTTAGCATGCTCACTCTCACTTCTAGAGTAGACCAAAATATCATCGATGAATACAATCACAAACGTATCTAGGTATGACTTAAATACTCGGCTTATGAGGTCCATAAAAGCTGCAGGAGTGTTCATCAATCCAAAAGACATAATAAGAAACTCAAAATGACCATAGTGGCTTCAAAAAGCCATCTCCGGGATGTCACATTCTATCACTTTCAACTAATGATATCACGATTTGAGTTCTATTTTAGAGAAGCATGTGGCACCCTGAAGTTGGTCAAGCAAATCATCTATCTTGGGAGGAGGATACTTGTTCTTTATGGTGGCCTTTTTTAGTTGCCAGTAATCAATGCACATTCTAAGGGACCCATCTTTCTTTTGCATGAATAGGACATGAGTGCCCTAGGGTGAGACACTTTGCCTAATAAATCCCTTATCTAGGAGATCTTTCAGCTATTCTTTCAACTCTTTCAATAAAGTAAGAGCCATCCTATACGAATCAATGGAGATAGGCTGTATATCAAGAAGGACATCAATCCCAAAGTCTATCTTTGTTAGGAGAGAAATACAAGTAGATATTCATGAAAGACTTCAGGAAACTCATTCACAATAGGAACTAACTCAAGTGATGGAGCCTCATCATTAATATTTTTGACTTAGACTATATGATAGATACATCCCTTGGAGATTAACTTTTTGGCCTTAAGGTAGGAAATAAATTTACCCCTAGGCACTATAGAACTCCCCTTCTATTTTAAGATAGTCTCATATGGAAATTAAAACTTGACAATCCGAGTTCTAGAATCAACTAAGGCATAACAAGCATAAAGCCAGTCCAAGCCAAGAATTATATCAAAATTAATCATGTCCAACTCAACTAAATCAGTCGTGGTATCCCTATGATAGATTGACATAGTACAATCTCTATAGACCCTCTCAACTAAAATAGACTCACTAATAGGAGTAGACACACTGAAAGGCTTAAGAAGACACTTAGAAAGATATCAAACTTATTGGCCAAGTAAAGACTCATAAAAGATAACGTCATACCTAGATACAGTGATGCATATATATCAAATGAAACTCGGAGCATACCAGTAACAATATCAGGTGCGTTTTATTGGTCTTAGTGAATACCCATAGCATACAGACGGTTTGTCTCTCCGCCTACACTTGAAGCGGTACCTCTATTTTGAAGGGATTTAGAAGAAGATTGAGCTCTACTACCTCTATCTCCTTATCTCTTCGAAGGATACTCATTCTGAAAGTGTCTTATCCGTCCACATCGGTAGCAAGCATTGGTGACCTCGCGACATACACCCAAATAGAGCTTTCCACATCTGGTACATGGTGGCTTTGCTGTAGAACCCTGAGCCATACTTCCTTGGGAGTGAGAGTCTTGAGCTTGGAAGTTTTGGTGAATCTATGACTTCTAATCATACATGATATTATGTGCAAGTGCACTCGCTGTTGAAGGTGCATAATTAAAAGACCTCTTCTGAAAGAAAGACTTGTTACCCTTCCCTTGCTTCTGCTCATTTTCATGCCCAGCAGACTTAGCCTTCTTTCTTAAGTGCCCCTCTCTATCTTTTTTTCTTTTTATCCTAAACCTACTGAGCATACACCATCAATCTAGAAAAATCCATGTCATAAATCATTAGCATTGCCTTACATTCTTTCTTTACATGTTTGCCCATGCTAGAGATAAATTTCCTCATCTTGGCCCTCATACCTAGAATCATCTATAGGTTATATTTGGACAAATGAATGAACTTCAAACTATACTTCTTCATAGTCATGCTCTCCTGCTTGAGGTTCACAAACTCCTCAACTATTGCTTCCCTTAGCTTCTTGAGAAAGAAGTGGTCAAGAAAGGCTCTTTCAAATTTATCCCAAACTGAAGGTACAGCATCCTCATCGCGACTCTGCTCCCACTTGTCATACCACACCTTCTTCACATCCTTGAGCTAGTAGGAAACCAACTCAACACACTCAACCTTAGTAGCATGCATTGCTTTCAAAATGTGCCACATCTCATCAATGAAAATTTGAAGATCCTCCTTAACTTTAGACCTTGTGAAAAATGGAGGGTTCATCTTCAGAAAATCTCTAATCTTTGTTATGGCATATGACTCTTGAGAGATAGATCTAGGAGTTGGTGAACTATGGTTACCCATCTGGACAACTACCAGTTGAGTGAGCATGGCAATAACTCCTCTGAATTGTACCTCCAAAGTAGGAATGGGCTGAACAATAGGTATTTGGGGAGCCTCAGTAGACCTTGCAGGTCGGTCTCTAATTCTCAGTGGGGGCATCTACTCAATGCTGGCACCGTTCTTCTGACTAGCTATACATTTAGGAGGCATGATCTGCAACGCACGAATTAGAAAGGAAGGTTTATATGGTTAAACTATATTTCATGAACTCAAATTGTGAAAGAAATGAGACAATTTCCTAATGTCTTATAGCCTCCTAATTATAAGTGTGGTGCACGATAAACTCATAAGCAAGACTCTACTAAATAAGACTTCATAGACACCCTAGGACTCTTAAATTTTGCGCTCTGATACAAAGTTTATCCCACCTCGAGAGGGTACCCTAGGCGTGGCCGGCCCTCCAAAACCATCTCTGATCTCTGAGAAAACCACTTGGTCTCATCATTCATCTGTTTATCAATGGAAGACATAAGTGAAAATAACAATACTTATGTGGGCTCTCCATCATCAATATCAAAGGAAATAAATAATTCTTAGGAGAAGTAGTTTCAATGGAAAATTACTCTAATTACATCATCAAACTTTTCTATGAAGCCTTTAAAACTATTAGACGGTATCAATGACATGTCCTTGGCTACCTTAAAATAAACATAATTTTCAATAATAAGGAAAGGATAAAGAGTTCCTTCGAATACAAAGACTCACCAAATAGTTCAAAAGTAATAATCTTCAATGATGCGCCTGTTGAGGATTTCTAACATCTGCATCTGCATCATAAAACAATGCAGGTCAAATAACGTCATTACATGAAATGTACAATTATGCAAAATAGTAAGAAAGTAAGGACAAATATCAAGATACTCCTATCCGGAAGATTTATCTCAGAACTCAATATCATCTCAACATCAATATGCAATGCATGCTTTAAAATAATAATAATAATAAGAAGAAAGACTTACTTAGTTGAGAGTTTCTCTAACCGACAACCATCACTTATGAGCTAATGATAATACAACGAAGCGATGTTGTTGCCACATCCATCCAATACCTTGTCATGCAAAGGAAATCACCATCTTGGATCCATTAATCAAAGTCCTCTTTTTAAGACTTAAGAGGCATAACCTCCATCCTACATTGGATACATAGTTTTGGGGTTTGAGTCAATTAAACTCTTACCCAACTCGGTGCTCAATACTACTTCCAAAATATGTGCTCATATTAGACTCATCATCTAGTCTTATTGAACTTTAATTTAAAACATCAAACCCATCTCAACGCATCATCATCATGATTACCTCTTCATCAATCATTACACTTTAAAAAATTATTTACATCTCATGAAAACATCTTGCTCAAAACATCATTTAACCCTAAGAATCAAATTCATTTAAACTCAATGCTTTTTTTCTTTTAAAACTCAATAAAATACATATATAGTATTAATTTAAATCACTCTTTTTATCAATGCATATTGAAAGCCAATATCTTTACTCAAAACACACATGAAGATCGCTCTCTCTCTAACATCTCACTAGAAAAAAAGCTCTCAAAGAAGACTAGTTTTAAGCTTATGGCTACCAGAGAACCGGATCCACCTCCGGACCTCCAAAAATTTCGTTCAAAAGACAGAATCGTAGGTATCGATGAGACGAATCCAACACAACAGGAATCGTCCCAATCGGACATTCGAAGCTTCGGGAATGTTGAAAAAACAGCAGCGATCACTGTTCAACATTCTGCCACTGATCAAGGAACCAATTCTAAGTCAACTTCTGTAATTTGTATTGAAAAACCATCAATTGGGGATGTTAGAACAGCATCCCAGCCACATCATATCAAAAATCCAAGGGATTTCTCCGTGGAAATTAAGAGAAATCTAGGCGCGACAGTGGGACGAAACTCCGGCGAAACGCCGGCCACTCGAACTACAAATTCGACGGCCTCCGATGTTATTCGAGGTGGCGCACCACCTGGGGTTGGTAGTGCACCCCCAGGCGCACCTCATACTAAAAGCCCAGCTCCAATGGGTGACGGCGTCGCCGGCGACACACTGTTGAACTCCGACGTTGACGTTCCGGCGACATTCGAGAGTCAAGACCAATGCCATCTTGTAGAGGAGAACAATACGAATACAACCATCCAAAAATCGCCGCCATATACAAAGCCAAACTCGTCGAATATCAATTTGAAGAATTCCGGCGGTGAAGTGATTTCCGAAAGTGGCGGCGTCGCCGCGTCTGGTGGCGAAAATACAAATTGTTCTGGGGGTTTGGTAGACGATCTTACAAGGAACACAATGAACCAAAAAGCCCCATCAGCAACAACACCTATCTCCTCCAATTTGGAAATTAGGGTTCCAATCCAAACTGCCGGAGGCGGCGCAGCGGCAAAGCTCCAATTCCAAAATTGGCAATGTCAACCTATTCATCTTGAAGAGAGGAGTCCAGAAACACAAAAAGCACCTTCAGGTATGGTCCCTATCAATTCGAATTTATCAATTAGGGTTGCCAATTTGAGTACTAACACTGGCAGCGGCGACACCGGAACTCCGGCGATCGGAAAAAATGTTTCTAGTTTGAATAATAATACGCACCAATATAGTATCCATCAAAAAAATTTAAATTCAAAAAAT
Organism: Solanum dulcamara; assembly: GCF_947179165.1. NCBI lineage: Eukaryota > Viridiplantae > Streptophyta > Magnoliopsida > Solanales > Solanaceae > Solanum > Solanum dulcamara. Next base: position 74,033,700 of record NC_077237.1, read on the forward strand.
GACTATCCTAACACACCAAATGCCAATACTAGAATTGAACCTAACGTAAAAATCACCGAAAACACTCATCCAGTGAACGCCCAAAGAAATTCTCAAGGTATTACTAACCCCCATATCAGTACGAACGTTTTAAACCAAGCGCCACAATTTTTAGACACCTCTAACTCAAATTCCAAATTTCCATCTTGTGATAATAGAGTCGAAAACAGTCTTTTAGTGCCCAAAAATGTTTCCCCAGATAATCGTAGCACCTTAACTAATCCTAAAAGTACCAAATACCCTCCCAGTTCAGACTTCCCTCCAATATCTTCTAATTTTCAAAAATACGACCCAAAAAACTCTAGAAATCCGGTAGTGACCCTAACCCCCAGTGCGCTACCTCCAAAGACCAAGCCCCCTATCAACCAACCGGTCACCACAAATCACCCTCCGCCCCCTATAGCAAAACAATCCATGGCCACACGGCTGAGAGCTACACAAACTGAGAATACTACCAAAATTGACCTTACAACCCCAAAAAGAGTAATGAAACAAGGCTGTCCTGCTATTATGTTTAAGAGAGAGGACTACATGATTAAAATGGCAGAATCATGTAAGTACACCCTCATAGGCAAGTTCTATAGCCCAATGCCCAAGATGGAGGTCATTCGAAAGAAATTCATTGCCCAAACAGAACTCCGAGGCAAGGTCAAGATTACGCATTTTAACTCTAGACATATATATATTGACCTGGATAACGAACACGATAGAGCTACTGTCTTAGATAGCAAGCGCATGTACATTGAAGGTGTCTTTATGAGATTTCAAGTTTGGACTCCTACCTTTGATCCAAACTATGAAACCCCCATTCTCCCTGTATGGGTCATACTCCCGGAGCTCCCATGGCATTGTTTCCACAAAGAATTTGTTACGATTTTGCTGGAGGACGTGGGACAAGTATTGCACTTAGACATGGCCTTCATGCAAAAGACGAGGGGTAGCGTAGCGAAAGTAAAAGTCCAAATGGACATCACCAAGCCTAGAATCCAAAGTGTGTGGATTGGCTTTGATGAAAATGATGACCCAAATGGGGAAGGTAGATGGCAGGATATCGAATATGAAGATATACCACTTTATTGTACTTATTGTAAACACCAGGGTCATACTCCTCTAGCCTGCCCAGTCAGCAGAAGAGATGCAGAACGCAATAAGGCCAAAAACAAGGAAGAAGAGCCAAAGAAAGATGAGTCGACAAAAAACACAGGTATGATCTCTTCTCCAACTGTTTTAACTAATGTTGTAAGTGTCAGACAACAGGTACCGATACAAGAAACAACCACCACAACTCAAGGAGGAAGAAACAAAATATAGGAACACTCAAATAATCAGAACAGGAATCAAGTCCCAAACAACCAATGGCAAACCCAAAAGAGAAGAAAATTCAAAGGGAAGACCCAAACCGTACAAAACACCCAAAAGATACAAGGTAACACTCAACAGGTATATAAACCCACTCAACTCAGAACTACAGGTATTGATGGTAATACTGTCACTACGACCAGCGCAATTCAAACCGTACAAAGCGAGCATCGATCAGGTATTGACTCAATGCTCCCAATCCCCCATGGCTCCCCCTGTAGTCTTAATGTATTGAATGTTTTAACTGTTGCTGCTGAAGTAGTTAATGGAGGTGAGGATGGTGGGTTTCAGGAGAAGCCAACTAACTTGCAGGAAGGGGTACCCAGAGGGGGGGTTATGTCTCATGTTTTGCATGAGAACAGTATGGTTGACCCTAGGAGTGACTCTAGAACTCCTGCTACCACTTCATATATTTTTTCCGCTGCTAAAATAAACGAAAAGAATGTGCAAAATAGGGCAACAGAGTTGCATGAACTGGGACCTGCAGTTTCTCCCATTTTCAATCTAGAAATGGGCAACATTACAACTCCTACTCAGCCTACAAATCTGCAAATCTTGGAAGAAGTTGCACCTGTTAACTCAAAGGAATCCTTGGAGGAAAGAGCAGATATTAGCTTGAAGGACAATGCAATGCATGTTGACAGAAGGGATGTTGATATGCAGCAGCAACAGGGGAGCTGTCAGGTCCCAACTCAAATGCACATGCTGCATTTTCAGGGAGAAGACTCAACCCCTGCAATTCATAACATAAATTTACCTACAATTAATCAGCCTAATGACCACACAAATAGGAATATTGACACTACCAGTCATAATACTCAGCTGGGATCTATGGCCAAGGATTTAGGGTCTGTAGCAAGCACTAGTGTCACAGGGTCTAATGAAAAAAAGAATAAACTGAGCAAAAGGAGAAGGGATGCATTAAAAAAAAGAGTAGAAGAAAGGAATTTGTCTCACGAGGAACAAATTCCTCTGGTAGTAGACAATGTGAAAGAACAACATCGTAACCTTGGATGCCAACAATTTGTGCTGGAGGATGACCAAGGGGGGATGGATATTACACCCTTGCAAACTCAGTACAACCACACACCTCCTCAACATCCTGCAAGCAGAACTGCAGAACAACACACACAATCTCTCCCCAAATGCACCCTCAATACTAATACTAATACTAATATAGAAGTCCCTCCTGACCTGGATGAATATGCAGTTATTGAGTCTGAAGATGAGGGTGACTATGAGGACCAACCCTTGAAGGATCTAGATGAGGAGGATGCTGCCAGTGAACACTTAAACAGACCCTTAGGTACATCTTACACAAATGAGTATGATGATGAGATTCAACGAATAGCTAACTCCCAAGGTTTGTCCCCTAGAGGAATTCATAGAACCAGTCACAGTAATAAACCCATCAGTCCAACTATTTCTGCTCGCACAAGCAGACCTCACACTAGGCTGTTCACTTCCAAAAACTCTCAATGATTAGTACACTATGCTGGAATGTGAGGGGTATTAATACCCAAGGAGCCATGGAAAGACTTAAATCTCTTAAGAGTATCCATCAAATTCCTATTATTGCCATCCTAGAGCCTTTTTCTGATAGCATTCAGATTCAGTACTTCAGAAATCAACTCAACATGGACCATGCTATTAGTAATCCAAATGGTAAGATTTGGCTTTTTTGGAACAAGGATGTAGACTGCAGGATATTGGAAAATGAGGAGCAGTTGATTACTTGTGAATTTAATCATGTAATGAATCCAAATCAGTTCATAGTTACCTTTGTATATGCAAAATGCAAAGATCATCTCAGAAGACCTCTGTGGGATAGCATGCTACAACAGTCAGCCACCTCCCTTCCATGGTGCACATTAGGTGATTTCAATGTTATCACAGACCCTCAAGAAAAGTTGGGAGGTGTCACTTACAATATGAAAAAGAGCCTTGAGTTCATCAGCATCATAGAAGCCTGTGGACTACAAGATCTTGGGTTTTGTGGTCAGAGATACACTTGGTCTAATCTAAGGGGTATAATGTTCAGAATCTGGAAGAGACTTGACAGAGGAATGGTCAACGATAAGTGGCTAGAGATGATGCCTCAGACTACCATTACTCATCTACCCTCTGTGGGTTCAGATCACTGCCCCTTACTGCTGGAGATGACTGATCAAAACCAACAACACACCAAATATTTCAAATTCCTTAACTGCTGGACAGAACAACCATCTTTCTTGGATACTGTTAGTAATTGCTGGAACAGGACCATGGAGGGTAATCCAATGTGGTGTTTCCATCAGAAAATGAAGAGGTTGGCAGCCACTCTTAGTACTTGGTCCAGATTGCAATTTGGTGATATATATGCCAAAGTTAAAGAATATGAAGACAAGACTAGACATGCAGAGGAAGAGCTAATCTCTAGTAATTCTGAAGAGAACAGAACAAAGCTCCATGCCATCAATGCAGAGTATATAAAATACCTGAAACTGGAGGAATCCATGCTAAAGCAAAAAACTCAGTTGCATTGGTTCAAAGAGGGTGATGTGAATTCCAAGTATTTTCATGCCTTGATAAGAGGAAGGAGGAGGAAATTATACATCCATAAGATCCAGAATGAGGATGATAATTGGGTACAAGGTGAAGAAAACATAGCCAAAGCTGCATGTGAACACTTCCAAGCCATTTTCACTGGTGAGGAGACACAAATTCAGGAGCATACCCTCCAATGTATTCCCAGGATGGTCACTGATGAGCATAACAGAAACCTGAAAGCTATCCCTACAATGGAGGAGTTGAGAACTGTAGTGTTTTTAATGAATCCCAATTCAGCTGCTGGACCTGATGGAATGAATGGCAAGTTCTTCCAAGCATGTTGGAACATCATAAAAGAGGACCTCCTTAAAGTGATTCTATCTTTCTTCTGTGGACAAGCTATGCCTAAATACTTTACTCACTCTTGTTTGGTGCTGCTCCCAAAAGTACACCATCCTAACAAGCTCTCTGAGTATAGACCAATTAGCCTTAGCAACTTCACAAACAAAATCATCTCCAAACTCATTTCCCTTAGACTGGCACCTATCCTACCCAACCTCATTTCCCTTAACCAATCTGGATTTGTCCAAGGCAGGAACATTTCTGAAAATATTATGCTAGCCCAAGAGATTATACACCAGATCAAGAAGCCAAATGTAGGAGGCAATGTAGTTATCAAACTTGACATGGCTAAAGCCTATGATAGGGTATCTTGGGCCTATACTTGTCTAGTTTTGAGGAAAATGGGATTTGAAGAAGGTTTCATTGATATGGTATGGAGAATTATGGCTGATAATTGGTATTCCATCATTATTAATGGTTCAAGGCATGGATTCTTTCATTCCACAAGAGGCCTTAAGCAAGGGGATCCATTATCACCAGCTTTGTTTATCATAGGTGCTGAAGTCCTCTCCAGGCTCATGAACAACCTTCATCAACACCCCCAATATCATGGTTTCCTGATGGCTAAAAAGGGCCCTCAAATTAATCATCTCAGTTTTGCAGATGACATCATCATATTCTCATCTGGAAGATCTCATACCTTGAAGCTTATCATGGAAACACTACATACCTATGAGCATGCTTCAGGCCAATTGATCAACAGAGACAAGAGTAACTTCATGGTACCCTCAAATGCCTTCAACTCTACTGTTAGAAGAATCAAGAAAGTTACAGGCTTCAAGCAAAAGAACAGCCCTATCACATATCTGGGGTGTCCTCTTTACATTGGTAGACAGAGGATCATCTATTATTCTGAGCTTATAGCTAAAGTTGTGGCTAGGATAGCTGGATGGCAGGCAAAATTAATTAGTTATGGAGGAAGAGTTACTTTGATTAAGCATGTCATCCAAGCACTTCCTATTCACTTGTTATCTGCTAGTTCCCCTCCTGCAACCACTATCAAGCAAATTCAAAGCATCACAGCCAATTTCTTCTGGGGGTGGAAGAATGAAAGGAGGAAATATCATTGGTCTTCTTGGAAGAATCTGAGTTATCCCTATGAAGAGGGTGGTATTGGAGTGAGACTAATATCAGATGTTGCCAAGTCTTTCCAATACAAACAATGGTGGATATTCAGAACTAAGAATTCCTTATGGAGTGAGTTCCTCAAAGCTAAGTACTGTCAGAGGTCAAATCCTATAACCAAAAAATGGCACACAGGACAGTCTCTGATATGGAAGCACCTCATGAAGAACAAGCACAATGTTGAGCCTCATATCCAATGGCAGATACAGTCTGGTTCTTGCCTCTTTTGGTGGGATAATTGGTTGGGAGTTGGCCCCTTAGCTAATTTCAGGTCAGCCAGTAGTAGACAGAACAATACTAAGGTGTCTTCTTTCATGATTAATGGTCAATGGAATGCAGAACTGGTCTCTCAGAAAGCACCTCCTCAGTTTGTACCTAGCATCCTGGCAAGTAACATCAACTATCAGCCCCACAAACTTGATCAGGCCTCTTGGAAGCCTAATAGCAGTGGGGAATTTAGTTGTTCTTCTGCCTGGGAACTTATCAGGGACAAAAGGAGTAAGACAAGAATTAACTCTCAAACATGGCACAAACACATTCCTTTTAAGTGTTCCTTCCTACTCTGGAGAGCACTTAGAGGGAAACTACCTACTAATGAAAAACTTATCAGCTTTGGAGAAGCCCCAGCCCAATGTTACTGTTGCCATAGAGCTGGTTTGGATACCATTGACCATATATTTGTTTCTGGAAACTTTGCCAGGAAGGTTTGGAGTGTATTTTCTGATTCTTTGGGTATTAGTAAAGAATACACACCCCTTAGAAACCTGATGATGAGGTGGTGGTCCAGTAATTACAGTAATGAGGTCCATAAACTTATCCTACAAGCAACTCCAATCTTCATATGTTGGAACCTATGGAAAAATAGATGTGCCATCAAATATGGAGGGAAGCAGTCCAATATTACAAGAGTGATCTACTCAGTCTTCAAGGATAACTTCAACCTTCTAAGCACTACCTACTCCTATATCAGCTGGCCAAATAGATGGAAGGAACTGGTCCTTCTTGTGGAAAAATGTACTAATGAAGTTAATGTTAGTACTGTCTACTGGAGGAAACCTTCAGCTCACATGGTGAAGCTGAACACTGATGGTAGTGCACTTCACAACCCTGGAAAAATAGGAGGGGGAGGATTGCTAAGGAACAATCAAGGAGATCTTCTCTTTGCTTTCTCAACCCCTTTTGGAGAAGGTACAAACAACCAATCTGAAATATTGGCAGCCATTTTTGGTTTGACTTGGTGTCTCCAATTAGGATATACTAAAGTGATCCTTGAAGTGGACTCTGAGCTAGTAATCATATGGATAAAACACCTAGCTCAACCACCATGGACTGTCAGAACACAACTCCAACAACTGCAGGACATCAGTCATCAATTCCAGGTTTTCAAATGCAACCACACTTACAGAGAAGCCAATTTTACAGCTGATGTTTTGTCCAAACATAGCCACAAATGCACTACTCCACAGATATATCTCAATAAACAAGAGCTTCCCAAAGAGGCAAGAGCTTACTTTGAGCTTGACAAACTGGAAATGGCCAACTTCAGAAGAAGAAGGCTTAAGAGAATCAAGAAGCCACCATGACCTTGTCAGCCTCCTTGGTCCAACTTACTATTCAAATTACTTATTGCTATGCATAGTAATAATCAATTTGAAGGTTCTATAGTTAGGACCATGGTAAAAGGGAATACCTCCCTTGGCTTATGCCTTCTTAAAATAACCAATCTTATTTTACAGGTTAGGATTAGAATAGAACCTTTCTTCTTTGTCTTTCTCCTTTTTGGCCTTGTAGGTATAAATACACAGGCACCATATCATCCAACTAGTGGAGGGCCAGTCAGGTGTATACTGGAAATTTACCACAGCTGTTCCAAGGTTGGACTTGCCTTAGAGACTCAGCAGTCATACAACACCTGCACAAACAAGCAATTCAACAACAACAACAAAGGTCAGGCACTCAGAATTCCTGCACATGCCACAACTGCAACAACAAACAAAAGCACCATGCAACATCAAAAGGAATCCATATTGCACAGGATCACAGCAAATATAATAGGGGCAAAGCCCAAGAAGTCTCAGCTCAAACGGATAATTGGAGACGTTAGTCGAGCGACCTTGAAAAAGTCAACCGACTTAAGTCCCCAAATGGAGCACTTCACAACTTGGAGCTTCCAACTTGTCCAAATGACCTCCAAACTTTGCAGGGATACAGAAAATACTATATTTGCACAACCAAAGAAGTTTCATCTCCAACGGATAATTGGAGACGTTAGTCGAGCGACCTTGAAAATGTTAGTCGACTTAAGCCTCCCAATGGTGCACTTCACAATTTGGAGCTTCTATCTTGTCCAAAAGACCTCCAAATTTTGCAGGAACACAGCAAATATGGTAATTGCAAAGCATAAGAATTTTCACCTCAATCGGATAATTGGAGACGTTAGTCGAGCGACTTTGAAAAAATTAACCGATTTAAAGCTAACTAGCTCCAAAGAACTGTTTGAGGTCTTTTCTTTTCTTTGCTTTGTCTTTGTTTTTGTATGTAGGTGCAGGTACCCTAAGGAGCTGATCATGAGTAATGATCTCCTCCTGAAGATAGCTTGCAACAACATACAACTGAACAATTCCACTAGCTGGCTACAGGTTTGCAGCAGCCTATATTTCCCCCACATTTGTGTGGGTCTTTGGCTACTTGTTTGTACAGGTCCACAGATATCCAAACAAAGGGAGACAAATGCTATACATGCAAGAGACTCACCAGCCCCCAACAACAATTCAAACATGCCAGATTCCACCCTTTATTACTTGCATCAGCCCAATTATATCCAAGATACTTGGAATTCCTTGTGTGGTTATTTCTTGGTGTGCAGGCACATAATACATCAGAAATGGAACATTCCAAACTGCAAGGCACCATCTCTTAAACACCAGAGCTACATCCCCTACAGCAATATACAACAGAACATGGTGATAACCAAGAACCTACAGCAGACTATGACCAAAATACAGCAGGGTCAGATGTGCAGGGTGTTTTGCAACCTGAGGACCTACACCAAGGCATCCAAACTTTGTGGGAGTGCAGTATATATTATTTTGACAAGGTCCAAGAAGTTTCAACACAAACGGACAATTGGAGACGTTAGGCGAGCGACCTTGAAAAAGTCAGCTGCCTTAGGCCTAAAGAGGGTGCCTTTTTTCCAGCTTGTGCAAAAAGCTTCCAAATCTTGCAGAACTAAAGAAAGGGCTGTTTGTGTATACCCCAAGAAGTTTCAACTCAATCGGATAATTGGAGACGTTAGTCGAGCGACGTTGAAACCCAAAGCTCTCTTGGAGGTCCTTTCCTATTTGCTAGCTGGTGCAAGTTCCTTTTTGCCTTTGGTTGTTTGTTGTATTTTTTTGTGCAGGTACAACAACTGCTGGGGAACCTGGGCAAATGAAATGCATCAACATAGAGACTACAGCATTCCAAGAGAGGACCTCACCAACACACCAGCCCTACACCCATACATATTCCATCCCTACAACACCTGCAGCAGCCCCATTGCATCCCAAAAATCTTGAACCTCCTTGCTTTCTTAATTGTTATGTGCAGGCACATAAGATACCTTCAAAGGAGCTGCTCATCTCTCCATTGGAGGCAATAAGAAGCAGCCTACAGGTTTGTAACAACCCCCACTACTGCAAGGGCCTTTCCTAATCACACTTGTTTGGTTCCTTGTTTGCTTGTCTATGCAGGTAAACAAAGTCACAGACAAAGGGACATAACAGCCACTACTGCAAGGGCCTTTCCTAATCCCACCAACTATCCATGCATACCTGCTGTATTCATCCAACACCTGCAGCAGCCCCCTTTCATCCAAGTCCTTTGGGACTCCTTGACTGCTCTCATTGATGAGAAGACAAGAAGATGGAGCTCCAACAAACACAACTCTCTGTTTGTTTACTTGCTGCTATGCAGGCACATTGAACAGCAACAATGGCCCCCTTCCAAAGTCCAAGGCACCTTCAGTCAAACATCTAAGCCAAGGCTGCATTAGAACTCTTGCTTGGCTTATTTGTGGATATGCAGGTACCCCCCGGATCAGTAGACAACACTGGAACCATCCAACCAGCTGTTCAAGTCAGGGCTGCACCACATACAAAATGCATATTACACCTATTCTGTCCCTCAGCTTCCTTAACTACAATCCCAAGCAAGCTGGCTGCTATGGCTACATTTACTTCCTATCATTTCATCCCTCTTAGCTACGATTGTTGTTGCTGCAACTTTCCTTGGACCTACTTGGTACGACATGCCTAAAAAGAGCAAAGATGAAAAGAATTTCCCCAACCCATGCGAGATAGAAGGTTCGTATACTTGTTCTTTCTCAATGTAGCTATGCCTGAGTCGTAGCATAATTGAATAGGACTAGTGTAGGCTACTTTCTTGTATTCTCATGGAAGGGGAGAGTCTCCCTCATTTATGCTTTCTTAGTTGATTTGTACCGAGAGGAGTCCTCTCACAGGTTTAATGCTTTCTAGTTATAGTTAGTCTCTTTTTTGTATCGGGGATGAGTTAGCCGACCTTAATAGGTTAGCCGACTTATGAACCACCATAGGATCGGAGGTAAGGTTTATGTCCCCCTCCTTGTATTTTATTTTGATTATTTATGTTAAGGCTTGGGGGTGTTGCTCAACCCCTGACTGTGCACGAGAGGTGGGAGCCTCGTGTAGGGTCTGTTCCCATTAAAATTTAAAAAAAAAAAAAAAAAAAAAAAAAACACACATGAAAAATAAATTATATAATCATGAACATCAAATCAATTAGGGTTCATGAAAAAGTAACCATGAACAATAATTTCAATAATATAAGAGATAATAATAATAATAATCTCAATACATAAATATATCTAACTCAATATAAGAGGAATTAACTCATTTAGAATCCAAAAAAAGGGTAAACCTCAAATATAACTCAATTATGATGAATTTAAATATTGGCCGCATGAATGAATTCAATCCAATACTATGAATAATCTTACATTCCTAGAATTCGAAGCTTTACTCAGAATCAAAAAACTCAATAAACACTCTTGAACCCTAGCTTTTTCTCCTCATCGAAGTGTTTTGTGTAATTCTCGGAGTATTGAATCATCAAAATAGTATTTCTACACTATTAAACACTGAAACTATATTTGAGAATGAGTAAAGAAATGCATCGAGAGAAGAGTTGTTTGAAAAATCTTGATGAACAAAGTGAGGAAATAAGGTGAGTATTTATAGGTGCTAAGGAGATACCTAACAATAAATAAATAATTATATAGATTATTATTAAAAATTTAATGGAGGATTGTGATATCATGGGTGATGTCAAATGGAGGACTATTGATGTCACGGATGATGTTAAATGGATCTAGATCTTCCATGGTTGGTGTGATGGATCTTCTTTTTATGGAATACCTTTGTTTGGGGCTAGTTTGAATAAGATAAATTCCTAAATAAAATTTGGTGTCTTCATATGAATTGTAGGCCTAGAAGTCTCCTTTCATGTCATTTAAAAATCAACAAAATTGGATCATCCTACTATGAGATATGATTTTTCTTCTACAAATACTTTATTTCAACACAACACCAGGTCTTGCACAATTAATTTATTTGACCTACTTAGCCTCTAAATCGTAAGCTATGGAATTCATGTTGAGATTATTCAGCAACTTGAATCACCTAATTTGGACCATCCTATGAAGGGTTATGCCCAAAATACAAAAGCAGTATCATTTTTGTCGAGAATTGAAACACCATATAAGACGTTATAGGGGGTGTTATACCAGGTTAGTTTCTTTTCCTTACTTGTATGGTATGACTAGATGTACTATTTAGACTGTGTGTACCTTGATTGTATGCTGGTGATAGCATGCTTGCATTGATTGAGCATATTTACTAGTTTTGTGGTACGATTTTAGATTCTTTATAAATTTTCACTACCATTTTAAGAGGACATTCTCACATTTTTAATACTTTTAAACTAGTTTTTAATGGGAGTTATACCACCTAGACTACTTTGATAAAATAGTTTGACGTTTATGAGGTGTTGATGACATTCTTCTTTTTATACTGATAGTTCAGAGGCATCGAGGATGCGCTCAATTTCTATTGATATCCAGCACAGCATCTCCCTTTCTATACTATGGCTACATCCGAGATTTCTGTAACCTGTACTTGATTATTCCGCACGACGTCGCCCTTTACTACACCAGCTTAGCCTCTCACCCTTCGGTACCACTACAAAGATACTATATGTCTATGTAAGATATGGTTTGGGCTCAGGCAGTGTATACGGACTTTTCGTATCCATTATGGGCCTTTCTGGCTAGTACACCATTGAACTGGATGAAAGAGCCACATAGGTCCCATTTAGTAGGATGAGGGCCGAAGAAGGTCTATACACTTCTTGTTGATCTCTAAGAGCCACCGATGATGTTACTAATTTTTACTACAACTTGCATTCATTAGCATCTCCTATCACTAATATATTTATATGGTATGGTCCCTTGGTTTTATGGGGACCGGGGGTATGTTTGTCATTATTTGTACCTCTTGGTGGTATGGGCGTCCGATCAGCTATTATCTAATTATATATGTACTTATCTCTTATCATATTTGTTGTTAGTTTTCAGGGTGTCTTAGTCAGGGTTGTTGTGGGTAGCGCCTGTAGTTCAATTAGTTTAGTCCTTAGATGGCTTTGTGTTTAGCAATAGCAGTCAGTGCTCCCTTCCTTTATTTATTGGCTCTTTTAGTGTAAATAAGTTGTGGCTTGCACGTACATGTGAGTTCTTTGACTCTATCTCCTTTATTTATATATATATATACAACAACAACAACAATGACCCAGTGAAATCTCATAATGTGAGGTCTGGAGAGGGTAAAGTATACATAGACCTGACTCCTACCAAGGTAGGATGGCTATTTCCGAAAGACCCACGGCTCAGTAAAATCAAAATAGGGGTCATATAAGCATGAGAAGTTCAAAGCGATATAAAAAAACAAGTAACAAAAGCAACCCAGATAAGATATAGCAGTCAAAGTAATGAAAGTAATAAATAATAATAGATATCAGACCACAGGGAATTATAATGCACTAATACGCCTACTAATAAGGAAGAATAACAAGACTATGAACTAGTTTTCTACCCTAATGTGGGTCCTCCACACCCTCCTATCTAAGGTCATGTCCTCAGTAAGTTATAATTGTGCTATGTCCTGTCTAATCACCTCTCCCTAATATTTCTTCATCCTACCCCTACCTCTTTTGAAACCATCCATGGCTAACCTCTCATACCTCTGCACTGGGGTATCTGTGTCTCTCCTCTTCATATGCCCAAACCATCTCAGTCGCATTTACCATATCTTGTGTTCTATCGAGGCTACTCCTACCTTATCTCGAATAGCCTTATTTTTAATCCTATCACTTCTGGTATGCCCACACATCCATCTCAACATTCTCATTTCAGTAACTTTCATCTTTTGAATATAAGATATCTTAACTGGCCAATACTCCTCCCCATATAATATAGCCGGTCTAACTACCACTTTATAGAACTTGACCTTAAGTTGTGGAGGCACCTTCTTGTCACATAGCACACCGAAAGCGAGCCTCCATTTCATCCACCCTAGCCTAATATATATATATATATATATTCTAGCTCTTTTCTATTATTTCCTTCCTTATCTTGTATAAGATCTTATTTGATTACTTGTCCTATATTTACCTTATTACATGTGATTTATACTTATTTTCTGTGGAGCTCAGTAGGTCTATGCTTACTGAGTACCATTCATTTAGCACTCATACTACACTTCTGCACTTTTTTGATCATAGTTTGGATTATCGTCGTTGATTTGGATTGGTGCGGAGAAGCATTGATTCGGAGACGTGGTGAGCTTCTAGCATTTTAAGTTGCTGATTTTCATATATTTTGGATTAGGTCTACTCTTTACCAACTTTCAAAGACTACCCATACTTAGATTTGCTTTTGTAAAAGCTTTGTACTCATATTTTAATTTAGATGCTTGATTACCGACTGATGCCTGGTCTTGGGGTGGTTTCTTGTGTTTTATTTTAGTTGTTCTTTTAATTTTCATTGCTATTACTTTCTATTTTATTTGTTTATGTTCCTCTTGGTAGCCCGTTGCCTCTAGTTCTAGGCTAAGGGTTAAGGGTTAGGCTTACCTTTTAGGTGGGTGTTAGCAAGTTCTATTATGACTTGACAAATTAGGTCATAACAAGTTGGTATCAAAGATTTAGGTTGACCAACATCGTTGGTAAAAGGGCAATGCCTGGTAGAGTCTTGCGGATCCATGCGGAGACGTCCGTATCATATCTTTGGGAGGCTATAGGACTTTTCTAGGAAATTTTGCTCTTGACTCCTTATCATGTGATCTTGCTTTGAATAACGTGTAACACTAATCCCTTAGAATCCATTCTTTTTTAGATGGATAGCATAAGGTTTCCAGTGGACCTGGTTGGATCGTCAGTAGGATCTATCAAGGTTTTGATAGATAGTTTTGAGGCCAGAGATGGGTTGGTGGTTCCCCGATAGGGTTTATCCTCAGTATCAGCATATGTTATGGAATTTCTTGATTGGGCTTGGCATAACCCCACATCATCCCCTATGAATCAAGATATGAGTCGAGAATTCTTTAGAGGATTGTATTTTCCACTCTATTTGGAATCTGAGCATTTGATAGCAACTGGATCTACCTTTCCCCAGATTATCTGTCGTGTAAGTGAAGTGGAGTAGGCATGCTTGGGGCATACAAAGATAGTGGCAAAAGGTCTTGCCATCAGCATAGTTGTAACAATATCCCACTTCAGTTTGAGTATCAGTTCAACGATAGTCATCTCCTTTCTCGACCCATCAGTCTTATGAAGGTAGCACCTCAGGTTCCGAGAGGTTTTAAGTTAGGTCATAGAGCTTACAATGGATAGAGTTCCAGTCAGACTTCTCAAGGTGAGAAAATTAGGCCTTCGGGTGTTGGAGCTCATCCTAATTCAACTGGGTCCTATTATCTAGTTGTTATGGGTAATGCTTACTATGAGTGTAGAGAGGAGGGCCAGTTTGTTAGAGAGCATTGTAGGAACCCATTGTAGTCAGCTAGGGGTAGATCTTTGGGTGTTAGAGATGGACCACAGTTTATTAGGGGCTGCCAGAGTAGTTTTCCATGTTCTTCAAGCCGAGCTTTAGACTTTAGAGGGTGCTATGATTGTGGGGTATTTGACCATTAGTCCTGGAGTTCCCCAGGCGAGAGTTGATATTTCAAAAATTTCAGACTCCTCCTACCTACTAGGCTAGAGCAGTTCGACCTTGTCGCAGCTGTGGAGAGCTTGGTCATCGATCCAGAGATTGTCCCACTGTGGGACTCATATGTAATTTTCATAGCTAGATCCCACTCATGGGTTTAGGTCACCTCCGGTTAGAGGTAGTGCTCATAGTGTTACTAGTGGTACTTCAGGTATTTAGGTCGAGGTCGGTCATGATCTGTTCTCTAGTTTCATAGGTCGACCAGAGGTCGAGGATCCAGGTATTAATTATAGTTACTTGATTTCTTTGTTGAATGGCTTTTCTCACCATTTTGATAAACTAGATTTACTTTGATTAGTAATCCTCCTATGCCATTCTAGTTTTCTTGGCTTAGACAACTATCTCTATTGCAGTTGAAAGGTTGGTTGTCGAAGTAGTATGTGATGTAAGTGTAGCATCTTTAGAGTTGCACTAGATTCTGCTTGTCGATTCCTCTCTATGCCTTATTGGCATTTTTAGTCCTTAGGAAATGGAGTTGAGGTTTATTCTCTTTTACCAACCTAGTTGGTTTTTTTATGCACATCTTGGTGTTTTAGATTTAATGGTAGCTGGGAGAAGTGTAACAATTGGAGTTGTGAGAAAGGTGGTGTAACACTCGATGGTGTAGTGGTAATCCTAATTAGCCATCCCTTCCCTTCCACCTTAGTTTTATTCTCAGCTGTGTTGCGGTACTTTATTCGTTCAATCTTTTGAAATCCTACCTATTGCGAGTTTTGGTGCCGATTTTGGCTAGTTGGAATTTAGAAAGTATGATATCTTGTTGCATCATGTTGTTGTTGTGGTTGGTTCCTTGTTGTTGGGTTGATAGCTCTTGAGGTTCAGGTTGTGTTCCAAAGCCAAAATAGTGGTGTCCCTTGACGGGTAGATGTAACCTTTTATTGGAGAATTAAAAGTTCTTTAGAAGGTTCATCTGCATGATGGGATCAACATAAATCGTAGAAGGTGAGACTTTGAATTTGTTTAGGAGGAAAGGATTGCTTTTGGAATATTCGGTAGTTTGCAGTGTTTGTGAGTGGGAGTAGATGCTCTTGGACCATTACCGATTGGTTGTCCATGTTTGTGCGCCGCCTATCGGCTTGGTTTTCCTTTGACTAGGATGGTTGGATCAGACTTAAAGCGATAGAGTAATTTGTGGGCGCATTATGCCAGTTTTCATAAGTTCCTATGGTAAAGTAAGTCACTAGTGCTGGGCTCAGTGCGGCCTTGTAATTTGCGAGATAAATTTCCTTTGTAGTGGAGTATTCAGTTTTAGAAGATTGTGTTTTTAGCTTGAATTATGGGTTTTGAAGTTGAGATTGGAATTTTTGACTTTTCCCCGAGTTGTCTCCTTGTTTCGGTTGTTGTCATCCCCCAATATTTAGATAGATTATGTAACTCCTTCAAGGTTGGTGTTGTGTGATTGCGTAGGAAAGTTTTAGATGATGTTAGTAGTTTTTAGGATAAGCAAGGACTAGTAGAACGCCCTTGGTGGCTAGAAAAAGAAGGATTTGGAAGCCTAATTCAAGTATTTTGAATTATGAGTTGAGTTGGTTTTTCCATGGTCCTTTGTTTCTCATTTCGGTGGGGTATTGGTTTTTCTCAGATGAATTTGGTGTTTTCGATCAAGTTTGGGCTAATTGAGTGAGAGTTGGAGTCCAAAAGGGATTTGGAGGAGTTTTGAAAGATTGAATGGAATTTGATGATATTCCTCTCAGAACTAGTTTTGTGATGGCGTTGTTCGATTTGAGAGAGTGTCCAAGGGTATGGCAGAGTGTGCGAATCGGTACACTCTTATTTTCTACATTTTCTAATCTTCCCAATGTTTAGAGCTTTCTTGTAGCAACCCCAAGTCATTTATGAATTGTTGGCACTGACAACTCGGTCTCCTGGTTATTTATTTAGGTTTTATGTCTGTTTTCCTATTTTGGAGATCTTGGAGTTTGAATGATTGACTTTTGTCAAAACTCCAAGAATACAATCTCAGAACTAATTCGTAGGGTTCCATCAGCTCTGGAATGGTAAAATTAGGCTGTAGTATGGTCGACACGAGCATCAAGTCATTTGGTACGAGTTTGAGGTCATTTGGTACTTTAGCCTTTGAAATTTAGCTCAAGGTTGACTTTGGTCAACATTCTTAGAAAATGTGCTCGGATCAAAATTCTGTCAGCACAATTAACTCTGGAATATCGAGTTTGGTCTAGAATGACCTTTCATGTGATTCTCGAGGCTTTCGGTCTCATTTCAAGCTTTTTTGTAGATTTTGGCTCAAAATTGTGCTTGGGTATGGGATCTACTTTTTTATCGAGATGAACTAGGATGAAAATTTTAAGTGCACCATTGAGTCCGGAACGTCGAATTTAGTGGGATAGCTTATCTGATTTGTTTTATCCGTGTTCCAAAAGAACCCCAAGGGTCTATTCGGAGACTTTGAAAAATAGAAAAATCTATTTTTTTGGTACAGACCTTCAGTGAACAGAAAATGAGTTTTTAGTGACCAGAGTTTTACTTTTTGTGACCAAACCTACTTTTATTTAAAGCCAAAAATCAGCATTCAACCTTCATTTTCAAAACATGATTTCTTGAGCATTTCAAGTCCAAACTGAATGATTCAAAAGGATATATTTCATGGTTTTTTGATGAGAATGCATTGGTGTTATCGGAAAGTGATGGGAAAGCTTTGTTTGAGGTGTTTTATTGGTTTTAGGAGCTGCCCTCCTTTTGACTCTTCTCTAGAGGTTTTGATTTCTCTAGCTATAAAGCTCCAATTGAGGTGATTCAAAGTGATGGTTGTTCATGTGGATTGTGGATTCTCTGTAGAGTGTTTGGAGAAGTGTGCATATCGATATTTGGAGGTAATTTCTTCCCCAAATGGGCTACCCAAGCTTGGAGTTTAGCTTTAATGGTGAAATTAATACATGGGATGTTTCCTTCATTTTTGAGCGTCCAATACATCTAGTCATACCATACTATCAAGGCAAAGGAACTACCCTGGTCTAATCGCTCCGGAGGATCTTGAGCTCCTTGCATAGTTTCGTTTTGTCTTTGTATTTTGATTGTTGGTAGTCATGGGCTTGTCATTGTCACCTTCCAGACTTTGGTAGAGGCTTCATAGACTAGAGTGTGGGGAGGTTGAACGGTTATTTTGAGGAGTCCTATTATACTTATTTTGTTGAGTTAAACATGTTTGGCCTTCGGCCCCCATATTATAATTAGCATGTTATAATTGAGCCTTCCTTTGAGCGTATATGATTGAATGACGGAATGATTGAGTTAGGTGGTTCGCTTGAAGGTCAGAAATGGCTTTCAAGTGCCGGTCACGTCTAGGGTACCCTCCCGGGGCGTGATACTTGATGCCTCTAAACTGTCAGTATAAAAAAGAGATCATCCTCGATGCCTCGTAAACCTCAAACCATTTTATCAAAGTACTCTAGGTGGTACGACACCCATTAAAAACTAGTTTAAAAGTAGTAAAAATGTGAGAATGTCCTCTCAAAACAGTATTTAAAATCCATAAAGAATCCAATATCGTACCATAAAATGAGTAAATATGCTCAATCAATGCAATCATGCCATCACCAGCATACAATCAAGGAGTTGATTTATCTCAAATGTACATTTTTATGTAGTCGAATTTGGGATTCTTGATGTAGGTTCCACAATTCTATTTTAGACCTAATTTTGGGTCTATCTCTGAAAAATGCAATTTTGGTGTCGGAACGTTCGTATTGATGTCGTGATTATTATTTTGTCAGCGCGGCAACATTTTTTGGTGATTTAGAAGTGAAAAGATTAAATTGAAGAATTTAGAGCACACGTTATTGGCTTCGAGGTAGGCTACAGTCTCCCACTCTGGGTGAGCTTTAGTAGATATTATTTAGTATATATTCCATGTGATTTAGGTTTGTATCTGCCGAAGTTTAGGACCTTTCTCCTTTGATTCCATTTTCTTGACTCCGAGTGAGACTTAGACTAGTGTAGTGTCTTGAAATTCTTATCTCAGGCCTATGGCTTTTCTTGCGTATTGGGATTGGTGAGATTATCCATATTAGGATCGGTATTGATGGACTTAGGCTAGGTTTGAGCGTTAGATGCTTTAGCTTGTGTTTCAATTCCCTTATAGCTAGACATAGTTTCCAGTAGGGCTCATGATGATTGGTGTAACTTAGTGCTAGTGTCGGAGACCTCTGTGGCTTATCTTAGATGTAGGATTGGCTTTGTTATGCTCATTGGGGGCTGAGATGGCATATTTTGATGTAAGACATCGATCCTAGAGATATTTTTCCCCTTATTTGATTCGATGTCAGGTCCCGATTATTTCATTTTTGTTTAGCGATGGACTTACGATGCATTCTTATCTATTATTTATTGTTGGGTGTCTCTGCATCATGAAACGATGTAGGCCAAATGGCGTCAGTATATGGAATGTACGAGTATGTAAAATGGCCGGATGAAACAAACATCAAGAAAACATCAACATCAACTCAGGGTTTCAACTCATACATACATGACAACTCACTCAAGTGTCCTAAGTCTAACAAGAATAGTTTAGACAGGACTAACTCATAAGCCACTCAACTCAACTGACTCAGAGCACTATCAAGACCTAAATGGGAGTTTCTCTTATCCGACAACCATCACATATGAGCTGGTGATAGTACAACAATCAGACGTTGTTGCCACGTCCTTCCATACCTTGCCAGGGCATGAACGCCTCCCTAATCATGGATACAATCGATTAGTCAAGTCCTATCATTTCAGGACAATAAAATGGGAAACATCTGACTTTAACGGTTCCATCCCATGGGAAGTATCCGACTTTAACGGTTTCATCCCTACCTACGTTGGCGGTGTAGTTTCTGGGGTTCGAGTATGGACTATACTCTTATCCGCTTCAGTGCTCGATACTCCTCCCATGAATCCATGCTCATAAGACTCCCTCCAATTATCTCAAACAAGCCCTCACGGCTAGTTTCATGTGGGACATTGCCAACTCATCAACTCTATTCTCATTTCAACTCAATTAAGTCATAATGGCAAGTTCCATTTAGGATCTCGTCCACTCATCAATTCTATCCTCCAATTAACTCAATCAAGCCTCATTTAGATAAGCATTTATGACATCTCCTCAAGACTCATCACAACTCTATGACTTTACCTCAACAATTCAAGTAGAATAACACATTTAAGGAAATTGACTTGAGCAACATAATCACATGGCTAAAGAGATCAACAAAACATAATAACAAGTCATCTCCATCAACTCATACTAACATGAAGGTTTTAGGAACTTCTTAGCTCAACAACATGAACACATATAGCATCAAATAAATAGGGTACAAAACTCATTCAAATATAAACCATACCAAGAAACTCCATTTTCATGGACATCTAACCTCAAAGCAAGAGTAGGGCACATGGGTGGACTCAACCCATGTTTTGGATAGCCTTACATACCTTAGTGAAGACTTGAAGAAAACCTTGATGTTGGGTATTTAATGGAGGACTCAAATCTTGAAGCTCTTGGAACTCTTCTTATTGGGAATGGAGAAGAAGAAGAAGAGAGAGAGAGAGGAAAACTCCTAGGGCTTTTTAGAGAGAGAGAGGCTGCAAAATATGATCTCAAAATGGTCTAGGGTGATACATATACAATTTGGGTAAGTTCCTAAATTGCCCCTTCTCAAAAAATCTGAAAATAGGCAAAAATACTCCTAGCGCGATAGTGGTGCGTCGCGCCATTGCAGCGCCAGGCTGATTACGCCTAAAACCTACACATCTTGTAGTGGCATGCCGCGCCAAGGACCAAACTACTGAGGCACATTCTTGGCGCGATAGTGGCGCATCGCGCCCTTACAGCGCCAAGGTCAATATTTTCTGGGTTCTAGAAATTGGCTTGAAAAACCCTGCACACCTTTAGTGGCGCACCGCGCCAGAGCCCAAACTACTGAGGCATGTTTCTGGCGCGATAGTGACGCATCGTGCCACTGCGGCGCTTAGCCCAGTTTTCTAGCATTTGCAATCCAGGCCTGAAAATCTCTACTGTGCTAGTTCATCTTAGGATCATCATATCTTTCGACTTCGAACTCCAAAAATTACATTCTTGGTGGCGTTGGAAAAAAGACTCGACGACCTTTAATTTAATAGATCGTGGGCCACCCATATCATTATATTTCAAAAGATAGGGTTGTTAGAAGTCAACCCCTCATGCAAACTCCTCCTCAAACTTAGCCATGATGAATCTTTTGGATTGATTTGGTCCTAGGGTCCCTTCATGACCCCACATCACCTTTAACGCTGCTCAATTTCTCAAGGACTCCTCTTACTCATGTAAATGCTCCATAATACTCGAGTTCGACCCTACCCGAATACAAGAAAGGTCCGAATCTTAAGGAAAATTTTTGAGGGGTGTTACTTTATCTCCCACTTGGGATCATTCGTCCTCGAATGACGAGTAACCAAGAATGTACTCGGGGCGGAAATCACAATCAAGAATTTATTCATTCAATCAATCAAATTCTTAAACAATTATCAATCAAGACTCAAAATGCACAAATGAATTCAAGTCAAGGAAATGAGCATTACCTTCAACATGCTCGTCGGTAGACACGAATAGATATGGATATTTAGATTTCATGGCTTCCTCCGCCTCCTATGTGGCTTCCTCAATAATTTGGTTCCTCCATAGGAATTTGACTGAGGCGATCTCTTTGTTCCTCAGTTTGCAAATTTGGCAATCAAGAATTTGGACCGGAACCTCTTCATAAGACAAGATATCCTTAATTCCAGTGCTATCAATGGGGACTACCAACGAGGGATCGCCCAAGCACTTTTTCAACATCAAAACGTAGAACACCGGATGAATAGAGGCTAGCTCTGAAGGCAACTCCAACTCATAATCAACACTCCTAATCCGCCTCAAGATCTGGTAAGGACCAATATATCCAGGACTAAGCTTCCCTTTCTTTCCAAACCTCATGACTCCCTTCATGGGTGACACTTTCAAGTATACCTAGTCACCCACCTCAAACTCTAAGTCTCTCCTCCTCACATCGGTGTAAGATATTTGGTGGCTTTGGGCTGTCTTTAGCCTATCTTGGATAACTCTCACCTTTTCCATGGCTTGGTGAACAAAGTCAGGCCCAATCAACTCAACCTCACCAACTTCAAACCATCCAATTGGTGATATACACCTCTTCCCATACAAAGCTTCATAAGGAGCCATTTGAATGCTTGCATGATAGCTATTATTATATGCAAACTCTATGAGAGGTAAGTAATCGTCCCAATTTCCTTTGAAGTCAAGCACACAAGCTTTTAACATATCCTCCAATGTCTGAATGGTGCGCTCCGCTTGGCCATCCGTCTGGGGATGAAAGGCCGTACTAAGGTTCACCTTTGAACCCAGTCCCTTCTAAAAAGATCTCTAGAATTGGGAAGTGAATTGAGCTCCTCTGTTCGAGATGATGGACAAGGGGACTCTATGCAATCTGACGATCTCTTGAATGTATAACTTTGCATAATCTTCTGCGGTGTCAATAGTCTTAACCGCCAAGAAGTGAGCTGATTTTGTCATTCTATCCACAATCACCCAGATCGAATCATGTTGCTTCTGTAACTTTGGCAACCCTGTAACAAAGTCCATGTTGATCATCTCCCACTTCCATTCTGGAATTTCTATGTTTTGGGCTAAACCACATAGCCTTTGATGCTCAACCTTCACCTGTTGGCAATTCGGGCACTTGGAAACAAATTCCGCAATATCCCTCTTCATCCTACTCCACCAATAGATTTTCCTCAAGTCATGGTACATTTTTGTAGAGCCTGGATGAATAGAGTATCTAGAACTATGCACTTCGGCCATAATCCTCTCTCGAACATCATCGACATCAGGTACACACAACCTATTTTGATACCTCAACACACCATCTCACCCTTTGGTAAACACCATTACCCCTTGTTTATGAACAACTCCCTTCAATTTCAGAAGGACGGGATCTTTGTCCTGCTTCTCCTTTACCTCTGCCACAAGTGAGGATGTAGACCCATCCTGAACAATAACTCCACCTTCATTGTTCTCTTCAAGACGGACTCCCAATCGGGCTAATGTATGTACTTCCTTCGCCAATTATCTCCTCCTATCCTCCACCTGGGCAGTGCTACCCATAGATAACCTGCTAAGAGCATCAGCAACAACATTAGCTTTACCTGGATGGTAGAGGATGCTTATGTCGTAGTCCTTAAGTAGCTCGAGCCATCTCCTTTGCCTCAGATTGAGTTCCTTCTGGTTGAAAACATATTATAAGCTCTTGTGATCGGTGAATACATCAACATAAACTCCATACAAGTAGTGGCGCTAGATTTTAAGCGCGAATACCATAGTTGCCAGTTCAAGGTCATGAGTTGGGTAATTCCTCTCATGAATCTTAAATTGTCTTGAAGCATAGGCTATCACCTTCCCCCTTTGCATCAACACACAACCCAAATTAATTCTGGATGTATCACAGTAGACCACAAAGCCCTCTGTTCCATCGGGCAAAGTTAGAACATGAGCAGTAGTTAGCTTAGCCTTTAGTTTCTGGAAACTCTCCTCACAAGCATCGGACCATTGGAACTTAGCCTTCTTTTGGGTCAACTTAGTCAATAGTGATGATATGGATGAGAATCCCTCTACAAACCTTCGATAGTAGCCAGCCAAACCCAAGAAGCTTCTTATCTCTGTCGGGGATGTGGGTCTAGGCCAATTCTTCACAACTTCAATCTTCTGAGCATCAACCTGAATACTATCTCCAAATACGATGTGGACTAAGAAGGCCACTGATGCAAGCCAAAATTCATATTTAGAGAACTTTGCATACAATACCTGGTCTCTCAAAGTTTGTAAGACGACTCTAAGATGATGGACATGCTCCTCCTCATTCTTGGAGTAGACCAGAATATCATCTATGAATACAGTCACAAACATATCAAGATATGGTTTAAATACCTGGTTCATGAGATCCATAAAAGCTGCGGGGGCATTAGTCAATCCAAAGGACATGACCAAAAATTCAAAGTGGCCATAACGGGTCCGAAACACTGTCTTTGGAATATCGCACTCCCTGACTTTCAACTGGTGGTAGCCCGATCTTAGGTCTATCTTTGAGAAGCAAGTGGCACCCTGAAGTTGGTCGAATAAGTCATCTATTCTGGGGAGAGGGTACTTATTCTTTATGGTAACCTTGTTTAGCTGCCAGTAATCAATGCACATTCTAAGGGACCCATCTTTCTTCCACACAAATAGGACAGGACCACCCCATGGTGAGATACTCGGCCTAATGAATCCCTTATCTAACAAGTCCTTCAATTGCTCTTTCAACTCAGATGGAGACATTATATATACAGGGATTGAGATAGGCTGGGTATCAGGAAGAACATCAATCCCAAAGTCGATCTCCCTATCAGGAGGGACTCTAGGCATATCCTTGGGAAAGACATCAAGAAACTCATTGACAATTGGGACTGAATCAATAGATAGGGGCTCAATATTGTCATCTTTCACTCGGACAATGTGATAGATACACCCTTTTGAGATTAGCTTCTTGGCCCTAAGGTAAGAAATAAACTTACCCTTAGGCATAACCAGACTACCCTTCCACTCTATGGCAGCTTCATTTGGGAATGTGAACTTAACAATTCTAGTCCTACAATCAATAGAGGCATAACAGACATAAAGCCAGTCCATGCCAAGGATCATATCAAAATCGACCATGTCCAACTCAATTAAGTCATCTAAGGTGTCCCTGTGATGGATTGACATAGTGCAATCTCTATAGACTCTCTCAGCTAAAATAGAATCACCGATAGGAGTAGCTACGCAAAAAGGCTCACGAAGATATTCGGGAACTTTATCGAATTTACTAGCCACATAAAGAGTCACAAAAGATAGGGTGGCACCCGGATCCATCAACACATAACAATCAAAAGAAGAGACTTAAATCATACCCATCACGACATTTGGAGAGTTCTCTTGATCTTGGCGACTACCTATGGCATATAGGCGGTTTGTACCTCCACTCATACCTGAAGTAGTACCCCTCTGGTTACCCCTAGCCGGCGGTACAGTGGCAGAATGCTGGACTCTATTTCCCCCTGTCGGGCACTCCTTCTGAAAATGGTCCATTTGGCCGCATTTATAACAACCAACCCTTCCTGCTCTGCATTCTCCCAAGTGGATCCTACCACACTTGCTGTATGGTGGCTTCCCTCTCGATCCTTGACTTACGCTGGCCTGGGATTGAGAACCCTAGGGTCTGAGATTCTGGTGACTCTATCCCTGCCGATTATACCTGTTCTGTGGCATAGAAGCACTGGCGGTAGATGAGGCATAGTTGGAAGGCCTCTTCTGGAAGAAGGACTTGTTGCCCTTGTTCTACCTCTGTTCATTCTCATTGCCAACTGACTTTACCTTCTTGCTCAAATGTTCCTCTCTGTCTTTTCTCTTCTCATTCTCTACGTATTGAGCATACATTATTAATATGGAAATGTCCATATCCGAGATCAACAATGCTGCCTTGCATTCTTTCTTCATATGCATCCCTAATCCAGAGATGAACTTCCTCATCTTTGACCTCACATCTGAGATCATTTCTAGAGTATAATTGGATAGCTGGATGAACTTCAGGCCATACTCCTTAACTGTCATACCCTCTTGTTTCAGATTCACAAATTCCTCCACTTTCGCTTCCCTCAATTCTCGGGGAAAGAAGTGGTCAAGAAAGGCTCCCTCAAATTTATCCTACCTAGCAGGTTCAGCATCCTCACCCCTACCTTTCTCCCATTGATTATACCAGATGTTTGCCATATCCTTGAGTTGATAAGACACCAACTCAACCCCCTCAATTTCTGTAGCATGCATAGCTTTAAAAATTTTCCACATCTCATCGATAAAATTTTGGTGGTCTTTATCAACCTTAGAACCCGTGAATGCAGGCGGATTCATCCTCAAAAAGTCTTTAATTCTAGTGGTAGCAGATAGCTCTTGGGAACTAGAGCTAAGAGTCGGTGAACTCTGGTTATTATTCTGGGCAGCCAATAATTGCGTGAGCATTGCAATCGCCCCACAAAATTCTGCCTCTGATGTGGGTGCAGGCGGGGTAGAAGGCACTTGAGGCACCTACGCATATCTCGCAAGTCATCCTCTAGCCCTTGCTGGATGTACCTCTGATTGGGGTATCTCGGCGTTATTAACATTTCTCTGGCTAGCCGTACGTTTAGGAGGCATCATTTATAACGTATAAATGCACGAATTAGAAAGGAGTTTTATAGAGTTTAACTCTATCGCACGAATTTAGAGTATGAAAGAAGTGAGACAATTCCTAATGTCTTATAGCCTCCTGCTTATAAGTGTGGTGCACAACACACCCATAAGCAAGACTCTACTAGACACGGCTTTATAGACTCCCTAGGACACTTGAACTCTGGGCTCTGATACCATGTTTGTCACACCCCGGGAAGGTATCCTAGACGTGACCGGCACTTGAAAGCCATTTCTGACCTTCAAGCGAACCACCTAACTCAATTATTCCGTCATTCAGTCATATACGCTCAAAGGAAGGCTCAATTATAACATGCTAATTATAATATGGGGGCCGAAGGCCAAAATATGTTTAACTCAACAAAATAAGTATAATAGGACTCCTCAAAATAACCGTTCAACCTCCCCACACTCTAGCCTATGAAGCCTCTACCAAAGTGTTGAAGGTGCCAATGACAATCCCATGGCTACCAACAATCCAAATACAAAGACAAAACGAAACTATGCAAGGAGCTCAAGATCCTCCGGAAACTAGAAGGACTCACCAACTAGCTGGGAGTGTATATGGATCTTCAACGGAGCACCGGTTGATGATCTCTAGTACCTGTCTCTGCATCATGAAATGATGCAGGCCAAATGGTGTCAGTACATGGAAGGTACAAGTATGTAAAATGGCCGGATGAAACAAACATCAAGAAAACATCAACATCAACTCAGGGTCTCAACTCATACATACATGACAACTCACTCAAGTGTCCTAAGTCTAACAAGAATAGTTTAGACGGGACTAACTCATAAGACACTCAACTCAACTGACTCGGAGCACTATCAAGACCTAAATGGGAGTTTCTCTTATCCGATAACCATTACCTATGAGCTGGTGATAGTACAACAATCAGACGTTGTTGCCACGTCCGTCCATACCTTTCTAGGGCATGAACGCCTCCCTAATCATGGATACTATCGATTAGTCAAGTCCTATCATTTCAGGAAAATAAAATGGGAAACATCCGACTTTAATGATTTGATCCCATGGGAAGCATCCGACTTTAACGGTTCCATCCTTACCTATGTTGGCGGCGTAGTTTCTGGGGTTCAAGTATGGACTATACTCTTACCCGCTTCAGTGCTCGATACTCCTTCTACGACTCCATGCTCATAAGACTCCCTCCAATCATCTCAAACAAGCCCTCACATCTAGTTTCATGTGGGACATTGTCAACTCATCAACTCTATTCTCATTTTAACTCAATTAAGTCATAATGGCAAGTTCCATTTAGGATGTCGTCCACTCATCAATTCTATCCTCCAATTAACTCAATCAAGCCTCATTTAGATAAGCATTTATGACATCTCCTCAAGACTCATCACAACTCTATGACTTTACCTCAACAATTCAAGTAGAATAACACATTTAAGGAAATTGACTTGAGCAACATAATCACATGGCTAAAGAGATCAACAAAACATAATAACAAGTCATCTCCATCAACTCATACTAACATGAAGGTTTTAGGAACTTCTTAGCTCAACAACATCAACACATATAGCATCAAATAAATAGGGGACAAAACTCATTCAAACATAAACCATACCAAGAAACTCCATTTTCATGGACATCTAACCTCAAAGAAAGAGTAGGGCACATGGATGGACTCAACCTATGTTTTGGATAGCCTTACATACCTTAGTGAAGACTTGAAGAAAACCTTGATGTTGGGTCTTCAATGGAGGACTCAAATCTTGAAGCTCTTGGAACTCTTCTTGTTGGAAATGGAGAAGAAGAATAAGAGAGAGAGAGAAAAACTCCTAGGGCTTTTTATAGAGAGAGAAAGGCTGCAAAATATGATCTCAAAATAGTCTAGGGTAATACATATATAAGTTGGGTAAGTTCCCAAATTGCCCCTTCTCAAAAGTTCTGAAAAATAGGAAAAAATACTCCTGGCGCGATAGTGGCGCGTTGCGCCATTGCAGCGCCCGACTGATTATACCTAAAACCTGCATATCTCGTAGTGGCACACCACGCCAAGGACCAAACTACTGAGGCACATTCTTGGCGCGATAGTGGTGCGTCGCGCCCTTACAGCGCCAAGGCCAATATTTTCTGGGTTCTGGAAATTAGCTTGAAAAACCCTGTACACCTTTTAGTGGCGCGCCGCGCCAGAGCCCAAACTACTGAGGCATGTTTCTGGCGCGATAGTGGCGCATTGCGCCACTGCGGCGCCAAGCCCAATTTTCCAGCAATTGCAACCCAAGCCTGAAAATCTCTATTGTGCTAGTTCATCTTAGGATCGTCATATCTTTCGACTCCAAACTCCAAAAATTACATTCTTGCTGGCGTTGGAAAGAAGACTCGACGACATTTAATTTAATAGGTCGTGGGCTACCTAGATCGTCATATTTCAAAATATAGGGTCGTTAGAAGTCAACCCCTCATGCGAACTCCTCCTCAAACTTAGCCACGATGAATCTTTTGGATTGATTTAGTCCTAGGGGTCCTTCATGACCCCACATCACCTCTAACGCTGCTCAATTTCTCAAGGACTCCTCTTACTCATGCAAATGCTCCACAATACTCGAGTTCGACCCTACCCGAATACAAGAAAGGTCTAAATCTTAGGGAAAACTTTTGAGGGGTGTTACATCAAGGATATGCTCAGCTTCTATTTATATTTAGCGCGATGTCTCCCTTTTTATACTATGTATGCATTTGGGATATCTTTAGCTTGTACTTGATTATCCGGTGCAGCATCACCCTTTTCCACATCATCTTGGCCACTCATTCTTTGGTACCACTATGGGAATAATATGTGTCTATGTAAGACCTGGTTTGAACCCAGATAGTGTATACGGACTTCCAACGTTCCTTATGGACCCCTCTGGCTAGTGCACCATTGAATTGGGTGAGGAAGCCGCATGGGTTCCATCTGACAGGTCGAGGGCTATGATGGGTCTATACAATTGTTATTAATCCCTGAGAGCCACCGATGATGTTACTGATTTTTACTGCAACTTTATTCATTAGCATTGCCTATTACCAGTATATTTGTATGGTGTGATCCTCCGATTTTATTTGGACAAAGAGTATGTTTGTCATTATTTGTACCTTCCAGGAGTATGGACATTCGATCGGTTATTGTCTGATTATACATGTACTTATCGCTTTTCATATTTGTAGTTGATTTGCAGGATGTCTTAATCGGGGTTATTGTGGGTAGCTCCTGTTAGTTTAGTTGGTTTAGTCCTTAGATGGCTTTGTGTTTAGCAATAGCAGCGAGTGCTCCCGTCCTTGATTTGTTGGCTTATTTAGTGCCTTCTTATTGTAAATAGGTTGTGTCTTGTGCGTGTAGGTGCGTTCTTTGACTCTATCTCCTTTATATATATATATATATATATATATATATATATATATATATATATATGTGTGTGTGTGTGTGTGTGTGTGTGTGTGTGTGTGTGTGTGTGTGTGTGTGTGTGTGTGTGTGTGTGTGGATTCTAGCTCTTTACTATCATTTCCTGCCTTATCTTGTATTAGATCTTATTTGCTTACTTGTGCTATATTTATCTGATTACCTGTTATTTATACTTTTTTTATTTGTGAAACTCAGTCGGCCTATGCCTACTGAGTACCATTCGTTTGGTACTCATACTACACTTCTGCCCCCTATAGATCATAGTTTGGGTTATCGTTGTTGATTTGGATTGATGCGGAGCAGCTTTGGTTCTGAGATTTGGTGAGCTCCTGGCATCTGGAGTTGCCATTTTCCATCTATGTTGGATTAGGGCTAGTCTTTACTTTCTTTCGAAGACTATCTGTACTTATAATTGTATCTGTAAAAGCCTTGTACTCATATTTTGATTTAGATGCTCAATTACCGACTGATGCCAGGTCTTAGAGTGGTTTCTTGTATTTTATTTTAGTTGTTCTTTTATTTTTCATTGCTATTACTTTCTGCTTTAATTTATTTATTCATCTTCCGCTTGGTAGCCCGTTGCCTCTAGTTTTGGGCTAAGGGTTAAGGGTTAGACTTACCTTCGGGTGGGTATTAGCAGGTGTCATCATGACCTGAGAAATCGAATCGTAAAAAATTCAAAGTTATTTCTTCTCAATTATTCTATTTCTTTTGGAGGTGAGACATCATAATTTTACAATCAAGTTCTCGCCCGTATTGATAAAATTTATTTAATACTATCACATTCACTTTAGGGAATGACTTTGTATCTGTAACATTTATTAAAAGTTCTCAAGCTTCATAAATGAAACATAAACATTCGTGCATAACAAATTATGTTAGCTTAGTACTTCATTCCACACACGTTCATGTGAATTATCAATTACCTGTTTTCTTTCGGACATTTTATGCATTGCTCCCATATGTTCCTTATGGAATGGAGCATATCAAGTAGGACAAACTTCATGATTTTTCATCAAAACTGCATTATTTTGCTTTAATCATCATTATATCATCAATTTATTGCATTGAGACTTGAACCTAATGTCTTACCTAGGGGCGGACCCACGTGTAGTTGAGGGGTTCATCCGAACCCCCTTCGTTAAAAAATTACACTGTATATATAAGATAAAATTTTTAATTTATGTGTATATATTTAACATTGAACCCCCTGAGCATAAGCCAAAGGACTAGCTCAGTGGCAAATGAGGTTCAATATTTCGCCTTTGCTTGTCTCAGCTTGCGGGTTTGAATTCAAATAAGCACATTTTTTTTCTGATTAGCGTGTTTAATTTTTTTTGAACCCCCTTCATAAAATTCCTGGGTTTGCCACTGGTCTTACCCATATAAATATGTCTTAATCTATAAATCGATGAGACTTGAACTCAATATATATTTTATCATCATAATGGATCGTGACTCTAACCCAATTTTTTATTCTTTTAGTGCGATCGAACTTAAATCCACCGTCTTATTGTTAACCAATGTCATATTAAGCTAACTTGTACGACTCACCATCAAGCCTTGGATATATTACTGATTTCCTTTGGGCAAACAAGATCTAAAATTTTAAATCTCATAAATAAGCATCTTTACCTCTCAATTCAAATAACAAAAAAAGATATAAAAGAAATCATGACTTTGATACTTGTGTCTTGTAATTAATTAATTCTGAAGATCAAAAATTTACAAACACTATAGTAGAATTGTGAACACTCAAAAAAACGCAAGCCATATATATCACACACATGCTTGACTTCATTAAAAGAATATTTTTTTAAAAACCATATTTATCAAGCTAATTACCTTTGGATCATCATTGTAAATTATTAATTTCATACCTGTGTTGAATAGCACTAACCTTCGATTAAAGCTTTGAAAGCGACACTAATATAATATTTTTTGAAATCCCGAAAATCCTTTGAAAGTAACCAAAATTTGCTTATATCTAAAGATTAAAAGTAATTAATTATCCAGCACATATATGAAGAAATTGACACTTTATTATAAGTGGAACTTTCAAAAACAACAAATATTAGGCCTTAAATAGGATCCCTTAGCTACAGTTTCACTAATTATAATTCACAGCCACACTTTGGTTTGCTACGAATTTGTTTTTTTGTATTTTGTTTGGCAGATTTCAGAGAAAAAATATAAAAATAAACTAATTTGTATCAAAATGAATACATATTAGGATGAGAGAGGCGAGCGAGATCAAGAGAGGGAGGAGAGAGGTGAAGCGAGATCGAGAGAGGAAGAAGAAATGCGAGCGAGATCGAGAGAGGAAGAAGAAATGCGAGCGAGATCGAGAGAGGCGAGCGAGAGATAATGAATACATGTTGTATTCACTATATCACGAATACAAAAATATAGAATCCAAATACAGTTGAATACAAATTTATTTTTTGAATATTTCGAATACAATTATTATAAAATTCAAATCTCTCACCTATATTTGATTGTATACAATGTTAGGAAAGGCAAGCACAAACAAAGGTGCATGACCGGGTAATAGAGGAAGAAAACTCAAATCTAAACTTTCCCTTCTATTTGAACCAAGATAAGGCAAACCAATTCAAACGTAAACAATATTTGGGGCAGCAAGCATATCACCAAAATAAATATAGCAAGGCAAAACTAAATCAACAATATGAGACACCAAGGTTACGTGAAAAATCCCTTCGTTGTGAAGAGTAAAAACTACAGGACTAAAATTTCACTATAATCAACAAGAGTTACAAAAGCGTTCTCCAAAATGACCACTAAAGTGTCAAACAATGAGCAACATCAACTACAAGATAGCACCAAAGAACTCGAGAATAAATGAGTAAAACCACCAAAAATGCAGTTACTATTCACAATCATAAATCTGGAGCTACAGGACTCCGAATCCACCTCTGTCAGTTTTCAATCAAAGATTAAGTTAAGAAGAACATGCAGTCCAAAAATTAACTCGAGCGGAAAAGGAACAAAGTGGTAATCACAATTTAAAAATGGTTGTTAGGACTTGTACGAAAATCTGCATTCTCTCACTTTTCTCTCTATTGTTGCTGCTGATCTCTCTTGTGAATTATGAAAATAAAACCTAGATGAGTCTTACATATGCACCATAAGAATTGGGCTTATAGAAAAAGTGGGTTATTCCAAATTGAGCTTTTATTTATCCACATAGGAAGAAAAAAAGACCAAAATCCAACATATAATTAATTGATACATAATATATTTGACAGAGAGGATAAATGCATATTGTATTCTTATGAATACAAATATAGTTGATACAAAATATAAATATAGTTTTTCAAATATAATTTGATATAAAATACAAATCTCTCACCTATATTTGATTGAATATAATTGATACATAATACATTTGAATGTATTTCTTCTTATTGGCGGGAGAGAGAGAGAGAGATAGAGAGAGAGAGAGGGGGGGGGGGTTGCAGTGTGAAGAGACTTAGGAGAGGTAAGGGAGAGAGGAGAAAGAAATTTGCTATAAAAATAACATATAGTGATTTATTGTAATTTTTTAAAACTATAGTTATGTTACACAAATGTTGGCATTTTTGCCTTGTTCCTTAATTTTTGGCTTAGGAACGCTAAGTAGTGGACGAGAAATATTGGGCGCCTTTACATTATTGTCCAATTACTAAGTTGGTTCGAGCAAGAGAGAAAACTTTATCTTTTTTTTAGGATTAATTGCAATGAAGAAACCCCCCCTTTATTTATACTGAAAAACTAGCATGATCCCAAAATTAGATTCCTACTTTTCTAAAAAAAATATGCAAAAATAGATATTTCACCATATTACAATAACATTTATAATAGTCCGTAATTATTTTTTACTTTTCAAGTTGTCCAAGACTCAAGTTAGAATTTTTGCCATCATTTTCTTGATAAATTAATTGGTGCTACCATATTTTCTTGTTTTCAACTTTACATATAACCTTTTCTTCAAATTTCGTATGTCTTAATTTAAGTTCTTTTTCATTAGCTAAAAAATAAATATTATGACACATTAACATTGATCATAGAGAACTTCATTTTGGATTTAAAAGATCCACATACTGCTACCCGTTCCATTTCTTTAATTTAACGTGGTTGGATTTTCCTCTTTTACTTTCGTTTTACCATATTAAGAGAGATTTATTATTTTATTCGAATATACCTTATTATTATGTAACTACATAAAATATTAATAGTCAATTTAGATTTCAAAATCATAATTAATACAGATAATTTAGTTAAATAAACCCCTAACTAATATTTTCTCAAAGAGAATGTCAAATCAACATGAACCAAGTAAAAGAGAATAAAGAGAGTACTTCAAATGAAGAAGCTCTTTCTATATTGATATTGTTTTGAAAGAGCAGATCATCACATCGTAAATAAGACTAATTAGAGTAGATAAACATTGAATTCAAGCTCCTTATAAAAGACAGTTCAACTTGATAAGTATAGGTATTCTTCCATCATGCGCAGTTCTTGTCACAACAAAAAGAGCAATAACATATTCCAGATGTAGTAATGCAATTTCCAC
Organism: Solanum dulcamara; assembly: GCF_947179165.1. NCBI lineage: Eukaryota > Viridiplantae > Streptophyta > Magnoliopsida > Solanales > Solanaceae > Solanum > Solanum dulcamara. The sequence continues at coordinate 74,067,749 of NC_077237.1, forward strand.
CAATAAGTTGTCCTTTAATAGAACCAGGTCCAGGTTCCTTTACACCAAACTTATAAATGCATTTTGAGTTGCAGTCTCTTGTCTCACAAGGGCCATTAGCTCCAAGTGGAACTAGACATACTCGTGCCCCGGTTGTACCCCTTGTGCTGATACCTACATTTGTATTAAAAAAACACAAAGTGAATATAAGAAAATTGAAATCAACATGGATTGTGGTGCAATGATGACACTATTTCACACTTAGTGACACTGTTTCATCTTTAACAAAAGATAAATAGTGTATTACTTACTGAAAACAATGAAAAGGACAAATATAAAGGCAGTTAGGCTAGAGAAATTCTTCATGATTTCTAATGGATACCACAAGTAATTCACTAATCAATTTGTATGTAGTCAGATTCCTTACGTTAGGGTTAAGGTGTTGTGAGAATTATACTTCGAATGAGCGTCGAAAATGGAAAATAGAGGTAGTAAAAGTAAATAAATAACAATCATACTCAAAAATTGTGTTATAATATCTTGTAAGAAATATATTCTGTATAAGCTAAAATATTAAAATATTTATGGTAATCAACGTTAATATGGACATAGTAAATTTTAAGTATGAATATTTAAAAGGAAAAAAATTATATTTAAACAGTAACAATCAATTATGGTCAGACATTTACAAGGAAAAACTACTAATGTTTGCCTTTTTACATTATACTCTTTTTATTAGTTTGGTTAACAAATACATTCTTTATTCTTGGTACAGAACATAATTAAACTAATTTTTTGCATACTTTTGTTTATAATAGGTAAATGAGATTTAATTTTATGTTTTTTTATTAAACATGACATCATCAGTCAAACTTTTTGGAGCTGTTATGGTATTTCCATTTTCATTTACACAAAATACTTTTTAGTTTATATAATCATTGGAGTGCAAGAATTGAATAACGTCATAATCTGTTGAAGGAAACAAATAATTTAGGTCATGTCAAAAATGATTTGTTCTCCAAATTGAAAAAAGGAAGCAAATTAATTGGGATTTTAAGTGAGCTGAATCCTAAAATAGTTTAGCCAACTTTGAAAATATTTTGAAGAAGCTAATCCGATGATAAAATAAATTAAGAGAGGAAAAATAAACCATGGAAATAGTTAACGTATGATACAGTAATTTAAAAGGGGCTAGTTAAAGATTGTAGTTTAAACTTAATTTATAAGAATATATACTGTAGAATATCTAACCAGTAACCAAGACAATTATGAGAAATCTGGCTCATTTGCAAGGAAACAAATAGATTCCAAATAAAATAATAGCTAACCATAGATTTTTTTTACTAAATTAAAGACTTACGAATCATGGCCAACCAAAATAACTTTATTGAATTAATTTCATATAGAAATAAATACTTATCATTAAATAATTATGATTATGTAGTACATAATTCGATCTTATATTATAAATAACTAGTTTCTGAAAACCTATATTTTAATTTAATTACTTTTTAATATTATATAAAAAGAAGCATGTATAAGTAATTTAGAGGTAGACATAAATATTGGAAAACCAAAAAATCGAACCAAACTAATTCGGTTCTTCGATTTCGATTTTTCGATTTGGTGTTAGTGTTTTTTTTAAAAAGAATTTGGTTCTTCGGTTCAGTGTTAAGTGTAAGGGTTTTGGAACTTTGGAGCACCGTTAAATCGAACTGTTATTATTTCTTTTAAAAAATAAAAATAAAAAAATAAAATAAAATAAAATAAAATATATATATATATATATATATATATATATAACAAAAAAAAGTCAACTAGCATGTAACGACTCGAACCGTCGTTAATTAAGATTAGAAGAAATCGCAAGAAAATTTACTCAATTGGATCCCACCATCCCACCAAAGCGAGATAGTTCAGCCATAGCGGCGCCGTCAGAGCGGGAATGTGGCCTCCAGATCGAGAGAACATGGGATATAACTGTCAGGCCCCGAAAGAGTACCCTAGGCGTGACCGGCACTCAAAAACCATCTATGGCCTCCGAGAGAACCACTTGGTCTCATCAGTCATTCGTTCATCAGCGGAAGGCTTAAATGAAAATAAGAATACTTATGTGGGCTCACCATCATCAACATCAAATGAAAGAAATAATTCATAGAAAAAGTAGTCTCAAAGGAGAACTACTCCTATTACATCATCAAACTCTGTCTATGAAGCCTCTAACACTATCAGACGGTGCCAATGACATGTCCATGGCTACCTCAAAAGAAACATAATACTTAACAACAATAAAAGGATAAAGAGTTCCCCCGAATACAAGAAGGACTCAACAAATAGCTGAAAAGTAATGATCTTCAACTGTGCGCCTGTTGAGAATCTCTATCACCTGTATCTGCATCATAAAATGATGCAGGTCGAATGACGTCAGTACATGAAATGTACGAGTATGTAAAATGACAGGAAAGTAAGGACAAATATCAAGAAACTTCTCTTAGGAAGGCTCAGCTCAGAACTCAACATCATCTCAACATCAATATGTAATCCAAGTTTAAAAATAATAATAAGCAATGCTTACTCAATTGGGAGTTTCTCTAACCGATAACCATCACTTATGAGCTAGTGATGATACAACGAACTGGTGTCGTTGCCACATTCATCCAATACCTTGCCAGGGTAAAGGACATCATCATCTTGGATCCAATCATCAAAGTCCTCTTTTTGGGACTTAAGAGGCATAACCTTTATCCTATGCTGGCTACGTAGTTCTGGGATTTGAGTCAATTAAACTCTTATCCAACTCGGTGCTCAATACTACTCCAAAAATATGTGCTCATATTAACCTCATCATCTAGTCTTATTGGACTTTTATTTAAACGTCAAACTCATCTCATTACTTCTTCATCAATCATTATACTTCAAAACATCATTTACATCTCATCAAAATATCTTGCTCAAAATCCAAAGAATCAAATTCATTTAAACTCAATTCTTTTTCTCTTTCAAAACTCAATAAAATACATATATAATATTAATTCAAATCACTCTTTTTGTTAATGAATATTAAAAGACAACATCTTACTCAAAACACACATAAAAATATGAATGAACATCAAATCAATTTGGGTTCATGGAAGAGTAACCACGAACAATAATTATAATAATATGAGAGATAATAATAATAATAATAATCTCAATGCATAAATATATCTATCTCAATAGAAGAAGAATTAACTCATTTAGAATTCAAAAATTTGGGTAAAACTCAAGTATAACTCAATTACAATGAATTTAATTATTGAGCGCATGGACGAACTTAATCTAATGCTATGAATAGCCTTACATACCTGGAATCTGAAACTTTACACCGAATTGAAGAACTCTATGAACACTCTTGAACCCCTAGCCTTTTCTCCTCGCCAGAGTATTTTTTGTACTATTCGGAGCATAAAAATTACCGGAATAGTATTCTACACTACTAAAAACTAAAACTATATTTGAGAATTAGTAAAGAAGTGTATAGAGAGAAGAGTTGCTTGAGAAAGCTTGATGAATAAAATAAGGAAATAAGGTGGGTATTTATAGGTGTGGAGGAGGGACCTAACAATAAATAAAAATAATTACAAAGGATGATCTTGAAAATTCAATGGAGGATTATGATCTCATGGATGATGTCAAATGGAGGACTATTAATGTCATGTGTGTTGTCAAATGGATCTAGATCTTTCCATGGTTGGTGAGATGAACCTTCTTTTAACAGAATACCTATTTTTGGAACTTCGTTTGAACAAGATAATTCCTCATTAGGATTTGGTGTCTTCATATAAATTATATCTCTAGAAGTCTAATTTTAGTTTGTTTAAGAATCAACCAATTTGGAGCATCCTACAGTGAGATATGATTTTTCTTCTACAAACACTCTATTTTATCACACCACCATGTCATGCAAAAATTAATTAATTTTCACAAAAATTGTAGGTAATGATGTTGGGGTTATTCATAAATTTCAATAACCTAATTTGGACCAACCTATAAAAAGTTATGTTAAAAATACAGAAGTAGTATCATTTTCATCAAGAATTAAAACACCACATACAACGTTTTAGGGGGTGTTACAATATCTCCCTTTTGGGGTCATTCGTCCTAGAATGAAGATGGAAGTAGGAGACATCAAGAACGAATATCATCAGGACATCGATTTCTCAAAAACTCTGATACTCAAATGCTCAAACAACACATAGTCAAATAGTCAATGACTCAAACGCAAGAATACACATCGACTCAAAGGCAGAAGTAAGGAATATTAACTTGAACATCATCATCGGAATACATGAATAGATGAAGATATTTAGCCTTCATATCTTCTTCAGCTTCCCATGTAGCCTCTTCAACAAATTGATTTTTTCATAAAACTTTGACAAATGCCACTTGCTTAGTTCTTAATTTGCGAACGTGATGATCAAGAATCTGAACTAAAACCTCTTCATAACTCAAACTCTCTTTTACCCCAATTCTCTCAGTCGGGACAACAAGTGAAGGACCTCTCAAATACTTCTTAAGCATAGAGATGTGAAACACGGGATGAATAGAAGCTAACTCTGGGGAAACTCCAATTCATAGGCTATGATACCAACCCTCCTCACAATCTGATAAGGACCAATTTAGAGGGGACTAAGCTTTCCTTTCTTTCCAAATCTCATCACACCCTTCATAGGTGAAACTTTCAAGTATACCCAATCATACACTTCGAACTCCAAATATCTCCTTCTAACATCAGCATAGGATTTTTGGCGACTCTGAGCAATCCTCAACCTCTTTTGGATGGTTTTCACCTTCTCCATAGCTTGGTGAACCAAGTCTAGTCAAATCAACTCAGCTTCACCAACTTTGAACCAACCAATTGGTTATCTACATATCTTCCCATATAGAACTTCATAAGTAGCCATTTGAATACTCAAATGGAAGCTATTATTATATGCAAACTTAATAAGAGGTAAATGATCATCCCAATTACCTTTGAAGTCGATGACAGGATCTCAACATATCCTCCAAAGTCTATATCGTACGCTCTGCCTGACCGTCTATCTGTGGATAAAAAGCAGTACTAAGGTTCACTCTTGAACCGTGCCCTTCTAAAATAACTTCCAAAACTGAGCAGTGAATTGAGCTCCCCTATATGAGATGATAGACAAAGGAAGTCCATGCAATCTAACAATCTCTCTAAGATATAGTCTGGCATAATCCTCTACGGTGTCTGTAGTCTTAATCGATGAGAAATAAGCTGATTTAGTCATCCTATCCACAATCACTCAAATAGAGTCATGCTGTTTACAAGTTCGCGCTAAACTGGTAATGAAGTCCATATTGATTATCTCCCACTTCCATTTCAAGATCTCTATATTCTGAGATACTCCATAAGACCTTTGGTGCTCAACTTTAACTTGTTGGCAGTTCGAGCACTTGGACACAAAATCTGTTATATCTCTCTTCATTCCACTCCACCATTATACCTCTCTCAAGTCATTGTATATCTTTGTTGAACCTGGATGGATGGAATACCTGAAATTATGGGCTTCTGCCATGGTTCTCTCTCGAATGCCATCAACACTTGGAATACATAATATCCCTTGATATATCAACACTCCATCTCCCCCTTTAGCAAAATTCATTACCTTCTGCTTGTGAACCTCGCCTTTTAGTCAAAGGAGAATAGGATCCTGATCTTGCATTCCTTTCACCTCTACAACTAGAGATAATTCAGCTTCATTCTGAACTATTATACCACCCTCACTAGAGTCAATAAGTTGAACTCCCAAACGCGCAAGTCTATGCACTTTCTTTGCCAACTCCTTCTTTTCCTCTTCTACATGGGCCATACTCCTTATGGATAACCTGCTAAGAGCATCAGAAACTACGTTTTCTTTACCTGGGTGGTAGAAAATGCTCATGTCATAATGTTTGAGCAACTCTAGCCATCTCCTCTGCCTCAAGTTCATCTCCTTCTGACTAAATACATACTATAAGATTTTGTGGTCCGTGAATACATCCACATGTACACCATAAAGATAGTAAAGCTAGATCTTAAGAGCAAATACCACACCTGCCAACTCAAGGTCATAAGTGAGGTAGTTTCTCTCATGGGTCTTAAGCTATCTGGATGTATAGGCAATGACCATACCTTTCTATATCAACACACATCCCAACCCAACTCTGGAAGCATCAAAATAGATTACAAAACCATCCGTTCCCTTGGGTAGGGACAACACTGGAGAAGTAGTCAATCTAGCTTTCAACTCTTGAAAACTTTTCTCACAAACATCAGGCCATTGAAACTTAGTCTTTTTCTGAGTCAGCTTAGTCAATGGTGAGGATATGGATAAAAATCCCTCAACAAACCTCATGTACTAACCAGCCAAACCCAAGAAACTCATGTCGATTGGAGAGGTGGTTCTGGGCCAGTTCTTAACTGCCTCTATCTTTTGAGAATAAACTCGAATTCCATCACAAGATATAATAAGGCCTAGGAAATCTACAGACACAAGCCAAAACTCACACTTTAAAAACTTAGCATACAACTCCCTCTCCTTGAGAGTTTGAAGGACAATTTTAAGGTGGTTAGCATGCTCACTCTCACTTCTAGAGTAGACCAAAATATCATCGATTAAGAGAATCACAAATGTATCCAGGTATGTCTTAAATACCCAGTTTATGAGGTCTCCATAAAAGCTGTAGGAGCATTTGTCAATCTAAAGGACATAACAAGAAACTCAAAATGACCATAGCGGGTTTGGAAAGTCGTCTTCGAAATATCACATTCCCTCACTTTCAACTGATGATAGCCTGATGAGGTCTATCTTAGAGAAGCATGTGGCACCCAGAAGTTTGTCAAATAAATCATCTATCTTGAGGAGAGAATACTTGTTCTTTATGGTGACCTTATTCAGTTGTCGGTAATCAATGCACATTCTAAGGGACCTGTCTTTCTTTCGCCCGAATAGGACATGAGCTCCCCAAGATGAGATACTTGGCCTAATAAATCCCTTATCTAGGAGATATTTCAATTGTTCTTTCAACTCAGCGGGATCCATCCTATCAGGAGGAACAGAGATAGATTGTGTGTCGGAAAGGACATTAATACCAAAATCTATCTCTTTATCAGGAGGGATTTCGGGTAGATCCTCAGGAAAGACTTTAGAAAACTCACCCACAATGGGAACTGACTTAAGAGATGGAGCCTGATCATTAATATTTTTGACTTGGACTATATGATACATACATCCCTTGAAGATTAAATTTCTGGCCTTAAGATAGGAAATAAATTTACCCCTAGGCACTATAGAACTCCCCTTCTACTCTAAGATAGGCTCATTTGGAAATTAAAACTTGACAATTCGGGTTCTACAATCAACTGAGGCATAACAAGCATAAAGTCAGTCTATGCCAAGAATCACATTAAAATTAACCATGTCCAACTCAACTAAGTCGGCCATGATATCCATGTAATAGATTGATATAATACAATCTCTATAGACCCTCTTAGCTAAGATAGACTCACCAATAGGAGTAGACATACTGAAAGGCTCCACAAGATACTCAGGAAGGATCTCAAATTTACTAGCCAAGTAAGGAGTCACAAAAGATATCGTAGCACCCAGATAAAGTAACACATACACATCAAAAGAAAGGACTCAGAGAATACTAGTAAGAACATCGGGTGCATTCTCTTTATCTTGGCGACTACCCATAGTATACAGATGATTTTTACCCCACCTTCATTTGTAGGTGCACCTCTCTGATTACCTCTATTTTGCGGTGTTGCAGAAGAAAACTGAGCTCTAGTACCTCCATCTCCCTGTCTCTTTGAAGGACACTCATTATGTAAGTGACCTGTCTTTTCACATCTGTAGTAAGTATTGATGCCCATACGACACTCTCCCAAATAGAGCTTCCCATATCTAGCACACGGTGGCTTTCCTCTAGAACCTTAAGCCACACTTAATTGGAACTGAGAACCCTAAGCTCAGAAGTTCTAGAGACTTAGCGACCTCTGATTAGGTGTAAAAGCAATTTTCAAGGAAGGTGCATAATTAGAAGACCTCTTCTAAAAGAAGGACTTGTTACCCTTCCCTTGCTTCTGCTCATTCTCATGCCCAGTAGACTTAGCCTTCTTGCTTAAATGTTCATCTTGGTCCTTTTTCTTATCATCCTCAACCTGCTGAGCATACACCATCAATCTAGAAAAATTTATGTCAGAAATCATTAGCATTGCCTTACATTCTTTCTTTACATGTTTGCCTAGGCCATAGACAAACTTTCTCATCTTGGCCATTATATAAGGAATCATTTCTGGGGCATATTTGGACAACTGAATAAACTTCAAACTATACTCCTTCACAGTCATGCTCTCCTTTTTGAGGTTCATAAACTCCTAAACTTTTTCTTCCCGTAGCTCTTGGGAAAAGAAGTGGTCAAGGAAGGCAATTTCAAACTATAAGTCCAGCATCCTCACCGCGGCTCTTTTCCACTGGTCATACCACACGTTCTCCACATCCTTGTGCTGGTAGGAAACCAAATCAACATACTAAACCTCGGTAGTATGCATCGCTTTCAAGATCTTCCATATTTTATCAATGAAATTTTGAGGATCCTCCTCAATCTTAGACCTAGTGAAGACTGGCAGGTTCATCCTCAGAAAATCTCTAATCCTTGTGGTGGAAAACGACTCTTGAGAGCTATATCTAGGAATTGGTGAACTATGGTTACCCATCCAGGTAGATATCAATTAGTTCCTCTAAATTCTATCTTCGAAGTAGGAGTGGTCTGAACAATAGGTATTTGGGTACCTTAGTAGATATTATAGGTCGGCTCCTAATTCTCGGTGGAGGCATTTCTGACTATAGAACCTCATTGCTGGTAGCATTCCTCTGACTGGCTGTATGTTTAGGCAGCATGGTCTGCAACGTGTAAACACACGAATTAGAAAGGAAGTTTTTATAGAGTTGAACTCTATCACACGAACTCAGATTATGAAAGAAGTAAAATAATTCCTAATATCCTTTTGCCTCCTGATTATATGTGTGGTATATGATATACCCATAAACAAGACTCTACTAGACACAATTTCATAGACACCCTAGCACTCTTGAACTCTGTGCTCTAATACCAAGTTTGTCATGCCTTGAGGGGGTACTATAGGCATGGACGACACTCAAAAACCATCTCTGGCCTTTGAGGTAACCACTTGGTCTCATCACTCATTCATTCATCAGCAGAAAACTTAAGTGAAAATAAAAATACTTATGTGGGCTCATCAGCATCAACATCAAATAAAAGAAATAATCCTTACAAGAAGTAGTTTCAAAGGAGAACTACTCTTATTACATCATCAAACTCTGTCTATGAAGCCTCTAACATTATCAGATAGTGCCAATGGCATATCCATGGCTACCTCAAAAGAAAATAGTACTTAACAATAATAAAAGGATAAAGAGTTCCTCTAAATACAAGAAAGACGTACTAAATAGCTGGAAAGTAATGATCTTCAATGACGTACTTGTTGAGGATCTATAACACCTATATCTTCATCATAAAACAATCCAGGTCGAATGACGTCAGTACATGGAATGTACGAGTATGTAAAATGACAGAAAAGTAAGGACAAAAATCAAGAAACTCCTCTCTCTCAGAACTCATCATCATCTCAATATCAATATGTAATCCAAGTTTAAAAATAATAATAAGCAATGCTTACTCAGTTGGGAGTTTTTCTAACCGACAACCATAATTTATATGCTAGTGATGATACAACAAAGCGATGTCATTGCCACATCCATCCAATATCTTGCCAGGGTAAAGGACATCACCATCTTGGATCCAATCATCAAAGTCCTCTTTTTGGGACTTAAGAGGCATAGCCGTCATCCTACTCTGGCTATGTAGTTTTGGGATTTGAGTCAATTAAACTCTTACCCAACTCGGTGCTTAATACTACTCCAAAAATATGTGCTCATATTAATCTCATCATCTAGTCTTATTAGACTTTTATTTAAAATGTCAAACTTATCTCATTACTTCTTCATCAATCATTATACTTCAAAACATCATTTACATCTAGTCAAAACATCTTGTTCTGGAAGCGTAATTTTAGGTCATTCAAGAATCAACCGATTTAGAGCATCCTATAGTGAGATATGATTTTTATTCTACACATACTTTATTTTGTCATAATACCATGTCTTGCAAAAATTAATTTATTGGCCCTACTTAGCCTCCGACTCTTAAGATATGGTCTCACAAAAGTTGTATGGAATGATGTTGGGGTTATTTAAAAATTTCAATGACCTAATTTGGAGTATCCTATGAAAACTTATGCTAAAAATACAAAAGCAGTATTATTTTCGTCGAGAATTAAACAGCACATACAATATTTTAGGGGGTGTTACAAGATTTTAAGTCGCAATTTTCTTATTTTCTCCACTTTTTCCAAGGGTGGGTTAGAGGCGAGAGTTACTGCAAACCCCCATCCCCTAGAGGCTTCTCCTGACTTAGGAAGAATAGAGGAAAGAATCTTAGCATTGGAAAGTTTTCAAATAATGAAATTTAGTCCTGTCTTGCCCATAGGACCTTTGGAACCAAGGATTTCAACTGCATTATCTCTTCACAGTTATTTGGCACTCAGGTAGGCTAGACTTATCTTATATGAGTAGTTAAATCTATACCCATTGTGTAGTAGAGAACGGAATTTAATGAAAAGTCGCATAACTAAGCTATAGGTCACGTATCATGGGCAGAAATTTGGGTAACATTAAGGGTCTAACTTGAAGTGACCTAGGTAAGAAAGTTAATTAATGAATTTAAGAGAAGTTGGCTGTAATGTTATGGTATTTAGACTGGTGAAGTTATAATGTCGTAGTAGTATGTTCATTGATATAAAATATGGGGTTATTTGTGATGAACCTTAGGGGTTAATAATGTAGGTGATTGTTTTATTTCCCGTATATGTTTCATGTACTTGTTAAACTGCTTTATGGTATGCATGTATGTATATGAATAGAGAAGTACATCATCGAATAGGTGAAATGACCACTTACTAGCCTATGTTGTGATGGTTCTGTTCTTGGTGATATAATGTGGATTATTATTGGTAATTTGTTCTTGATTTGCATAATTAGATCAGGAATTATATTTCAAAACACATTTTGATTGGGTGTCATGTTTTGACATATTTTTGGATCGGGTGTCATGTTTTGATACATATACGACTAGATTAGATCCCTTAAGAGGGACTACTGTATGTGTGGATGGTTCCATGGGAGGACCCGACGATGTCTGTATTTTGTGTACTAGTGAGGTTAGCTGTAAAACAGCTAGGGAAAGAGGACTTATAATGGAACCTGTTGAATTATGGTATGTGAGTTATAAGGAACTGTGTGTAAGATGTTGGACTGTGTTAGGCCTCGATGTGATGTATGTGATATTTAGTATCCACAAGTTTAGCAGTGGGGTTTGCTTGTTTATAGGGAGTCGTTCTTATGGGTTTGGAAATTAAAATAGTGGTGTAATAGTGGTTACTTAGAATCTGGAGTTAATTATGAATGTGGTTGTAAGATGGCTAGGTTCTTATATTGTAAGACAACTGGGTCAAGACTAGTGATAAGTTGTGTGGAACCATTGAATGACTAAGGTTGTGGACAAGTAATGGTGGGTAAAGAGGGCAGCAGTAGCATGGGGTCCATAACCCATAGGTCTTGAGTTCGTAATTCAGAATTGGTAGTAAGACCATGGTTAGTAAAGTGGTGAAGAGCATAAGTATGAGAGTGAAGAGCTTACTAGCAGGATGGGTGGACAGTTTTATAAGGTTTAATTGTTATGATCTCTCTTATTTTCCTGTTCTTATATTATGCGGTGGTGATTAAATTGATCGATGATACCTATCAGTATGTATTATTTTATACTGATAATACTCTTGCTATGCCACTTGGCATAGTCTAGTTGTAGGATCAGTGAAGTTTCCTAGGTGAAGGCGAAAATGGTCTTTTGACAGCTCCTACTTTCCCTTTCTTATTGATAGTAGATGTGTCAATTATTTTATTTATACCTTGTACTCTTAAAAGTTCTTTTACCTTTTTAGACTAGCATCCTTGGGGGTTTAAGTGTTATTTTGTATAAACTAGATTACTATAGATTGATTTGAATTTTTTGGCTTCAAATGGTTCAAATCTGTTACAAATTCCGCAATGTTTTTTCATATAAGGGGTTAAGGATTCTCCTACTTAAGTCATAGAGTGGGTGCCCGCACGACTCAGTGGGTTGGGTCATGGCAAGTTGGTATCAGGGCCTAGGTTATCGGTATCCCAGTACAGGAGCAAGTTTGGAATAGACTCCTGCGGATTGGTGTGTTGACTTCCACGTCTAATCTTCAGGAAGCTATGAAGCATTCTAGAAACTAATTCCATTTTTTCTCTCTTTATCATGCGGTCTGTCGCTTGTGGTATGGATTGAGTCTAATTGGTATCTCTGAATTCCAATTTGTATCTCAATGAAGTAGACTGGATGTCGTTGTCATGGCTTAAGGGACACAAGCAAGGGAAATTGGAAGTGAGAAGGTTCCAATTGGTATCTTGCCCTAGAGGCTGCGTGAATGCATAGATGATCAACTAATGGTTATCCATGAAGCGAAATGAGTTGATAATTTTGAACTTTCTTGGGTGATATAGCTAAAATTATGATTTTGTTATATAGTATTTTCTGATTTCATGTCAATATGTGAGATATAACTACTTGTACTTCTGTGAACTTGTTGTCAGAAAAGAGTCATAACTTGATTATGTGCTTGTATTATCTTGATGTTATTGGTCTAATGTGGATGATGAAGGATCCTTGTGGTGTGCATACTTATTATACTAAGGTAATGAGGATGAGATTTTCTAACGTGTAGTGCTGGGTTTGACTCTGAGATAAACTATACTAAATTCTCATTAAAAGGAGTCAGATGGATTAAGTATTCACTCTAGGAGTTCTAAAGGAGTTATGGGATAGGAATACAATAGGAGAGAAAATTTTCTGAGATTCTGTCTCAACAAATCCCGCTCCAGCGGAAATATACCGCCAAAGCGGGATTTCGCGAGACAGAAACTCCAAAAAGATTCCCCTGTTTTTCCCTTGTTTTTCCAAGAACTTCGAGATGCGGTAACCAAACTTCAGGGTCAATTTCGTGCCAAATAAAGCTAGAGTAAGCCATAAATAGATAATTTTATATACATATGGTGAATTATAGAAAGTAAATAACATCCGGGTGCTTACAAAAATAGGCAAATCAACTGATGACAAAGTATAATGAGAGGGAGGTGAAGTGTCATCATCCGAATTCAATCTCTTTGGAGGGTACTCTCCAGCCTAGGCCTCATTTAGGAGGTTGAACTCGAGGAAGTCTCTGGGCTCCTGGTGTCATGCCCCGGGAGGGTACCCTAGACATAACCAGCACCCGAAGGCCATTTCTGACCTCCGAGCGAACCCCCTGGTCCAGTCACACATTCGTTCTATCACAATCTCTTAGCGGAACACAATTAATGAAGTACTATTCACAATATGAGGGTCGAAGGCCATACATGTTTAACTCAACAAAATAAATATAATAAAACTCCTCACCATAACCATTCAACCTCCCCACACTCCAATCTATGAAGCCTCTATCAAAGTCTAAAAGGTGCCAATGATAATTCCATGGCTACCAACAATCAAAATAAAGGAAATGTCAACAAAACTGTACATGAAGGCTCAATATCCTCCGGAAACTAGGAGGACTCACCAAACAGCTGAGGGTGTATGTGGATCTTCAATAGAGCACTGGTTGATGATCTCTAGTACCTGTCTCTGCATCATGAAACGATGCAGGCCAAATGGCATCAGTACATGGAATGTACGAGTATGTAAATGGCCTAATACAATAAACATCAAGGAAGAATTAATCAACTCGGAAGCTCAACTCAAGAGGAATAATAACTCAATCAAATGTCCTAAGTCTAAACAAGAATATGATTTAGATGGGACCAATCACATACAATTCAACTCAATCTGACTCAGAGTACTATCAAGGCCTATTTGGGAGTTTCTCTTATCCGACAACCATCACTTATGAGCCAGTGAAGGTACAACAAAATGACGTTGTTGCCGCGCCCGTTCATACTTTGCCAGGGTATGAACGTATCAAACACTCATGGATCCAATCCAACCAAGTCCTATAATGTCAGGACAAATCTCTCGGGGAAGCATCCAACTTTAACGGTTCAATCCCCCCTACATTTGGCAACATAGGTATTGGGTTCGAGTATGGACTATACTCTTGCCCAATTCGGTGCTTGATACTCCTCCCAAGACTCAATGCTCATAAAACTCCATCTAATCAACTCAATCAAATCATATCGACAAGTCTCATTACAACCTTGTCATCTCATCAACTCTATCACAATCAAATCTCTCTCAATCATACTATCCGATCAATCTCAATCATATCCTTCAAAAGAAATTTAAATGCACATATATAGCAACATCTAGGTATAATCAATCATTTCCTCCATCCATATGGGAAATCTTTGAGATTCATCACAATTTCAAGACTTTAAATTTACATTTTTATAATAAGCAACATTTTTAAGCAAATAGCATCCTTTATCAAAATCAACATAGTCAAGAAGATCAATAGAACATATTTAAAAACTCATACTCACATAAAGGCTCATTTTGGGAACTTCTTAACTCAACAACATCAACACATATAGAATCAAATAAATAGGGGACAAAACTCATTTAAACATAGACCATACCAAGAAACTCCATTTTCATGAACATCTAACCTCAAAGCAAGAATAGGGCACATGGGTAGACTCAACCCATGTTTTGGATAGCCTTACATACCTTAGTGAAGATTTGAAGAAAACCTTATGGTTGGGTCTTCAATGGAGGACTCAAATCTTGAAGCTCTTGGACTCTTTTTGTTGGAAATGGAGAAGAAGAAGAACAGAGAGAGAGAGAAGCTCCTAGGGCTTTTTAGAGAGAGAGTGAGCCTGCAAAAATGGGTTCCCAAAAGACCAAGGGTAACATATATATAATTTGGGTAAGTTCCCAAATTGCCCCTCCTCAAAAGTTCTGAAAAATAGGCAAAAACGCACCTAGCGCGATAGTGGCGCATCACGCCATTGCAGCGCCAAGCCAATTATGCCTAAAACCTGCACACCTCGCAGTGGCGCGCTGCGCCAGAGACCAAACTACTGAGGCATATTTCTGGCGCGATAGTGGCGGGTCTCGCCCTTACAGCGCCAAGGCCATATTTTCTGGGTTCTGGAAATTTGGCCTGAAAAACCCTACACAACTTTTAGTGGCGCGATGCGCCAAGGACCAAACTACTGAGGCATGTTTCTGGCGCGATAGTGGCGCATCGCGCCCTTACAGCGCCAAGGCCATTTCCCCAGCAGTTGCAACCCAGGCCAAAAATGAAATTCCTGTCGTGCTAGTTCGTCTTAGGATCGTCGTATCTTTCAACTCCGAACTCCAAAATTCACATTCTTGGTGGCGTTGGAAAGAAGACTCGACGACCTTTAATTTAATAAGTTATGGGCCACCTAGATTTACATCTTTCAAAAGATAGGTCCATTAGAAGTCGACCCCATACACGAACGCATTCTAACTTAGCCACGACGAACCTTTTTAGGACTTAGCTCGGTCCTAGTGGTCCTCAATGAGCCCACATCACCTCCAACACTCTTTAATTTCTTAGGGACTCATCTTAACTCAAGCACATACTTCGAAATAAATACGATGGGCCCCACACGTGTACAAGGAAGGACCGAATCTTAGGGGAATTTTTTTAGGGGTGTTACATTATCTCCCCCTTGGGATCATTCATCCTCGAATGACGAGAAATCAAGAATAGAATCGAGGTGTAAGTCACAATCAAATTCTCAGTCAATTATTAATCAGGACTCAAAATGCACAAATAAATTCATTGTCAAGGAAAGGGACATTACCTTCGACATCCTCCTCGGTAGGCACGAATAGATGTGGATATTTAGATTTCATGGCTTTCTTTGCTTCCCATGTGGCTTTCTCAATAAGTTGATTTCTCCACAGGACTTTGACTAAGGCGATCTCTTTGTTCCTCAATTTGCAAATTTGGCGATCAAGAATTTGGACCAGAACCTCTTCATAAGATAAGTTATCCTTAACTCCAATACTACCAGTGGGAACTACCAACGAAGGATCGCCTAAGCACTTCTTCAACATCGAAATGTGGAATACCGGATGGATAGAAGATAACTCCGAGGGTAACTCCAGCTCATAAGCAGCACTCCCAATCCGCCTCAAAATATGGTAAGGACCAATATATCGAGGACTGAGCTTCCCTTTCCTTCCAAACCTCATGATACCCTTCATAGGTGATACTTTCAAGTACACCCAATCACCCACCTCAAACTCTAAGTCTCTCCTCCTCACATCGGTGTAAGATTTTTGGCGGCTTTGGGATGCCTTTAGCCTATCTTGGATAACTCTCACCTTCTCCATGGCTTGGTGAACAAGGTCAGGCCTAATCAGCTCGGCTTTACCAACTTCAAACCACCTAATAGGCGATCTATACCTCCTCCCATACAAAGCTTCATAAGAAGCCATTTGAATGCTTGCATGATAGCTATTGTTGTATGCAAACTCTATGAGAGGTAAGTGATCGTCCCAATTTCCCTTGAAGTCGAGCACATATGCCCTCAACATATCTTCCAATGTCTGGATGGTGCGCTCTGCTTGGCCATCTGTCTGGGGATGGAAGGTTGTACTCAAGTTCACCCTCGAACCTAATCCCTTCTGAAAAGATTTCCAAAATTGGGAAATGAATTGAGCTCCTCTGTCTGAGATGATAGACAAAGGGACCCCATGCAATCTGACAATCTCCTGTATATACAACTTTGCATAATCTTCTGAGCTAATTTTGTCATTCTATCCACAATCACCCAAATGGAATCATGTTGCTTTCGGGACTTTGGCAAGCCTATAATAAAGTCCATATTGATCATCTTCCACTTCCATTCTGGAATTCCTATGTTTTGGGCTAAACCACATGGCCTTTGATGCTCAACCTTCACCTGTTGGCAATTCGGGTACTTGGAAACAAATTCCGCAATATCCCTCTTCATCCCACTCCACCAATAGATTTCCCTTAAGTCATGGTATATTTTTGTGGAGCTTGGATGAATAGAGTATCTGGAATTATGCGCTTCGGCCATAATCATCTCTCGGACATCATTGAAATCAGGTACACATAATCTACTTCGGTACCTCAACACACCATCTCCCCCTTTGGTGAAAACTATCACCCCTTATTTGTGAACAACTTCCTTCAGCCGGAGGAGGATGGGATCCTGATCTTGTTTCTCCTTTACCTCTGCTACAAGTGAGGACGTGGCCCCATCTCGAACGTTTACTCCACCTTCATTGTTCTCTTCGAGTTGAACTCCCAATCGGGCTAATCGATGTACCTCCTTCGCCAATTCCCTCCTTCCCTTTTCCATATGGGAAGTGCTACCCATGGACAACCTGCTAAGAGCATCAGCAACAACATTAGCTTTACCTGGATGGTAGAGGATGCTCATGTCGTAGTCCTTGAGTAGCTCAACCCATCTTCTTTGCCTCAGGTTGAGTTCCTTCTGGCTGAAGACATATTGCAGGCTCTTGTGATTGGTGAATACATCAACATGCACTTCATACAAGTAGTGGTGCCAAATTTTAAGCGCGAACACCACAGCCGCCAGCTCAAGGTCATGAGTTTGGTAATTTCTCTCATGAACCTTAAGTTGTTTGGAAGCATAGGCTATCACCTTTCCCCTTTGCACCAACACACAACCCAAACCAATTTTGGATGCATCATAATAGACCACAAAGCCCTCTACTCCATCGGGCAAGGTTATAACAGGAGTAGTGGTTAGCTTGGCCTTCAATTTCTAGAAACTCTCCTCACAAGCATCGGACCATTGGAACTTAGCCTTCTTTTGGGTCAGCTTAGTCAATGGTGATGATATGGATGAGAATACCTCTACAAACCTCCGATATTAGCTAGCCAAACCCAAAAAGCTCCTTATCTCTGTCGGGGATGTGGGTCTAGGCCAATTCTTTACTGCCTCAATCTTCTGCGCATCAACCTGAATACCATCTCCAGATACAACGTGGCCTAAGAAGGCCACTGATGCAAGCCAAAATTCACATTTAGAGAACTTTGCATACAATACCTGGTCCCTCAAAGTTTGCAAAATGACTCTAAGATGATAGGCGTGCTCCTTTTCATTCTTGGAGTAGACCAAAATATCATCTATCAATACAATCACAAATATATTAAGATATGGTTTAAACACTCGGTTCATGAGATCCATAAAAGCTACGGGGGCATTTATCAATCCAAAGGACATGACTAAAAATTCAAAGTGGCCATAATGAGTACGGAAAGCAGTTTTCGGAATATCACATTCTCTTACCTTCAACTGGTGGTAACCGGATCTCAAGTCTATCTTTGAGAAACACATGGCAACCTAAAGATTATCAAATAAATCATCTATTCTGGGGAGAGGGTATTTTTTTCTTTACGGTGACCTTATTCAGCTGCCTGTAGTCAATACATATTCTAAAGGACCCATCTTTCTTTCGAACAAATAGGACTAGAGCTACCCATGGTGAGACACTCGGCCTAATAAATCCCTTATCTAATAAGTCTTTCAACTGCTTCTTCAACTCTCTCAACTCAGCTGGGGCCATTCTATATGGAGGAATTGAGTTAGGCTGGGTATCAGGAAGAATATCAATCCCAAAGTCAATCTCCTTATCAGGAGGGACTCCAGGCAGATCTTCAGGGAAGACATCCAGAAACTCATTGACAATCAGAACCGACTCAAGGGATGGAGACTCAATGCTGTCATCTTTTACTCGGATAATATGATAAACACATCATTTTGAGATTAGCTTCCTGGCCCTAAGGTATGAAATAAACTTACCCTTAGGCGTAACAGGACTACCCCTCCACTCTATGATAGCTTTGTTCGGGAATTTGAATTTGACAACCTGAGTTCTACAATCAATGGAGGCATAACAGACATAAAGCCAGTCCATGCCAAGGATCACATCAAAATCAACCATGTCTTACTCAACCAAGTCAGCCAAGGTATCTCTGTAATGAATTGACATGGTGCAATCTCTATAGACTTTCTCAGCTACGACAGAATCACCAATAGGGGTAGCTACGTAGAGAGGATCACTAAGACATTCAGGGATTTTATTGAACTAACTAGACACATAAGGAGTTACAAAATATAGGATGGCACCCGGATCCATCAAAACATAACAGTCAAGAGAAGAGACTTGAATCATACTCATCACGATGTTTGGGGAGTTCTCCTGATCTTGGCGACTACCCATGGCATATAGGCGGTTTGTACCCCCACTCGTACCTGAAGTAGTGCCCCTCTGATTACCCTTAGCTGGTGGTGCGGCGGTAGAGAACTGGGCTCTGTTCCCCCATGCTGGACACTCCTTCTGAAAATGGTCTATTTGGCCGCATTTATAACAACCAACCCTTCCCGCTCTGCATTCTCCCAAGTGGAGCCTACCACACTTGCTGTATGGTGGCTTTTCCCTCATACCTTGACTTACACTGGCATGGAATTGAGAACCCTGGGGTATGAAATTCTGGCGACTCTATCCCTGCCGATCATACCTGTTCTGCGGCATAGTTGCGCTGGCGGTAGATGAGGCATAATTGGGAGGCCTCTTCTGGAAGAAGGACCTGTTGCCCTTGTTTTGCCTCTATTCATTCTCATGGCCCACTGATTTTGCCTTCTTGCTCAGGTGCTCTTCTCTGTCCTTTCTCTTCTCCTCCCCCATCTGTTGGGCGTACACCATTAACCTTGAAATATCCATATCGGAGATTAACAACGTCGCTTTGCATTCCTTCTTCACATGTCTCCCCAAACCGGAGACAAACTTCCTCATTTTTGACCTCATATCTGGGGTCATTTCGGGAGCATACCTGGACAGCTAGATGAACTTCAGGCCGTACTCCTTAACAGTCATACCCTCCTGCTTCAGATTCACAAATTCCTCCACTTTCGCTTCCCTCAATTCTCGGGGAAAGAAGTGGTCAAGAAAGGCTCCCTCAAATTCATACCACCTAGCAGGTTTGGCATCCTCGCCCCTACCTTGTTCCCATTGGTTATACCAAATTTTTGCCACATTTTTGAGTTGATAAGACACCAACTCAACCCCCTCAATTTCCGTAGCATGCATAGCTTTTAGAATTTTCCACATCTCATCAATAAAGTTTTGGGGATCTTCATCAACCTTAGAACCCGTGAATGCCGGTGGATTCATCCTCAGAAAGTCTCTAATTCTAGTGGCAGTAGATGGCTCTTGGGAACTAGAGCTAACAGTCAGTGAACTCTGATTACCACTTCAGGCAGCCATTAAGTGCGTGAGCATTGCGATCGCCCCACGAAATTATGCCTCTGATGTGTGCGCAGGTGGAGTAGTAGGCACTTGGGGTGCCTCCGCATACCTCGCAGGTCGGCCCCTAGACCTTGCTGGACGTACCTCTGCTTGGGGCATCTCGGCGTTATCAACATTTTTCTGGCTAGCAGTACACTTAGGAGACATTATTTGTAACGTATAAACGCACGAATTAGAAAGGAGTTTTATAGAGTTTAACTCTATCGCACGAATTAAGAGTATGAAAGGAGTAAAATAATTCCTAATGTCTTATAGCCTCCTGATTATAATTGTGGTGCACAACACACCCATAAGCAAGACCCTACTAGACACGGCTTCATAGACTCCCTAGGACACTTGAACTCTGGGCTCTAATACCATGTTCATCATGCCCCGGGAGGGTACCCTAGACGTAACCAGCACCCGAAGTCCATTTCTGACCTCCGAGCGAACCCCTTGGTCCAGTCACACATTCGTTCTATCACAATCTCTTAGCAGAACTCAATTAATGAAGTACTATTCACAATATGGGGGTCGAAGGCCATACATGTTTAACTCAACAAAATAAATATAATAAAACTCCTCACCATAACCATTCAACCTCCCCACACTCCAATCTATGAAGCCTCTATCAAAGTCTAAAAGGTGCCAATGACAATTCCATGGCTACCAACAATCAAAATAAAGGAAATGTCAACAAAACTGTACATGAAGGCTCAATATCCTCCGGAACTAGGAGGACTTACCAACCAGCTGAGGGTGTATGTGGATCTTCAACGGAGCGCCGGTTGATGAAGGCTCATTTTGGGAACTTCTTAACTCAACAACATCAATACATATAGAATCAAATAAATAGGGGACAAAACTCATTTAAACTTAGACCATACCAAGAAACTCCATTTTCATGAACATCTAACCTTAAAGCAAGAATAGGGCACATGGGTGGACTACACCCATGTTTTTGATAGCCTTACATACCTTAGTGAAGACTTGAAGAAAACCTTGTGGTTGGGTCTTCAATGGATGACTCAAATCTTGAAGCTCTTGGACTCTTTTTGTTGGAAATGGAGAAGAAGAAGAAGAGAGAGAAGCTCCTAAGGCTTTTTAGAGAGAGAGAGTGAGGCTGAAAAAATGGGTTCCCAAAAGACCAAGGGTAACATATATATAATTTGGGTAAGTTCCCAAATTTCCCTTCCTTAAAAGTTCTGAAAAATAGGCAAAAACACACCTGGCGCGATAGTGGCGCGTCGCGCTATTGCAGCGCCAGACAAATTACGCCTAAAACCTGCACACCTCGCAGTGGCATGCCGCGCTAGAGACCAAACTACTGAGGTATGTTTCTGACGCGATAGTGGTGCGTCGTGCCCTTACAGCGCCAAGGCCATATTTTCTGGGTTCTGGAAATTTGGCCTGAAAAACCCTACACAACTTTTAGTGGCGCGTCGCGCCAAGGACCAAACTACTGAGGCATGTTTCTGGTGCGATAGTGGCGCATCGCGCCCTTACAGCGCCAAGGCCATTTCCCCAGCAGTTGCAACCCAGGCCAAAAATGAAATTCCTGCCGTACTAGTTCGTCTTAGGATCGTCGTATCTTTCAACTCCGATCTCCAAAATTCACATTCTTGGTGGCGTTGGAAAGAAAACTCGATGACCTTTAATTTAATAGGTCGTGGGCTACCTATATTTCCATCTTTCAAAAGATAGGGTCATTAGAAGTCGACCCCATACACGAACGCATCCTAACTTAGCCACGACGAACCTTTTTGGGACTTAGCTCGGTCCTAGGGGTTCTTAATGACCCCACATCACCTCCAACGCTCTTTAATTTCTCAGGGACTCATCTTAACTCAAGCACATACTTCGAAATAAATACGATGGGCCCCACACGTGTATAAGGAAGGCCCGAATCTTAGGGGAAAATTTTTGAGGGGTGTTACACCTGGGTGGGAAACTCTTTTTGAGAAGAGACACAAGAAAAGATGAACTTGATCATCTTCCACATCCTCATCATGAAGAGGTCTCTCTCTATGCTCTTCCTCCTCTCCTACCGCAGCTGACGACGGAGCATCTTCACTTCTATAGCAGTGGATGATATCACTAAAGTAGTTATCTGGGCAAAATAGCCTCCTAGTTGCCTCCGGAATGCAGCTAGGTCCTCTTCTAAATGAGGCTCGACTGGTGGCTGTGACTCAGTGGGAGAGGCAATGTCCTCATCCTCCATTGTTGCTGCTTGGATACTCTTGTTCTCGTCTTTCCTCCATTTCTTCTATCCTCAGGAAAAGGCTCGATTGATAAGTAAAGGATAAAAAGGAAGATTCATAGAGAGTACCTCGTCAAAGTCCAGCAACGACACCTCTGCCATAGAATGCCTTCCACTCCAACACGATTTGGTTCCCCACATTCAGGCTTATTCCACGAATGGAGCAAGACACTACTAGGTCCCTTGTGAAGGTCACGTTGGTATAATTGCTGGAAGGACGGACCCTTCTATCCACCAAATATAGCCATCTCTTAGTATCGTCTGACGAGTCAGTGCTAGTGATGTCCTTTGTGCTGGGCAATAATGTTACACCCAAGAATTATTTTTCGCTAAGATTCGAACATTTCTTCACGTGAGTGTAGACTCGGACCGGAGGACTTAAAATTTTTCACATGAGTTAGGATGAGTTCCTAAGTAATTAAAGAGCGTTAGAGGTGATGTAGGGTCATCAAGGACCCCTATGACCAAATCAAGCTAAAAGGTTCATCGTGGCTAAGTTTGAGGAGGAGTTTGCATGAGGGGTTGACTTCTAACGACCCTATCTTTTGATATATGACGATCTGGGTAGCCCATGACCTATTAAATTAATGATCGTCGAGTATTCTTTCCAACGCCACCAAGAATGTAATTTTTGGAGTTCAGAGTCAAAAGATATGACGATCCTAAGATGAACTAGCACAGTAGAGATTTTCAGGCCTGGGTTGCAATTGCTGGAAAACTGGGCTTGGCGTCGTAGTGGCGCAACGCGCCACTATCGCGCCAGAAACATGCCTCAGTAGTTTGGGCTCTGGTGTGGCGCGCCACTAAAAGGTATGCAGGGTTTTTCAGGACAATTTTCCAGAACCCAGAAATTTTGGCCTTGGCACTGTAAGGGCGCGACGCGCCACTATCGCGCCAGAAACATGCCTCAGTAGTTTGGTCTCTGGCGCGGCACACCACTGCGAGGTGTGCAGGTTTTAGGCATAATTGGCCTGGCGCTGCAATGGCGCGACGCGCCACTATCGCGCCAGGTGCGTTTTTTCCTATTTTTCAGAACTTTTGAGGAGGGGCAATTTGGGAACTTACCCAAATTATATATATGTTACCCTTGGTCTTTTGGGAACACATTTTGCAGCCTCACTCTCTCTCTAAAAATCCCTAGAAGCTTTTCTCTCTCTCTCTCTTCTTCTTCTCCATTTCCAAGAAAAAGAGTCCAAGAGCTTCAAGATTTGAGTCCACCATTAAAGACCCAACCACAAGGTTTTCTTCAAGTCTTCACTAAGGTATGTAAGGCTAACCTAAAATATGGATTGAGTTCTTCCATATGCCCCTAGATGTGTTGGTTAGGAGTTGTGAAAGGGTTGCATCTTCTAGAAAGGTTTTCTTGAAAGTTTTCCCTAAACTATGGAATGTTTTTAGATACAAATGGTTGATTGATGATTTTTAATAACTTGAGTTACTAAATAGTTATTTTTCATATTATTAACTATAAATGTATCTTTGTATATAGATTTATAGGTATTGACGATATTCTTGAGTTGAGTTTTGTTGAGAGTATGGGTTCATGTTTCATTCACATGAACCCAAGATAAGATTTCTTGTTATAAATGTCTTGAGGTTGAGATGGATAGTTGTGTGTATATATGTATTGATTGGAAGGAAAAGAATGAATTGGTTAGTTAAGAATGTCCCTTTGCTTCTATAAAATGAACATAGGACAAAAATAAGGATTTTGGAGTAGATGTTTGATGAATGATGTGATGATAATGTTTGATGATGATGTAAATGATAATATATGATGATGATGTGATGATAATGTTTGATGATGATATAAATGATAATATAT
The DNA here is from genome assembly GCF_947179165.1 of Solanum dulcamara. Taxonomy (NCBI): domain Eukaryota; kingdom Viridiplantae; phylum Streptophyta; class Magnoliopsida; order Solanales; family Solanaceae; genus Solanum; species Solanum dulcamara. The sequence goes on from NC_077237.1 coordinate 74,092,321, forward strand.
GATGATGATGTGATGATAATGTTTGATGATGATGTAAATGATAATATATGATGATGATGTGATGATGATGTTTTGATGACGATATGAGGGATGACGTGAATGGTGCTTATTTAATATGTGTAGAATGATTGATGAAGAGGTATATTGATGAGGATGTTATGTGATGAAGTGGATTGGAGTCTAATGTGATTTTGTGGTATGTGATGTGCATAATTCGAGTTGATTGGAGTCTTAGGAATATTTTAAAAATAAATTATCTTTTGAGGAGGAGCTTTAAATAAATTATTTGTGAACCTTTTTGCATAAACCATTTATACACTATTTTGAGTCTAAAGAAATATTAGTTTCATCTTTGATTTAGAAAGGAGTTTAAGTATGAGTTGAGTATGAGGAGCCTTTAAATGAGTTGAGTATTTTTACATTAAAGTATCTATTTTGAGTTTGAGTTGAGGAGTTGAAATTATATTTTAATGTACATAATATTTTCTGCATTCATTGTGTTGAGATTGTATAAATTTTTAAAGAGAAGAGTTTGATGATTTGGGATGAGTCGATTTGAAAGAAGGTCCAATGAGGCTTGATTGAGTTGAAATAAGAACAGAGTTGATGAGGTGGCAATGTACCACATGAAACTAGCCGTGAGGGCTTGTTTGAGATGATTGGAGGAGTTTTATGAGCATGGAGTCATGGGAGGAGTATTGAGCACCGAATTGGGCAAGAGTATAGTCCATACTCGAACCCAATACCTATGTTGCCAAACGTAGGGGGGATTGAACCGTTAAAGTCGGATGCTTCCCCGAGAGATTTGTCCTGACATTATAGGACTTGGTTGGATTGGATCCATGATTGGTTGATTCGTTCATACCCTGGCAAGGTATGAACGAACGCGGCAACAACGTTGGTTTGTTGTACTTTCACTGGCTCATAAGTGATGGTTGTCGGTTAAGAGAAACTCCCATTTAGGTCTTGATAGTACTCTGAGTTAGAGTGAGTTGAATGGTATGTGATTGGTCCCGTCTAAATCATATTCTTGTTTAGACTTAGGACACTTGAGTGAGTTGTTACATATTGAGTTGAGTCCTTTGAGTTGAATTGTAAAACGTTGCATAATTTAATTTGAATATTTACTGAGTTGAGTCCTTTGAGCTGATTGTTGAGTTGAATGTTGAGTTGAGTGTATATGATTGGATTGGATTGTATGGTATATCTTTGATCTTTGTCTAAAAATGTATTCTTACTTTAGACTTATGACGCCTTATTTGAGTCTCTCTTATCCTTCTGATTTGAGATATATGGACCGATGTTATTCTTCCTTGAGGTATGTTTTATTCTGCCATATTACATACTCGTACATTCCACGTACTGACGTCTATTTGGACCTGTATCGTTTTATGATGCAGAGACAGGTTTAAGATATCGTCAATAGGAGCATCATTGGGGATCTATTCGCACTCAGCATATTGGTGAGTCCTTCCCTACATTTGGAGGACACCGCTTATATCATTCTTGCATCGAGTTAAACCTTTTCATTTTGGCTTGAGGTAGCCATAAACATGTCATTGGTACCAAGTAGATAGTAGTGATAGAGGCTTCATAGACTAGATAGTGATGAGTCAATTGAGTATTCCTATCCTTGAGTTATTCTTGTCAAATTATTTTAATGACAAATATTTTAGTTGATCTGTTGGCCCATGGCCTTTATTCTTCGAGTTGGATGGGTGATTTGAGTTGCCCGCTAAATTATTCTTTATTTTTAAATTTTCCGCTGAATGAATGAATGAACGGATGTGTGATCAGGCTATGTGGTTTGCTTGGGAGCCAGAAATGGTTTCTGAGTGCCGGTTACATCTAGGGTACCCTCCCGGGGCGTGAAAAATAAATCTTTTTCTGGTGCTCTAGGTTCAGTATAGTGTCTCGTAGCCACTCCAGATCTATCTCTCCTAACTTGGCCTCATATTCAGTATTGGAGGTGTCAGGGACCTTTAGTACAACATTAATGTAGTGGGGACTCACGAGGATGTCCACTCCTCGAATACAGATGGTGACGTGGGAATTGTCCCAACATACTGTGGGAAGGATAGTGTAGAAATCTCTCACCCAAACAGTGCGTGCGGAGGGAGGGGATTCTGTCAAGGGGCCAAACCAAACTCCTCTAGGCTAGAATGGAAGGTAGGTATCTTGGTCGCCACTCCCAGCATGTAAAACCCTCTTTTGGATAGAAACATGTTGTTTCGATAGTCGTGATATCTCTCTCTGGTAGAGGCATCAGGAAAGCGTACAAAGAAAAGGTTGGCGGCGTTGTTGTGGGCCATAACGTCGTACCTATAAATTTGAAGAATTTCAGTTAGAACTCCACAATATAAGTGTAAAAGCTGAAGGTAGCGGGAAGAAGGGGAGGAAAATCCCCCAATGGTGAGGCCACTACTGAGAGATATCCCGCCAAAGCGTGGTTCATATGGGAAGAACACCAGGTGGGTTCATGGTGCCTCCCCACCCTAAATCACTTGTTTTCTTCAAAATATTTGCTGATCAGTACTTCTAAGTGTCCTAACATCCTTATTTGCAAAGGAGTTTGGTTCAAAAAATTCAAATAGTTGGCATAATTAAAGTTTTGGCCAAGAAGAACCTTTCAACTTCCACTCCTTTGTTCTAAATAGATTTGGGTAAAATTAGTTGCTAACCTTACCCTAAGATGTTGACATCATGGATGTAAGGGAAGGGTCCATGCTACGTTAATCTACCAATGCAAGCAATGTTTTTCAAAGAAGGTTGAAAAACTACCCTATTGGCCTTTTATTCTACTGATTCTTACCATGCTATCATTAGAATGTAAATAATAGCTTAAATCTAAATTATGGACAAGATCCTTATCGTAAAGTAGACGATCAAAGTGGGGAGTTTGAGAGTGTTTTGGGGAAGTTTGATGAGGGAATATGAAGAATGGGGAGAAACCATTCTTCTCCCCCAACCTTTACTGGCCGCGATGTCTTGCCAGAGCGGCAGGATTTCCGCTCTAGCTGCGCCGGTTTAGCGAAAAGAATCCCACCAGAACGGGATGGGGTGGGGCAATATGGTTGGAAAGTTGGTCCAGTTCTCTTTAAGTAATCCTTGTCGGGCGTGTATTCAAGATACTTCCATTCATACCGTAATTCGGAGTACGCGAATTTTCTCCTAGGCTATAGACCGTAGTCGTTCTTTCAAATGTGCCCTAACCAGTTTGTGTTTTCTCCTCATGTATCATTCAGAGACAAAGAAGGATAAATTGGTATCTATTATAACGACCTGAACCATTGTTAATTAAGATTAGAAGAAATCACAAGAAAATTTACTCAACTGAATTCCACCATCCTGCCAGAACGAGATGGTTCCGCCATAGTAGCACCACTAGAGCGGGAATATGGCCGCTAGAGTGGGAGAATGTGGGACAGAACTTAAGTTGCAATTTTCTTATTTTTCCCACTTTTCCAAGAGTAGGTTAGAGGCGGGAGTTACTGCAAAAATCTCCAAAGGCTACTGCTGACTTGGGAAGAAGAGGGAAAAGAATTTTAGCAATGAAAGATTTTCAAATGATGGAATTCAGTCCTATGTTGCCTGTAGGACATCTGGAACCAAGGATTTCAACTGTATTATCTCTTCACAATTGTTTGATGCCCAGGTAGGCTAGGCTTCTCTTATATGAGTAGTTAAATCTATACTTATTGTGTAGTATAGAAGGGGATTTAATGAGAAATCGTATAACTAAGTTATGGATCACGGATCATAGGCAAATATATGGGTAACATTAGGGGTCTAACTTCAAGTGACGTAGGTAAGAAAGTTAGGTAATGAATTTAAGAGAAGTTGGCCGTGATGTTATGGTATTTAGATAGGTGAAGTTGTAAATTCGTAGTTATATGTTCATTGATATAAAATATGTGGTTATTTGCAATAAATCTTAGGGGTTAATAACGTTGGTGATGGTTTTGTTTTCCATATATGTTTCATGTACTTGTTAAACTGTTTCATGGTATGCATGTGTATATGACTAGGGAAGTACATCATCGAATATTTGAAATGACCACTTACTGACCTGTGTTGTGATGGTTCTGTTCTTGGTTATATAATGTAGATTATTGTTGGTAATTTGTGGTTGATTTGCATAATTAGATCGGGTGTCACGTTACGACACATATTGGATCGGGTGTCACGTTACGACACATATTGGATCGGGTGTCACGTTACGACACATATTGGATCGGGTGTCACGTTACGACACATATTGAATCGGCTATCATGTTCCGACATACATTTGAATCGGGTGTCACATTCTGACATGTTCATGAATCGGGTGTCACATTCTGACATGTTCATGAATCGGGTGTTACGTTCCGACACATATATGGGAATTGGGTCCCCTGAGAAGGCTAACTGTGTGTGTGGATGGTTCCATAAGAGAACTCGACGATGTCTGTATTCTGTGTACTAGTGAGGTTAGCTGTAAAAGAGCTAGGAAAAGAGGACTTATAAAGGAATCCGTTTAATTGTGGTATGTTAGCCGTAATTTAATATTTTCTACGTAGAAACTCACTATTTATAATTGTAGATATATTTTTATTCTTATAATTGTAGATATATTTTTATTCTATTATTTTTCTATTTTCAACCTAAGAACTAACCTCAAAACTACACTATTCAGTATATACCATTGTAATATAGTACAATCACTCCTACAATTTATAATAGTCATTTTACGTCTAACAAAAGGGGAAAAAATTATATTTGAATTATTTATAATTATAAATCAGCAGCAGACTAAAAGATTAGTAATAGTGCATTCACATATATATTTTTTCTTTTTTCAAGCTCTCCGGGGCTTAATTTCTTTCTGTGTGACGATGTTGCCACCTATCAATAAGAAAAAAATGACAACAATGGTGAATTTGTTTAGTTACGTATGGTCCATAATTAAATAACACTTTTTTTATATAAATATGTTAGATTTAGGGTAAATGATCAAAATAAACACATTTTGTTATATAATATTAAGCATCATTTCAATTAAGTGAAATATATTGAGGATCAAAATGAATACCTTTGTTATACATTATGGATCATTTCAATCAAGTGAAATATATTAAGGACCAAGATAAAATATTATCCATACCTTCAGAATTATTTTGATCATTTTCTCTCTATTTATATGAGCAGAAGGTAGCAGTATTCGAAATGCATGCAAATTGACCGAAACATCCTTGCATACATATTAGATTTCAAACAAAACAAAAAAAAAATTGGGGAGGGGAGGGGGGAAGGGGTGTGTGTGGGGAACCATGGGAGAAGTGATGAGGTGGGTGGTGAATAATGATGTATGTTAGTCCTGGCACATGAGCAGCGCATGGTGACAATATTTAACAGAAATTGATGAGAACGTGAATGGCACTCATGTAATCACGTCTAATCCAAGGCTACTATTCTTTCTCTCTTCCTATTTATACTCTCTTCCCTCTCCATTTTTAATCAATTAAAACAAAGCTTACATCCTAGGAAATTAACAACAAAGGAGAAATACAAAGAGACAAGACAACAACGTAACTCTACGTACTTGGGAAAAAAAACAAAAAAAAAACGAAACATGTCGTGGCAAACCTATGTAGATGATCACTTGATGTGTGACATTGAAGGTACAGGTCACCATCTCTCTTCTGCAGCGATCCTCGGGTTTGAAGGCAGTGTCTGGGCTCAGAGTCCCAATTTCCCTAAGGTATGGATCTTGTATATTTTGTTACGGTCACGAGTCCCATATATTGTGTTACTATATGAGAACAGAACATTTGAAACAGTGCCAATGTGGATTAGTATTTATGTGTCCATATAATTAATTTCTCTTTTATTTTCTGATTTCTGGGTTTGGATCTTTCGTGTTTAGCTAGATCTGTTATATATTGATCGTTAAGTTTTTTATAAGAAGTAAGATTTGATCTTGATTTGGCGATGAAATTCAATGTACATTTAGGAGAATAGGCTCACTGGAGATTTATAAACATTCTTCTCAATTCGCTCACTTAGGAAAATCACATCTATTGATGGACCGGTGCTACCTTTGTTTGATTTGACAATAAAAATAATAAGTAACCCTTTGTTTTCTCATCACCATGCCTAAAAATTTGGCCAGTGAGTGATGGAATTCCAAAAATTTATTACAATTATTTATTTTTTATTTTTTAGCGGAATGGATATAGAGATCAATTAATATAACGAATTGCAGTGAATTTAAGGTTGATGCGTAGTTAATTGTTAATGTTTACAACCCTTTTGCGTATAACAATTGATTTTGCGTATCCAGTTTAAAGCAGATGAGATCACTAATATCATGAAAGATTTTGAGGAACCTGGACATCTAGCTCCAACGGGTCTATTCCTTGCTGGGACAAAATACATGGTCATCCAAGGAGAGCCTGGTGCTGTTATTCGTGGTAAAAAGGTAATCCTTCATAGAAATAAAGATTTAAATTTAATGAATTTGATTGCACTTTTGAAATTAATAGTTGTTGAATGTTACTATGTTAAAAGTACCACTGCACCTATTACTCGTTTGTGACAATGTTTTTGGACTTAAAATTTTTTAATTTCTATTTTTTGAATGGTTGTAATTTTTTTTTTTTTTGTGTGTAGGGAGCTGGTGGTATAACCATCAAGAAGACTGGCCAAGCACTGATTTTTGGTATCTATGAGGAACCAGTGACTCCAGGACAGTGCAACATGGTGGTTGAGAAAATTGGTGACTACCTTGTTGACCAGGGATTTTAATTAGTCTCTCTAACTTTAAAATTCATTCTCTAACTTTAAAATTCATTATTGCATAATAGAATTTTGTTGTATTTTCTAGGGCCAAATTGGCTTTGGAGTTATTTTCTTTTCTTTTTTGGGAAAATAACAAGCAGCATGAGACATTTTCTCTTTTAGGGTTGCTATATATATATTTCCCTTTTTGTTCCAAATTTACTTCAACAACATTGTGTATTCAGCATTTTGTAGACATTTTATTAAAAGTCTGAAAGCAATTCTCTGTGGACATGATATGATATTAATTGAATTTCTTGTCTAAAATACAATGGCTACTAGTTTTCTTGTATTATGCAGAATCTCAAAACAATGCAAAGCTCACTTGAACACAATCTTGCATTTAATGTCATGTTAATAGAGCAATTATTCTATTTTTATAATCAGAAAAGCCGGAAAAAGAATTAAATAGAAATGTAGAAGAAGTAGAAAATTGTTCTGCTCACCCAAGTTATTTGTATGTCCGTAAGAAATTTTAACTCCCTCAGTCTCACTATTGCCTATGATTTGGATTACTTCCGTCTAAAATAGAACTGAAAAATATTCATGTAATAGTATATAAATTACAGAACTCCGGCGAACTCAAACGACGGAGCAAAAATCTACTAGACACTTATGTTTTTGCTTATGAAAACGATGCAAAAAAATACAGAAGAGAGGGGGAAAATGTTTTCTTATTTTCGATAGTGAAAAACTGAGCCAAAACATTCAAATTTAAAGCCACAAGTTTGGATACTAAACAGGTTCGGCCGTGCAGGCATGCATGTTCGTTAAAGGCAATGTCTGCTTGAAATACATATAATCACCGTCTGAGAATTTGAAAAAATCCGCGAATTTTCAACAAAAATATTTTGCAGAAAATATGGAAATTGAAAAATAAACAATGGCAACAGTAAATAAATTTGATCCAAAATTTATATCAATCAAATCATTTGATCAAATCTAAATCCAAAATCGAGCGATAACTATTAGAATTCAAATTAAGCCATTACGTTTAGTCAAAAATGACGGCACTAAAATTGATGAAAAAATTGCAAATTTGGAATCAAATTGCATAAAGTTTAGTAAAAAAATGGCGGCACTAAAGTTGATGAAGAAGTAGCCAATTTGAAATCAAATTGCATAAAGTTCCTACATGATAATGGCATCTTATGGATTTGAAGTATTTGGTCAAAAAAGGAGACAAGATCATATTCCCAAAGCTTCTATATGACGGCTTTGTTTTGATATATATATGTGTGAGGCATCCATGTATACGAAAATATATGTTCTAAGAAATAGTGCATTAGAAAAGAAAGAATAGAAAGCGAAGCTCTTATGAAAAAGTGAAGTGCCGAAGCATTTATTGTGAGAAAGTTGTGAGAGTTTTATTTTTGTGTGTGTAATATTTTGCTCCTTGTGTAATAAGAATTATTTTGGTCCACTACGCTTCCAACAAGTTGTATCAGAGCTCGGTTTTATACATACCACGATGTTAAATATGTTCCAGTTTCAACTCCCAAAATTAACAAAATAAAATTATGGCAACTAGAGTGTCCAGATGAAAGTCCTACTTGGTGCAATCGATTGTTGGGATCTGGTTGAAATCGGTAACGATATACTGACAAATGTAGAGCTGAGGTGGCTCTATCAAATGAAGAAAAACGAGTGCTAAGAAAAAAATGAGAAAGAGATAGAAAAGCGTTGAACGCAATTCATCAAAGTATTGATGAATCAACCTTTGAAAAAATCTCTGGTGCAAAGACATCAAAGGAGGCGTAGGAGAGTTTGCAAAAATCTTTTCAAGGAGCAGAAAAAGTGAAAAAGGTACGTTTGCAAATCCTTAGAGATAGATTTGAGACATTGAAAATGAAAACGTTAGAAAACGTGGATGATTATGTCACCTGAGTTAAATCGGTAACAAACGAAATAAAAAGAAACAGAGAAGTTCTTGATGATGTTAGAATCATGAAAAAGATTTTGCGGTCATTGGCACACAAATTCAATTACGTACATTATAAGAAAAACGGCTATTAAGGACAATAAAAATGGTCCCAAAAAATCTAAATTTGGTCCTTAAAGGTTAATAGCGATCGGAAAAATTTGATCGCCACCCGTCCCTACAAGCTTCGCCGCTAAATGTCAATTGCGACGGGGTTCAATCACTGATCCTTAAAGTATTATAGCGACTAGAAAAAATTTGATCCCTAAATCACCTTTAGAGACCACTTTGCTGGCCCCTTAGCATAAACTTTACTAATCCTAAAAAGTTATTTTGGACCAGAAATCTGATCCTTAAAAGTGCTCTATCAACCATAAATGGTCCCTAAACAATACATGAACTTTTCCCACAAATATTTTTTAACTTCCAATATATATATATATATATATATATATATAATCACAACATAAACAAAATTATCAAAAGTATTATGCTTGCATATTATAAATGTATAACATCTCACTTGTATTTGCAAGAAAGTCAAAGAAAGACAAAAGAGGAGGCACCGTCTAGAAAAAAGTTGGCAGCAACTTTTGGAAAAGTTGTTGCCTCTTTTGATAGAAAACTTTGATAGGAAATTAACGCGTAGAAAATTAACGCGCAATTTTTTTACGCGTTTTTATTTTCTATAAATAGAGGGCATTTTTTCCTCATTTAATTCATTCAGAAAAAAAAGAGAGTAAAAATACAAAGAGAGTTATACACCAAGAAAAATATTGTAGTCTTGAGTGTCCTCTTTAGTAGTTGTTCCTTTTATAAGACATAAGTGTTAATTATTGTTTTCTTCTTGTATTTAAGAACAGTGTACTCCCATATTATCATAGTAAGATACTTCTACCCGTGGTTTCTCCCCTTTATCTGTTTGAAAGGTTTCTATATAAAATTTTCGTGTCTAATTTATTTTTATTATTTATTATCATATCAAATTTTAGTTGTGGTGCTTCCTCCCCCAACAGTGGTATCAGAGCTATCGGTTATTCTTTCTATTTTATGCAAAGGAACTATCTCTGAATAGTAAATTTTCTTGAATAGTAAAATTCAGTGAAAAGTACTATTTATGTGAATAGTAATTTTGGTGATGGTATATTTTATCATGATTGTTCACAAAAATATTCAGAAATGATCTAGAAGGGTGTGAATCAAATAATAATGTCGAATACAACAAAGTTTGACGTTGAGAAATTCAATGGGACTAATTTCTATTGTGAAAAATGAAAATAAAAGCGATATTAAGAAAGGACAATTGCTTAGCTGCAATTGAAGGAAGGACCATATACTTCACTGATGATAGCAAGTGGAACGACATAGACAGCAATGCAGTTGTTGATCTACACTTAGTACTAGCTGATCAAGTGTTATCTAGTGTGGCTAAAAAATAGACTGCGAAAGAAATATGAGATACTCTTACGGGATTGTATGAGGCCAAGTCTTTCATAATGAAATCTTCTTAAAAAGAAGATTGTATACCCTTCGAATGACAGAGTCCATGTCAATTACTGAATACATCAATACTTTGAATACTCTATTTTCGCAACGTACAACAATAGCTTGGAAAATAGAGGGGACTGAACATGCGGAGCTTCGACTTCAAAGTCTGCCTGACTCGTATGATCAAATTATCATCAACCTAACGACAGACAATCTAGTTTTCGATGAAATTGCAGCTGCCGTCTTAAAAGAAGAAAATTGATGCAAAAATAAGAAAGATAGACAAGCAAGTTCGCAGCAAGCTAAAGTTTTGATGATGGTGAGAGGAAGACCAACGGAATGTGGCCCCAGTGGGAGTCACAATCATGGTAGATATCAATCAAGAAGTAAGAAGAATATCAAGTGTTACAACTGTGGCAAGAAAGGGCACTTCAAGAAGGATTGTTGGTTCAAGAAGAATAGTCAACACCCTGAGTCATCAAATGCTTAAGGAAATATTACAAGTACCTCGGATGATAGCGATATTTTATGTAGTGAAGCAATATTAAATAATGAAGGTAGAAAATATTTCACTGATGTCTAGATCATGGACACAAGAACAACATGACACATGACTTCCTGGAGAGAATGGTTCCATCAATATAATCCTATCTCAAGAGGGTCTGTGTTCATAGGAGACGATCATGCTTGGGGTGTTATTGGTATTGGGTCCATCAAAATAAAGATGTATGATGGCATGGTATGCACCATCCAAGAGGTACGATATGTAAAAGACTTGAGGAAGAATCTATTGTCTGTAGGACAATTAGATGATAATGGGTGTTCATATAAGACTCATGGTAGAGTCATGAAAATATCAAAAAGAGAGCTTGTAGTGATGAAAGCGGAAAAACTTGCTGCAAATCTATATTTGATGAAAGGTGAAACACACCAAGAAGGAGAAGCATTAAATGCATCAGCAAGTTAATTTAAAGAATCAATGATGATATGGCATCATAAATTTAGCCATATATCGGAATGAGGTTTGTAGATTCTTGCTGAGCAAAAGCTTCTTCTAGAGCTCAAAAAGGTTTTACTACCCTTTTGTGAGCATTGTGTTACCAGTAAGCAAAATAGATTGAAGTTTAGCAGTTCCTCTGCTAAAAGTAAGGAAATATTAGATCTAATCCACTCTGATGTTTGGCAAGCACCGATGGAGTCCCTGAGAGGAGCGAAATATTTTGTGTCATTTATCAACAATTACTCTAGGAGAAGTTGGGTGTATCCAATGAAGAAAAAAACAGATATTTTTCCAGTCTTCAAAGAGTTCAAAGCGTGTGTGGAACTTGAATCTGAGAACAAGATCAAGTGTTTGAGGATAGATAATGAAGGAGAATACACTGATGATGAATTTGATAACTTCTGTAAACAAAAAGGTATTAAACGGCAGTTCACGGTGGCATATACTCCACAATAAAATGGAATAGCAGAGCGGATAAACAGAACCTTGTTGGAATGGATAAGAGCTATGTTGGCAACTGCAGGGTTGGAAAAATCATTCTGGATAGAAGCAGTCAAAACCGCCTGTTATGTGGTCAATCGGTCACCATCAACCACAATTGATCTGAAAACGCCAATGAATATGTGTACAGGAAAACCAGTTGATTATTCTCGCTTACGTATATTCGGAAGTCCTACTTATGTTATGTACAACACCTAAGAAAAATCAAAATTGGATCCAAAATCTAGGGAATGTATTTCTTAAGGTATGTTGATGGAGTCAACGAGTATCACTTATGGTATTTCATTGCCCACAAGGTGGTAATCATCACGGATATTGTATTTGTTGAAAACAAGATACAAGCAAAAGAAGGTAGCACTTTAAAAGAAAAATCAGAGACTAATACAGTTGAAGTTAAAGAAATAAAAAAAGTTCCAGTTTTTTCTGAAGAAACACAAGAGCACGAAGAACAAGAGCAAGATGAGATCAAAACTCCACAAGTTCGACGATCAACTAGGGAGAGAAGAGAACCAGCTTGGCAATCAGATTATTCTGTGGAGGGCAATGTTGCATACTGTCTATTAATAGAGGATGGAGAGCCTTCAACTTTTCAAGAGGCTATGAAAGACCAAGAATCATCTCTGTGGATGGTAGCAATGCAAGAAGAAATTGAAGCTCTTCATAAATATAAAACATGGGATCTTGTTCAATTACCACAAAGAAGAAAGGTCATTGGAAATAAATGGGTCTATAAGATCAAAAGCAATAGTAATGATCAAGTGGAGAAATATCTTGCAAGATTGGTGGTAAAAGAATTCGCTCAGAAAGAAGGTATAGACTTCAATGAGATATTTTCTTCGGTGGTTCGACTCACAACAATTCGGGTGGTCCTGGCGATGTGTGCTATATTTGACTTGTACTTGGAGCAGGTAGATGTCAAAACTGCATTTCTTCATGAAGAACTTGAAGAAGAAATTTACATGCTCCAACCAGAAGGTTTTGAAGAACAGGGAAAAGAGAACTTGGTTTGCAGGTTGAACAAATCTCTATACGGTCTCAAACAAGCGTCGAGATGTTGGTATAAGAGATTTGATTCCTTCATTATAAGCTTTGGATACAACAGATATAGTTCAGATCCTTGTGTTTATTACAAGAAATTTGGTGATGACGATTTTATTATTTTACTGTTGTATGTTGATGACATGTTGGTAGCAGGCCCCAACAAAGATCGTCTCACAAATTTAAAGGCACAATTGGCTAGGGAGTTTGAAATGAAGGACTTGGGAACAACAAATAAGATTCTAGGGATGCAAATTCACCGAGACAGAAATAATAGAAAGATTTGGCTTTCTCAAAAGAACTACTTAAAGAAAATCTTGCGATGCTTCAAGATGCAAGATTGTAAGTCAATTTCTACCCCACTTCCTATTAATTTTAAGTTATCCTCAAGTATGAGTCCTAGCAATGAAGCAGAGAGGATGAAGATGTCTCGAGTACCGTATGCATCAGCAGTGGGAAGTTTAATGTTCGCCATGGTATGTACAAGACCCAATATTGCACAAGCAATGGGAGTGATTAGTCGATACATGGCTAATCCCGGTAAAGAGAATTGAAATATTGTTAAAAGGATCTTGAGTTATATCAAGGGTACCTCAGATGTTGTAATGTGTTATGGAGGATCAGACTTTATTGTTAAAGGTTATGTTGATTCATATTATGCAGGTGATCTTGATAAAAGGAAGTCCACTACAGGTAATGTGTTTACTCTTGCTGGAGGGGCTGTAAGTTGGGTTTCAAAACTACAATCTATCGTAGCTACATCTATGACGAAAGCAGAATATGTAGCAGCTACACAAGTTAGCAAAGAGAAAATATGGATGCAGATGTTACTGGAGGAGCTCGGGCACAAACAAGAGAAGGTTGCTCTGTTTTGTGACAGTCAGAACGCTTTAAATCTTGCAAAGAATCTGGCATTTCATTCAAGGAAAAAGCACATACGAGTTCAGTATCACTTTGTTCATGAGAAGGTGGAAGAAGGCAGTGTGAATATTCAGAAAATTCACACTAATAACAACCTAGCAGATATGTTTACAAAGCCGATCAACAGTAATAAATTTATATGGTGTCGATCTTCTGTTGGCCTAGAAGAAACGTAACATTGCAGTAATTGGGTAGAATGGATGGTGTGAAGACTTATTTAATTCTCAATTAAATCTTCAAGTCGGAGAATGCAAGAAAGTCAAAGAAAGACAAAAGAGGACGCACCGTCCAAGAAAAAGTTGGCAGTAACTTTTGGAAAAGTTGTTGCCTCTTTTGACAGAAAACTTTGACAGGAAATTAATGCGTAGAAAATTAACGCGCAATTTTGTTTTTACACGTTTTTGTTTCCTATAAATAGAGGGTCTTTTGCCCTCATTTAATTCATTCAGAAAAAGAGAGAGTAAAAATACAAAGAGAGTTATACACCAAGAGAAATATTGTAGTCTTGAGTGTCCTCTTTAGTAGTTGTTCCTTTTATAAGAGAGGAGTGTTAATTGTTGTTTTCTTCTTATATTTGAGAGCAGTGTACTCCCATATTATCATAGTAAGATCCTTCTACCCCGTGTTTTTTTCCTCTATCTGTTATAGGGGTTTCCACGTAAAATTCTCGTGTCCAATTTATTTTCATTATTTATTATCATATCAAACTTTAATTATGGTGTTTTCTCCCCAAACAGTATTTGTATATCTTAAACTATTTGCACAATCATTTGGCAAAAAATGTTATGTTTGTCCTAAACGTCCTGATAAAACACAACCAATTGGTAATCTTGTAGAAAGTCTTCAAAACTTGCAGCTTTGACTTGAAACTTTTAATCTTCAAATCCAGTAAGTATAAGAAGGACGTTCTTTTATGAAATTATCAAATTATAAATATCACATAGCATCTGAAGATAACAAAAATAAATGGATACATGAAGTCTAAAGATAACAACATTAATGGAGAGGAACATGTGATATTGTATACGTCCCACTTGAAATAATAGATCATTCTCATGTATAGTTCAATTACATTTTCCAATTGCAGATTCATATAAAATAAGCTACTTTATTTTTCAAATGTAGGTCATTATATTTACGTTCTAGTAAAACATAAACAATTTTTTACTCATACAAAATTTTACACCTACGCCTTCAATTTGCACTAATGGAAAGGACAGGAACCAAAAGAACATAGATAATAACTTAGAATGGTGTTTCTAAATGCATTATCACTCTCTATCTTCAACAAGTAAGCACAAATCTTCACCTCAATTTTTTTTTACCAATAGTGTCTTAAAGATTACCAATAATTTAATAGTTAGAGCTCATAACATGACAATTTTGTCTTAAAATATTTTGGCTCTTAACAGCTACGTATTCAAATATACTATAAAGATGTCAAGAATGCAATGTGTTCTGACAAAAAATTACCTTTCAAGATCCGTATTTAATTTTCAACCCTGTGATATACCAGGAGAAACTTCCCCAAATGTACCTGAAAGGGAATAATGATTGTTTAGAATAGCAAGACATGAAAATAGATTTTAAACAAACAAGATAAAAATCATATATCAAACTCATAAAGCATTTAAAATTTAAACTTTATTAGTTAAATAGCTAAACTTGTAGACACACAGTGAGTCATAAGAGCCCCAACTTTATCAAAATGAATTTCTAGATACTTAGATTACCTCAAAGAAATATAAAATTGCTACATGAATGCACAAAAGTTGAAGCCACTTGTGTAAATTAAATAGCAAAGGGACCAAGTACTCAGTCTAACTATATAATCATTTTGAGTTAAGTAAAATCATAATGGTTTGTTACTGATAAAAATGATAAGCAAACTAATAGACATAATTTTAAAGTAGAGCAACGACACAGTTTGAACCTTACATGTTATAATATTGGTGTGTAATATGTTATGCAACTTGAGATACTGCAAAGTAGTAAATAGAAATAACTTCATGAGGTGCTTCACTCAAATACAAAAGCAAATAGAGATATAAACCACAAATAAGTACATGGTCAAGAATATAACTACTAAGAAGGAAAGACAAGAACGGAGAGATAAACCACAAATAGACACATTGTCAATAAGATCTGTATGCAGGAGAGCTAAAATAATTCATTAGGAGCCAAGCAAACTAGTGAACCATCACAATTAAAAATTAGGAATAGACATGAACTTTAAGAAACTCATTACTTTATATATGTGTATGGTGTACCACTGTTGAAGAAAAAATAGAAATAGACATGCACTTTAAACAAATAAATAAGAAAAATAGAGCCACTTAAGAGTTATTTTTTATAGCCAAGAACCACTAAACACTAATTACTCATAGCCGAAGAGGTTGATAGTATGAATGACTTGTAAATATCTTTGGCAAGCTGTGAAAATTTAGAAGCAGCAAGTTTAAAATACAATGTCATTCTACTAGCATCATCTTTAGAGAGTTTAAATAAAAATTTTAAATGCATTTTAAACTTACAATGTCTCTCATTCCACTAGGATATGTTAAACTTGGTGACCAGAAGAAACTTGAATGAAACAGAGCATTTTCAACTTTCCATGCGCTCCTTGTAGCAGCTGCTTATTTATAGCTGTTGCTTGAATCAAACCTTTTCCGTGATGATTCTCAGGATGAGTTAATGATCAATAGGACATCATATTTTTAGCCACCATACTCAGGATCTCCACTGGCTACTTTCTGGCAGACTTGACAATGATTTTCTATTACTTCCCACCCTTGGACAGAATGGAGTGTGTCTTACATCATGGGCTTTCAATTCCTTTTAAGGGGTCAAGCATAGATACATATATTTATGATACTCTTTACTGAGAGTACTGCTCCCTTTGTTAAATTAAGACGGTACCTAGATGTTGCTGGTCAAAAGCAAAGGATTTGATTAAGACTTTGAGAAAGACTAGACACAGCCAGTAGCACACAACTACTACTACTCTTTTGGAGCTTGTGTAGGTACTTCTGCGGTTTGCCATGGTTATGATTTGTGAAATTAACCCCTACGTACATCAAGTAAAAATAACTCTCGTCCCTAAACGTTGGTCCCTAATAAGCTTTTTTCTTGTAGTGGTAGTTGTCGCCATTAAAGAATCAAAAGATCTATCACAAGATATTCTTTGAGGAGATTGTGGGTTCTCTTCAAGCCCATAAGCAAAAGATGAAGCAAAGTGATGATTCTGAAAGTCTGGATCAAAATTTGCAAAGCAAGTTATCCGTAACTGAAGGTGGAATGAGCAGCAGCTCAGGACAGAGTTCAACCAATCGTGAAGAATACCGTAGAGGATATCGAGGTGGTAATAGAGGTGGTCGTGGAAAACGTTGACGAGGCAATCGACTAGATGGCAGAGGAAAGTCAAGTGAAGACTTTCATGCCATAAGTCGTAGACGAGGAGCTCAAGGTATAGGTAGATCTCAACAGGGATATAAATCTCAGGTACAATGCTATAATTGTGATAAATATGGTCACTATAGCTATGAGTGTAGATCAGCTCCTAAACATGAAGGAAGAAGCCATGTAACAGTTGTTGAAGATCTAAATAGAGAATCTCGCATATTCCTCACCTACAAGGGAGATAAAAAAATTCAAGAAGAATATTCGGTATTTGGATAGTTGCGCCAGCAACTATATGTCTGGCCAAAATGTAATGACCCTCAAGGTTATTTTCAGAATTTTTTAAAAAATGACTATTTTACCACTCTCGATAGTCATCCCGAGTCATTTATAATATGTGTTGGGGATTGGTACTGGGAAATTCCATGAAAAGGTGAGTTTTGGGGAGTTTTTAAGTTTTAAGGATTAAAAATATTTTAAAGTGGTATTCGGGATCAACTATAGCTACATATCTCGAAATATAATTCCGTCGATTCCAGCAGCTCTGAAATATGAAATTTGTTCTAGGAGAGTTGACGGAATCAAAATTGGGATTGTAACGAAGATTGGAGGTCTTGAGTTGAGAATTCTTGAAATTTTAAGCATAGGGTTGACTTTGATCAATATTTGAAGATTCGATGATTAAAATTAAATTCCGACAATTCCGTTGGATCTGGGAGGTGATTTTAAGCCTAGAGGTGGCCTGGGTTGAACTTTTGGAAGTTTAGAACGTAATTCGAGTTTTTGAGGCTCAAAGTTAGTTTGATTGTGACTTATCAGATTCTAGGTCAATGAGACCTCAAATTCAAATTCTGATGGTTCTATTGAGTTCGGAATATCGAATTTAGTAGGGGTGCATATATGGGTTGTCTGTATGGAATTCTGAACGAATCCGGAGGGACCGATTTGAGAATTTTCCTAATGGAGGTGGTTTTTGTCAACTGCTTCTGGTGTGAACTTCTCCGTGTTTGAGGCACCTTGCTCGCATTCATGGAGGATCATTTATTTGAACTCCATGTTTGTAGAGGTGGGACCGCATTCACGGAGGGTAGACTACTTTGGTCCCCACGTTCGGAGAGTTCTTGCCGCGTTCACGGAGAGCAGAAGGCTAGCTCTTCGCATTCGCGGGATAAGTTCACCACGCTCGTGAAGGCCAAAATGCATGTGAACAATGAACGGGGATTAAACCCCATTCCATCATTTTTTGAACTTAGGGAGCTTGGAAGGGACGATATTTGAAGGATTTTCGAGAGTTATTGGCTGGGTAAGTCCTTTAACCATGATTTCTTCATTTCTCAATAATGTCACGCCTTGGAAGGGTACCCTAGACGTGGCCGGAACTTGAAGACCATTGGTGGTCTCCAAGTGAACCACCTAGTCCAATCACACATCCGTTCATTCAATCAATCAGCAGAAGACTTAAAATAAAGAGAATATTTGGTGGACAATCCCAAATCAACAATCTAACTCAAGAAAGAAAGGCCATCGGCCAACAAATCAAACTCCAATCTATGTCATTAAAATAGTCTAACAAGAAGAATTCATGAAAATAAAATACTCAATTGACCCATCACTATCTAGTCTATGAAGCCTCTATCACTACTATCTAATTGGTGCCAATGACAGGTTCATGGTGTAACACTCCTCAAAATTTTTCCCTAAGATTCGGACCTTTTTTGTATTCGTGTAGGGTCGAACTCAATTATTGTGAAGCGTGTGCATGAGTTAGGATGAGTTCCTAAGTAATTAAAGAGTGTTAGAGGTGATGTTTGTTCATAAGGGATCCTTAGAACCAAGCTAAGTCCAAAAGAATTCGTCTTGGGTAAGTTATCGAAGGAGTTTGTATAAGGGTCGACTTCTAACGACCATATCATTTGAAATATGATGATCTGGTGGCCCACGACCTATTAAATTAAACGTCGCCGAGTCTTCTTTCCAACGCCACCAAGAGTGTAATTTTTTGGAGTTCGGAGTCAAAAGTTATGACTATCCTAAGACGGACTAGTACTACCGGAATTTCAGGCCTGGGTTGTGACTGTAGGAAGCCTGGGCTTGGCACCGCAGTGGCACGACGCGCCACTATCGCGCCAGGAACAAGCCTCAGTAGTTTGGTCCCTGGCGCGGAGCGCCACTAGGAGATGTGCAAGGTTTTTACTATTTTCCGAAACCCAGAAAATATAGGCTTGGCGCTGTAAGGGCGCGACGCACCACTATCGCGCCACAAAACAGCCTCAGTAGTTTGGTCCTTGGAGCAATGCGCCACTATCAGATGTGCAGGTTTTAAGCCTAAATTCGACTTGGCGCCGCAGTGGCGCTACGCGCCACTATCGCGCCAAGAACATTTTTAGCCTATTTTCCAGACTTTTGGAGAAAGGGCAATTTGGGTATTTTCCCAAATTATATATACATCTGCCTTGGGACGTTTTGGACCATTATTTGAGCCCCCTTCCTCTCTCTAAAAAAACCCTAACCTCCATTCTCTTCTCTCCCAAACATCTCCAACAAGATTTGTCCTCAAGAGCTCAAGAATTCAAGATCTCCAAGTTAAGTCTTGGTTTCCGGTGAGATGATCTTCAAGCAAGGTATGTAAGGCTAACCTAAAATATGGATTGAGTTCTTCCATATGCCCATAGATGTGTTAGGTAGCAGTTGTGAAAGATTTGAACCTTTTATAAAGATTTTTCTTGAAATTTTCCTAAACTCTAGAATATTTTTATGTACTAGAAATTGATGGGCGATTTTCATGACTTGAATTCTTGAATAGTTATATTTCATATTATTGACTACAAATGAATTTTTGTATATAAATTTATATGTATTGATGGTGTTCTTGAGTTGAGTTTTGTTGAGAGTATGGATTCATGTATTCATTCACATGAATCCAAGATGAGATTTCTTTTGGTCATAATTTGTCTTAAGTTTGAGATGGATGGTTTGTGTATATGGGTTGATTGGAATGAAAAGAATGAATTGGAATAGTTATGAATGTGAATGGAATAAAGAGAATTGAAATATTGGTAGAGCTAGAATGTCACTTTTGTTTCTATAAATGGAATGTAGAATTAAATAAGGATCTTGGATTAGATGTTTAATGATGATGTGATGATGATGTTTGATGATGATGTGAATGATGATATTTGGTGGTGATGTGATGATGATGTTTGATGATGATGTGAATGATGATATTTGACGATGATGTGAATGAAGAGTTTATGTTGATGAGGATGTTGTGTGATGAAGTAGATTGGAGTCTAATGTGACTACATGATATGTGACTTGCATAATTTGATTTGATTGGAATCATATGAGTATAAATTATGGTTTGAGAATGAGTTTAAGTAAACAATTTGTGAGCATCTTTGTATAAACTATTTATACACTATTTTGGGTTTAAAGAATGATTATTTTCATCTTTGAGTTAAAAAGGAGTTTAAGCATGAGTTAAGTTTGAGAAGTCTTTTAATTATTTTGAACACTAGTATTTTGAGTATAAATGATTTGAGTATTTTTACATTAAAATATCTATTTTGAGTTTGAGTTGAGGAGTTGGAATTATATTTTAAATGCATATAATATTTTCTACATCCATTGAGTTGAGATTGCATAAATTTTAAAGAGAAGAGTTTGTTGATTTGAGATGAGTTGATTTGAAAGAGTCCAATGAGGCTAAATGAGTATTTTGAGTATTTTACTCACTTGATAGATATGAGCATATTGAGTCTTGGGAGGAGTATCGAGCACCGAATTGGGTAAGAGTATAGTCCATACTCGAACCAATAAACTACATCGCCAAATGTAGGAGAGGATTGAACCATTAAAGTCAGATGCTTCCTAAATTACTGTCCTAACATGATAGGACTTGGTTAGATTGGATTCATGATTGTTGGATTCGTCCATACCCTGGGAAGGTATTAACGGACGCAGCAACAACGTCGGTTTGTTGTAATATCACTCGCTCATATGGTGATGGTTGTCGGTTAGATAAACTCCCAAATTAAATGGATTGTGCTTGATATGATTGGCTTGATTTCTGTTGTAGATGATTGAGTTGAATTATAAAATATTGCATAGTTTAATTTGCATATTTATTGAGTAGAGTCCTTTGAGTTGATTGTTGAGTTGATTGTATATGATCGGATTGGATTAGATGAATATATGATTGGATTGTACATGATTTGGTTGGATATGTGATTGACTTAGAGTTAACGGCATATGATTGGATTGAATCGAATGATATATGATTGGATTGGATTGAATGATTTAATTGAATTGTACCGTACATGATTAGACTGGATTGGATGGTATATGATTAGTCCTTGTCAAAAAAATTATATTTTTACTTTAGACTTATGACACCTTGATTGAGTCTCCCTTATCTTTCTGATTTGAGATATTCGAACCAACATTACTCTTCCTTGAGGTATGTTTCATTCTGCCATATTACATACTCATACATTCTATGTACTGACGTCCATTTGGACCTGCATCATTTCATGATGTAGAGACAGGTTTAAGAGATCGTCAATAGAAGCACCATTGAAGATCTATATACACTTAGTGTATTGGTGAGTCCTTCCCTACATTCGGAGGACACCGCTTATGTATTCTTGCGTCAAGTTAGCCCTTTCTATTTAATTTGAGGTAGCCATGAACATGTCATTGGCACCAATTAGATAGTAGTGATAGAGGCTTTATAGACTAGATAGTGATGGGTTGATTGACTATTTTCTTTCCTTAAATTATTCTTGTTAAAGTATTTTAAATGACAAATATTGGAGTTGATTTGTTGGCCCATGACCTTTATTCTTTGAGTTAGATTGATGATTTGAGTTGCCTGCCAAATATTCTCTTTATTCTGAGTCTTCTGCTGATTTAACGGATGAACGGAGGTCTGATCAGGCTATGTGGTTCGCTTGGGAGCCAGAAATGATTTCTGAGTGTCGGTTACGTCTAGGGTACCCTCCCGGGGCATTACATATGGCTACCTCAAATCAGAATGAAAAGACTAACTCGAAGCAAGAATAACTTAAGTGGTATCCTCCGAATGTAGGGGAGGACTCACCAATAAGCTGAGTGTGAACAGATCCTCAACGGTATGCCTAATGATGATCTCTTAAACCTGTCTCTGCATCATGAAACGATGTAGGTCCAAATGGACGTCAGTACGTGGAATGTACGAGTATGTAATATGGCAGAATAAAATAATACCGGTTCAAATATCTCAAGTCATAAAGATAAGAGATACTCAATCAAGGTGTCATAAGTCTAAAATAAGAATACAGTTTAGACAGAGACCAATCATATACCATCCAATCAAATCCAATCATATACCATCTAATCCAATCCAATCATATATCATCTAATCCAATCCAATCATATATCATCTAATCCAATCCAATCACATATCATCCAATCACATATTGTCTAATCCAATCCAATCATATACAATCAACTCAACAATCAAGTCAAAGGACTCAACTCAATAGATATGCAAATTAGAATTTAACAACTTTTACCATTCAACTCAATCATCTACAATCACAATCAAACCAATCATATCATGCACAATTCACTCAATTTGGGAGTTTCTCTAACCAACAAACATCACCGATGAGCCAGTGATGTGCAACAAGCCGATGTTGTTGCCACGTCCATTCATACTTTGCCAGGGTATGAACGAATCAACCAATCATGGATCCATCAATCAATGAAGTCCTATCATTTCAGGATAATGAAATGGAAAACATACGACTTTAACGGTCTAATCCCTTCCTACGTTGGCTACATAGTTCATGGGATTTGAGTATGGACTATACTCTTACCCAATTCGGTGTTCAATACTCCTCCCAAGAATCAATATGTTCATATCTATCAAGTGAGTAAAATACTCAAAATACTCATTTAGTCTCTTATGACTTATTTTCAAATCAACTCATTTAGTCTCATTGGACTCTTTTAAAAACTCAATCAATTCTGACCTCATTGGACCTTCTTTCAAATCAACTCATCTCAAACCATCAAACTCTTCTCTTTAAAATTGATACAATCTCAACTTAATGAATGCATTTAAAACATAGTTTTTAACTACTCAAATCAATCTCAAAATAGATGTTTTAATATAAAAATTGTCAACTCATTTATACTCCAAATCCTCATACTCAAAATAATAATTAAGAGACTTTTCAAACTCAAATCATGCTTAAACTCTTTCTAAATCAAAGATGAAAACAATCATTCTTTAAACTCAAAATAGTGTATAAATAGTTTATGCAAAAATGTTCACAAATCATTTATTTAAAACTCCTTCTCAAACAATCATTTATACTCATATGACTCCAATCAAATCAAATTATGCAAATCACATATCATGTAGTCACATTGGACTCTAATCCATTTCATATCAAAACGTCATCATCAACATAACCTCTTCATCAATCATTTTTCCTTAATTAAATAAACATCATTCACCTCATCATCAAACCCAATCATTCACATCATCATCAAACATCTTTCTCCAAAATCTCCATTTACCTCTATATTCAATTTTATTCACACTCATTAACAAAAATACATTATCTCCCTTTGAAAGCAATATTTACATAAAAACTATATATCTCAACCTCAAGATATATTATAAAAAAAAGAAATCTCATCTTAGTTTCATGTAGATGAAGACATGATCCCATAATCTCAACAAACTCAACTCAAGAACATCATTAACACATATTAATAATATTCTAGGGTTTAGGAAAAATCCAAGAAAATATTCATAGAAAGTTCAAGTCTTTCACAATTTTCATCCAACACATCTATGGGGCATATGGAATAACTCAATTCATATTTTAGGTTAGCCTTACATACCTGGAAATGAAGAACATCTCACCGAAAATCAAAGACATGACTTGAAGATCTTGAATCCTTGAGCTTTTGAGAGGATTTTATTGAAGATGATTTGGAAGAGAAGAGGGGATGAAGATTAGGGTTCTTTGGAGAGGCAAAGGACTTAAAAATTATGGTACAAAACGTTCCAAGTTAGGGTATATATGTTTAGGGAAAATTTCCAAGTTGCCCTTCATCAAAATCTGGAAAAATGGGCAAAAACCCTACTGGCGCGCACCGCGCCACTACAGCGCCAAGCCTGAAATTTCTGAAATCTGGGAAATGGGCTTTAAAACCCTGTAAGTGCTTTAGTGGCACCTCGCGCCATGGGCTAAACTATTGAGGCTAGTTTCTGGCACTATAGTAGTGTCGGGCGCCACTCAAGCACCAAGCCTAAAATTTCTGTAGTTATAGTCTGTCGTAAAATGATCATAACTTTTGACTCAAAACTCCAAAAAATGCAATCTTGGTGGCGTTGCAAAGAATACTCGAAGACCTTTAAATTTATAGTTCATGGTCTACCCAATTCATATTATTCTAGGAGATATGGTTATTTGAAGTTGACCCTTATACTAACTCATCTGAAAACTTAATTGATTAGAGTTCTTTGAACTCGGCTTGGTGTTAGAGATCCCTCATTAACCTAAACCACATCTATTACTCTTCAAATACTTAGTAATTGATCCTAACTCATATATAAAATTATAAGTCCTTCGGTTCGAGTCTACACACATGTGAAGAAATATTTAAGTCTTTGCGAAAAAGATTATGGGGTGTTACAAATAATTACTAATTAATTTTGGCTAGAACTTGGGAATTTCAATTGAGAAAATTTGGGATGCTTCAAGAACATGGAATTTAATGTTTTGGATGATTTTGAACTCATTTCAAGTCCAAATGAGGTTTCATTTTCACTAATGATTTTGAACTCATTTCAAGTCCAAATGAGGGTCCATTGGGTGGGTAAGTTTCACTGATAAAGTTGTTGCCATGTGATTGAAACTAGTATCGAGTTGATAGTGAATCATGCAAAATGCTTAGAATTGATTAATCATAGGTATAAAAGAGGAATTAACCAAATGAATCGGTCTATTTGAGATGAGATAATCTTGGTTGTCTTATTGTAAATCTTACTTGCTATGATAGAGGCATGTATTGTATATGATTTTGGACTTATCCTCTCTTCTCATTGATTGCATATTTATTTTTACTTGCATTTGGGTTGGAATATGTATTTAGATTCCCTTTTTTATGCGATTCGTCAAAGAGAAATGGTTCCGG
Organism: Solanum dulcamara; assembly: GCF_947179165.1. Classification (NCBI taxonomy): domain Eukaryota; kingdom Viridiplantae; phylum Streptophyta; class Magnoliopsida; order Solanales; family Solanaceae; genus Solanum; species Solanum dulcamara. The sequence continues at coordinate 74,117,607 of NC_077237.1, forward strand.
CTACATGAATATGAATAAGAGGAAAATAAAGAGGCTTCGAGGGATGTGTCATGCACCGTAGTTGTTATAATTATTGCATCGAGGGACATGCCATGCACCATGGTTGTTATTATTATTGCATCAAGGGACATGCCATGCATTGTAGTTGTTATTATTATTGCATCGAGGGACGTGTCACATGTCGTGATTTTTATATTTTGTATATGTGGGATGTGCCACGCACCATGGTTGTTATTTTAGTGTCACATTAGGCATTCATCACTTTGCATTGCTTCACATTGACTTGATTATCTGATTACTTGCCCTTATTATGTGTAATATTGAGATTGAAATACGTGCGATATTGATACTATCTGTTCGGTTGTAGAGGTTTACTTGTCTTACTTGCTACATCAGTTATATCTATTTATAGACTATTAGGTTGGGTTGTTCTGCTTGCAGGTTGTAGTTATGGGAGGTTAGGATGGAGTGTCAGGAGTATTCGTTCTATGTAGCTTTAGACATGTTTATTATTTTACTTGTTGGATGCCATGTTTTTTGGTACTCACCCCTTGCTAGCTACATTTGTGTAGGTTTTGAGCCAGGACAGTGATCCATATGTTTTGTTCTTCATCCATGGGTTTTGGAGATCTTTGAGAGGTAGTTGTCGACGCCGGCGATCTCTCTTTCTCCTTTTCATGCTTTTGTTCTATTTGTGAGACAAATGTATTTTTGAGACTTACATTTATTTTAATTCTACTATTTTAGAGGCTTGTACATGTGACAACCAATCTTTTGGGATTTTATTGTTATTCAAGACTTTCGTATTTTCATAGCTATCTATCCATTATACTGATTTTGTTAATTATCCGCTTTAATTAGATTTTGACTGACTTGTCTTGGTGGGTTGAGATGAGTGTCATCACACCCGAGTTTGGGTCATGACACAAAATGAGTTTTTTTTGAATTGGGTAAATCTGTTAATGTTAAAGTAACCTTTGGCGATGAATCACATGTTTCTGTCAAAGGAAAAGGCAAAATAAGAATTACTCAGAAATGAAGAAACAAAATTTATTCTTAATGTCTACTATGTACCAAGTTTGAAAAGCGACATCATCAATCTTGGCCAGCTTTCTGAAATAGGATACAAAGTGCAGATAATGGATTGCTCAATGACCTTGAGAAACAAAAATAAAGAATTTGTTTCCTAGGTTAATATGATGCAAAATCTCCCATTTACTATTGATATAGACTCTGACGATGTGAAGTACATGAAAAAATCTATAAAAGATGACTCGTGGCTTTGGCACTTGAGATATGGACATCTTGTATTTTCTGTTCTAAAGTTGTTAGCATAAGAAAAGATGGTGAATGTTCTGTCAGAAATAAATTCATCTGATCAACTGTGTGAAGCCTGCATCAAAGGAAAACAGGACTGACACAGTTTTGAAGTTGAAAAGTCTAGAAGAGCTAGATGACCACTCGAGATTGTGCACTCTGATTTAGCTTGTCCGTTTGACATACCATCACTTGGTGGAAACAGGTATTACCTAAATTTTATTGATGATTACAATAGAAAAAGTTGGGTATATATTTTGGAAGAAAAATTAGAAACTCTTGAAAGATTCAAAGATTTTAAAGCGATGGTGAAAAAACAAAGTGGATATTATCTGAAGATACTCAAATCTGATACAAGAGGTGAATACACTACAATTCTATTTGAAAATTTTGTTAAAAGGCATGGAATTATTAATTAGTCGAAAGTTAGATACACATCTCAACAAAATGGAGTCGCTAGAAAAAAAATCATACCATTCTCAACATGGCAAGGCGTATGATAAAAGGTAAGTATTTACCAAGAAATTTCTAGGCTGAAGCTATTCAACGTGCAATTTATGTGTTGAATCATTGTCCAACAAAGAGTGTACAATATATGACACCAAATGAAGCGTGGAGTGGTCAAAATCCTAGAGTTGGATAGCTCAAGATATTTGGTTGTATTGCATATTCTCATGTTCCTGAACAGTTAAGAAAGAAGCTCAATGATAGAGGAGAAAAGTGCATCTTTGTTGGATATGATAAAAGAAGCAAAGATTATAGATTGTAAAATCCTCTCACGAAGAAGGTGATTATCTCAAGAGATGTTGAATTTGATGAAGGTGATTATTGTAAATGGAGTGAAAAAGAAAAGAATGTTGAAGGATTATTCTTCTGTGATGAAGATGATGATGATTTTGTTGATCAAAATGAACAATGTGATGGACAAAGTCCACCACAAAGACCTATTACAAAAACTCCTTCAACATCTACATCACCAAGAAGCATTACTAAAAACTGCTGGAAAACGACGGGCAAAAGTGATGGACGGGGTTGCTTTTTTGGTCAAATTTGTATTGTATCTGGGGTTGAGGAATAACCTCTATGGGTAGCTGATAGTTCTGGTCATATGAAGTATATCTGACATGTGCAGAAGAAGAAGCATCGCGTGGTCGGTGAAACTGACTATGATAAAGTGCAGAATCCATAATCTCAAAAGGCACAACATGAATATGCGTAGGACTAGCTTGGCGGCGCTGCATATCCGGTGCTAAAGAAATATTTCCAAGGATATCCTCAGGATCAATAGGTCATCAGACTTCTTCTTTTTACTACTACCAGAATGGCTAACCCCAAGATGATCCCGGGATCTATCACCATCACCAAATGATATTTGTATGTAAGGTAACAATACAATATATAAAGCCACATCTAATGCACAAGACCTTAAAATCAGTCTTTTCTTGATAAAGGTGAGATCTTTAGTAATGGGGTGAAGAAGAGTTGGATTTGGGTTGAGAAAACACATCAAGATCAGTCTTTTGTTGACAAAAGATGAGATCTTTAGTGTTGGGATGAAGAAAAATTGAAAAAATAAGAAAGCGACATAATTTGCTTTGCTTTATTTATTTAATTAATTTTTTAGTAGCCCTCATCCCAACACTAAAGATCTCATCTTTAAGTTGGTGGTGGCAAAAGGGGTTTCTTATTTTTTCAATTTTTCTTCATCCCAACACTAAGGATCTCATCTTTATCAATAAAACACTGATCTTAATGTGTTTTCTCAACCCAAATCCAATTCTTCTTCTTCACCCCATTACTAAAAAGGGAACATTTTGCTTATCTTTTTAACATAAAGGTCAAATATTTAGAACTTTACAAACCACCACCAACTTAATTGATTCAAGTTATAATTAAAACAAAAATCAATTAAGTTCAAGTTCTAAGTAATTTAAGTTATAATTAAATTTAAGTTCTAATTAATTCAAGTTATATTTAATTCAGGTTATAATTAACTTCAAGTTATAATTAACTTCAATTTATAATTAATTCAAGTTATAATTAAGTTTTAAGTATGTTTTAATTAAGTTGTAATTATAAGTTCTAATTTATGACATTCAATTCGGATGTGTCTAAGTTAAATAAGAATAAAATTACAAGCTTTAATTATATACAAATTAAAGTTCTAAAATCCAAGTATTCAAGTATCTAATTAAAGTTCAAGTTCATGACAACATAAAGTTCTAATTAATTAGTTATAAGTCCAATTCAAGTATCCTAAAATCTTTATTTCATTCAAAATTTAAGTTATAAGTTCTAAATTCAAGTATCTAAGTTATTCTAATTAGTTCTAAAGTCTAAAGAGTTCAAATCTTATACAAACTTAAAAAAATTAAGTTTAAATTCAAAAGTCCTAAAGTTTAAGTTCATGACTTTGAATATCTAAGTTAACTCTACTTACTTAATTAGTTCATAAGGAATAAAATTCAACAAGATTTCTAAAGTCAACAAAATTTCATGTTCAAATTTCTAAGTTCTAAGTTGAAGTTCTAATTAAATTCAAGTATCCTAAAATTCAAGCTCTAAGTTCTAATTAGTTCTACAAAGTCTAAAGTTCAAAATTTATACAAAACAAAAACAATCTCTAAAATTTTGTTCATGATAAGGAGTACAATTCAATGAAATTTCAAGTTCAAAGTTCTAAGTTCAAGTTCTAATTTCAAGTTGTAAATTCAACTATCCTAAAATTCAATTTCTAAGTTCTAATTAGTTCTAAAAGTCCTACAATTTAAGTCCAATATTTTTCTAACTTCAACTTTCAACTTATATCAAACTTTCAAACATCCTATATTATATTCAAGTATTTCAATTAACTTCTAATATCAAAACTTCAACTAATTCTAATTCTAAATTCAAAACACTTTAATTGCAATTAAAAGATTACCCAATTTACAATCTAATTCAAAACCCCCAACTTTAAGCCATAAATCAAAATTATTTGACAAGCTAAATTCAATAACATATATTCAACAAACTAAATTCAACAAACTACTAAAAAACTATGTTAATAACATATATTCAACAAACTAAATTCAATAAACTAAATAACAATCACACATTATTACTATAATTTTTTTAAAAAATAAGTTGAATAATCCTAACCTTCAAACGAAGAGAGAGGATGGTGTGGGGTGAGGGGGGACAACTGGGGCTGCGGGACGAGGCTGGGACAACATCATTAAGTCAGTCCCTTTTTTAAAAATCATTAGTTCTGGCTTTAATGTCAAGTCTTTACTACTATTGAAGACTTAAGATGTACATCAAATTTGATCATTTTGTTAGATGCTCTTTAAAGTTATGACATTAGATTTTGGGATAATTTCGTTGTTGTCCCTTTATTGCGTTTATTTGTTGCTTGACTTCCATTTGAGAGTCTTGTATAATTTTAATTTTAAGCTTACACATCAGGATGGGGTTTAGGATGTGTGTCATCATGACCTCAGTTTTTGGGTCGTGACAGTATGCATTTTAGTTGGAGCTTCACTTGAGCTGTTACTTCACTACCAAAAAATGGCAAAAAACGACTGCCAAAATAGCGATGGACAGCGTCGTCTAAAAAAGTCAACGAAAATTGCGATGCTGTCTGTTGCTTATATTATTGCTAATTTTTTTTATTAAAAGCAACGGACAAAAATGTTAAATCTGTCGCTTTTAAATTAAAATAATTATTTATATATTTATTATTAACAACGTCGTCCATCATTTGTGTTTAAATTTAATTTATTATTATGATTTTTTAAGAAGCGACAGATGGCGTTGGTTTGTCCGTCGCAAATGGTCAAAATAATTGGTCAACAATTTTCGAATAGGCAACGGACAACGTCGGATTTTTCGTCGCTTTTTTGGTCAAAATCATGGTCAAACATTTTTAAAAAAGGGACTGACTTAATGATGTTGTCCATCGCTTTTTTAAAAAATGTGGTAGACTAGATCGGATTTTCTTATTTCTCTCTCTATATATTTTCTCTCTTCTCCTCTCCCTTCTCTCTAAAACCCCCCAACATAATTTCGTCAGTTCGATTAGCTTCGAAGTGTGGAAATTGGTCTAGGAGTGACTTTCTTTTTAAATTTGGAGTTGTATCGTGAAATTGAGGTCTCAAGTTGGAAAGTTTAATTTTAATGGGTTATGTTGGACTTTGGTCAACAAATCAAGTTCAGAGACTCGGATTTGATTTCTGATGATTTCAATAGATTTGGGGGGTTATTCTAATGCTAGAAATGGTTTCATTGAAATTTTTAGAAGCTCCAAGGTATTTTGGGTATTTCAAGTGCCGAAACTAGTTTAGTTGCGACTTATCGAATTTCGTTTCAAGGAAATCTCAAATTTGAATGTCGAAGGTGCCATTGAGACAGAACGCCAAATTTAGTAGAAGTGCATATATGGTTTGTGTGTGGGGGATTTCGAACGAATTCTGAGGGTCCGTTTGGGGATTTTTCTTAAAAAATAGACTACTATCTGGTGCAGCCATAATTCCTTCGCCGCATTTGCGAAGTGTGTCCGCATTTGCGGAGTACATTTATTCCCTTCTCCACATTCACAGAGTGTGTCTACGTTCATGGGGTGTGTTCGCGTTCGCAGAGTACAACCTTTCCCTTCTCCACGTTCGTGGAGTGGGTTCATATAGTGTACATCTTAAGTCTTCAATAGTAGTAAAGACTTGACATTAAACCCAGAACTTCTCTCTAGTCTACCACATTTTTTAAAAAAGCGATGGACAACATCATTAAGTCAGTCCCTTTTTTAAAAATGTTTGACCATGATTTTGACCAAAAAAGCGACGAAAAATCCGATGTTGTCCGTTGCCTATTCGAAAATTGTTGACCAATTATTTTGACCATTTGCGACGGACAAACCAACGCCATCTGTCGCTTCTTAAAAAATAATAATAATAAATTAAATTTAAACACAAATGATGGACGACGTTGTTAATAATAAATATATAAATAATTATTTTAATTTAAAAGCGACAGATTTAGCATTTTTGTCCGTTGCTTTTAATAAAAAAAATTAACAATAATATAAGCAACAGACAGCATCGCAATTTTCGTTGACTTTTTTAGACGACGCTGTCCATCGCTATTTTGGCAGTCGTTTTTTGCCATTTTTTGGTAGTGAAGTAACAGCTCAAGTGAAGCTCCAACTAAAATGCATACTGTCACGACCCAAAAACTGAGGTCATGATGACACACATCCTAAACCCCATCCTGATGTGTAAGCTTAAAATTAAAATTATACAAGACTCTCAAATGGAAGTCAAGCAACAAATAAACGCAATAAAGGGACAACAACGAAATTATCCCAAAATCTAATGTCATAACTTTAAAGAGCATCTAACAAAATGATCAAATTTGATGTACATCTTAAGTCTTCAATAGTAGTAAAGACTTGACATTAAAGCCAGAACTAATGGCGGTCTGAATCTCAAGACCTCACCACTAATCTGAATAGTAACATATCCGCAAGAGAGAGAGATCAGCAGCTGTGCAAAATACCCTGACTAGAATCTACATCAAAAAAGGACACAAAAATAGGGGTGAGTACAATCTACATGTACTCAGTAAGTTTAACCGACTAAGTATAAGGAATTAATCGAAACAATGAAATAAACTAAGAAACACTACCACCTGTATGCAGAAAAGTCCCACTTTGGATACGCTGCCACCAATTTATATAGAACAACGCGATTAAAGTAAAAATATAAATACAGTTCAATATCACAGTTAAACAGATAGGTCAAGTATCACAGATATTAATGCAATGTAATGCAATATGATGATGTAATGATATGATGGTACGATGGGATTAATGTTGTCGCACAACCTGTCGTAGACACCTGCCAAGCTGTTCTACTAGGCAGGACCTATAGGGGTCTCGCAGATCATATACCTCATCACAATCTCCATGTATCAACTACCTCACTACCCAACTTGTGGCCAAGGACTCATGATACTAATATCTCTTCTACTTTCCACCTATCTCGTGGTCAAGGATATAGAGAAGGAGTCACATTTTCTTTCTTAGAAAGAATTTTCCATAGTTCTAAGCTTCCCAATGATCAATGATAATATAAATAAGGATGAATGCATTCACAACATATAAGGCATGGAGGTGATATAAAACTCAATAAGTAATACAAGGTTCAAAGTTTTCAAAACTTAACCTAAACATAATATTCACCCTCAATAGACAGTAATGAGAAGGAAATACCTCAAATTAAGTGCTCAACCTTTTTCAACAATATTTCAATACTCAAGCATGCTCAAAAACCTCCAACTCAACCCCTCATGCGGGAATTTCAAGTCAAATAGCCTTTTCACATCTCTAACTCAGTTAAGTCATGGATTTCACAGTCTCAACACAGATAAGATATCAAATAATCCCCCCACACGGGCTACACAACACATATAAGCCCCCAAACGGGCTACACAACACATATAAGCCCCCAAACGGGCATCACATTATAAATAAGCCCCCACACGGGCATCTCAAAGAAAATAACAGTTTCAAACTATGCTACAACCCCATTGCAAAGTCTACAACATAGAATTTGATTAATCACCCCAACTCAGCCCAAGAAGAATAGACAAACCTACCTCAATTACCGAAATTGCACTTAAATGCTTTATCGGACGAATAACCCCTTATTTCCAAACAACAAGAAGAGGGGAAACCACATGGTGTTTCCCATTTTACCAAGTTAACTTTCCCACTTCCAACAATGAGTTTGGATTCAACGCCCAAAATGACAACTCACTATCAAGAATGAAACAAACGCTTCATAAGAAGTCCAGTGACACCATATTAATAGGTTCCAGAATCGGAGTTAAATTAGTCCAAAAATTGATTAATTTCAAGAAAGATTGAATTGGAAATTTCTTGAAAAATTACATTCTACTAGTAATATGGAACTCATGGTTGAAAAACCTATTAAAATATAGTTCAAAACGAGTTAGAAATCACTATTTTTCTTAGATTCGGATTAGGGAAGAAAATAAGAAATTTGGGGTTTGAAACTAAAGATTAGGAGTTGAAATCATGATATAAATGATGGGTTATGAAAGATTTTAGTGAAATATTACTTACCCCATGAAATAACTCGAAGAACTCTCTCCAAAATCGCCCCAACAAACTCAAGAAACTCAAAAATGGTGAAAATGGGTTTACCCCGACCTTTTACTATTTCAGGCCTCTATTATTCTCTGCGAACGCGGATATTTAACTCCTTGAATGCGGATCTCACTATATGAACCCACTCCACGAACGTGGAGAAGGGAAAGGTTGTACTCTGCGAACGCGAACACACCCCATGAACGTAGACACACTCTGTGAACGTGGAGAAGGGAATAAATATACTCCGCAAATGCGGACACACTTCGCAAATGCGGCGAAGGAATTATGGCTGCACCAGATAGTAGTCTATTTTTTAAGAAAAATCCCCAAACGGACCCTCAGAATTCGTTCGAAATCCCCCACACACAAACCATATATGCACTTCTACTAAATTTGGCGTTCTGTCTCAATGGCACCTTCGACATTCAAATTTGAGATTTCCTTGAAACGAAATTCGATAAGTCGCAACTAAACTAGTTTCGGCACTTGAAATACCCAAAATACCTTGGAGCTTCTAAAAATTTCAATGAAACCATTTCTAGCATTAGAATAACCCCCCAAATCTATTGAAATCATCAGAAATCAAATCTGAGTCTCTGAACTTGATTTGTTGACCAAAGTCAAACATAACCCATTAAAATCAAACTTTCCAACTTGAGACCTCAATTTCACGATACAACTCCAAATTTAAAAAGAAAGTCACTCCTAGACCAATTTCCACACTTCGAAGCTAATCGAACTGACGAAATTATGTTCTAATACCCGTAGCTCTAATTGATATAAAAAACCACTTTTTAACAACTTAACTTTATAAAACTCAAGAACTTGCCAAATTTACAAACTATTAAGACTTTAACATATTCAACCACATCAACTAATCAAATAACACTTGGGGGCACTAATGAGAGAGGTAAAATGATAATTTCACAATTTTTTTTGAAAATGACTTTCAAGGTCATTACAATATCCACCACTAAAAATTATGTTCGTCCTCAAACATAAGAGTAAGGAAAGTAACTGGAGTCTCAAAAAGCCAATGTAGTGGGCTTGCATATCATACTCTAACTCCCAAGTCACCTTCTCAACAAGCCGATGCCGCCACTGCACCTTAATTAAAGCGATCTCCTTGGTCCTAAGTCTACGAAGTTGCCTGTCTAGTAAAGCTACCAATTCATCCTAATAAGTCAAATTCGGACCCGACTCTATCGGATCAAAAGAAATCATATGGGACTCATCCGGTATATACCTGCGAAGCATAGAGATATGAAATACCAGATAGACAACTGACAATCTAGGGGGTAAGGTCAACTCATAAGCCACCCTACCCACTCTCCTCAGAATCTCAAACGGGCCCACAAACCTTGGGCTAAGCTTGCCCTTTTTCCTGAACCTTATCCCCCTCTTCATGGGTGATATTTTAAGCCACACACAATCACCCACCATAAACTATAAGGGATGAACCCTCCTATCAGCATAGCTCTTATGGCGACTCTGAACTATCAATAGTCAACTATGAAATAAGCGTACCCTCTCCATAGAATCCCTGAGTAGGTTAGTGTCCAATGCATCAACCATATCAAAATCAAACCATCCAATGGGTGATCAACACTTACGATCGTACAATTCCTCAAAAGGTGCCATTTGAATACTGGAGTGATAATTGTTATTATAGGCAAACTATGCTAAGGGCAAGTGTTGGTCCCATTGGGCACTAAAATCAACCACATAGGCCCTAAGTATATCCTTCAACACCTGAATAGCCCGCTCAGACTGGCTATTGGCTTGGGGATGAAATGTTGAACTCATGTCTAGTCGCGTACCCAAACCACGCTGCAATGCCTCCTAAAAGTGAGGTAAATATCGAACCCTAATTTGACATAATAGAGATCCTAGCTAACTGCTCCGCGTTATAACTAGTCATCACCGGAAGGAAATAGGCTGATTTGGTCAATCAGTCTACAATCACCCAAACAAAGTAATCCTTACCTAATGCCATGGGTAATCTAGACACAAAGTCCATGGTAATACGCTCTCACTTCCACTTAGGAATGGGCATTGTTTGCATAGGACCACCCTGTTTCTGATGCTCATACTTTACCTGTTGGTAATTCAAACATTTAACCACAAAATCAACAATGTCCCTCTTCATGACACACCACCAACAGTGTTGTTTCAAGTTATGAAATATCTTTGCTGCTCTTGAATGAATACAATACTTAGAGCAATGAGCCTCCTCCAAATCATACGTACCCAATCACCAACCTTGGGCACACAAATGCGACCATTAATCATAAAACAATTCCCTACAGATCAAGAGAGGTTGATTTTGCTTTACTACTTAACAATTTGTCTCAAATGACCCTCAACTTGTCATTTTCAAACTGATATGTACGAATTTGGTCCATCAAAGTAGACCTAGCCTCCACAAAGGCCAAAAAGTTATGATGTGTAGAAATATCAAGTCGAACCAACTGCCTAGCCAATGACTGAACCTCTAAGGTCAAAGGCCTCTTAATTGCCTTAAGAAAGGCCAAACTACCCATACTAAATGTTTTGCGACTTAGGGTATTCGCTACCACATTAGCTTTACCCGGGTGATAAAGAATGATGATGTCATAGTCTTTCAATAACTCCAATCACCTATGCTACCCCATCGACTGAGAAAAGATATATTTAAGACTATGATGGTCAGTAAAAACCTTACAATGCATACCATAGAGATAGTGCCTTCACAACTTCAGAACAAACACCACCGCCACCAACTCTAAGTCATGGGTAGGATAGTTCTTCTTGTGTACCTTTAACTGTTGAGAAGTATAAGCTATAACTCTAAACTTTTACATCAATACACCACCCAAGCAGACTCTCGAACCATCACAAAACACAAAGAGGGCCACACCCTCTTTGGGTAGGGCTAGAATAGGTGCTGAAGTCAGTAACTCCTTAAGCTTTTGAAAGCTCATCTCACACTCATCAGTCCATTGAAATGCCATGGTTTTTTGAGTTAACCTAGTCAATGGGGATGCAATAGAAGAGAAGCCCTTACCAAACCGATGATAATAGCCTGCCAACCTAATAAAACTCTGAATCTCAATAACCAAAGTAGGCCTAACCCAATCACGAACAGCTACAACCTTGGCTGGATCGACCATAATACCATCTTTTTTCACCATATGACCCAAGAATGCCACGGACTCAAGCGAAAACTCATATTTGAGAATTTTGCATACAACTTATCCTCTCTCAATCTCTGAAGAACTGTCCTCAAGTGACTAACATAGTCTGCCTTATTATTGGAATAAACCAAGATGTCATCAATAAACACAATCATAAATGAGTCTAAATAAGGCCAAAATACCCAGTTCATCAACTCCATAAAATCAGTCGGGGCATTAGTCAATCTGAAAGACATAACCATAAACTCATAATGCCCATATCGAGTCATGAATGCAGTCATTAGGATATCAGATTCTCGAATTCTTAACTGATGGTAACCTGGCCTCAAATCAATTTTAGAGAACATCGATGCACCCTAAGCAGTTCTAAAAAATCATCAATACGAGAAAGAGGATACTTGTTCTTGATAGTGACTTTGTTCAACTGTCGATAGTCAATACACATTCTCATAGTATCATCCTTCTTCTTTACAATTAAGATTGGTACACCCCACAGCGATACACTAGGCCGAATAAATCCCTTCTTCAATAAAACCTCCAATTGTTCTTTCAACTCCTTCAACTCCGCCGGAGCCATCCGATAAGGAGAAATAGAGATGGACTTGGTGCCCGGCTCCAAATCAATCACAAAATCGATATCATAATTAGGAGGAACACCCGACAAGTCTGTAGGAAACACATCCATGAACTCTCTCACCACCCTCATAGTTTATAAATGAGATGAATCCATAGTGAGATTACATACATGAGCCAAATAAGACAAACACCCCTTCTCCATCAAGCTACGAGCACGAGTATAAGATATCACCCTTTTAGGATACAAACTTGGATTACACTTCCATACCAAGCTAGGCAAACCGGGATAAGCTAAGGTCACAATCTTTGCATAACAATCTAATATAGCATGATAAAGAGATAACTCATCCATACTGTTGACACCCAATTTTGACCCTCCACAAATGTATATTAGTTATCGAGCGTCTTCAATTTTAAACAATTTTAGATAATTTGCTTACAAAAATCCAAAATATTTTAAAGCTATTTCAAAAAAAGGGGATGAACAACAATATCAAAAGAAAAAATATTTAGCAACATTCATCAAGATAGAAGAAGAACACCAATAAAACAAGAACAAAAAAATGCTGCAAAAACAAAACAAAAAAATAGAGAAGAGAAATAGGAACTGAATTTTACATAAAAAAATGATAAGAACAGAGAAGCAATTTTTTTTAAAAAAATAGTATTCCTATAGCAAAAAGATTTTGAATTCATTTATTTTTGAGTTCAATCTTTCATCGGAACTCCATTTTTGGTGGTGAAGAAATTTCAACTTGTTTGTCTCAGTCACTACCCAAAAAGAGGTAAAATAATTTCAGTTTTATTTTATTTAATTGTTTCATATTTTCTATTTAGTTGATTCATAATTTTGTTGTTAGTTAGCAAGTGTTAGGATTAATTAGATTAATGATAGAAATTTCTTGTCTTGCTTGAAGTGTAGTGACATTTTAAAGAAATATGTAAAAACTCTTAGTTTCGTTCATTATTTTTCCATGTAGTTTTCTTTGACGATATAGATTTCATATTTTTTCAATTTCTTCTTTTATCATGATTTAAATAATAAATATATTCTTAAATTACTAGTTATTTAGAATTTTCATGGCTTAATTTATTTAAATCTTGCTTTATGATTTGAGTTAGTATAATATATAGGTTAATTCCATGTACTTTAGTATAATGATTTACATATATGCATGTTATTAGTCACTATGTTAGCTCATTATGTTCATGTGTGATCCTTTTAAGTTATAATACATATGCCATATATATGTTTGTTTGTTAATATACAATAGCTCATATTTGTATTACTAAAGGTTGTGAATGAATTGGTCTCTCAGTACAACACATAATTAATTAGAATTAATGAGGTATATCGGCCTTAGATGCAAGTTTCATATTGGTTTCCTTTAGATCATAGTGATTGCACTTAAAAATAAGATGTCTAAGTAAGCTTTATCAATTAATAAGAATCATATCTCACTAATCTTTTCTCTATTCATTTACTAATTTTATCCTTTTTGTTTATTGTATGAACCATCGTCCGAGCCCAATATATACTTTCTCCATTATTAGCATTTCGACATTGAGTCATGGAGGCCTAAATACCTTTTTTTCGAGTCATCCTCTTCAAAAACAATGGAGATGGGTGCTGATTTACATGTTGCTGGAGCTGAAAATAGGTTGTATATAGTGTATATACAGTTTGCTGTACATGAAAATAGTATTGTCTACAATGATATATAGTGTGTATAAAAAAAACCGCAATACACAGTGGAATTGGGCCTAAGGCCCAAAATGCAGGTGGCCCAACAACTTAGTCGAGGCGTACAGAAACTAAGTGTTTGTCCAAAATTTAATACTTTATTTATAGATATTTAATTTGGGTTGTAATAACTTATTTATCTATTTACATTTATTTATACTTGCTTAGAGGTTAATTTAGTTTGGTTTAACTTAATTAAACTCCCCTAATAGAGAAACTATTTTTCTGTTAATTTATTCTTTAAAAAATGATTTCATTTAAGTATTTTATTTTACTTAGACATTTTGACAAATAAAAAATTCTTCCAAATTATTTTAAAAGTTTGAATTTGATGTTTTTTCAAATCAATTGTGTTTAAAGTGTCTTTCTCTAAATTGATTTTTTTCTAAATAGCTCAAGCGATTTTTCTATTTTAATCAAAGTCTTAATTGCTTTTAATTTAGTTAAAATACATTAGATCTACTATTTCTCTTTAAATATATATAAAATTCCTTTACTTAGTCATTTAATAGAGTATGTTTTCGTGATAAATTATCTCAAGTATTTCAAGTTAATTTATTGCTCAAATAAATTTATTTATCTTTAATATTTACAAATAATTTTCCCAAAGTTAGTCAAATAGTTTTCAAATTATCGAATAACCGCACGTTAGCGGCGATTTTGAATGCTAACACCTTCTTAAAGTGGAAATTTGAACCCTTACCCATTTTCTCAAATTTGTAAGATTTAAATTTGTTAGAGTCTTTTAAATTAAGTTTTCTTAATTTCTTTAAAAAATTATGTGGCGAATCTTTTTTCTAAAATTGATTTTTCTCTAAAGAAAGTTAAAATTAATTTGCGGAGTTAATTAGGTTCTAACCATTAGATTTATTTTTTTATTTGATTAACTATTTGAGTTTGTAATAATTAGGAATTCTTACTTTTCTTATTTGCACAATTATGTGCTTAATTTATATATTAAACTGTCATTTGCATTTTAATGGCATCTTCCGATTGAATGTAAAGTATATTAAAGAACGGTTTTGCAGAACTGCAACTGGACTTTTATACTTAACCCCTTTTTCAGAATGATCGATAATTTATTGATACGCCATGCGTCCAATGGTTATCGTAAGTTCTAACCTGAATTGTCTACTTGGGTTACTAGTCTTGCAAAAGATACTCTTAGTCAACCTAGCGTAGAGCAAAACTAAAACCCCAATTTAGCGCATTGCCTAAGATGACCCAATACCCAAGGCATATTGGCCCATTAGAAGCCCACCTTGTGTCTGTTTGACCCATTTTTCAATAAAAGACAATCATGCTTATGTGTTTAATTGAAGGATGTATATGTCATTATTAAACAAATCAATTATCCAACGGAGGTAGGGGTAACTTATTTTCTTTTTTCTTTCTTAGGATGGACCCAATAGATGAATTCTTGAGGACCCAGATGGTGACTCTACCTCATTCTTACCTCTGAATGTGGTGGAAATTTATGAACAACAAATACAAGATAAAGGTTCGAAGTCACATAAGTCATCTCCCACCACTTATGGAAATGAAGGTTTTGCCTGATTTAGTTGGGACAATGGTGAAATTTTGGGACAGTGATAACATGGTGTTTAGATTCGAGAAAGTATAAATGACCCCAACTATTGAGGAAGTCCTTTCCAGTTATGAGAGTATAGTTATGTGTAACAAATGGAAGCGTAAGACTCATACTGACCTCCATATTCCCAAAATGTGGGATTTCGACAAAATCAAATAAAAACTTCCACTTGTCAAAGCTGAATGGATGGATAGGCTTCCCAGACTGAACATTCCACTTCAAAATCCTTACACTCGATTTGGATGAGCAAGAGCTTTCAAAAAGTATCGAGACAAATTTGTCTCATAGGAAAAATAGAAGGAAACACGTCCCCTTGCGTTTGCAATATGCCTACTTGGTACAATGGTATTTCCCCAAGTCCCAAACTACACTATCCATCCAAGTAATAGTCACTCATGTCATCTTCAATGGGGTAAACTACA
The DNA here is from genome assembly GCF_947179165.1 of Solanum dulcamara. Taxonomy (NCBI): domain Eukaryota; kingdom Viridiplantae; phylum Streptophyta; class Magnoliopsida; order Solanales; family Solanaceae; genus Solanum; species Solanum dulcamara. The sequence goes on from NC_077237.1 coordinate 74,133,583, forward strand.
GGTCCGCAATCAAGTACTATAATTTCACACCCATGCTTCTTGCATACATTTATCAAGCTTTGGATAAGTGTAAAAATGGTGGACGTTTCTTTCAGGGATATAATCTGATACTTCAATTGTGGATGATGAGATACTTACTCAAAGCCCATGACCTAGAAAATCCATATCCTTTGAGACGACTAGACAAACGTGAAGGTCACAGTTGGTGGTTGTATTGTAATCATTTTCACAGAACTGGATTCCAAAAATTCTGGTATCCAAAGCTTCAGAGATTAATAGAAGAAAATGTGTAGTAGTCAATTGAGAGTATGGCGCTACCAGAGCAAATAAGGAGTCGAGGGGAAAAGGTCCCTTACTTGATATTCACCAGATTAAGAGGAACCCGGTCGTATGTCCCCGCTAGAGTCCTTAGACAATTAGGAGGAAATCAAGAACTTCCCCAAACCGTAGACATAAAAAGTTTGCAACTGGCCACGAAAATGGCCAAGTCGCTTTTGCTTAAAAGATACTTAGAACATAGAAAACTTGGAGGGTCTTGGGTGAGCCATTACCAAATAGATTTCAACCTAAGTGTTTTGCGGAGTACAATGAATGGTTAAAGAAGAACCTTTCCATAACCATTGAACCAGGTCTGAATGTCCCTCGTCATATTGCAGATATTGGTGCTAAACATCAAGTTCGACTCCATCAACTTTAAGATAGATATGAGAAGAGTGAGTTGGATCATCAACACCGACATTTAGAAGATGCCAAAATCATAGCCCAACTAAAGCAAAAGCTATGAAGAGCGAGATGATGTATGTCTGAGTTGGATGATAGCATGGAGCAACAGATCCAGTCTATAGAAAGGTTCAGGCATCAAGAAGGAGCACAATTAGAAATATATTATTTGTGGGAAAACATATATGCCATATGGGAAGAAGTCAACTTCGCTAAGAGAAACAGACTTGGTGAAGGATCAGAAGAATCTTAAAGCTCATTATCATACCTTATGTGGGATTGCTTTTATTTGAACTTTGTTTTGTTATTTCTATTGTAAACTTATATAACTGTTTTAGGATTTGTTAAACATTTTGAATGTTTTTAAAGTAATTTGGGAATAATGAATTGGTTTAAAAAATATGCCGCTTACCTAGATACAGTGCTTGTCCCTCCAAGCGAAGGTAAAGACCAAGATATTAGACCCTTGGCACAAAAGGGTCATACATCTGTTTAGGACGCGCAATTACTATTTATGTGTCGTGTGTGTTTATTTGTCTCATTATATATGATATTTTGCATTACATGCTGTGAACAAAGACTAACATTTTTGTTTTTGAGTTTTTTTCCCTTTATCAGGTATTTAGAATTGATTTGTGTTAATAAACCAGCCAAGCATCCTTATTTCATGAGATCAAAAGCTTCCAAATATCCCTTCTCCGATCAAAATCTATTAATATGGAAAAGGAAAATGACTGGCAATAATGAGAACACTGGTTTGACAGAGATTGTTGTGAAAGACCCTGTCTTTGCTAAACATAATGAGCTGATTGCACAGTTGGCACAATCGATCGCCGATATGAGAGTTGAGATAAAGAAAAATTGAAAAATTATCAAATCTGGCTATTGCCGCCAACACGCCAATTCCAAGTCAGGAAAGGACTCCATTCCATTTCCCTTCTCCAATTTCAAGTACGGAACACGTTCGAAACCCATCCTCAAACCCCGTTCAAAATACCTCCATTGTTGACCTTACTGCCTTAAACCTCCATCATGTTTCTTCTTCCTACCAAGTGCTACTTTACCCTCAAAATACCAACCCTCAAACATTTTCTCCTCTAGTAAATACCAAACCTCAAACCTTTCTTCCTTCTCAAAATGCCAATCCACAAGTTTGTCCTCCCCCGCGAAGCCAAAATTTTAACAATCCACAAACCTTTCCCCATCAGCAACATCAACATACTAACCCTCAGACATTTCCTCAAAATTACCAGACCCCTCAAAATACACAAAATACCTCTATTATCTCGCCCTTTCCTCTAAAGACAACTTTTCAAATCCCAATCCCAAATGAACCCTATGCCAATGGGTTCCAAACTTGATCACTATAAGGAATAAGAGAGAGACAGTGAAGGACAAAAAGGAAGAGACAACCAAATTGAATATGAAAGAGGAGATCATGAAAGCTATGGAGGAGTTTCATTACTCTTCGAATGTTGAAGGATTAAATTATAAAAATTTGTGTATTCACCTGAATTTGGACCTTTTAGAGGGTTGTAAAGTGCCAAAATTTGAAACTTTTGGAGGAACCGGAAATCCTTTGGCTCATCTAAAATAATATTATGATCAACTAGTAGGAGTAGGAAAGAACGGAGCTTTGCTAATGTGTCTCTTTAATCGAAGTTTAAGTGAGGAGGCCTTGGAATGGTTTACCTCCCAAGAAATGAAATAATGGTCTAATTAGAATGTGTTGGCCAAAGATTTTATCGAGAGGTTTTCTTACAATGTGGAGATTGTTCCGGCCGATATTCTTTGAAGAAAATCAAGCAGAATTTCATCAAAATCTATCACGAGTATATATATAGATGGAGGAAAGAGGCCATTAGAGTTCAACCTCCCGTGATAAGGAAAGAGATTGTCAAAGTATTTGTACGCATACAGGAGCTCGAGTATTACGAGAGATTAATGTTGCTCTTTGGAGAAATATTTATCAAGATGGTAAAAGGTAGGTGAGACTATCAAGGATGGAAGGAAAGGTAGCCCATGTAGCCTCCTCAACTGGGTCTTCGGGACTGTTAAAAAAGAAAAGAGAAGATGTATCCGCCATCTTATACACGCCTGAAAGGAAGAGATAGACTAACAGTAACCCCAGGAAATTTGTGGCTTTCTAGGCCTATATTTAAGCTCCATAAAGTTCATATCAAGATTAGTATACCCAACTGAATTACCAAAACCCACCTTTCAGTTACCAAACTCCACCTCCAAATTACCAAGCCATACCTCAAAGTTATCAAACTCCACCTTTTAATTACCCAGCTCCACAATACCAAAGGACCCTACCAAACTCCACAACCAAATTACCAAATCCAACCATATCCAAGATTCCAAACTCCCACACCTTCCCACCAAAATCGTCCAAAATATCGTCAAGTACCCCCACCTCCACTAAATAACTATGACCTTTCTCAACCCAATTTTGAAAAGAAACCCGCCAGGACTTTTACTCCTCTGGTGGAGAGTCAGACTAAGCTCTTTGAAAGATTGAGAGATGTAGGCATTATTGACCCCATTGCCTCTAAACCTACTGATACAAGCTCTAGATTCTTCAGAGCTGATAGAACATGTGTGTATTATTTCAATAATGTCGGGCATGACACCGAAAGTTGTATCAATTTAAAGCATAAGATTCAGGATTTGATTTATCGTATAGTCGTCACTCTCCAAACTGTCGCTCCTAATTTAAATAGTAATCCTTTGCCAAGTCACGGCGGGGTTGATATCAATATGATTGAGATGGAAGAAGATTGGTGCGTAACAAACGCCATAGTCCCAACTATCCTAATAGTATTGAAAAGGTTATGGCTTCACTGAGCATAAATGAGAAACTAGAATTTGTGATTTTGACACCTCAAAAAGTTGTTTCTTTGGTGCCGAGAGAAATTCTTAATAGAAAGAAGTTTGTGATCAAGACTCCCACAACTTAGGGAATGAAAAGGTCTGGTAAGTGTTATACCCCAAAAGAATTGGCTCAAGAATGGCATAAGAAAGACTAACAAAAGAAATCGATCAGTGAAGCTGAGTTTGAAGAGTTTTGGCAGAAGATGCAGCCAAAAGAGTATTCTATAGTGAAACATCTGGAGAAAGTACTCACCTAAATATCAATGTGGGCATTGTTGATAAGCTTGCAATAGCATAGACATGCCTTGATGAAATCTTTGGATGAAACTTACGTACCCATAGGTACAAACAGAGATATTTTTGCTACTATGGTGAGTCGAGTAATTAAAGGACACCGCATCAGTTTCAAATATGAAGAGTTTCCTTTAGAAGGTGTGATGCATAATAAAGCTCTTCATGTCACTATTAAGTATTGAGATAATATCATGAATCGTGTATTGATCAATGATGGATGAGGTCTTAAATATTTCCCTTTGTCGACCGTCAAATAGTTGAACTTTGATTTGGTAAAGGTCCGACAAAACCAAGTTAATGTTAGAGCGTTCGATGGGAGTTGAAAAGTTACATTAGAAGCTATGAACTTGGGTATTCAAGTAGCTCCTGCTCATTTCATCGTAGAGTGATAGGTGATGGACATCACCACTAGCTACAACCTACTATTAGGAAGACCATGGATCCATATGGTTGGAGTCGTGCCCTTTACTCTCCATCAGATGATAAAGTTCATGAAGAATGATCGTGAGGTGGTCGTTTATGGTGAAGGAAGTCATGCAAACTATTACGCACCAATTGTTGATGATATTACTAGAGGTACCGACTTTTACATATTGGAGTTGGTAAATGCCACTGGAGATGATTTGGACCCACAACATCCTATGCTTTCTGTTTATAAAATGATAGTCACGGTTATGCTCTGAAGCGATTTTGAGCTAGGTTTTGGATTGGGGAAGTATTTCCAAGGAATCATCGAGCCTATTAAGATTACCAACAAAGGATTGAATTATGGTTTGGGATATGTCCACATGAAAGACAACAAGGCAGAGATGATAAGAAAGAAGGTTGATCGGGCATTGGCTAGGCCAGTACCTCACTTGTATCTATCGTTTCCAGTGCGGGAACTTGTCAATGATGGCATTCTTGGGAAAGGAATATGGGATCTTTTTGTGAAAGTTGTCCAATTCTTGGAGGAAGAAACAGGGACATCGAGCATTCGTGATGCTGAGCCAGAGGAGCAATTATCAAATTGGATGTCAGTACCACTCCTAGTTCCCCGCTCATCTTGGTAGATAAAGATATATTATCTACTTTCTTTTAAATTGGTGGTAGTCTGTAGGAGGCCCAAGACTCACCCTTTATGTTACTTATCTAGTTATGCTTTAAATTTCCTTTGTGATGTTTGAAAAAGGCAGATTGACCCACAGTCATGGCCAAAGTTTGTATTTCTTTTGGTTTAAATAAAAAACTCATGTATTGCAAAAAATTACTTATTATTTACTTATCGGTCTATATTTATCTAACTTTGTTTGCTTATGATTTTAGTAAAAATAACTTAAAACCTACCAATATCATGTCATGTCACAAGCTAAATAAATAAAATAAGATAGATGGTGATGATTTTGAGGATTATGATGAAGAGACTACGATACCCGAACACCTCGCCGAGGGATTGAAACAATTTGAGGAGCAATTTAAGCCAAATCAAGAGGAAACTAAGGTTGTGAATTTAGGAGATGATAAGTGTATTAAGAAAATCAGAATCAGTGTCTACTTAACAAAAGCTCAAAGGAAGGAACTTATCATTTTTCTTAGAGAGTACATTGATATATTTTCTTGGTCTTATGATGACATGTCAAGGCTGAGTATAGAAATCATTTATCATAAATTGCGAATCAATTCGGATTGCAGTCCGATAAAATAAAAGACTCAAAAGTTCAAGCTAGATTTGAGTTTGAGGATCAAAGAATAGGTTACCAGAAAAATTCAATCCAGAGTTGTGGAAGTGACACAATATCCAACTTGGTTAGCCAACATTGTTCTAGTTCTTAAGAAAGATGGATAGATCAGAATTTGTGTTGATTATAGAGATCTGAACAAAGGTAGCCCTAAACATAACTTCCCATTGCCAAATATCCATATTCTCATTTATAATTGTGCCAAGCATGAGATGCAGTCATTCGTGGATTGCTACGCGGATTATCACCAAATTCTAATGGATGAAGAAGATGCAGAAAAACTGGCTTTCATCACACCATGGGGTGTGTATCATTATCAGGTGATGCCATTTGGACTCAAGAATGCTGGTACCACTTATATGAGAGGCATGAAATCTATTTTTCATGATATGATTCACAAGGAAATTGAAGTATAAATGGATGATGAGAGTAAGGGAGTCAGTCTCTTAGATTATATTGGCTTATGCTTTATTCTTATAACCTATAAATAATATCTTTCACATAGTTGAATGACATTTTGACCCCAAGAAATACAATTGCAATACATTTATACCCTTGTGCTTCAAGTTTTTCCACATTCATTTAGTACGTTTTTGTCTTATAATATTTATTTAAACTAAATTGTCCCAAACACTGAAGCTAATAACACCTGATTTAATGCTCACATTCATCATCGAAGCTCGAAAGCTTCACACGATTTCTTTTCTAATTTTCTTTGTTAGAGTTACATAGTATTTAGTTATTAATATCACAATATTCAACGACTAATAACAGGATCTAACAAGTTAATCTAAGACACGCGTGTCTTTAACCTCATACAAATTTAACTCAAACAATGTTCACAAAATTAATACAAAAGCATTATAAATAAGGGGTAACAATCATCTTAACAAATGACAGATACATTAACATACAATCTTAAAATTAAAAACTTAAATTCACTGCATAAACATAGAAAAGATAGATCTAGCTGCAAGAAAATTACTGGTTTGAAAGTGGAATAGCAAACTCCAGAAGCTGGGGATCTGTTTCAAATATAGCTATGTCTTGTTCATCCAACATGACTATGGCTTCAACTACACTTGAATGATCCATTAGAAAAAAACACTTATTAAATGGACTGATTCCGAAGCTCATTCTAGTTGGCGTCCCCTAACCAAACTCCATTTTGTATAAAGGGAACGCAATCAAACTTTCCTGGGAACGCAATCAAACTTTCCTTCATCTTTATGTTCCCAAGGTTTTTGTTGCAGAAAAGCTGTATTTTCAGCATCAGTGTATGGGTGTTTGAGAATTTGAGACATAGGACAATGGACCCGAACGTGAGAAAACTCAACTCTTGTATCATTAAAATTAATAGAAGAATCATTATTTATCATACCAATGTACGGATAATAGGATGACAATGATTTAGAATGGGATTTCTCAAGAAGTTGAGATACGTTGGAAGGTTCATAGGACTTGTCATTATATTTTTTAGGGTAAAAAAATGCAATAGGAATATAGATACTGTTGGAAAAAAGTACCGATTAATTCCCATTTCTTTCGGATCGCCTTCAAGCAGAATACAACAGAGAAATTTAAAGAGAAAAACAACACAAAGATTTAACGTGGAAAACTCCTCAATTGGAGAAAAACCACGAACCACCCAGAAAAATATTCACTATATGAAAATTATTATAACCATATAATACACAATATTTTTCTCACATACCCAAATACCTATAATACTACACCCAAGAGATCTCCAAGAGAAAATTCTCTAGAGTGAAAATTGATGATGAAGACAAGGCACTTTGACTCATCTGATCTATTTTATCTTTCCATAAGAATATGCAACCCATTTTAATTTATGTGAAGGAAATTATGATTTTCTTGGAAGTGACGAGCAAATTGATTTTTGAGGAAAACATATTGAAGAATAGGGATGAAAAATCTCAAGAAAATCCAGTTCTGGTTGTTAAAGAAAAATGGAAGCAAAATAAAAGCTCCAAGAAAAAGGTCATTTATTGGGATTGTGGTCAACCGGGACTTGTTAAGAGTAAATGTCCAAATAGGGGACTAGTTCGGCTGGAATTTCCAATGAAAATGTTGTCAATGCTGTCTCCCTAGAAGAGGAAGATGATATTCTTTTGTAAGAAAGATGAAAATCCTCATGGCATGAATGCTACCTTTAGAATTGTCATGGAAGAGAATGTTTAATTGGTAGCTGGTCCACAAGTTTGTACATGGGCATTGATTGATAGGTAATGCAAGGTGTATGGTGGAAAGGATGTCGATGACTAATGAACTCTCAAAAAATCAACAACAGGGTTGCACCATAAGTTATTAGCAAGTTTTCTCGACATGAGTCGAAACTGAAATTTTTGAAATTAAGAAGTGATTTCAAGTGAAAATTCTTGGATTGGTGTTTCAATCTGAGTGGATGTACTCTTTATGGTCAGGGTATGATAATTCTTGATATTAGAATTATGATTATCAGTAGCATACAATATGAAAGTTGCAGCTGCGCATAGTTGGCCAAGTTTAGAATCAGGTGGAGAACTGGTTTTGTTATGTGTAGCTGGAAAACTCCAAAAGTGAATGAGTTATATTTTCTTCTTTTTCAAAGGTGGAGATTTATTGTATTTGTTTGAATAAAGAAGACAAAATGTCAAAATTGTGGGCATTTGGTTGATGAAAGTCAAGAAAGAAGGCTAAGGATTTTCATACATTTTATCAAATATGGTGTCATAAATATGTTCATAAGCACTCAGATGATCAAAAATAGTTCTGCCTTCATCCATTTGCAATTTATGAAATTGCTCCTTCAAATATAGCCTATTTGAGATACTTTTAATTTGGTACAATTCTTTAAGTTTCTCCCACAACTCCTTTATTGTAGACAATCTGATCACATTAGCAAGAACATTTTTAGCTAAACACAAGAGAATCTGACTAGCCTCTTTCATGTCTAGCTCTTTCCATTCTTCATCACTAATTTTGAATTTTTCCGAGTCTCCACTGCTTTCAGATTTTTTTGAAATGTTGTCATCTTTTCTGCTAGTTGATCTCCCTTTCAACGCCTTGTGTAATTCAGATTGGATTAACACATCTTTGACTTGCACTTTCCACAAGCCAAATTAATTTTTCCATCAAATTTCTCTATTTTAAATTTTTTTCCCATATTGCTTATCAATACTAATAAGTGGACAATAGCAATGAAATTGTAACACCCCTCAAAACAAATTTCCCTAGAATTCAAACCCTTCTTGTATCCTGGTAGGGTCGAACTCGAGTATTGAGGAGCGTATGCATGAGTTGAGATGAGTCTTTGCGAATTTAAGCAGCGTTAGAGGTGAGGTGGGGTCATGAAGGACCCCTAGGATCAAATTAAATCCAAAAGATTCATCGTGGCTAAGTTTGGATAGGAGTTCGCATAAAGGGTCGACTTCTAACGACTCTATCTTTTCAAAGATGATAATCTCGGTGGCCCACGACCCATCAAATTAAAGGTCGTTGAGTCTTCTTTCCAACGCCACCAAGGATGTAATTTTTGGAGTTCGGTGTCGAAAGGTATGGCGATCCTAAGATGAGTAAGCACAACAGAGATTTTCATTCCTGGGGTTCAACTACTGGAAATCTGGGCTTGGCGCAGTAGTGGCGCGATGCGCCACTATCGCGCCAGGAACATGCCTTAGTAGTTTATCCCCTGGCGCGATGCGCCACTAAAAGTTGTACAAGGTTTTTCAGGCCAAATTCCCATAACTCAGAACAATGGCCTTGGCGCTGTAAGGGCGCGACGCGCCACTATCGCGCCAGAAACATGCCTCAGTAGTTTGGTCTCTGGCGCGGCGCGCCACTACGAGGTATGCAGGTTATAGGCGTATTCAGCCTGGCACTGCAATGGCGCGACGCGCCACTATCGTGTCAGGTGCATTTTTAGCCTATTTTCAGAACTTTTGAGGAGGGGCAATTTGGGAACTTACCCAAATAATATATGTATTGCCTTTGGTCTTTTGGGAACACATTTTCTCAGCCTCACTCTCTCTCTAAAAAGCCCTAGGATCTTCCCTCTCTCTCTCTTCTTCTTCTTCCCCATTTCCAACAAGAAGATTTCTAAGAGCTTCAAGATTTGAGTTCTCCATTGAAGACCCAACATCAAGGTTTTCTTCAAGTCTTCACTAAGGTATGTAAGGCTATCCAAAACATGGGTTGATTCCACCCATGTGCCCTACTCTTGACTTAAGGTTAGATGTTCATGAAAATAGAGTTTCTTGGTATGGTTTATGTTTGTATGAACTTTGTCTCATATTTATTTGATGCTATATGTGTTGATGTTGTTGAGCTAAGAAGTCCCTAAAATCCTTCATGTTAGTATGAGTTGATGGAGATGACTTGTTGTTACGTCTTGTTGATCTCTTTAGCCATGTGATTATGTTGCTTAAGTCAATTTCCTTAAATGTGTTATCCTACTTAAATTGTTGAGCTAAAGTCATAGAGTTGTGATGAGTCTTGAGAAGATGTCATAAATGCTTACCTAAATGAGGCTTGATTGAGTTAATTGGAGGATAGAATTGATGAGTAGACAAGGTCCTAAATGAGACTTGCCATTATGACTTAAATTGAGTTAAGAATGAGGATAGAGTTGATGAGTGGGAAATGTTCCACATGAAACTAGCTGTGAGGGCTTGTTTGAGATGATTGGAGGGAGTCTTATGAGCATAGAGTCATGGGAGGAGTATCGAGCACTGAAGCGGGTAAGAGTATAGTCCATAATCGAACCCCAAAAACTACGCCGCCAACGTAGATAGGGATGGAACCGTTAAAGTCGGATGCTTCCCATGGGATCGAACCGTTAAAGTCGGATGTTTTCCATTTTACTATCCTGAAATGATAGGACTTGACTAATCGATGGTATTCATGATTAGGGAGGCGTTCATGCCCTGGCAAGGTATGGACGAACGTGGCAACAACGTCTGATTATTGTATTATCACCGGCTCATAGGTGATGGTTATCGGTTAAGAGAAACTCCTATTTAGGTCTTGAGAGTGCTCTGAGTCAGTAGAGTTGAGTGGTTTATGAGTTAGTCATGTATAAACTATTCTTGTTGGACTTAGGACATTTGAGTGAGTTGTCATGTATACATGTATGCGTTGAGATCCTGAGTTGATATTGATGTTTTCTTAATGTGGTTTCATCCGGCCATTTTACATACTCGTACATTCAATGTACTGACGCCATTTGGCCTGCATCATTTCATGATGCAGAGACAGGTACTAGAGATCATCAACCGGCACTCCGTTGAAGATCCACATACACTTCCAGCTAGTTGGTGAGTCCTCCTAGTTCCCGGAGGATATTGAGCCTTCTTGTACAGTTTTATTGTCATTTCTTTTATTTTGATTGTTGGTAGCCATGGAATTGTCATTGGCACCTTTTAGACTTGGATAGAGGCTTCATAGGCTGGAGTGTGGAGAGGTTGAACGGTTAATTCGAGGAGTCTTATTATTTTTGTTGTTGAGTTGATGAATGCTTGGCCTTCGGCCCTCATATTGCGAATAGTATTCCATTAATTGAGTTTCCGCTAAGAGAATGTGATTGAATGGATGTGTGACTAGACCAGGTGGTTCGCTCGGAGGTCAGAAATGGACTTCGGGTGCCGGTTACGTCTAGGATACCCTCCCGGGGCATGATAGAAATGTACCCACTAAATTAGTTTCCAGAAAAGAGAGGTGGATCACAATGGATACACGTAAGTGCCAAATCTTTTCTTAGTCAGAAACTCTTTAGATTGTAATTATTTCAACTATTACCATATATACAAGTACCCCAAAGCAACTCCACCAGAATAGCAAACTCCACCGGAATCAAACTCCACTTGTTATTCCACTAGGACGAAACTTCTGCTTGAAAATAATAATTTCAATTCAAAAAATTTTCCTGATGTGGAAGATCAAACAAAGCTGCAAACACAGAGCATACTAAAATTTCAAAAGAACTATTCCACACCAAAAGCTCTTATACCACTTGTTGGGAAAAAAAACTAACTAATTTTCGTCCCTTCCGGACTACCTTCAAAAAGAAAATAACCGATAAATTTAAAGAGAATATCAACACAAAGATTTAACGTGGAAAACTCTCCAATTGGAGAACAACCACGAACCAGCCAGAAAAATATTCACTATATAAAAATTGTTACAGCTATATAATACACAATATTTTTCTCATACACGAAAATACCTTAAATACTACACCCAAGAGATCTCCAAGAAAAAATTCTCTAAATCTCACATGTATTTCTCTAGGTTTTTGTTGTTATGTGTTCATGGTGGAGATGCCTATTTATAGGCAATTTAGAGCAATGGTTGGTGCTTATAAGCACATTTATGCCACTATATTTGATAAAATGTGTAAAAACTATTAGCCTTCTTTCTTGAATTCTACAACCAAATACTCACAATTTTGATATTTTTTCTTCTTTATTCAAACAAATACAACACATATGTCGTATCTGATCAAGAAAAGGAAAATTTGTGAGATCTTAGAGGAGGAGGAGCGAGAGTAGAGGGTTTGATGATCTTCTTGGAAATATATGAAACAAGTAATGATGAAGCCATAATTAGAATTTGTGCTATTGATTACGAAATAGTAGTATTATTATTAACTTATATAAAATCTAAACAACTATTTAAACTATAGACACTCAAAAACGAGGGGGGGGGCGGGAATTGTTACCAATTCCACTCTTTTTTGGTTAAATAAATAATGGGATAATTTATTTTTTGAGGGCTTTTTATAAAATATTTAGTGCTTATAAATATATTCTTTAATTTATTATGTTGATGTAGAATATTTAAAAAATATTTATTATTTATAACCATTATACTATATATTAAAAGTGAATTATATATGTAATATATATGTATTATAAATGTATTATATTTGTTTCAATTAAAAAAAGTGTTCCATCTATTAAAAACGAATTATGCATGTATATAGATGTATTACACCATGTATAAAAATAAGTTGTGCATGCAATATAGATGGAATATAGATGTATTCCATGCACCTTCCCCGGACCTCGCGCATATCGGGAGCTTTAGTGCACCGGGTTGCCCTTTTTTTTTTATGCAATATAGATGTATTATAAGTGTCTTAAAATGTATTAGGCTTATTTTGATAAAAATATGCACTATTTATTACAAGTAAATTATACATATATTAAAATTACATAGATATAAATAGTAAATATTTTCTATATATGATATATTTAAATAAGTTTCCTTAAATAATAGCAACCAATTAAACTATGCTACAAGGGAAACTATTTAATTAGAGCATCTCCCCATTAATTAATATATTATATTACTAGAGACTAGAGTCTTTGTTTATTAATCCATCGCACCGACCCTTACAGCTTAGGTCGATTATTTTCAATAATTAAAAAAACTTAATATTGACTAACACAAAAAGTTAAAGAAAATATATTATACTTGTTTTGATTAAAAAAAAAGTGCTTCATATATTAAAAACGAACTATGTATGTATATAGATGTATTACACCATGTATAAAAGTAAGTTTTGCATTCAATATAGATGTAATATAAGTGTTTTAAAATGTATTAGGCTTATTTTGGTAAAAATCTGTACTATATATTACAAGTGAATTATACATATATTAAAATTACATAAATATAAATGATAAATATTTTCTATATGATATATTTAAATAAGTTTCCTTAAATAATAGCACCCAATTAAACTATGCTACAGGGGAAACTCTTTAATTAGAGCATCTTCCCATTAATTAATATATTATATTACTAGAGCCTAAGTCTTTGTTTATTAATCCATCGCACCGACCCTTACAGCATAGGTCGATTATTTTCGATAATTAAAAAAATTTAATATTGACTAACACAAATAGTTAAAGAAAATAATGGTTAGCTCTTTCTGATAATGTCATATAATCGAAGAGTAAACTTATAACATTATAGAGAAAATTAAAGCATGGTATATGTAGAGTTGTATAGAAAAAGGTAGGATAAAGAATAAAATAAGATTTTGAAATAATTAGGAAAGATAAAATAATTTTTAAAAAATTAAGGAGGCAACATGACCACAATTAATCGATTGTTACCTAAAATAAAATTTTATCATTATATATTGATGAACTTAACAATACGAATAACAATTAAAACAAATATCATATTTAAAGTATCAATATGATAAGATACAATAAATAACAACCATCCAAACAGGTTAATTTAACTAAAACAAACAAACAAAAATTAAAGGCGCTGATAAAGTCAGTTGAAATTGGAGTGCGCCATTATCCAATAGATTTAAATAAAAGAAAAAAAAAAGGTTGAGCTATACCAGATCAGAGATGATCACTGTATTCACTTCTGATTTGTTCCATATGCTTTGATCTAGAGAAGGCTTAAAAATATTAATCGATTTTCAAACATGGGAATAGGGGCAAATATGACTAGTGAATGGAAAATATTTTTTAGAAAATATCTTTTATGAAATTAAACCCCAACATTTGATTAGAGACCGGTTCCCAACTCCAGACCCCAACATCTGATTCAAGATTCAACTTTTGAATCGGGAACATACCCCGACATCGACACCCAAATCGAGACTCAACCCCGACCCTGATGACGACAGCCGACCCACCTCAACTAGAGACCCCAACCCAGACCTGACCCCGACCCAAGATCCAACTCTAACTCTGACACTCGACTCGAGACTCGATCCTGACCCTACCCCAGCCTTGATTCGAGACTCGACCCAAAACCCAAACTCCACTCGAGACTCAACCCCAACCCTGACCTCGACCTGAGACCCCGACTCGAGACTCGACCACAACCACGACTTGAGACACAGCCCCGACTTCAAATCTGACAGCTGACCCCGACAGTCGACCCCGACTGCGACTGCTACCTCAACCTCGACTCGAGACCCTAACCCCTCCTCTGACCTCGACCCAAGACTCGACCACGACCCTAACACATGACCCATGACCCGAGACCCAACCCCTACTCGAGACCTAATCCTGACCCCAACACCTGACCCTAGCCTCAATCCGAGACCCAATATTGACCCTGACACTTAACCCGAGATCCAAACTTGATCCCGATTTGAGACCCAATACTGACCTCGACACCCAACCTAAGACCCAATCCCGACTTTGACATCGACCCGAGACCCCTACCCCAATCCCAATCCCTACAGCGACATCCGACCCCAACTCGAGATCCAACCTTGATTCTGACAACACTACCTAAGACCCAAGACCCAACCATGACCCCGACCTCAACACCCAATGTAACATCTTAAAGTTTTTCGCCAACACTCGAATCATTCTTCATATGCATATAGAGTTAAACTTGATGAATTCTAATTATATGTATGAGTTAGGATCAATTCCTAAGTATTTGAAGTGTATTAGAGGTGACTTATGGTCATAAGGAACCTCTAGTACTAAGTCGAGTTAAAAGATTATTTACCGATTAAATTTTCATATAAGATCTTCTAAGGGTCAACTTTAAATGACCATATCTATCAGGATATTAAGAGTTAGGTAGCCCATGACCTATCAAATTAAATATCTACGTGTCCTCTTTCCAACTCCACCAAGTTGCCTCATTTGGAGTTTGGAGGAAAATGCTATAACCGTTTTACTAGAGATGCTCCATCTTGGCAGAAATCAGCAATGGCTCTGCAACGCAGAGAGGATGCGGACTCCACTGCCTAAGCCAAACGACACCCCTTTTATTTTTTTAAGGGTATTTTTGTCCTATAACACTTTGTGGAGTTATTTTATGTCCCTAAACGTGTAGAAATCAATTTTTCCTCATTAGAAACCCTCTCAATCACTCCTAAACTTTAACGCTCAAGAATTTTCAAGAAAAACATCAAGTTAGTGTTCTCTTTCAAGGTCCTTCATCAAGGTAAGTTCTTCTTCATAGATTTCAAGATTTCCAACCCAAATTGTTTCATACATACATGAATCGCTAAGAGAAATCTTAAATCCTAACCATAGGATTTCCCAAAAAAGAAATCCAAGAATTTCAAGAATGGGTATGTTGATTGTTCTTCTTCATGTTAAGATTTTTCATCAAGATTTGTGGAGCTTTTAAGGTATGTAAGGCTAAACTAAAGCATGGACATTATTCTTCCATGCTCCTCATGATTCTGATATGTTGATTTGTGAATGATTTGAGTCCCCATGATTGTGTTTCAAGAAAGTTTCCTTGAATTTGCATATTTTACCTACTATTGTGAAATTGATGTTTTTCTATGAACTTGTTTCTTGAACAAATGATTTAAACTGCTTATTTCATAAAACCTAATAGTATTTTGACTAATATTGATTGTATAAGCCTAAAGATTGAGTCTAAAGCCTTGAACTCGTGAATGTATGATTGTCATTGAGATGTGAGCATGATGATAGTCTTGATGAAACTTGATAGTCTTTGCATCTTCATTATTGAACTAAATTGAATGGTCTCAACTAAATTTTATCATAAATAATTGTCCCAACTACTCATAAATGAAAGATTTGGGAATTATTGAAAGATTGATTATCCGAAAGAATTAATTAGATAGACCACATGAATTGATAACAGTCCATATGAGATTTGTTGATTGGTTTGAATGGAAGATTGATTATCGGAAAGGACTGAGTTGATAGAACCGATGAACTAAAAAAAGTCCATATGAGGCTTGTTCATTGGTTGATTGGAATTTATTGTCTTATGAGCATTGAGTCATAGAAAGAGTATCGAGCACTAAATTGGGTAAGAGTAAGTAATAACTCAAACTCAATAACTACGTCGCAAAACGTAAGAGAGGACTGAACCGTTAAAATTGAATATTTCCCTATTTTATTGGCCTGAAAATATAGGACTTGGTTGATTGTTGGATCCAGATTGGTAGACTTTTCCTTTACCTTGGCAAGGTATTGGACAGTTGTCGCAACAGTAACGAGCTTATTGTACGATCATTGGCTCATAAGTGATTGTTGTCGGATAAGAGAAACTCCCGTATAGGTCTTGATAGTACTCTGATATGATTGGATTGGATTGTATATGATTGGTTTCTGTCTTAACCTTACTCTTGCTTTAGACTTTTGATCATCTTGGTGAGTTAAGTATTTCGTTGATAGAGAGTTGATTTAATGATTGTGTGAATAGGCCAAATGGTTCGCTTGGGGAGTAGCAATAACCTCTGAGTATTGGACATGCCTAGGGTACCCTCTTAGGGTGTAACACCCAACCCCAACCCCAACCCCAACCTTGACTCCAACCTTGACACCCAACCCTGACCCTAACCCCAACCTTGACTCCAACCTTGACACCCAACCCTGACCCCAACCCCAACACTCGGCCCAAGACCCAATTTTGATCTGAAACTCCAACCCGAGACCCAATATTAACACTCGACTTTTGATCTTCGAACCCTAATTTGATACTAACACCCAAATCAAGATCCAACACCAAAATCGGGACTCGATTTTGAAATCGACCCCAACACCTGACTTGAAACCCAAATTTCAAAACAGAATCCAACTACGACATTCGACCCTGACATCTGACCCCGACAATCTATTCGGGACCAAAACTCAATACCTGACTTGAGACCCGACTTCGACTCTCAATTCAAAACTAGACTCTAACACCCAACTCTAAGCCTCATCCTAACACTTGATTCAGCACTCGAGACCAATACTTGACTCAATATTTGACCTCTAATCCTAACTCGAGATCTGACCCTAACTCAATTCAAAACTCATGAGTTGGGTCTTGAATTGAGGTCGAGAGTCAGGTCTCAAATTAAGAATCAGGAGTCGTCGGATCTAGGATTAGTATTGTGAATCGATACCCAAGACATAAGTTACGATTGAAAGTTGAGGTGTGAGGTTCAAAATAATTTTGAAAAATATTTTCCCTACTTTTTAAGGAGAAGTCATTTTTCTTGATATTAAGGAAAATAAGTTGATTTGGAAAATATTTTCCAGAATATTTAAGCCAATCAAAAATGAGAAAATTGGAAAATATTTCTTGGAAAACATTTTCCTTCATACGAAACACACCCTACGTCTTTCTCTTATAGCATTTAATCAACTAAATCATCCTCGGAACTAAAGCTAATAACACCTAATTTAGTGGTTGCATTCATCATCAAAGCTCAAAAGCTTCACACGACTTCTATTCTTATTCGCATTGTTATCATTACATAGTATTTAATTATTAATATCACAATATATTCAACTGCTAACAATCGGATCTAACAAGTTAAGCTAAAACACGTGTCCTTAACCTCATACAAATTTAACTCAAATAATATTCACAAAATTAAAACAAAACATCATAAAATAAAGGTAAGTAACACATCTTAACAAATGACTATGCAATCGAAAAAACATAAACTGCATAAACATAGAAAAGATAGATCTCGGAGAAAGAAAAACCACAAGATACTTTAATTATTTAGAAGTGGAATAGAAAACTCCAGAAGCTGGGGATCTGTTTCAAATATAGGCATGTCTTGTTCATCCAACATGACTATGGCTTCAACTCCACTTGGTTTATCCATTAGAGGAAAACAATTATTATATGGACCGGTTGCGAAGCTCACTCTAGTTGGTGTCCCCCAACCAAAATCCATTTTGTATAACGGGAATGCAATCAAACTGCTACAAAATAATAATCAAGTATATCGCTACTAAATGCTTTTTCCCTTTTTTAAGTGAATCTACTACTTCTGAGGTAAATGCGTTCTCTTTGTCGCCATGGACTAATTTCTCCTTCTCAGTCCTCATTTCACTTACCAATCTTAGATAATTAATGTCCCTTTCATTAGTTGTATCCATAGAAAAATTGGATATAATGCTTCCACATGAGTCATGTGACAAAGGTGGTTTAAGCCTTTGGCGCATATCTGCAACTTGAAACAAGAAAGACGATTTAAATGAATTATTAGAGTTTACTTTACGAGAAGATGCAACACATTTTTAAATAAGGGCGCTGACAAACTTGATATCAGAGCATAAAGTTCAAGAATCCTAGGGTGTCTAGTAGAGTCTTCCATATGGGTATGTCATGCACCATACTTATAATCAGGAGGCTGTAGGACATTAGGAACTGTCTCACTTCTTTCATATTCTATGTTCTATGATAGAGTTTAACTCTATAAAAACTCCTTTCTAATTTGTGTGTTTATGCATTGCAGATCATGCCTCCTAAATATATCTCCAGTCGAAAGAACGACACCAACACCAAGGTTTCATAATTTGAGATGCCCCCACCAGTTGTGGTAAGAGCTAGGGGTCGACCTGCCTGATATATTGAGGTGCCTTAAATGCCTACTACTTAGGCAACTTCTACCTCAGAGGTAGTTTTGAAGGGAGCTATTTCCATGATCACTCAGCTAGTAGCTACCTAGAGTGGAAGTCGGAGTTCACCAACTCCTAGATCTAGCTCTCAAGAGCCATCAACTTCTGCAAGGATTAGAGATTTCTTGAGGATGAACCCACCAGTATTCTTAGGGTCTAAGATTGAGAAGAACCCCCAGAACTTCATTGATGAGATGTGGAAGATTCTGAAGGCGGTGCATGTTACTGAGATTGAGGGAGTTGCGTTGGTTTCCTTATCAGCTCAAGAATGTATCAAATATTTGGTACAACCAATGGGAGGATGTTGAGCCTGCTATTTGGGATGAGTTTGAGGGTGCATTTCTTAATCACTTCTTTCCCAAAGAATTGAGGGACACTAAAGTTGAAGAGTTTGTGAATCTAAATCAAGAGGGGATAATAATCAAAGAGTACAATTTCAAATTCATATAGTTATCCAGGTATGCTTCGGAGATGGATCCCGATGTGAGAGACAAAATGAGGAAATTTGTTTCAGGATTAGGCAAGCATGTGAAAAAGGAGTGTTAGGAAGCCTTGTTGATTTCAGATATAGACACCTCTAGACTCATGGTTTATGCCCAACAAGTTGAGAATAATAAGAAAAAGGATAAAGAGAAGCATCAAAGTAAGAAGGCTAAGTCACGAAGACATGAGCATAGTCAGTAGAAGAAGGTAATAGTAACAAATATTTCTTTCAGAAGAGGTCTTGTAGCTATAATCCATCATCAACGATTGCACATGTTCCCAACTACAGGTATGATTAGAAATCCCAGAGTCACCAGAATTTTAGAGCTCAGGGTTCCCAATCCTAAGGAAGTGTGGCTCAAGGTTCGAAAGGGAAGATACCTTGTGACAAGTGTGGTGAACTCTATTTGGTAGAGTGTAAAGAGGGGGCTAATGGTTTCTATAAATGTGGTAAGATGGGTTATTTTCAGAGAGAGTGTCAGATGTGATGTGATAAAGCTCAATCTTCTACTGTGGTACCACCAGGTCAAGGTAATCAGAGAAGTACTACTTCGAGAACAGGCAGAGGTTCAAACCATATGTATGTTATGGCTAATTGCCAAGATTAGGAGAACTCACCAAATGTTGCAACAGGTATGCTTTGAGTCTTTTCTTTTGATGTTTATGCCTTGCTTGATCTGGGTATCACTTTGTCTTTTGTGACCCCGTATGTGGATAATAAGTTTGAGATTATTCTTGAGTGTCTTTTTGATACTTTTAGTATTTCTACTCCTATTGGTCAGTCTATTCTAGCTGAGAGGGTCTATAGAGATTGTATTATGTCCATCTATCATAGAGATTCCATAGCTGACTTAGTTGTGTTAGACATGGTTAATTTTGATGTTATTCTTGGCATGGACTGACTTTATACTTGTTATGCCTCAGTTGATTATAGAACTCAGATTGTTAAGTTTTAATTTATGTATGAACCTATCATAAAGTGAAAGGGTAGTCCAGCAGTGCCTAAGGGTAAGTTTATTTCATACCTTAGTACCAAAAAGTTAATCTCCAAGTGTTGTATCTACCACATAGTTTGATTTAGAGATGATAGTGTAGAGACTCCATCCCTTGAGTATGTTTTTGTTGTAAATGAGTTTCTCGAAGTCTTCTCTAATGATCTGCCTGGAGTCCCTCCTACTAGGGAGATCGACATTAGGATTGATGTTCAACCTAATACGTAACGTATCTCTATTTTACCACATAGAATGGCTCACATTGATTTGAAAGAGAAGTTGAAAGATCTCTTAGTTAAGGTATTCATTAGGCCGAGTATCTCACCTTGGGCGCTCCTGTCCTATTCATGCAGAAGAAAGATGGTTCCCTCAGAATGTGTATTGACTATCGTCATCTAAATAAGGTTACCATTAAGAATATGTATCCTTTTCACAGAATAGATGATTTGTTTGTCCAACTTTAGGGTGCCACTTGTTTCTCAAAGATAAATCTCAGATCAAGCTATCATCAGTTAAAAGTGAGTGAGTGTGACATTCCAAAGACCGCATTTCAGACCTGATATGGTCACTTTGAGTTTCTTATTATTTTTTTTGATTTGACTAATGCTCCTACAGCATTTATGAACTTGATGAATCAAGTGTGTCAAATAGTATTTGGACATATTTATGATTGTGCTCATCGATGACATATTGATCTACTCAAGAAATGAGGAGGAACATGTTAATTATCTTAGAAATGTTCTTCAGACTTTCAAAGATAGGGAGTTGTATGCTAAGTTTTTGAAGTGTGAATTTTGTCTTGCTTCTATGGCATTCTTAGTCAATGTTGTATCTGGTGAGGGTATACAAGTTGATTGACAGAAGATTAAGATGGTAAGGAACTGGCCCAGACCCACGTCCCCATCTAACATAAGAAGTTTTTTGGGTTTGGCTGGTTACTACAGAAGGTTCGTAGAGAGATTCTCCTCTATATCATCTCCATTGAGTAAGCTAATCTAGAAAATAAGCTAAGTTCCAATGGTCAGACACTTGTGAGAAAAGTTTTCAAGAGTTAAAAACCCGATTGACTACTGCTCCAGTTTTATCCCTACTCGAGGGAAAGATGGTTTTGTTATATATTGTGATACGTCCAGAGTTGGATTAGGTTGTGTACTAATTCAAAAGGGGAAGTTATTGCATATGCTACCCGAAAACTTAAGATTCATGAGAGGAACTACCTGATTCATGACCTTAAGTTGGCAGCCGTGGTATTCTCTCTCAATATTTGGCATCATTAACTCTATGGCGTGCATGTTAATGTATTTACTAATCACAAGAGCCTATAATATGTATTTACTCAGAAAGATCTGAACCTAAGGCAGATAAGATGGCTTGAGCTGCTCAAGGATTATGATATCAGCATACTCTACCACCCAGGTAAAGATAATGTTATTGTTGATGCTCTTAGTAGGTTATCTATGGGAAGCACCATTCATATCGAGGAAGGAAAGAAGGATTTGGCCAAAGAATTTCATAGACTTTCACATTTAGGAGTTCAACTCATTGACTCTAGTGAAGGTGGTGCTATTGTTCAGAATACAGTTGAATCATCTCTAGTTGCTATGGTGAAAGAAAAGCAAAATCAAGATCACATACTCCTTCAATTAAAAGATGATGTTCACAAACATAAGGTAATGGTTTTTGCCAAAGAGGTAGATGGAGTATTGAGATATTAAGGTAGATTGTGTGTTCCAATTGTTGATGGCATTCAAGATAGAATCATGGCAGAGGCCCATAGCTCCAGGTATTCTATCCATCCAAGTTCTACAAAAATGTACCATGACTTGAGAGAAGTCTATTGGTGGATGGTATGAAAAAAGATATTGTAAACTTTATGTCTAAGTGCCCAAATTGCCAACAGGTCAAGGTTGAGCATCAAAGGCCTTGTGGTGTAGCTCAGAATATTGAGATTCAAAAATATAAGTGGGAAATAATCAATATGGACTTCATTACCAGTTTACTGAGGAATTGCACACAACATGACTATATGGGTGATTGTGGATAGGATGACCAAATCAGATTACTTTTTATCAGTTAAAACTACTAATACCACAGAGGACTATGCCATATTATACCTTCGTGATATCGTCAGACTTCATGGAGTTCCTTTGTCTATCATCCCAGATAGGGGAGCTTAATTCACTACTTAGTTTTGGAAGTCATTCCAGAGAGGTTTGGGTTCAAGAGTGAACCTTAGTACTGCTTTTCATCTGCAGACAGACGGCCAGGCAGAGCGCATAATACAGACTTTGAAGGATATGTTGAGGGTCTAAGTCATTGAATTCAAAGGTAATTGGAATGATCATTTACCTCTTATTAAGTTTGCATATAATAATAACTTCCATTCGAGTATCGAAATGGCTCATTTTGAAGATTTGGAAGGATATGTAGATCGCTAATTGGTTGGTTTGAAGTCGATGAAGTTGAATTGATTAGGCCAGACTTAGTTCACCAAGCCATGGAGAAGGTGAAAATCATTCAAGAGAGGTTGGGGACTACTCAGATTTATCAAAAATATTACACTGACGTTAGGAGAAGATATTTGGAGTTTGAAGTGAATGGTTGGGTGTTCTTAAAGGTTTCACCCATAAAAGACGTGATGAGATTTGGAAATAAAGGGAAGCTTAGTCCTCATTATATTGTTCCTTATCATATTAGGAAAAGAGTTGGTAATATGGCCTACGAGTTGGATTTTCCATTAGAGTTGACAGTTATTCACCCTGTGTTTCACATCTCTATGCTTAAGAATTTCTTGGGAGATCCAACACTCATTGTGCCAAATGAAAGCATTAGGTGAAAGAGAGTTTGACTTATGAGGAGATTCAAGTTTAGATTCTTGATCATCAGGTTCGCAAGTTGAGAAAAAAAGGTCGCTTTAGTCAAAGTTCTATGGCGAAACCAATTTGTTGAGGAAGCTACATGGGAAGCTGAAGAGGATATGAAGGCTAAATACCCGCATCTATTCATGCTATTTAATGGTGATATTGATGGTATCATTCTTTTTTTCTATCTTAGATTTGATATTCATTCTGAGTCTAAGTATGTGATGAGTATTCTTTGGTCCGAGTAATGATGGACTGATTGTTTGACTGTTTGAGTATCTGAGTTCTCGATTTTCATTTGTTCCTTGAGTGAGTTCCTATCTTGGCCATCATTCGAGGATGAATGATTTTAAGGGGGAGATATTGTAACACCCCACACCTTTCCCTTTTCGAAACCAAATCTTTCGTTGAAAGCATCTAAGCTTGAACTGCATAGTATCCTACTGGTGCTTATATTTTCAGATTTATTACAATGGGTGGAAAATGTATTGGAGGTTACTTAGGATCATAAGAGACCTCTAGTACTAAGTTGAGTTCAAAACCTTTCTATCAGTTAGATTTTTACATTAGTTTATAAAAGAGTCAACTTCAAATGATCATATCTCTAAGAATATAAGGAGTTAGGTGTCCCACACCTATCCAATTAAAGGTCTTTGAATCTTTTTTTCAACTCCACTAAGTTTACCTCATCTGGAGTTATTAATAAAAAGTTATGCCCATTTTAGTAAAGCTGCTCAGAACAAGAGAGGACCACGACTATGGTGAGCAATACGGGCCATGATGGCTTCCATGGTGAGCAATACGGGCCATGGTAGGGCCTTGTGAAATTCACGTTTACAGCCAAGTTTAAGGGGATCACGGTCATCACCACGACTCGTGCTAAGCACTACGACCTATGGTGGCCTTCCATGAACGTATCAGACTCAGTTTTTATGAGGGTTATTCCGGTCTTTTCCCCATTCTTTCCCAACCTAACCCACCACATTTTAGAAATTAATTTAAATCTTTATCAGGTCCAAAAGAGGTTTTTCTCCTCATTTAGACATAGAAGTTTTGAGCGAAGAAATATTAGAGAAGAAGAGCTAGGATTCAAAATCTACAAGTGAGGTCTTTGATTTTGGCAAGATAATCTTCATTCCATGTATGTAAGGTTAATCCCAATATTGTATTGAGTTCATTTTCATACCACACATCTTCGTTTAGTTGATTTGAGTGTGCTTTAAGGTTCCATGAGTTGAGTTCTTGAGGCCATCCAAAATTTATGTTGAGTTTTGTATATAAATTTTTATGTATTGATGATGTTCTTGAGTTATTTATATTTTCTAATGGATTTTTCTTGTGTATAAATTCTATGGTGTTCTTGTATATATTTTAATAATCCTTGATGAGTTTCTTGAGTTGAATCTTGTTGACAGTATGGATTCATATTTATATTCAGTGAATCCTAATTGAGATTTTTTTCTAATTTTATGCATTGATGGAGTTTTAAAGAATGATTTGTGAACATTTTGTATTAATTATTTTATACACTATTTTGAGTTTAAAGGATGAATAATTTCATCTTTGATTGAGAAAGATTTTGAGCATGATTTGAGTTTGAGAATTCTCTAATTTATTATTTTGATTATAAACAAGTTGAGTTGTATTACATTAAAACATCTGTTTTGAGTTGAGTTGAACAATTAAATTATGCTTTAAATACATTCATTGAGTTAGATTGTATCCATTTTTAAGAAAAGAGATGAGTTGAGAAGAGTTGAGTTTTGAGCTAAGTCCAAAATAGACTACATGAGTTAATTGAGTATTTTAATCACTTGATGTATATGAGCATAATAAAGTATGTTAGAAGTAGTATTGAACATCAATTTGGGTAAGAGTAGAGGAAACTCAAACCCATAAACTACGTAGTCAGAGTAAGATAGAGGCTATGCCTCTAAGTCCCAAACTGATGAACTTGATTGACCGTGGATCCAATGAGGTTAATCGTCCCTTACCCTGGCAAGGTAATGGATGGTTGCGGCAATGGCAGTCCAAATTGTTGTATCATCACTAGCTCATAATTGATGTTGTTAGTTAGACAAACTCCCTAAAATTGAATGGTTTGATTTGGTTGAGTTTCATATTATTGAGTCTATTTTAAAAGCACTAACTATTTTAAACTACATGCTTATTGAATTGAGTTGAGTATTTTCAGAGTTGAGTCCATTGAGTTGAGGTTGAGTATTATGGACTTTATTTCCTTTCAGTTATTTTACGTACCTGTATAATACATGTACTGATGCCTTTTGGTCAACATCATTTTATGATACAGATACAGGTGTTAGAGATCATCAACAGGCGCTCCGTTGAAAATCTATTCCCTTTATCATAGTGGTGAGACATCCCTGCTTCGGAGGAATCATTTTTATTTTATTCACTATTTTGAGTAATTCTTTAGAGGTAGTCGTGGGACTGTCTCAACACCTTCTGAATAGTTGATAGAGGCTTCATAGACAGAGTTGGAGTTGAGCTAGATGGTTTTTTCAGAATTTGTTTTAAAATGTACTCTTGGTATTGAGTTACATTATTCTCTGAGTATTTTAACCCTATTAATTATTTGTTGATGTTGATGTTGATGCTTAAGTTGCCTACTTGGGTCTTTTTACCCTTAAATTGAGTCTTCCACTGAGTGATTGAATGAGTGATCTAACTAAGTGGTTCACTTGAGGACGGTAATGGTCTTCAAGTGCCAGCCACGCCTAGGGCACCCTCTCGGGGCGTGACAATAGCAAACAACAAGTATAAATGTCAATCAAAGCAGTACTAATAGTACTCTTATTCCTGTGACCAAGTGCCTAGTATTTGTAGATGGATAACACCATAACATAAACATATCGATAGAGGACACTTTCCCTTTTTGACATCATTAAAAATAGGATAAGAGGATTCTGTGCTTAACAATCAACATATGTAATAAATAGAGCCACCATTTAGAGACATATAAACAAGAAACAAAGGTAAACATTCATTCAACAAAAAAATAACCAAGATCAAAAATCCAACCTACCATCAGTAGGTAAAATTTAAGCCACCAGAGGCCCAAAATAAAACAAGTCAAAATAGTTACAAAAATAATATTGTCTCCAAAAGGAACCAGAAATCAGTAAATGTCATAGAGAGGAGGAGAAGGAGATTGTATTAAGAGGGAAGTGGGGGATTAAGACAAGGGCTTAGGTTTAGGAAGGAGTTCTATCAGTGACCAGATGTTTTCAAGGTGCTTGTTTAGTTGCTCAATCATTTCTGTCTTCAAAAAATCCACCTAAGAATGAGATGCAGCTAAATATTCCCTTAGGACAACATTTTCTTTCTTCAGCTCAACAATCATATTTTGAGCAGCTTCTAAGTCTAGCACAGATTGGGTCATAGAGTAGAAACTCTTTTTGTTGGGGGAAAATGTTGATACACACTCACATTTCTCCAAGGTAGAGTGATTTTATTTTTCCTTGTAGCAACCACATCCTTTCCCATTGGTACCCTAAAGCTTCTAAAACGTCAATCAATAAAAACCCATATGCTAGTCCATGAGGATCAGTTTTGGGGGAAATCACCCTTTCCATATGCCTGATCATGAGGGCAGGTAGACTGATTCTCTCATTAAGGTCAAGGACATTCATGATACCCATATCTCTAAAATTCGCCGCACATCTTCTGCCTCCCCTAGGAAGTATCTTCTTATTTATAATATCAAAGTGAGCTTGTGATCTGGAGTCATTTTCCTCTTTAGTACCTTCCTAGCTACCCTTGATTCTTTTCCCTGAAAGAACTTGCTTGTCAATAAGCAGTCCTTATCACATCTCCAAACATATTCCTCCAACTCCTCTGAAGGAAAAATTAATATCTCCTCCAATTTGACATAGTCAAACACTATATCTATCCCCTTCACCCTACTATTAACAACCAACCCATCAACTATTTTAAATTAGCATAAAATTCAATAACTTTATCCCTATGCAACATAGGTTTCATAAACTTGAACAGATGATACCATCCCTCAAAACTAAGCTTGAACACTAAATAAAGGAATTTGACATTACATTTTCATCTGGTACTCTCCCTTTCAAGAATGTTTGTCCAGCATAATAACCCATAGATCCCAACCGTAAGAACTTCTCAAAGTTCTTGTTTCTTCTAGTCTGTGGAACAACCACATCTTCTTTCACTTCTTCTCCCAACTCATCAGCATCAATAGGTTCATCCTCATGCCATATCTTCTACTTTCCCCTAGCAATGCACACTCTCCGCTGGTCCACCTCCTTTTGTGCCTTAGTGGCTCTTTTCCTTGTGAATGGTGTATATGGTAGAAGGGAAGATGAAGGTGCAGAGTTGACAAAGGGTCTAGACCTTGGTTTGTGAAGGGGTCTATTGGCTGTCCTCTTTATTATTCCAGGAGTTAGTATGGATTTAGTCCTAGTATATTTGGGATTGAGAACAATGTCGTCTTAATTGTCAACCTCTTTATTGTCAGAGGATGGGGGTTTTGAGGCGATCTTTAAGTGAGGTAATGGAGTCTATTTCATTAAAAGTCCAAGAGTAGTTCAAGGAATCAAACTTTTGAGGGTTTGGGGATGTGTGTTCTAATGAAGGTGATGAGATGGATGATTTGGGAGGAGAGTAAGGGAGGGTAGGAGAAGAAGAATGAGAGAGATGTTCTCCGTGAGTGGATGCATGATCAACGTCATTATTGTTTGAGTAGTCAACGAGAGGATTAAACTATTTATGAGATTAAGAAGACATAACTTTTGTTCTTTTACTGTCGATCTTTAGTGAAAAAAAAATAAACTTTTGTAATGAAGGTTTTGGGGGAGAGGGTTTACTTCTGAAGAAGAAGAAGAGATGAATGTGAAAAGTTTTTCTTCATGTGAAAAGGAGTGTTTTGGGAAGTTTTGAATGATGGTTGTCTGTTTTAAGGGAAAGAGTAATGATGAAATTTTTTTAATTATTCCCATTTAGTCTTATTTAGGTGGAAGGAAGGACTTTTAGGATCAAGTTTCTATTATGCAGCTAATATTAAAATTTTGTATTTGTTTAAGACTGCTTTGAAAAGGATGTGCGTACCTTGGGAATCAGATCCTTTAGAGCTTGACAACTTTTCTTTGTATGAAGATCGATTTCCTTGATTCATGAAAATGCATTCTCCTTGTGGTGAATGTATCCTTGAAAGATACAAAACTTATTAAGTTACATAGTTCATAATTAAACACCCATCTCTTACTCTTTTCTTTAAGTCGGTCTTTTTGAGGGATCTTCCCTTTTCCTCCTCTGTTATATTTGATTTATCATTCCCAAGGTCAGTCTATTTTTCTCAAATGCTTTGCCCCCGAGATCTTTAGTAAAAATGTCAGGAATTTGTTCATCAGTTCCAATGCATCATTTTAATTAATTCCTTTTCAACACAGTCTCTGAGAAAATAATGCCTCATATCAATGTGCTTAGTCCTTTTGTGTTTAATGGGGTTTTTAGCCATGTTGATTACACTAGTGCTATCATAGAAAATAGGTATACAACCTAAATTAATGCTAAAATCACTAAGTTGTTGCTTGATCTAGAGAAGTTGAGAGTAGCATGAGGTAGCAGCTACATATTCAACTTCTGTAGTGGATAGTGCTACAGAATTATATTTCTTTGTAGTCCAGGATATAAGACATGGTCCCAAGAACTGTACCATTCCAAAAGTCTCTTTCTATCGACTAGGTAGTCAGAATTAGCATAGCCAATTAAAGCAAAAGAGTTACCAATGGGGTACCAGAGAACCAACCCTTGAGTTCTTTTAAGATATCTAAATATTCTTTTCACATCCATCAAGTGTGATTCCTTGGGAGATGATTGAAACTTGTACATAATCCCAAACTGTACATAATGTCAGGTATGCTTTTAGTGAGATATAGGAGGGATTCTATCATTCCTCTAAACTTTGTCTCAGCAACAATTATTCATGACTCATCTTTATTTATTTTCATGGTTATTGCTATCAGGGTATCATTTATCTTGGCTCCATCCATCTCAAACCTTTTCAGAAGTTCTTTAATATATTTTTGCTGATGTTTTGATGTACTAGCCTTGATTTGGTGTATTTGCAATCTCAAGAAAAAGTTTAGATTACCTATATACTCATTTCAAAATCAACGCTCATTAAGGATGTAAATTCTTGACTCATCACATCATTAGTGGCTCCAAAGATTATGACATCAATATATATTTGTACAATGACATGTTTGTCTATTTTCCCTCTTACATACCATGCTCTATAAGAAAAGATGATAATCTATCATACCATGCTCAACATATATTTATACAATGACAAGTTTGTCCATACAAAGCTTTGTCAAGTTTATACACATGATCAGGTAGTTCAAAGCTTTCAAATCCTAGAGGTTGTCTTACATAAATTCCTCCATTAGGTATTCATTTAAGAAAGCACTTTTGACATCCATTTGAAATAGCTTGAATTCCATATGAACAGCAAAGGCAATCAACATTTTTATTGCTTCCATTCTGACCACTAGTGCAAATATTTCATCATAGTCAATTTATTTTTCTTGATGGTAGCCTTGGACCACCTGTCTGAATTTGTTCCCAGTCACCACTCCTTAATCATTTAACTTGTTCTTGAAAACCCATCTGGTTCCAATAATGGATCTTTCAGTAGGTCTAGGAACCAAATGTCATACTTTGCTTCTTTCAAACTGATTCAGTTCTACTTGCATAGTCATAATCTAATTAGCATCTTATAGAGCTTCCTTGATATTATTTGTCTCAATCAATGATAAGTAGGTTGAGTACGAAAACATATTTATTACTTTGTTTTTGGTTTGTATGCTTGAATCCACAGGAGATATAATATTCTTAAGATGATGTAAATTTTTTTGTTTCCAGTTTCTCTAGTTGGGTGTTGCGAAGGTTCTGGTGGATTTTTTTGATAGGATGGATTCTCCTCATGATTAGTTACTTTTGAATTTAACTTCCCTTCCTCATGGTTTTGTACTTGTATGGTTCCCATTATCTCCTGTACCTTTTTTCTCTTTTGTTGGTAAGTGCTCTTTGACAGTCTCTTGGTTCTGCTCATCTTCTGAGTCATGGACCAGTCCAATTTTGATATCATCATTACTAGAGTAGCTTTCACAATTTTCTTCATTAATGATGACATGGGCACTCTCTTTTACACAGCTTGTCCTTTTGTTGAATACTTTGTAAGGTTTGCTCTGTGAAGAATATACTAAGAATATTCCTTCATCACTTCTAGTATCAAACTTTCCTAGTGCATCCTTTAATTTTCATTATTGTGGACATAACATTTGCACCCAAAAGGTCTCAGATATGTTAAGTTTGGATTTCTTCCCTTGAGGATACAAGAGGTTTTGTCTAGGATTGGCTTGATCATACATTTGTTCAACAAGTAACATGTTGTGTTTACTGCCCTTTTTTCTTCTTTTGAATCGCTTTCAGTGTCACTCATAATTAGAAGAGATAAATTGTCTTTGTCTTTTCCTTCAACCATAGCTAACAGTGATTGGTTTTGAGGATCCTCATCATCTAACTCATAGCTATGTTATCCCAAAGCTCTGAATAGAAATATCAACTTCTTGTGAGGTCATCTTCGTATGTGAGGGAAGGGTGATCTCCTTACTTTGATGTCTAGTTTTCTCTACAGTGGCCTTCTTATGTTCTTTAGCCTATAATGGATAGAATTTGATGAAGTGATCAGGACTACCACACTTGCGATACTCTTGAACATCTTTTTCCATATTTTTGGTAGGCTTCCTTTGAAAGTTTTGACCTCTTTTAAACATCCTTTGAAACTTTTTGGTGGCTAGTGCCAGATTCTCTTCTTTATAATCAGTGATCTCAGTTGTATTGAGAGATATAGTCTTGTCTTTTCTTATAGTTCCGATGGGTTGTTAGATTCCCAATGATTTCATTCATAGCCAGCATGTCTAGATCCCTTTCTTTTGTGATTAGTTCCACCATACTTTCCCATAATTCAGGTAACACACTCAGGAGTTTTCTAACAACCTTTTCAGTAACAATGTGTTCTCCTAGGGAATAAATGACATGGATAATTGCAGTACAACTAGTGTGCATATCCTAAATAATTTCTCCTTCCTTTATTTTGACGAGCTCATATTGTTTGTTGAGATTATCAATTTTAGCCTTTTTCACAGTTGTTTTCCCTTAATGAACTGTTTGAAGAGTGTCCCTGGTTTTTTTTACATCTTGACAAGAGGAAATCATGTTGTACTCATCAGGTCCATTGCCACAAATTAGAATTTTCCTGGCCTTAGCATTATTTTGAATAGTTATCTTGTCAACAACATCTCATTCCTTTCTTTCTTTAGGCACTAGATCCTAACTATCAATAGAAGTCTTCATGGGAATCATAGGTCTATCTAGAATAAAATTTCATAGATCAACACTCTTACCTATGAGATGATCCATCATCTTGTTCTTCCACCATCCATAGTACTTTCCATTGAACAAAGGTGCTCTAGCTTGAAAAGAACCTTTCTGTGTAGTTGGAGGAGCTGCCATTGAATCCTTTTCAGGTGTTTAGCCTTTAGTGAAAAGACCTTTCTCTGGTACCAATTGAAGAAAGTTGATGCCTCCAACTTTATTCTAGGAACCAGGTTCTTCGACTAGTTCAATTCAGAAAAGTAAATAACACACAATCTTTACGTGGAAAACCCCCTATCTCAAGGAGTAAAAACCACAACTTCAACTTCAATACTTCACTCAAGTTTTATGATTACAATTCGATAATCAAAGGAATTAACTATAGAACCTAACCCAAACAATTTACTCGAATAGTTTCTGATTCTAAATTCTCTCAAAAAGCCAAACCCACTTCTTATTACGAACCTCACAAAACTTACACAATTACTCAAAAAATAGAAAAAAAGCTTATTGAAAATACGTAGACCTAAAGCCTTCACAAACAACTTGCTTGAGCTCTCTTATTGCTTGAGATAGAACTGCTTCTCTATGCATACAACAGGTGGTTCGAAACTGCCCACAACCTCTTATTTTAATAGTTGTAATATTTTGTGCTTCTCCTAGTTGAACATTGTTTTTCTTATTCTCTCCTTCTTGGTTATATGCTGACTCTTTTACTTGTTCTTTTCTAGTTGAACTTTGTTTCCTTATTTGACTTGAACCCCTGTCTTTTTTAGTTTTATTTCCATAAATACTCTTTTACCAAAAATAGATTTTGCCATGTTATCAAAAATTGTTCAACAAGGTTTCTCTTCAATTTCCTTCCTTTTGATGATGGTAAACATAAAAAGTTTTTGTAAAAGATTTTCAATAGACATTTCAACTTATGGTATCATCATCAAGGTAGATAGCAAGTATAAATGTCAGTCAAAACAATACTTGCAGTACTCCTGCTCTAATGACCAAGTACCTAGTAATAACATATGCATAACACCATAACATAATAGTTGAGCATTGTTTTCTTGTCCTCTCTTTCTTGGTTATACGCTAACTCTTTCACTTGTTCTTTCCTAGTTGGACTCTATTTCCTTATTTGACTTGAACCCCTGCCTTTTTTAGTTTTATTTCCACAAATATTCGTATACTAAAAACAGGTTTTCCCATATTGTCAAAACTTGTTCAACAAGGTATTTCTGCATTTACAAACTACCCCAAGCAACGCTGATGTGGAGAGAAAAGAAGACAACAATAAGTAAAATAACATAGTGGAGGAAACACCCAAACAACCTGATAAAATATCTAGATGGGATAGAGTCCAAAACTCAAAGAAAAAAAACATTGGGAAAATCTAGAAAAGAAACAACAACCTAACCTCAAGGTTGTAAAGACTGAAATATTTCTATAACCTCAATGGAAAATATGAAGACCTAACTCTAAGGGGAGATATTAAATTTAGACCATATGAATAAGGAGGACATCAAAGGTTTTAGCAAAAAAAAGGAGTAGTTTAAAGTCAAAGCAACAATACCTCAAAATATTATTCTTGAAGGAGAAGAACATCAACCCCAAACAACGATAAATGAAAGGATATTTACCAGTAGTTCGACTGCCTTGGCATTGGAAAATTTCAATAAGCTTCAAGACCCTACCAAGGAAGACATAAGATGGAATAGTGAAGAGGAGATTAGATATAAGATGATTGGAAGCTCCAACTTCATTTTAAGGGAACCAGACAAACTAAACAATACCTCTACTAGAAATCAGATTGCAATATTATCAAAAAGGTGTGAGAAACACTAATAAAATAATACAAGAACTTAACAACAACATATGGCTCATAAATGAAAATTTAGAAGAAAAGAAGTTAGATAGTGAATACAAAAGAGGGAAATCATTAAGCAGAATATTTGAGGATTAGTCTACTATCCTGCAACACCCCATCACCCAAACCAACAATTTATCACTAAAGGAATCAACATCGTACCGGAGGAGGCTTCCTCAATATAGACACCTCTCAAGAAGTAACAAAGCAAGCCAAACTCAAAATCCTTTAATATTGCTAATGATTAATACGTTATCATACAACATCAGAGAAATAGGGTTCAAGGGATCCACCTCTTTAAACTACTCTATAACATTTCCCTTATCTGTATCCAAGAACCTATGATTGTCAACAACAAGTTGGACAGGTTCCAAAGAAGACATAATATGCAAAATAGTTTTTCAATTAATTTAATAAAATATGGATATTTTGGTCCAGTGATATTGATGTAATATCGATATAGAGTAACATGCCCTTATCATAATCTCTAGAACTAATGAGCAAGCATTCTTCTTGATTGTGGTGTATGCCAAAGGATCAGAGGACTCAGAAATGATCTATGGAATGATCTAAGAGACATACCTAACACCATCACTATACCTTGGGTTGTCACATAGGAGACTTTAATATCATTAGTTCTAGTGAAGAATATAGAGAAGGTAAAAGCCACATAATGGATGAAAGCCTTAATTTTATATCCTCCATTATAGACCGTGGGATTCAGGATGTAGTCTATAAAAGATTACCCTTCGCTCGGGAGTTAGGCCTCATTTGTTTGCATTTAGTGGATGTCTAAATCTTACTAATTCAAATTCAACCTATTAAGTGTTTTGGTGTTCATGTATAAATTTTAATCACTCAGATTCAGCCCATTAAGTCTATTTATTTCTTTTTAAAAAAAACCTCTTAATGAATCTTAAAAGATCTGAACGAATATGATTTGTAAAAGAGTATTAACAATATTCAGACCTATTTAATACTCTATAAAATAATCACGTTGTTAACCTCTTTTTCTCTTTCTGCATGTTTGCCTCCCTCTCGCTACAGACTTTCTTACTCTCTTTTCTCAATCAATTTTTTTCCTTGAACAGGTAAATTTTCATAATCTTTACAAGTATTTTGTTTAGTATTTCTTTGTATTAACATTTTGTTGGGGTATATTGACATTTTCCAAGAACTCTTGTTGCAATAATATTTTTAGGTGTATTGATTTTTACCAAGAACTCAAGGTTTCTGAGTGAAAAATACTAGTCATGATTAAAAACAACAACTATGTATATACTTGAGGTCTCTTATTAAATTTTGTTGTTATTAAAATTGTTTGATCATCAACCTGCTTGTAAGATTACACTAGATACATTATTTTTGTTGAACTATGTATATACTTAAGGTCTCTGATTATAATTTTTAGGCCACTAATTTTATTGAGACTTTTGATCATCAAGCATGCATGTATAATAAAATCTTCTTGTGCATTTATATTAGATATATTATTGTTGAACTATGTATATACTGAGGTATTTTATTAATTTTATTATTTTAGGCCACTAATTTTATTGAGACTTTTTGATCATCAATAAACCGGCTTGTATGATCATATCTATTTGTGAGATTAAACTATATATATTATTGTTGTTGACCTATATATATACTTGAGGTCTTTTAATTTTGTTTTAGGTTACTAATTTATTGAGACTTTTTCATCTATCAAAAAGTAATATTTTTTTGTGGAACCATTACACAAATTGAATCCAACCCAAACTATTTACCTGAGTTTGACCCATGACCCAAATATTTTACCCGCCTGCCCCTTTGTTCTATGCACTGAACCACTACTTCTTTAATCCTTAATACCATTAGAGTGTGTTTATATATACTCTGATGGTATCTATATACTTTGATGATATCTGTTGATTTTTTTAAAAGATGGGGCGGCAAAAAAAAAGTTTGAATAGCTCTCTTTGGATTGAAATGGCTTTCAATTGTTTTTCAATGATTTTATTAAGCATCGAGGGGCTTTACATAACCAACATAAAATACATCTTCATAAGTTGAAATTTCAAATAACATAAAATATCTCAACAACTCTAACAACCTAACTAAAATTCAAAATTCAAATTCATTTAAACTAAACAACTTATTTTGTTAAAAACTACTGCAGTAACTAAAAACAAATTTCAACGCTCCTCCTTTGCTTTAGTTACTGCAATTTTAAAAACTATTCCTCCTCAATTTTTGCTCTAGCAGTTGATGCTGAATTTTTCTTGGTTATTTTTGAACTTGTATATTTTTTGGATATTGATCTTTCTCTTTTTCTTTATTTTTCTTTTTTTGATTTTGTGCTTCAAAAACATCTTTCACGGCATTGTCTTGCATAGAACTTCTTTTGAAAGTGCTTTTATTTGGACAATTGCAAGATTTACGAAGTATCGTTGTAGGTATTTTTCTTCCATAACAACAACACATATGGCATAGGCCATAAAATATGATTTTATTATCACTAATCAAATATGATAGTTTTTGTCAGTAACTTTTTTTGGGCATTCAAAGAGAGACTGTTGTTTGACATTCTTTTTTTAGGTTAAAAATTTGTTTAAAATAGCTTGTGAGTTGAAAAAAGCACAGGTTGAAAATAGCCCTAATGAATTAAAATTAGTAGTCCTGATAGGTTAAAAGGATAGCCCTTACGGGTTAAAATGGTATTTATTTCTTTGAAAGAATTCATAGATCTCGTAAGATCAATAAAGCTCTGATACTAGTGTTGATTTTTAAAAGACGGGGCAACAAAAAAGGGTTAAAATAACTCTCTTTGGATTGAAATAGCTTTCAATTGCTTTTCAATGATTTTATTAAGCATTGAGGGGTTTTACATAACCAACATAAAATACATCTCCATAATTTAAAATTTTAAATAACCTAAAATATCTCAAAAACTCTAAGAAGTCATTTGGTTTGGATACAAGTTATGCTGAGATTAGTTATGTTGTGATAAGTTATCATAGAATAAGTTATCCTGAGATTAGTTATGCTGAGAGTACTTTTTATAGCTTGTTTGGTTGGTCATATTCAAAATTATATTAATTACATAATTTCTAAGAATAAGTTGTTTGTTTACAAAAATATCTTCAACCTTATTTATTTATTTTTTATATTTTCTTTGCAAGCTTTAGTTACTTATTCCTAAAAATAAAATTTCCATCTTATTTAACTTAAATATTTTTATTTATGCTTTTTCATGATTGTGCCATGTGTTTTTAAAATTAAAGTTTCATCTTATTTAACTTAAAAATAAAACTTTCATCTTATTTAGCTTTAAATAAAATTTCCATCTTATTTAACTTAAAAATAAAACTTTCATCTTATTTAGCTTTAAATAAAATTTTCATTTTAAGTTTATTAAAGTAAATAAAATTTTATTATTAAAATTATCTACATTTTAAAGTTATCTATATTTTGATTGATATATAAAATATAATTTTTAAGTTAGTAATAAACTATTTAATTAAAAATATGTAATTTAGTAGTAGAGTGAACATTTTAGGAGAAATCAAAATATAAATAAACATAAGAATTAGATAAATAAATTCAACTTATAATATATTCATAAATAAAAATTGTATTGATAAAATATAATTTTTTAATAGAAAAATATATTATCATAAAACAACGATTAATTAAAGTTATGAATGTTATTATAAATGTTATTAAAAATTATATTAATATACATGAATGTAAAAGTGGTGTATAAAAGAGAGTTTAAAGGGGTATTTTTGTTATTTTACATCTTTATTCCAGGTTATCCTGAGATTACTACTCCATCCTTTGGGAAGGATAACTTATCTCAGTACTAATTGTTAATACTGGGATAAGTTATCCCAGTCTTTGCAATCAAAAAAGGATTAAAGGCTACTCAAAAATTATGCTGGGATTAACTCCTCTTATACATCACACCAAACGACCCCAAACAACCTAACTAAAATTCAAAATTCAAATTCATTTAAACTAAACAACTTATTTTGCTAAAAACTACTGCAGTAACTAAAAGTAAGTTTGAACAGTATCAAGCAGTAATTGAGTAGTTTTTTCGCTGAAACATTGCATGTTATATATATATATATATATATTCTAATGGTACCAAGGAGTAACTGAGTTGTGTTCTCTACTTCTCTTTGATACCATCAGAGTATACATATAATAGATAGTATTTTAGTGAAAAAACTATTCAATTATTGTTTTATACTATCAAAGTATATAGATACCATTAAAGTATAAATATACCATTAGAATATATATATATAGACATCATCAGAATATATATATATATATATATATATATATATATATATATATATATATATATATATATATATATATACTCCGATGGTATCAAGGATGGAGAAGCAATGGTTGAGTGAATAGAACAAGGGGGCAACCAGATAAATAATTTATGTCGTGGATCCAAGTCATGTATGAAAAAGGCTTGATAGGCTCTTATACAACGCAAATTGATTGTTGTGAGAAGTTAGTTAGAAAGAGGGTAGATTAGTCATTTACCAAGAATCAGTTTAAGGCCTCTAACTAACAAGTTGTTAAAGTTGTTAGAATAACTGATTTTAGTTAGTTAGCCTAACAAAGTGTATATATATACACTAAGTGTAATTAGGAAAATAATTGAGCTGAAAAAATATAAAATATCTACATTGCAACTTTACTCTTTCTCTCTTCTTCTTCTCTCTTCTTTCCTCTTTTTCTCTCTTCTGCATCTGCTCTTTTCTCTTTCTTCTTTCTTCTTTATTTTGTAGCTCACACTTACCTTCATGGTATCAGAGCGGATCGTCATAGTTATCACTGTGAGAAGCTGATCCTCGATTTTGAGTTAAAGAATCGAAATGAGATTCATAGATTCATCTAGTTTTTAAGACGGATCTACAGATTGAAGCTTCGTCAGACTTAAAATTCCATGATTTTGTTGTTGTTTGAAGAAATGACAGGTGACACAGCAGCAGCAGCAGTTTCATCTCAAAATCTCAACCAAACCCATCAACAAGCCAGTGTGCCCTTCTCCTCGAGTAGCAATCTCATTCAAGGACAAGGTATTGACTATAATTATCCCTTATTCCTTAGCCCTACAGATGTAAGTGGAGTTAGCATCATCTCATTTCAGCTGACTGGTGTTGAGAACTACATCCTGTGGAGTCGGTCAACCAAGTTAGCTTTGTTAAGGAGGAATAAGTTAGGGCTGGTTGATGGAAAATGCAGAAAGGACATGTATAGTGAAGAACTGTGGTGTCAATGGGAAAGGGTGAATGCAATTGTCTTGTCGTGGTTGATGAACTCAGCTTCAAAGAGCTTACTTAGTGGAATCGTATTTGCTTCAAGTGCGTTGCAGGTGTGGACTGATCTACAAGAGATGTTTGATAGAGTAGATGGATCAAGGACTTACAGCTTACACAAAGAGATTGTCACTCTATAGTAGGGTACTACCTCTGTCTCAGTATACTATACGAAGTTGAAAGCATTGTGGGATGAGTTTGAGGTGTTAGTGCCCTCGCCCTGCTGCAACTGTGAGAAATCTAGAGGATTTGTAGCTCACATGAATAGACAAAAGTTGTATCAATTTCTAATGGGATTAAATCACTCATACCATCAATCTAGGAGTCAGATTCTCATGATAGATCCACTACCAACTATAAATCAAGCATATGCCATGATAGTAGGAGATGAGAGCCAAAAAGTTGTTGTTACAGGCATCAATAATTTGGGACTACATTCATCCATCTTAGATTCAGCTGCTATGTACTCTAAAGGTGGTAGTAGTTCAAGTGTTAGTAATAGATTAAAGAAAAATACATTTTTAATCTATGACTTTTATAAGTGTAGAGAACATACTAAAGAGTTTTGCTACAAGGTTGTTGGATATCCACCAGACTTCAAGTCCAAGAGGAAGGAACAAAGTGCAAACACTGCCTATGCTGATACTTCTAGCTTCTCTAATCAACCTCAGAAATCAGGTCAAGCTAATTTTTCTTATGTCTTGAACACAAATGTAACTGATGAATTAGTGTGGGGTAGGAATATCATAGCACAGCACATTACAGATACAGTACCAGCTGAAGCTTCCAATAAGACTATGAGTCAAGCTGAGAAAGATGTCAAGCAATTACTTGCACATTCACAAAAGATCAGTATGAACACATTCTTAAGATGATGAGTCAACAGCCAAACTCAAGAGCTACTACATCTGATTGTAATAAGGAAAATAATGCAGGTAAAGCCTTATTTATAATTAAAAATAGTAATGTATGGATTGTAGATAAAGGTGCAACAAATCATATGGTGTCTAAGTTGGATATGTTACGAAAGGAATCTGTGCTAAAGCTTAACACTCCTAAGGATGTATGTTTACCAAATGGTGGTACCACACAAGTAACTTATATTGGCTCTTGTAGTCTATCATCTAGAAGTGTGATTACTAATGTGTTCCATATACCAGAGTTCAAGTATAACTTAATGTCTGTCAGCAAAATAACAAAGGAATTAGATTGCTCAGTCTTCTTCTTCCATGATTTTTGTGTTTTCCAAGAGCTTTACACTGGAAAGGTGAAGGAAGTTGGTAAAGAAGAAGGAGGACTATACTTGTTGTGGAGACATTTAACTCAAAGTAGTGTAATAATACCAAGGAATCTGTTCATACAGTTGATACAGTCCATTCAAATGGCAAGGAGTCAGGCATGGAGCTATGGCATCACAGACTTGGACATCCCTCTTCAACAGTGCTTACAAAGATGTTTACTGACAATAAAGCCACTATGTGTAAGGTGTCTAAGTGTTTAGTTTGCCCATTTGCAAAATAAACTAGACCTGTATTTCCTTCTAGCAGCATTAAAAGCAGTAGATGTTTTGACTTGATACATGTTGACCTTTGGGGACCCTATAATATAGCTACTTTTGATGGCAATAAATTCTTTATTACAATTATGGATGATTTTTCAAGAATGACCTGGGTTTTTTTACTTAAACAAAAGTTAGATGTTTGTGTATCTCTTCAAATGTTCTTGCAATATGAAAAAACTCAGTTTGATAGAGTGGTGAAGATTATTAGATCTGATAATGGAACAAAATTTATTAATTTTGTGTGTTGCAATATGTTCAAAGAATGGGGCATTATTCATCAAAGATCATGTCATTATACTCCTCAGTAAAATAGTTTTGCTGAGAGGAAGCATAGACACCTACTGGAAGTGACAAGAGCTTTGAGTTTCAAGCTAAAAACCTATCAGGTTTTGGGGTCACTGTGTTCTTGCTGCAGTCTATCTCATTAACAGACTTCCTAGTAGTGTAATTGGTTTTCAAACTCCCTATGAAATACTATATGGCATCAAACCAGGGCTATTGTAACACCCTAGAAATTTTTTTCGCAAAGACTCAAATATTTCTTCACGTGAGTGTAGACTCAGACCGAAGGACTCATAATTTTTCACATGAGTTAGGATTAATTTCTAAGTATTTGAAGTGTGTTAGATGTGTTTAGGGGTCATAAGGTATCTCTAACACCAAGTCGAATCCAAAGAACTCCAATCAATTAAGTTTTTGGACGAGTTAGTATAAAGGCCAACTTCAAATGACCATGTCTCCAAAGGTAGGATGAAATGGGTAGCCCATGACCTATTAAATTAAAGGTCTTTGAGTCTTCTTTCCAACGCCACCAAGATTATAAATTTTGGAGTTCGGAGTCAAAAGTTATGACTATCCTAAGACGGACTAGTACTGTAGGAATTTCAAGCCTGGGTTGTGACTGCAGGAAACCTGGGCTTGGCGCCGCATTGATGCGATGTGCCACTATTGCACCAGGAACAAGCCTTAGTAGTTTGTTCCCTGGCGCAGCGTGCCACTACAAGATGTGCAGGGTTTTTAAGCCTATTTTCTAAAATCCAGAAAACTTAGGTTTGGCGCTGTAAGGGCGAGGCGCGCCTCTATTGCGCCATCAAATAGCCTCAGTAGTTTGGTCCTTAGCGCGATGTGCCACTAGCAGGTGTGCAGGTTTTAAGCCAATTCAACTTGGCGCCGCAGTGGCGCGATGCGCCACTATCGCGCCAGGAGCATTTTTAGCCTGTTTTCCAGATTTTTGGAGAAAGGGCAATTTGGGTATTTCCCCAAATTATATATACACTATCCTTGGACGTTTTTGGGATCATTTTTTTCAATCCCTCTCTCTCTAAAAAAAAATTCCTAGAATTTCCCTCTCTTCTTCTCCAAATCCTTCTCCAACAAAGAGTGTCTTCAAGAGCTTCAAGAATTCAAGCCTTCCCATTGAAGACCCAACAACAAGGTTTCTTCAAATTCTACTCTAAGGTATGTAACTCTAACCCAAAATATGGATTGAGTTCTTCCATATGCCCTTATGTGTTGGATGAAGAGTGTGAAAGATTTGAACCTTCTAGGAAGGTTTTCTTAAAATTTTCCTAAACCCTAGAATATTTTCATATGCTAGAAATTGATGGATGATTTTAATGACTGGAGTTACTAAATAGTTATCTTTCATATTATTGACTACAAATGGATCTTTGCATATAAATTAATATGTATTGATGGTATTCTTGAGTTGAGTTTTGTTGAGAGTATGGATTCATGTTTCCTTCACATGAACCCAAGATAAGATTTCTTTTTGGTCATAATTTGTCTTGAGTTTGAGATGGATGGTTTGGGTATATGTGTTGATTGGAATGATAAGAATGAATTGGAATAGTTATGAATGTGAATGGCATAAAAAGAATTAAAACGTTGGTAGAGATAGAATGTCACTTTTGTTTCTATAAATGGAATGTAGAATTAAATAAGGATTTTTGGAGTAGATATTTGATGATGATGTGATGATGATGTTTGATAATGATGTGAATGATGATATCTGATGATGATGTTTGATGATGATGTGAATGATGCTATTTGACGATGATGTGAATGAAGAGGCTATGTTGATGAGGATGTTGTGTGATGAAGTAGATTGGAGTCTAATGTGATTATGTGATTTGCATAATTTGATTGATTGGAGTCTTATGAATATTTTGAAAATAAATGATCTTTTGAGAAAGAATTTTAAATAAATGTTTGTGAATATTTTTGCATAAACTATTTACACACTATTTTGAATTTAAAGAGTGATTATATTCATCTTTGATTTAAAAAGAGTTTAAGCATAAATTGAGTTTGAAAGAGTCTCTTAAATTCTCATTTTTGAACATGAGTATTTTGAGTATAAATGAGTTGAGCATTTTTTTATTTAAAAATATCGATTTTGAGATTGAGTTGAGAGTGTATTAATTTTAAAGAGAAGAGTTTGATGATTTGAGATGAGTCAATTTGAAAGAAGGTCTAATGAAGCCAGATTTGATTTGAGTTTTGAAACGAGTCCAATGAGACTAAATGAGTTGATTTGAAAGAGTCTAATGAGACTAAATGAATATTTTGAGTATTTTACTCACTTGATAGATATGAGCATATTGAGTCGTGGGAGGAGTATCGAGCACCGAATTGGGTCAGAGTATAGTCCACACTCGAACCAATAAATTATGTCGCCAAACGTAGAAGGGGATTGAACCGTTAAA
This sequence comes from Solanum dulcamara, assembly GCF_947179165.1. Classification (NCBI taxonomy): domain Eukaryota; kingdom Viridiplantae; phylum Streptophyta; class Magnoliopsida; order Solanales; family Solanaceae; genus Solanum; species Solanum dulcamara. Next base: position 74,176,806 of record NC_077237.1, read on the forward strand.
GTCGGATGCTTCCCATGGGATCGAACCGTTAAAGTCGGATATTTCCCATTTTATTGTCCTGACATGATAGGACTTGGTTGGATTGGATCCATGATTGGTTGATTCGTTCATACCCTGGCAAAGTATGAACGGATGCGGCAATAACGTCGGCTTGTTGTACTATCACTCACTCATATGGTGATAGTTGTCGGTTAGAGAAACTCCCAATTGAATGGATTGTGCTTGATATGATTGGTTTGATTATGATTGTAGATGTTTGAGTTGAATTATAAAACATTGCATAATTTAATTTGCATATTTATTGAGTTGAGTCCTTTGAGTTGATTGTATATGATTGAATTGGGTTAGATGAATTGTGATTGGATTGTGTATAATTGGATCAGATTCGACGATATAGATTGGATTGTATTAGACTATATATGATTGGATTAGATTAGATGAATTGTGATTGAATTGAATAGAATGGTATGTGATTAGATTGGATTTGATTGTCGAGTTGATTGTTGAGTTGATTATTGAGTTCATTTTATATGATTGGATTGGGTTAGATGAATTGTGATTAGATTGGATTGGATCGAATTGTACATGATTGGAAGGGATCGAATTGTAAATGATTTGATTGAACTGTATTGTACATGATTGGATTGGATTGTATGGTATATGATTGGTCTTTTTCTAAAATGTATTTTTACTTTAGACTTATGACACTTTGATTGAGTCTCTCTTTTGATTTGAGATATTTGAACCAACGTTATTCTACCTTGAGGTATGTTTCATTCCATGTACTGACGTCCATTTGGACCTACATCATTTCATGATGCAGAGACAGGTTTAAGAGATCGTCAATAGAAACACCATTGAGGATCTATACATACTCAGCGTATTGGTGAGTCCTTCCCTACTTCCGGAGGACACCGCTTATATCATTCTTGCATCGAGTTAGCCCTTTTCATTTTGATTTGAGGTAGCCATAAACATTTTATTGACACCAATTAGATAGTAGTGATAGAGGCTTCATAGACTAGACAGTGATGGGTCGATTGATTATTTTGTTCCTTGAATTATTCTTGTCAAACTATTTTAAATGACAAATATTGGAGTTGATTTGTTGGCCCATGGCCTTTATCCTTTAGGTTAGATTGATGATTTGAGTTGCCCGCCAAATATTCTCTTTATTTTAAGTCTTCCACTGATTGAATGGATGAATGGAAGTCTGATCAGGCTATGTGGTTTGCTTGGAAGCCAGAAATGGTTTATGAGTGCTGGTTACGTCTAGGGTACCCTCTCGGGGCATGACAACTATCTCATTTGAGGATCCTTGGATGTCTTTCATTTGCAAAGAACCTCACTGAACATGACAAACATATGCCCAGGACAAGGTCAGTAGTTCACATGGGCTATTCTGAGGTGCATAAGGGCTATATCCTATTCGACTTATTCAACAAATCTTCTTTATCAGTAGAGATGTTATTTGTAGGGAGGATATCTTTCCATTTGCCACTAATGCTGGTGCTGATTCACAACAACTATTTGTAAACAATCTGCAAGAGTCAGATGTGGCTAGTCAAGATTTATCTCCTATGGCTCCCATACTATTTAACAAAACTGATCAAGTAGTCATACCAGATGAGAATCCAAGTCTTGATGTAGGGTGTGATCACACTACTGTGGAGCAGCCTGAGGACCAGGTACCTGCTGATGGTACTGGCTCTGAGGCATCAACTATTGCAGAAGCAATTGTTACTGAGGTTCCAAGTGTTCCTAGAAGATCTGCAAGATCTAAACAGCCTTCAACATGGCTGAGGGATTTTGTTTCTCTAAATATAACCACTGGTGTTCAATATCTCCTGTCTAACTATGTGAGCTATTCTCATCTTTCTCCCACCTATCAGTGCTATATTGCTGCTGCTTCTCCTATAACAGAACCTAACAGTTATGCAGAAGCCATCAAGGATCTAAGATGGGTTGATGCTATGCAAACAGAGATCCAAGCATTAGAGAGCAACCATACCTGGGAGATCACTACCTTACCTGCAGGTAAAAGACCTATTGGTTGCAGGTGGGTTTATAAAATTAAATACAAGTCCACAGGTGAAGTAGAAAGGTTTAAGGACAGATTAGTTGTCAAAGGCTACAGTTAGCAAGAAGATATTGAATACAAAGAAATATTCTCTCCAGTTGTGAAGATGGTTGCAGTGAGGTCTATCCTAGCTGTTGCTGCCTCCAGACAATGGCATATCCATCAAATGGATGTAATTAATGCTTTTCTCCATAGGGATCTTGATGATGAAATTTATATGCACCTTCCTCGGGGGTTTGTCAGTCAAGAGGAGAAGGTGTGTAGACTGACAAAGTTCCTATATGGACTGAAGCAAGCCCCAAGATAATGGAATCATAAACTTACTAAGGCATTTGTCTCTCTTAAATTTAAACAGAGCCAGTATGATCACTCACTATTCATCAGCAAATCAGAAGAAGCAATTATAATTATGTTTGTGTATGTGGATGACATGCTAATTACTGGAAGCTCTTTGAAGTTGATAAAAGACATAAAGGAGGCCCTACAAAATTCCTTCAAGATGAAAGACTTAGGGGAGCTCAAATACTTTCTAAGAATTGAATTTACAAGGTCCACAGAAGGGATACTAATGCATCAAAGGAAATATGCCCTTGAGCTTATAGCAGAGGTTGGAATGGGAGCAGCTAAACCAGCAGGAACACCTATAGATGTTAATGTCAAACTAACATCTAGGGAGTATGATCAATATGTGAAGAAAAGGAAAGAAAAAGTCGATGACCCCTTGATAGATCAGGTTAGCTATCAAAAACTCATAGGGAAGCTCTTATATCTCAATATGACAAGATCAGATATAGTTTTTAGTACTCAGACATTAAGCCAATTCCTGAGTCAACCAAAAAAATCTCACATGGAAGCTGCACTAAGAGTGGTGAGATACTTAAAAAAGCAACCTGGACAAGGAATACTACTGTCCAGCAACTCAGATCACAAAGTTACTGCATTTTGTGATGCTGATTGGGCCTCTTGTCCACTCACCAGAAAATCTGTCATAAGGTACATGATTAAGGTTGGAAAGTCCTTGATTTCATGAAAAGCCAAGAAGCAAACCACAGTATCAAAGAGTTCAGCTGAGGCTGAGTATAGAAGCATGGCCTCCACTGTGTCAGAGTTGGTGTGGCTACTTGGAATACTGAAAGAAGTAGAAGCTGCAGTTGTGATGCCAGTACAAGTATACAGTGACAGCAAGGCTGCAATTCAAATTACAGCAAATCCAGTCTATCACGAAAGAACAACACATAGAAATAGATTGTCACTTCATTAGAGAGAGGTTACAACAAGGTTTGATCAAGGTGGACTATCTGCTGACTCAAGAACAACCTGCAGATATATTAACTAAAGAGTTGTCCAGAATGCAGTATGAACATCTGCTATCCAAGTTAGGAGTTTTGAATATATTTGCACCTCCTAGATTGAAGGGGAGTGTTGTGAGAAGTTAGTGGAAAGAGGGTAGATTAATCATTTATCAAGAATCAGTTTAAGGCCTCTAACTAACAAGTTGTTAAAGTTATTAGAGTAACTGATTTTAGTTAGTTAGCCTAACAAAGTGTATATATATACACTAAGTGTAATTAGGAAAATGATTGAGTTGAAAAAATACAAAATATCTACATTGCAACTTTACTCTTTCTCTCTTCTTCTTCTCTCTTCTTTCCTCTTCTTCTCTCGACTGCATCTGCTCTCTTCTCCTTCTTCTTTCTTCTTTGTTTTGCAGTTCACACTTACCTTCAGAGTCATTACTAATAATATCTTGATGTCTCAAGAGATCATAAATGATACAAGGGAACCGAATACGGAAAAAAAATATCATGATAAAGTTTCACATGACCAAAGAATACGATAGTCTCCTGATCCTATCTTTGCCTAACTTTAAAAAATTGGGTTCATAGGCTCATCATATATATATCATATATTATTAAATATCATCTATTATTAAAAGTGGGAAACTCCAAAAGTACAAAATTGGATTACGATTTTACCCCTATACTAAATAAAAATATTATAAATAATCTAATTAATAAAATATTAAATAGTAATCATATCATATTATATTAAATATTAAAAGTTGAAAGGTGTTAAGCCAAAAGTTGATCATATAATAATAATAATAATAATAATAATAATAATAATAATAATAATAATAATAATAATAATAATAATAATAATAATAATAATAATAATAATAATAATCTTTTTCCTCAAATATTTGACATTTTTCTTATTTTTCCCTATTTGTTTGATATGGTAGAAAATCTATAAAAAAAAAATTAAAAATCTTAATTACATTCTCCTAATTATCCATCTCTTTTTTAATTTAGAAAGCTCAAAAGTCATTGTCATTAATTTAGTAACTTAGTGATAATTTATAAGCATTGCAGGGTCAGTATAGTTAATTTTCTTTAGTTTGTGCTGGATATTAGCTAATGAAACGATTGTAATTTGTAACTAACAAAAAACTATTATGTTGACAATTAAATCTGTAACCGATGCAACCTATATATCTATACATACGTATATAGCTAGGCATAAACAATAATGTTACTTATTTTTTATCTCTACTTTCCCCTTATTTTCTATTTCTCCATTAATGCATATCCAGTGGTGCTTACACATACATTTATTTATGGGAAACTTACATAAATATACAATATTAAGAAAATATTTATCATTTATAGCAATAAAAAAATAATTTCACTGAACACTTATAATACATTTATAATACAGTTTTAATACATATTGCAGAGAACTATTTATAAAACATATATAATACAAGTTTTATAGATGGATAATACATTTATCACATATTTTAATAGACCTATAATACATTATGTTAGTTTCTTACTACACAAACATAATATATATTTTAAAACACTTATAATACATTTATATTGTATGCATAATTCACTTTTAATACAAGTGTAGGTTTATCATAATATTGCTATATATTGCTATAAATGGTAATAAATAAAAAAATATCGCTAAAATCAGTAATTAATTTTTAAAAAGCACTCAATCAAGTATTTTTTTCTTTATTTATTTTGTGTACTTTAACATGTAAATGGGTGATTTCAAATATCATTACCACCAATGTATCAGTTTTTCAACATTCTTTTAAGAATTGCATTTTACGTTTAAAGATAAACTACACGAAGCTAAGCACAAATAGTATCTAATCTCAATTTAGACTCTTTTTATTTTTATTTTAAATTCTTCATATCTGTCTAAATTTTTGCTATTTTTCTGTTAAGACTTTTCATATGGTATTGTCAATTTATAGGTGAAGGTGTTGTTGAAGAAAAATACTACTTTGGATAATGAATAGAAAAGGTTGATTCAGTATATGCATTTCAAAATTTAAGGCAAAAATATGGGGAACGTGAATTCGTGGTCTCTCTGTAAAATTAGGTATGAGATATTTTATGTATATATTTTTAAAAATTAATATAAGATTATTTGATGGAACCTATACTACAAGAAGGTTAAATGGTGCATTTGGTTGAATATTGAGTTATTTATGGACTAAGGATCACTTCCCACCTAAAACGTAAGATAATAAATTGATGTTGCATTTTTTTTGGTAATTATTAATTTATTGATTGCTGAAAAATGTATTTCATTATTAATTCCTTCTTTGTAACGACTTGGACTGCCTGTGAAGACAAACCAACAATTTCCATGCATACTACTTGGCATGAGAAATAGATTTGAAAGAACCTATGTGAAATTAAAGTAGTATTCGTAAGACTTAAAAAAAAAAGTCATTCCTATGTCATCTACCTCTACAATATTTACATAAATTTATCAATTTTTCAACCAAAAATTCATACATATTCATATCGTTAGAGATTATATTATCTTAATTAGTAGCTTCACATATTTCTTATTGGATCGTAAATACATTGTTCCACTTCTGATTTTATTTAATGTATAAAATTAATATATTGTTAATTTCAACACTTCCTATTTTATAGCTCAACTTTTTGAATATATAAAATTTTTATGATAATGATAAAAGACAAACGTGCAAAGCACGTTTCCAAAGACTAGTAGCCAATAACTGACGCTATGATTATTAATGAGGAAAGATAACTTTTTCAACTCATGAAAAGGCCTAAGACAAGGGAACCCTCTATATCCCTCCTTATTCATTTTTAGTGTTGAGATCTTGTCCTAACTTCTCAACAACACTCAAAATAAGGCTAATCATCAGTGATTCTACATGAACATCTAGGTCCTTCAAATAAATTATCTTACCTTTTGTGAGTGACACCATACTTTTTTGTAATCGGAACCAAAAGGACTTAAAAGAGGTCCTTTGAGGGATTATGAACAAGTCTCTAGCTAGTTAACTGATTAACTCAAACAAAAGCAGCTTTTCCATGGAAGATAATATTAATGCAATCAGTCTTGTTTGAATTCAAAACCTAACAGGTATGAAACATCAAGTTTATCCAATTACTTACTAGATAGGGTTGCCCTCTTTTTGCAGGAATGAAGAAACTAGCTCACTTTCCGGTGATCATTGGCAAGATCATAAATAAGATTATAGGATGGCATACCAAACTACTATAAACAAGAGGGAGAGCAGTACTGATTAGACATGTCCTATTTTCCCTCCCTATACACCTCATATGTGTAATGCACCCTCTAAAGGCATGCTAGAAACTATTAAACTAGGACCTTGCCAGATTCTTGGGGACTGGTCAAGAGGTTAGTGGTAAACACAAATGTCATCACAGGAAAAATCTATATTTCCCCTATCAAGCAGGTGGCATCAATTTTACAAGTCTTAAAGACACCTGCAAAGCTTTCAAAACTAAACAATGGTGGAACTAAAGCATTCTATTAACACGACTTTATAGACTCCCTAAGACACTTGAACCTAATTTTCTGATACCAAGTTTGTCATATTTTGAGCTATAGTTTGGGCTAGACTGACACCTGATGCTATTGTTGGTCTCAACATACCTGTAACATGGCATGAACATAGAGCATACATCTAGACATGAGCGGGATACATAATTCAAGATATTTGAGAATCCCGATAAGCATGAGAAAATAAATATTGTAAGTACGTACTTTTCATAAGCCATATTTTAAAATTTCATGAAGCGACATGACGGTCAAAACTGCAATAGATGTCATAAGAACATACTAACCGACCATGTATGAATTCTCTAACACGACTGAGTATTATTTACTGGGACAAGCCCCCGATATGACCCATAAGCTTAAACAAAACTGAAATTGTCTAACAATGCTCCAAGAACTAGTGGAGTTCACTAATAGCTGAAAACATACAACTTAACATGTTACTCGATCATTTTGAACACCTGAGTCTGAATCATTTAAAATGCACTGCCCCAATAAAGGGAGTAAGTATATATGGAATTATATTGTATGTAAAATGGTCATATGAAACATGACTGAATGAAAATGACTGAAAGATGAAGTAAACTGCATAAACGAAAACTATGAGTAAAATATAGAGTAAAATCATAATTTTTATAATCTACATGCACGAACATAACTGAATTTACAGGATAGACCCACTTGGTCTCACACATGGAAGTTCATAGAAAAGGTGACCTTTTGTAACTAACTGGATAGTTCAAGGATGCAATTACAAAGACATGAAAAAATAGATTGTGGGAAGGAACAATCATGCTCCCATACTTAGACATAGTCTTACATACGTTAAATTTCTTCTATTGAAACCCAAATATTGAAGAAGAACCTCAAAAGTCTTCTTGAACCTTGAGATGAGTTCTTCGAGAATCCTAGGTTTTGATGGTAGATTCTTGCTTCTGATATGTAAGCATATGATAAAATAACTAAGAAATCGTGAGAGTATGCTTACCTTGATGTAGAAGGAAGTATAATCTCGTTGATAAATTGTGGATTTCGCTAAAAATCAAGTCTTGAACCTTAAAAAGTAAGTTCTTGATTTCACTAAAGCTACAAGGACGATTTGATGTTAGAATCTTGTTATAAGAATTTGTGATTAATGATTAAGAATACTTTAAAATACATGGAGGAACATACCTTAGTGTCGTAGGGTGAGGAGAGGAGATAAAGTCTTCTTAGGATTGATGGGAATGAAAATTTTGAAAAAGAAAGTGTTTAAAAAATCCCGTCGGCCATTGTGTGGTGCCAGAAGTGCGAACAACACAATGGGAGATTGGGAGTGTTGTTGGAATTCAATTAGAAGAACGTTGAAAATATTGGTAGCCATCGTGCAATCCAAAGTTCGGACAGCATTATGGGAATGCGTTCGCACTTTTGATCGCACAATTGTTTTCCTCTGCTATCTTATGATAAAACGATCATAATTTTTTGTAGGGAGGTCATGAGAATGATGAACGGTTTGATGCTTTGAAAATTAAAATCGTAGACCTTTAATTTTATAACTTATGGGCCACGTAACTCTTGATATTCTTGGAAATATGCTTATTTGAAGTGCTTGTATGAGCTTATACGAAAACTTAATTGTTAGAGAAGCTTTCAACTCAACTTTGTGTTAGAGGTTCCTTGTGATCTTAATTCACATCCAACACACTTCTCAAACTTAGGTATTGACCTTTTCATCTAGGGATAGTTGATTTCACTGGGTTCAGGTAATTACATCCTTAGAACGGTTCAAAACTTAGCTCAAAAGTACGATGTGTCGCAATATTAATGGCAGCAACAAACCAAGGATATATTTTTCAGATGGATATGGTCATATAGACAATGCCTTTTTCCTAGGTAATTTGCTAGAAGATGTATATGGACATTCCATAGGGGTTTGCCCGCCAAGGAGTGAACTTGTATAGGCTCAAACACCTTAGGCAGTGGGAACATGAAGATGATGAACTATTACAGCTAGGATTCATCCTAAGTCATTTGACTACTCTCTTTTTACTAAGAAGATGTTTCAGCAAACAATTCAATACCACTAAATATGACGCACACACACACACCTCCCCCCCCCCCCCCAATATTCAACCCTAATAACTTCCAAATAAAGATGGCATTTGTATAGTATTTGAACCAATTAAGACCGTTCCAGAGAAAGAAAACTTGTACCAATTCACGATCCGAACTAATGATAAAAATTAGGTGAGATCACAAGTTTTTCGGGCGAGTTTTTAGTCATTGTTTGAGTAATAGGGAAATAGTCAAATTTTAATACTAAAATAATATTTGGACAAAAATACCTCTACTTAAAACATGGAAGAACTTATAGAGGTCTGAAACCTCATGAATCATTCCATGAGTTTGAATCCCCTAAATCATACATAGGATTTGAAAATACCTCTACTTAGAACATGGAAGAACTTATAAAGGTCTGAAACCCCATGAATCATTCCATGAGTTTCCCCTTAAATCATTCATAGGATTTGAAACTTCAGTATTTTTTTGAACTCCATGAATCATTCCTTGAATTTCACTCGTCAATCCTTCCAACTCCATCTTAGTTTGCTGATGCTGTTCCTTGTTTTAATTAGGGTATTTTGACAAAAACTAAACAATCAGCGTCAAAAGAGTGATTTAATGGCTTTTGAAATGATAACTGATATTAATACGTGTGATAGAAATGGTTATTTACCAATCTTTCCTGAACTAATGTAACAACAGTATATGGCAATACAGGTGATATATATCCTTAACATGGATCATAACTGACTACATGGCAAATTCTGACCTACCATAAAGATTTTACACTACATAACATACAGAAATCTACTGAAAGGATCACTCTAGACCATCTCAGGCGTCGTACAACTTTTTTCAGCCGCCAAGTGCTTAGACAGTCTCTGTGTCATACTTTCATTCTCTTAGACGGACCTTGATCGATAATGGGATCAACTGGAGGCAACTGGGTTTCTGCTTGCTGGTTTTCAGAGTCTTCTGCTGTGGAAGGTGGTACATAACCTTCTGGAAAAGGTGGGGCTGGAGGTACGGGTGGTAGCTGCAAGAGATTAATTTTGTCACTTTTAGATGCTTCTCTTACGTGAAGAAAAACATTGTGAAACTATAAAACACACACAATATATGTTGCAAGGACTTCAAAAATATTGTTGCACTCGTATTGGATCCTCCAAAAATGCACTACTTTTGGAGGATCTGCCATACACCTGTTGACATTTTTTAAAAGTCCGAGCAACATAGCATATAATATGAAACCTTAACCTTTAATAAAACATAAAATATCATCATAAGAAATTAACAGTCCATATCAAGCACCTAGGCTAAGAGGTTATGCACACGAGACAGCTGAGGTCAAAAGCACCATCAAGACACACTACACTAAGACATTACAGTTACCTTGCGTTGTAGGGAAGCAAGAATATGATCAACTCGTTTAAGTTCCTTCAAGTCGATGGTCTCCTTAGCAGCCTTAGATTCAGATGCTGCACTCTCATTTTCAGAAGCCACTGTGAAAGGAAAGCACACAGATTGGAATGAAGTTACAGAATATAAAAATACTATACTCCAAAAATCTATGTTGCTCGGACTCTTCAAAATCCTTACCGCACCCATGTTGACACGACATGGGTGTGGCTGTGGGACCCACATCCGATTTGGTCAACCTAACTTGGGTTCTTTGACTACACCTATGGCCAAGACGTATGTGTTGATCGGGTATTAAGTTTACGTATGGGCTTATGTCATACATATGTAGACATAAGTACTACAACAAGTGTTTAAAATGAATATAAATATACTAACTCTAAATTCAATTAATTGTTGAAATATAAACTTTTATGCGTCGTAATATGCATTTATTGGTTATATCCAAACACCCGAACCCATACTCCTACAGTATCCCCTAATCCTAAGATAAATACTACTACTATATTTATATCAATTTATAACTACGCAATAGTAATTTTTTCATTTTAATTAATAAACAATATGGATTCAAATTACCTTGTTAATCATACAACAACAACAACCCAGTGAAATCCTACCAAGGTAGAATGTACGCAGACCTTACTCCTACCAAGGTAGGACGGCTGTTTCCTGGAGACCCTCGGCTCAGTAAAAGCATAAATGCATAAAAAAAAATGTTAGATAAGAATAGAAAATTAAAAGCTTTATGAGAAAAACAACAAACAAATAACGAATAGATGACAAATTTATATATGATTAACAAGGTATATATTATTTTTATATATTATTAGTCATATCCCAGCACCCGTATCTGCAATTGGATCCATACCCCCAAATCGTAAGAAATTATGAGATGACGAATCTGACCTCTAGACTGCACCCGTGTCGGATACCCCCACCTGAGTCCGAGCAACATAGCTTAATGTAAAGAAGAGCATGAGAAATCATTGATCTGAACAATCTACGGATAGAATTTGACACCTTGATCGAGAGATTCGAATCAAACTTCAACTATTCTTGTCAAAATATAACCATGAATGATAAATATACACAGAGCGGTCCAATTCAAGCTCCTCAGACAGAATACTAAATAGAAGTGTATCGCAATATGGAATGCAGTTTGAAGAATTTTTGGTGATTCCCTTACCAGGAACTATAGAACTTCTAACGACATATCTGATCTCACTAATTCCCATTATTCATATTTTCTTTTTTGGGGTCTTCCAGAAGGAATGTACTTTGTTTAGTTTCCAGTTATGACAAACAACTCTTAAAGAGCGCATAATTTCAAATAGTTCATTTTTAGCCCGGACATTAACATCTCCAGGCACCAAATCGAGGGTGGGTGTAGACCATCATGTGCCTAACTTTGTCTTTAATTACATGAATCAAAAACTTATTTTTCCTAAATTGAATAGGTTTTTGCAGATCCTCATATCAAAGAATATAAGAACACCTCCAAAGTCACACAGGGCGTCTTTTGACAAGAGTTGTCATGCTTATAAGAGCTTTTCTCTCCTCCATTTTAGTGTTAAGCAACAAATTACTGATTTTGAATCATGTTAGGAATATGATGTTGCGGGCTAATCTACACTAGGGGCTGTTATTTAAAATTGGAATAATCATGGAGATAACGTGAACTAACAAATAGCATGAAAATCGTAGAGCATCAAACAAGTAGCGAGTGATCTACAATAGTGTAAAATTGGATGGACATTATGAGTAGGAGTAATTAAAACACATGATACTACACCTTACAGCAAAAAATTTGGGTGATGCATATTGTGACAGTCCATCTCTAAAAGCAAAGATTAAATTATTATTGAACAGTCAACCGAACAAACACAAGTAGAATACAACAAAAGAGAGATGGAAAAAGGAATTCATCAACTCTACATTCACCAGAAGATATTCAAGTTAGTAGACTAACTTGAACACACAATAGAGACAAGAAAACAAAACCACCAATACTATTGCAGTATTGCTTCAGCTAATCTTTTTGATATTTGTGGCATCAAGTTCTCATTAGACAAGTCCCCATCACCCATCCCAATCAAGCACATCCAAGAAAACACAATAAAAAAGAGAACCACAAGAAAGGGGAAAAGGGGATGTCAAGATACCATATCCAGTCTTTTCCAACTTTGAAGATGCAAAACTGAAAGCTTTTGATATATGATATAAAGCACGTCCCTGTCAAATAAATGAATCAAGAGAGAAGAGGTTAATTTTCAACATGAAAAGCAGCAAGGACAGACAAATTCTCTAATATCACATTATGCAAGAAAACAAAATCTTTGCAGCTACTAAATATCGAGTTATATAACCTACAAGACTTCAGCAAAGGTTTAATTTTTGGAATGAGCCAAAAGAAAAGTGCCATTGTTTCTAGATTGAGGGATTACTCAGTACTTAACTTAGTTTAACGAACTGAAATAAAACCCACATGTATACTTGAATCCTCTCTTTAATATTCAGCTCAATGAAAACGAGCATAGATACATCCAATGATGCAGGTGATCAAAACCTTGTTAACTATGAGCAACGAGCAACGACCAACATAAAGGATACTAAATGCAAGACTTCGAAAGAAAATTTAAGTCAAACTGGCCATAAGAACTTCAACAAATAAGATAGGGATCAGCTGATCATCTCACAAAGCAACAATACGAATATATGCTACAGACAAAAAAGGGCAGCCCGGTGCACTAAAGCTCCAGACAAGGCAATCAAAATATTACAGTTCAAGGATATTACCTGCTTCTTTTACTTTGGAAAGACATGTAAAGGCAGAAGACATTGAAAACCTCAATAATGATTGTCATTAAGAATGAAAACCTCTGTACAGTTTGTCATTACCACCTCCTCTAAGGATTCTCGTGTGAGAGAAAATTTGTAGGTGAAATACCTGGAATCTCTTCCATATTTCTTTCTATTCTATTCTTTCAAATTCCTCTAAAGCACTAACAGCCCCACCCACCCTACAAGCTAACCACCTCGACATCACCTATCAATCTGCACTGTCAAAGAAAGGATGAAAGTGAGATCCCTAAGATGCACTTGACTTTATATTTTTCCTACAGAGTACTGTTCCTAGCATTCAACAACCAAGAATCCCCTTGTTATCTCATGCCAAATTATGAAAGTGCCTTTGATGAGTCCAAAAATGCCTCACACCACAGTCAATATAGAGGAACAAAAGTGTGTCATATATGATATTTTACAACATTTGGTGCCAGAGGCAGCTCGTACAAGGAGGAACAGAAACAAATTTAAAGTAATCTAATATGTGATCTCTGCTGAAATACAAGTACAACCAAATCATAGATTTTCATGATCCCAGGGCTTTGGTCTAGCGGTAAGAGCACATGATGTGATGTGGGTTAGGCAGACATCACAAGTTCGGATCCTGCTACAGCCAAAAGCCTGGGATTTAAGTGAAGAAGGGTCACGGGGTCTATTATCCATTGAGCTTTGAACCGTTCACCATTTCCGTGCGGAGATTGTTAGTTATCAACAAATAAGAAAATTTCCATCCACCATTATCTATTCAGTAAGCTTACGGGTTTAGATGATGAAATACTGATTATTGGACCTCCCTATAGGTTGATATACCACACACACATATATATAATATGTATCTCAAATAAATTTTAATCAATCGAACACTATTATGTTGATTAATTAGAATGCAAGATACAAACAGTGAAAAATTATTACCTAATAAAATAAATCATGTACCAAGGTGCGATAAGAAGAGATTACTAACCAGTCGACCAGCAAACACATTGCAGAGCTATGGAGCTTGGTATATTACCATCCAAGATGTAATAAGTCAGCATCGGTGTGACCTTCTCGGGGCCGTCCCTCTTTTGCCTACGGATGACAAAGAGATGAGGCTCCATAACTTCATTCAGCAGGTATTCACTGCCTGTCATCCTCCTGCAGAGCAATTAGCAAATAATATGTTAATAAGTCAGTCGCACAGTTAGTTGTGCATATGTCTTGAACCAAATACCAGAAAATCACATAGTGAAACTTTAGCATCAGCTATCAGAAAGTGCTAAAACAGTGTCAAATGTGCTTTATGAAACAACTAAAGCTTTGCACAATTTATAGAGAATAATATAAAATAAAGAAACTATTATTTCTCCCAGAGACTCTGTTGCCACGAACTTGTACATTTACACATTTATCTCATCCAACACACAACTTCTCCCCTCTTCCCTCCCCCTGCACCTTGCAAAAGGATATAAAGAGTAAAAGGAAAATAAAAAGGCTAGAGAGCAAATGTTTTAAACTCAATATTACTACTACCATATCATATAGGGGGTTATGTAACTTCCTATATCCAATCCGCCCATTCGATAATACTATATAATCGTCTGGCTATGTAAGCTCGCATTATTTCAACCATTCACCCGCAGTTAAGTTGTCCCCTGTCAATTGTGGGATGCGAATTGGTCTATCCTCACCTCATGAACTAGCTCTGCGAATTGGTCTATCCTCACCTCATGAACTAGCTCTTGCGATGTCTCTTTCTTATCACCCGGAAAGGAAAACAGGAAACCACTCAATATTCAAACTTTCAGCAAATCTCCTAGGGCAATTTAACAAACTAATTTATTTTCCTTCAATAATTCTTTGTTTTTCAATAAGGCAAAGGTTCAATTATGAAATTGATCACAGTACAATGGAGTGGATGAAGTAATCTATTGCTGATTGTTTAGGTGAACAGGATCCTTAATTTGGGGAAAAATCAAATTGAACAGATGCAGAGGAATTCAGAGATAAAAACTCATACGAGAGATGCGAAATATCGAGTGGGTGAATGGAGCGTGATCGGAGTTTCTCATTGTTGCAAGTCCAATCGTAGAATGGAGACAGAGCAAAATAGTCAAATACTAGGTTTCGGTCCAGTGGATACGTATTCAGCCATAACTGGTCCCTGAAGCATATTCCCGTCATGTCAGTACCGGGTTGCGGCGGCATCGCCGGTGCACCGCCGTCAAAGTTTGCGTTCCCCGTCGGCGGCATCATTAGTGTCGTCGTCATCTCCGGCGTTGGCTATTTTTAACAGTCAACTGGCTTATTCACTATAGAGCATAACTAAATAGATTTTCAATTTTAAACTCACTAAACAGCGACAATCTGTACGAAGGATCATAATATTTAATATTGTATATCCTTATTATTTGGTTATTTATTTTCCCATATCGCTTTGAACTTCTTATCTTTATCAAATGTGTTTTTATGCTTCTTTTAATCCGAGGTCTCTCGAAAACAGTCGTCCCACCTGAATAGGAGTAAGGTCTGCATACACTTTACCCTTCTCAGACCCCACTTGTGAGATTTCACTGGATTGTTATTATTGTTGTCGTTGTATATATTCTTCATGAGGTACGATTAAAATGGTAAGCTTAGGCCTCATTACATTGGTCCATTTGAAAATATTGATAATGTGGGGTCAGTGGATTACAATTAGCCTTGCCGCCTAATTTATCTGGAGTCTATCTAGTTTTTCATTTATCCATACTAAAGAAGTATCATGGAGTTGGAAATTATATTATCAACTGGGAATCCATATTTTTAGAAAATGATTTTCAGTACGAGGAGGAAATCGTTGCATTCTTGATCATGATATTCGAAAGTTGAGGACAAAGAAAATCGGATTAGTAAAGGTTCAATGAAAGCATTGTCTAGTTGATAAAGTCGCTTGGAAAATAGAGAAGGACATGCAGACAAGTACTCTTAATTACTTGTTTGAGGATTTAGGTAGTACACTCTCTCTGACATAGCCAATTTCTCCTTGTTTGATCGCTTGGGGATGACCAATGGCTAAATTAGTATCTATTGTAACGATCCCTTCTGACCGTTATAGCCGGCCATTCATGGGTTAAATGCTTAAAAGTCCCCAAAATGCTCTTATTTATGCAATTTCATCTTTAGGAGAAAAATAGGCGACTTAGGGCTATTTTATTCATTTTTCCATCAATTTCTTCGATAAAAATAAGTTAATTACTCCCCTAACTTGTAATTTGATTCTTGAACCTTAGAATGTATGGTGATTATTTTATGAAAGGGTTTTTGACCTGAATTAAGGGTGGAAAAAGTGCTAGTTGGGTGGGATGATCATCAGATGGGCTAAGGGTTAGAATTTGAGTATAATATGGGTATTTTAGGTAAACCTAACAACTGGGCTGAGTGGCCCGCTAACAGACCCCCTAAGACCGGCCCATTAAAGGCTTGACACGGGGGAGATCAAATCTGGTACCGGCCCAACACAAAAAAAAAATTGAACCGATCCGGTCATTTTTTGTCCTTGGATCGATAAGATCGACCCAGTAAGGAACCGGTAGCCGGCCCACCAGTCCACCGGCCTGGGACGGACTCGGTTCGGAATTTTTTTTCTAAAATTAACGTTTGGACCACTTGAAAAAATATTCTTATAATAGATAGTATAATATGAATATATTTGTTTTACATTGTAACTATATATAATATATAATGTAAGTAATAGATAGAATATTGTGAGTATATTAGATATATATTGTAAGTATATATAATATAATGTAAGTATATTATTATAATAGATAGTATATTGTGAGTATATTAGATATACATTAAAGGTATATATAATATATAATGTAAGTAATAGATAGTATATTGTGAGTATATTAGATATACATTAAAGGTATATATAATATATAATGTAAGTAATAGATAGTATATTGTGAATATATTAGATATACATTGTAAGTATATATAATATACAACAACAACAACAACAACCCAGTGAAATCCCACATCGTGGGGTTTGGGGAGGGTAAAGTGTACGCAGACCTGACTCCTACCAATGTAAGACGGCTGTTTCCGAAAGACCCTCGGCTCAATAAGAAGCATAGGAAGAAAGGTCAGAAACGAATATTAAAAGTTAAAAAGTAGATAACGGAAAAGTTCCAAACAATAGTATAATCAAAGCACCAAAAAAACAGTAGATATCGATAAATAATAACATAAATACCATAATAAGGTAACATAACATACATAACATAAATAACATAAATCAGAGTACAAAAAAAATCATAGTGCGTTAATACGCCTACGGATAAGGGGGAATAATGCCACTATGTACTAGCCTTCTACCCTGATGTGTGTCCTCCACACCCTCCTATCTAAGGTCATGTCCTCGGTAAGTCGTAAATGCGTCATGTCTTGTCTGATCACCTCTCCCCAATATTTCTTCGGCCTACCCCTACCTCTTCTGAAACCATCCATGGCCAACCTCTCACATCTCCGCACTGGTGCCTCTGGGACTCTCCTCTTCATATGCCCAAACCATCTCAGTCGCGTTTCACGCATCTTGTCTTCCACCGGGGCCACTCCTACCTTGTCTCGAATAACCTCATTTTTAATTTTGTCACTCCTGGTATGCCCACACATCCATCTCAACATTCTCATCTCGGCAACTTTCATCTTTTGCACGTGGGAGACCTTAACTGGCCAACACTCCGCCCCATATAACATAGTTGGTCTAACCACCAGTTTGTAGAACTTGCCCTTAAGTTGTGGTGGCACCTTCTTGTCACATAACACACTGGAGGCAAGCCTCCATTTCATCCATCCTGCCCCAATATGATGTGTGACATCCTCGTCGATCTCCCCGCTGCCTTGCATGATAGAACCAAGGTACTTAAAACTACTTCTCTTTTGGATGGCTTGGTCCCCGAGCCTAACTTCCGCGCCAACCTCTTGAGGAGTCTCACTGAACTGGCACTTTAGGTACTCTGTCTTGGTCCTACTCAACTTAAACCCTTTAGACTCCAAGGTGCGTCTCCAATCTTCCAACTTAGCGTTAACTCCGCTTTGAGTCTCATCGATGAGGACTATGTCGTCCGCAAAAAGCATACACTATGGCACCTCACCTTGAATTTGTCGCGTCAATACATCCATCACCAAGGCAAACAGAAACGGACTAAGAGCTGATCCTTGATGCAACCCCATCACAACTGGAAAGTGTTCTGAATCCCCTCCTACTGTCCTTACCCTAGTTTTGGCACCCTCGTACATGTCCTTGATCACCCTTATGTATGCTATAGGTACACCTTTAGCCTCCAAACATCTCCATAGTATCTCTCGTGGAACTTTATCATAGGCCTTTTCTAAGTCGATGAATACCATATGCAAGTCTCTCTTCCTCTCCCTATATTGTTCCATTAGTCTCCTCATAAGATGGATGGCTTCCGTAGTTGAGCGTCCTGGCATAAATCCAAACTGGTTCTCTGAAATAGACACGCCTCTCCTCACCCTCATCTCCACCACTCTTTCCCACACTTTCATAGTATGGCTTAGAAGCTTGATACCTCTATAGTTGTCGCAACTATGGCTATCCCCCTTGTTTTTGTATAGAGGGATCATGATGCTCGACCTCTATTCTATGGGCATCGTTGCCGTCGTAAAGATGACATTAAATAACTTAGTCAACCATTCCAAACCTACCGAGCCCGCACTCTTCCAAAATTCTACAGGGATCTCGTCAGGTCCGATCGCTCTTCCCCTATGCATCCTACGAACGACAGCTTTAACCTCATCGCCTGTAATACTCCTACAACCCCCTATATTGTGACTACTTCTTGTATGTTCCAAATCTCCCAACACAATTTCTCTGTCCCCTTTGTCATTCAAAAGTTTATGAAAGTATGACTGTCATCTTTGTTTGATAAGGGTCTCCTCTACCAATACTTTTCCGTGTATGTCTTTAATGCACTTCACTTGGTATTATTATAATAGATAATATATTGTGAGTATATTAGATATACATTGAAGGTATATATAATATATATAATGTAAATAATAGATAGTATGTTTTGAATATATTAGATATACATTGTAAGTATATTATTATAATAGATAGTATATTGTGAGTATATCAGATATACATTGAAGGTATATATAATGTATAATGTAAGTAATAGAATGTATATTGTGAATATATTAGATATACATTGTAAGTATATATAATATAATGTAAGTATATTATTATAATTATTATAACAAATAGTATATTGTGAGTATATTAGATATACATTGAAGGTATATATAATATATAATGTAAGTAATAGATAGATTATTGTGAGTATATTAGATATACATTGTAAGTATATATATAATATAATGTAAGTATAAAGATATCGGGCAATGAGGGGATACATTCCGAGCCAGATAAATATGGAGAAAATAATTTTCTTGACAATAGTAGAAACACTGTATATTAACAGAAGATATACTGTACTAGGGACCCACATGAGGGATCCACTTTTATTCTCTATGTCTCCTTAGCCCTCCTATATAAAGGGTATTTGCTCTGATACCATCATAACCAGGATCTAAAAAGGCTGGCGGTAGTACGTACGACCATCCAGATCTTACTTGAAATAATATCCTTAAACTTGCAGTTAACAAGGATAAAATCAAAATATGAAAGATTTTTATTTAGTTTTATGACTGTATGGATCCTTTCACCTGAGCAAGGGGCCTGTCTGATATTTCAATACATGCCATTATTAATTTAGCAACTAACAGTTCTAACAGTGGAAAATGCTGCCCCTTTTTCTTCTCCTTTTAACAGGGACTTACACCACCACTGTTTGCTAGGCAAAATCAACAAGGTAGTGTCGGAATCGACTGTACCGCCATCTCAGAACCAAGCCAAGAAACTATGATAAAAATCTTGTATGTTTTAACTAAGTCTGATCTTTCATGATGAACATGTAATAAAGCTTAGATATCCAACATAGATATGAGATTTCTTAGCCGAACATAGTCACAGCTATGGAGAAATCAAAAGTAAAGACTTAAATTTAAAAATACCTTACTCTGAAGGCTATGCCGAAATGGAAGCTTTATTTCTTCAAACTTTGAGATATATTACAAGAAAAGTGTTTACATAAGAGAGAGAGAAACTTAAAAACTTCTAAAACTTCTGCCTAGAAATGAAAAATAAATGCC
Organism: Solanum dulcamara; assembly: GCF_947179165.1. Taxonomy (NCBI): domain Eukaryota; kingdom Viridiplantae; phylum Streptophyta; class Magnoliopsida; order Solanales; family Solanaceae; genus Solanum; species Solanum dulcamara. The sequence continues at coordinate 74,197,270 of NC_077237.1, forward strand.
CTTTATATAGGGGGGCTAAGGAGACATAGAGAATAAAAGTGGGTACCTCATGTGGGTCCCTAGTACAGAATTTCTACTGTTAATTTACAGTGTTTCTATTGTTGTCAAGAAAATTATTTTCTCCATCTTTATCTGGCTTGAAATGTATCCCCTCATAGCCCGATATCTTTTTAATCTCTTAAGGGTCTGGAGGGATCTTCTTATTCTGTTTTCCCTATCCCTTTGACAACTGTCTTAAGGAATTCTTCCTTATCTTGTAGTGATTGGAAGAAATCTTTCACCTTTTCAAGCTCAAGTTCAGATAATATTGGTTGTGGTCCATCGAATTGTGCATCTACGATATCATCATTATTTGCTTTATTTTTCATTGAAGTATCAGATTTATCATATTGTATTAAAGTTTGAAGCAATTTTTTTTTCACTTCTTCGAGATATTCGCTTATCATCTCGCTTTTATCGCCTTGTTGCACCAAAATTCTTCAAGCAATGTGTTTAACGGAATTATCTGCTACCAATTTCTTTTGTGGTAGTTCTGTATAATCTTGTATTTTTGCTCGAATACTATCCACGAGCTTTTGACCATATGGTTGCTTGGTTTTTGGATCCTTTCGAGTTAACTTGTTCCAAAAGTTATTATAATAAATCTGGTATAAACAATGAATTTTTTCGTCCGGGGTATATCCAACTTCGAGGAGCTATTTATGGATCCATGGAATTGAAAATTCAATAAAGAAATACATTTGGTCAATTTTGTCCAAATTACAAATATGGTCTGAGAGATATAACTCTGTGAAGAACGAAGAAATCTTTGTCCATTCTTTGTATAAGTTCAAATATTCATACAATAAAATATTTACCGAGGGTCCGTGGAAAGTCCACCATCTGATGAACCAGTTTGAGATTGGACCATTGAACACTTTAGAACAAATTTTGATAAAACAAGTGTGTTTGTATTTATCATTATTATAATAAAATACTTTATTAAATGCTTGGATATAATCCCAATACGTCAAGTTTATGTTCATTTTATTGACGCAAACCTGTCATTCATTTATTGTGGAGATTCTCCACTCTTCTACAGATATAATCTGTTTGATAATTACTTTAGAGAAGTTATTCTCTTCTGTTGTGAAGTATTGGAATTTAGCACTCCCAGTCTTTATCAAAATGGTTTCGTAATAAGTGCGAGTCTTATATGACTCTCATAGGAAGTATAATCCCTTTACCAAATAACTTTGGAATATCTTCCATGGTTCATCACTTCTCTGAATATCAGAGTTTTTTAAAAGAAATATAATTTTTTTGTAGGTCCTTCTTCATAATATTTATTGTCATCGACCTCTTTAACTATAGAAGCAAAATATATTTTTTCTTTTGAAATTTCAAATAGGCCTTTAGTTATCCATATAATGGATTGTCTTCTGGAATATCTTCCAGATTTATTGAAGGAGTATCTTCCTTTGGTGTTGACGAAGAAGATGATTTGCCTACCTTTGAGTTTATCAAACTCTTGTTTCCTAATCGTAGGACTATGAAATTATTAAATGAGTATGAGCCTTATGACGACCTTTGCGAAGGGGCTGATCTTATCCTGCCTCTGGCTGTCACGCCCCGAGAGGGTACCCTAGGCGTGGCCGGCACTCAGAAACCATCTCTGGCTTCCGAGAGAACCATTTGGTCTCATTACTCATTTGTTCATCAGCGGAAGACTTAATAATACTAATGTGAGATTGTCATAATCAAAGGAAAAATATATAATTCTTAGAAGAAGTAGTTTCTAAGGAGAACTACTCCGATTACATCATCAGACTCTGTCTATGAAGCCTCTAATACTCTTAGATGGTGCCAATGACATGTCCATGGCTACCTCAAAAGAAACATCACACTCAACAATAATAAAAGGATAAGGAGTTCCTTCGAATACAAGAAGGACTCACCAAATAGCTGAAAAGAAATGATCTTCAACGATGCGCCTGTTGAGGATCTCTAACACCTGTATCTGCATCATAAAACGATGCAGGTCGAATGACGTCAGTACGTGGAATATACGAGTATGTAAAATGGCAGGAAGGTAAGGATAGATATCAAGATACTCCTCTCAATAAAACTCAGCTTAGAACTCAACATCATCTCAACATGAATATGTAATGCAAGTTTAAAATATAATAATAAAAATAATAGTAATAAGCAATGCTTACTCAGTTGGGAGTTTCTCTAACCGACAACCATCACTTATGAGCTAGCGATGATACAACGAAGCGATGTCGTTGCCACATCCATCCAATACCTTGCCAGGGTAAAGGACATCACCATCTTGGATCCATTCATCAAAGTCCTCTTTTTGGGACTTAAGAGGCATAGCCTCCATCCTACGCTGGCTACGTAGTTCTGGGGTTTGAGTCAATTAAACTCTTACCCAACTCGGTGCTCAATACTACTCCCAAAATATGTGCTCATATTAAACTCATCATCTAGTCTCATTGGACTTTAATTTAAATCATCAAACTCATCTCATTTCATGTTCATCAATCATTATACTTCCAAAAACATCATTTACATCTCATCAAAACATCTTGCTCAAAATATCATTTTCTCAAATTCATTCAAATTCGACTCTTTTGCTCTTTCAAAACTCAATAAAATACATATATAGTATTAATTCATATAACTCTCTTTTTATCAATAAAAATAATAAAAAGCCAACATCTTTACTCAAAACATGTGTAAAAATATTCATGAACATTAAATCAATTAGGATTCATGGGAAAGTAGCCATGAACAATAATTCTAATAATATGAGAGATAACAATAATAATAATATTAATGCATAAATATATCAAACTCAATAGAAGAAGAATTAATTCATCTAGAATTCAAGATTTGAATAAAACTCAACTATAACTCAATTATAATAAATTTAAATATTGGGCGCATGGATGAACTCAATCCAATGCTATGAAAGCCTTACATACCTTAAATCCGAAGGTTTACTCCGAATTTGAACACTCTTGGACCCCTAGCCTTTTCTTCTCGCCGGAGCGTTTTGTGTACTACCCGGAGTATAAGAATAACCGGAGTAGTATTTTTATACTACTAAAACTAAACTATATTTGAGAAGAAGTATATAGAGAGAAGAAATGCTTAGGAAAGCTTGATGAATAAAATGAGGAAATAAGGTGGGTATTTATAGGTGGGAAAGAGGGACCTAACAATAAATAAAATAATTATAAAGAAAAATCTGAAAATTTAATGGAATATATTGATGTCATGGATGATGTTAAATGGAGGACAATTTATGTCATGCATGATGTCAAATGCATCTAGATGTTTCCATGGTAGGTAAGATGAGTTCTTTTTAACAGAATACTCATTTTCGAAGCTACGTTTGAATAAGATAAATTCCTTATTAGGATTTGGTTTCTTCATAAGAATTGTAGATATGGAAGTCTAGTTTCATATCGTTCAAGAATCAACCAATTTGGAGCAACCTACAGTGAGATATGAATTTTCTTCTATCAACACTCAATTTCGTCACAGCACTATATCTTGCAAAGATTAATTTATTTGACCTACTTATACTCCGAATTTGAAGTTATGTTCTTCATGAAAGTTGTAGGTAAGGATGTTGTGATTACCCAGAAATTTGAATCACCTAATTTGGACCAACCTATAAAAAGTTATGCCCAAAATACAGAGGCTGTATTATTTTTGTCGAGAATTGAAATACCGACATACAACATTTTAGGGGTTGTTACAATATCTCCCCCTTGGGATCATTCGTCCTCGAATGAAGATGAAAATAGGAGACATAAAGAATGAATATCATCAATACATCAACTCCGATACTCAAATGGTTAATGACTCAAACTCAAGAATAAACATCGACTCAAAGGTAGAAGTAAGGAATATTACCTTGAATATCGTCATCAAAAGGCATAAATAGATGAGGATAGTTAGCCTTCATATCTTCTTCAGCTTCCCATGTAGCCTCTTCAACAAATTGATTTCGCCATAGGACTTTGACAGATGCCACTTCCTTAGTTCTTAATTTGCAAACCTGACGATCAAGAATTTGAACTGGAATCTCTTCATAACTCAAACTCTCTTTCACCCCAATGCTCTCAGCTGGGACAACAAGTGAAGGATCTCCCAAACACTTCTTAAGCATAGAGATGTGAAACACGGGATGAATAGCAGCTAATTCTGGAGGCAACTCCAATTCATAGGCTACGTTACCTACCCTCCTCATAATCTGATAAGGACCAATGTAGCGGGGACTAAGCTTCCCTTTCTTTCCAAATCTCATCACACCCTTCATGGGTGAAACTTTCAAGTATACCCAATCGTACACTTCGAACTCTAAATCTCTTCTTCTAACATCAGTGTAGGATTTTTGGCGACTTTGAGCAGTCCTCAACCTCTCTTGTATGGTTTTCACCTTCTCCATAGCTTGGTGAACCAAGTCTGGTCCAATCAACTCAGCTTCACCAACTTCAAACCAACCAATTGGTGATCTACATCTCCTCCCATACAGAGCTTCATAAGGAGTCATTTGAATACTCGCATGGAAACTATTATTGTATGCAAACTCAATAAGAGGTAAATGATCATCCCAATTACCTTTGAAGTCAATAACACAGGCTCTTAACATATCCTCCAAAGTCTGTATCGTACGCTCTGCCTGGCCATCTGTTTGCGGATGAAAAGCAGTACTAAGGTTCACTCTTGAACCCAAGCCCTTCTGAAATGATTTCCAAAACTGAGCAGTAAATTGAGCTCCCCTATCAGAGATGATAGACAAAGGAACTCCATGCAGTCTAACAATCTCTCTAAGATACAGTTTGGCATAATCCTCTGCAGTGTTCGTAGTCTTAACCGGCAAGAAATGGGCCGATTTGGTCATCCTATCCACAATCACCCAAATAGAGTCATGTTGTTTGCGGGTTCGTGGTAAACCGGTAATGAAGTCCATATTGATCATTTCCCACTTCCATTCCGGTATCTCTATATTCTGAGCCACTCCACAAGGCCTTTGGTGCTCAACTTTAACTTGTTGGCAATTTGGGCACTTGGACACAAACTCTGCTATATCTCTCTTCATTCCACTCCACCAGTATACTTCTCTCAAGTCATGATACATCTTTGTTGAACCTGGATGGATGGAATACTTAGAATTATGGGCTTCTTTCATGATTCTCTCCCTAATACTATCAACACTTGGAACACATAATCTTTCTTGATATCTCAACACTCCATCTCCCCCTTTGGTAAAAGTCATTACCTTCTGCTTGTGAACCTCACCCTTCAGTTGAAGAAGAATAGGGTCCTGATCTTGCTTTTCTTTCACCTCTGCAACTAGAGATGATTCGGCTCCATTTCGTACTATTGTACCACCCTCACTAGAGTCAATAAGTTGAACTCCCAAACGCGCAAGTCTATGCACTTCCTTTGCCAACTCCTTCTTTTCCTCTTCCACATGAGTTGTACTTCCCATAGATAACCTGCTAAGAGCATCAGCAACTACATTTGCTTTACCTGGGTGGTAGAGAATGCTCATGTCATAATCCTTGAGCAACTCTAGCCATCTCCTTTGCCTCAAATTCAGCTCCTTCTGGCTGAATACATACTGCAAGCTCTTATGGTCTGTGAACACATCCACATGTACACCATAAAGATAGTGACGCCAAATCTTAAGAGCAAATACCACAGCTGCCAACTCAAGGTCATGAGTGGGGTAGTTCCTCTCATGAGTCTTAAGCTGCCTGGAGGCATAGGCAATGACCTTACCTTTCTGCATCAATACACATCCCAACCCAACTCTTGAAGCATCACAATAGATTACAAAACCATCCATTCCTTCGGGTAGGGATAGTACTGGAGCAGTAGTCAATCTAGCTTTCAACTCTTGAAAACTTTTCTCACAAGCATCAGACCATTGAAACTTAGTCTTCTTCTGAGTCAGCTTAGTCAATGGTGAGGATATGGATGAAAATATCTCAACAAATCTCCTGTAGTAACCAGCCAAACCTAAGAAACTCCTTATGTCGGTTGGAGAGGTAGGTCGGGGCCAGTTCTTAACTGCCTTAATCTTTTGAGTATCAACTTGGATTCCATCCCCAGATATAATATGGCCTAGGAATGCTACAGACTCAAGCCAAAACTCACACTTTGAAAACTTAGCATACAACCCCTCCTCCTTAAGAGTTTGAAGGACAGTCCTAAGGTGATTAGCATGCTCACTCTTACTTCTAGAGTAGACCAAAATATCATCAATGAAGACAATTACAAACGTATCTAGGTATGGCTTGAATACTCGGTTCATGAGGTCCATAAAAGCTGCTGGAGCATTTGTCAATCCAAAGGACATAACAAGAAACTCAAAATGACCATAGCGGGTTCGAAAAGCCGTCTTCGGGATGTCACATTCTCTCACTTTCAACTAGTGATAGCCTGATCTGAGGTCTATCTTAGAGAAACATGTGGCACCCTGAAGTTTGTCAAATAAATCATCTATTCTGGGGAGAGGGTACTTGTTTTTAATGGTGACCTTGTTTAGTTGTTGGTAATCAATGCACATTCTAAGGGACCCATCTTTCCATCGCACGAATAAGATAGGAGCGCCCCAAGGTGAGACACTTGGCCTAATAAACCCCTTATCTAGGAGGTCTTTCAGTTGTTCTTTCAACTCTTTCAACTCAGCAGGAGTCATCCTATAAGGAGGAATGGAGATAGGTTGTGTATCAAGAAGGACATCAATACCAAAGTCTATCTCTCTATCAGGAGGGATTCAGGGTAGATCCTCAGGAAAGACTTCAGGAAACTCATTCACAATGGGAACTGACTCAAGAGATGGAGTCTGATCATTAATATTTTTGACTCAGACTATATGATATATACATCCCTTAGAGATTAATTTTCTGGCCTTAAGGTAGGAAATAAATTTACCCCTAGGCACTACAGAATTCCCCTTCCACTCTAAGATAGGCTCGTTTGGAAATTGAAACTTGACAATTCGGGTCCTACAATCAACTGAAGCATAACAAGAATAAAGCCAGTCCATACCAAGAATCACATCAAAATCAACCATGTCCAACTCAACTAAGTCAGCCATGGTATCCCTATGATAGATTGACACAGTACAATTTCTATAGACCCTCTCAGCTAAGATAGAATCACCAACAGGAGTAGACACACTGAAAGGCTCAAGAAGACACTCAGGAAGGATCTCAAATTTACTAGCCAAGTAAGGAGTCACAAAAGATAATGTAGCACCCGGATCAAGTAATGCATACACATCAAAAGAAAGGACTCGGAGCATACCAGTAACAACATCGGGTGCATTCTCTTGGTCTTGGCGACTACCCATAGCATACAGACGGTTGGTTCCCCCACCTGCACTTGAAGCTGTACCTCTATGATTACCTCTATTCTGTGGAGCTGCAGAAGAAAACTGAGCTCTATTACTTCCATCTCCCTGCCTTTTTGAAGGACACTCATTCTGGAAGTGACCTATCTTTCCACATCCGTAGCAAGCATTGGTGCCCACACGACACTCTCCCAAATGGAGCCTTCCACATCTAGCACATGGTGGTTTCCCTCTAGAACCTTGAGCCATACTTAATTGGGACTGAGAACCTTGAGATCGGAAGTTTTGGTGACTTAGAGATCTTTGATCATACCTGGTATTAGGTGTAAAAGTATTTGTTGGGGAAGGTGCATAATTGGAAGACCTTTTTTGAAAGAAAGACTTGTTACCCTTCCCTTGCTTCTGCTCATTCTCATGCCCAGCAGACTTAGCCTTCTTGCTTAGGTGTTCTTCTCGGTCCTTTTTCTTATCATCCTCAACCTGCTGAGCATACACCATCAATCTAGAAAAATCCATGTCAGAAATCATTAGCATTGCCTTACATTCTTTCTTTACATATTTGCCTAGGCCAGAGACAAACTTCCTCATCTTAGACCTCATATGGGGAATCATTTCTGGGGCATATTTGGACAATTGAATAAACTTCAAACTATATTCTTTCACAGTCATACTCTCTTGCTTGAGGTTCACAAACTCCTCAATTTTTGCTTCACGTAGCTCTTGGGGAAAAAAGTTATCAAGAAATGCTCTTTCAAACTCATCCCAAAGAGCAGGCTCTGCATCTTCACCTCTACTTTCTTCCCACTGGTTATACCAGACATTTGCGACATCCTTGAGTTGATAAGACACCAACTCAACACCCTCAATCTCTGTAGCATGCATCGCTTTTAGTATCTTCCACATCTCATCAATGAAATTTTGGGGGTCTTCATCAACGTTAGAACCCGTGAAGACCGGTGGATTCATTCTCAGAAAATCTCTGATCCTCGTGGCAGCAGACGGCTCTTGATAACTAGAGCTAGGAGTTGGTGAACTCTGGCTACTATTTCGAGCAGCCACCAACTGGGTGAGCATAGCAATCGCTCCTCGAAAATCATCCTCAGAAGTAGGAGTGGTCTGAACAGTAGGTACTTGGGGTACCTCAGTAGACCTTGCAGGTCGGCCCCTAGTTCTCCGTGGAGGCATCACTGACTGTGGAACCTCAGTGCTGGGAGCGTTCCTCTGACTGGCTGAACGTTTAGGAGGCATGTCTGAAACGTGTAAACGCACGAATTAGAAAGAAAGCTTTTATAGAGTTAAACTCTATCGCACGAACTCAGATTATGAAAGAAGTGAAATAATTCCTAATGTCCTATAGCTTCCTGATTATAAGTGTGGTGCACGACACACCCATAAACAAGACTCTACTAGACACGGCTTCATAGACACCCTAGGACTCTTGAACTCTGTGCTCTGATACCAAGTTTGTCACGCCCCGAGAGGGTACCCTAGGCGTGGCCGGCACTCAGAAACCATCTCTGGCTTCCGAGAGAACCATTTGGTCTCATTACTCATTTGTTCATCAGCGGAAGACTTAATAATACTAATGTGAGATTGTCATAATCAAAGGAAAAATATATAATTCTTAGAAGAAGTAGTTTCTAAGGAGAACTACTCCGATTACATCATCAGACTCTGTCTATGAAGCCTCTAATACTCTTAGATGGTGCCAATGACATGTCCATGGCTACCTCAAAAGAAACATCACACTCAACAATAATAAAAGGATAAGGAGTTCCTTCGAATACAAGAAGGACTCACCAAATAGCTGAAAAGAAATGATCTTCAACGATGCGCCTGTTGAGGATCTCTAACACCTGTATCTGCATCATAAAACGATGCAGGTCGAATGACGTCAGTACGTGGAATATACGAGTATGTAAAATGGCAGGAAGGTAAGGATAGATATCAAGATACTCCTCTCAATAAAACTCAGCTTAGAACTCAACATCATCTCAACATGAATATGTAATGCAAGTTTAAAATATAATAATAAAAATAATAGTAATAAGCAATGCTTACTCAGTTGGGAGTTTCTCTAACCGACAACCATCACTTATGAGCTAGCGATGATACAACGAAGCGATGTCGTTGCCACATCCATCCAATACCTTGCCAGGGTAAAGGACATCACCATCTTGGATCCATTCATCAAAGTCCTCTTTTTGGGACTTAAGAGGCATAGCCTCCATCCTACGCTGGCTACGTAGTTCTGGGGTTTGAGTCAATTAAACTCTTACCCAACTCGGTGCTCAATACTACTCCCAAAATATGTGCTCATATTAAACTCATCATCTAGTCTCATTGGACTTTAATTTAAATCATCAAACTCATCTCATTTCATGTTCATCAATCATTATACTTCCAAAAACATCATTTACATCTCATCAAAACATCTTGCTCAAAATATCATTTTCTCAAATTCATTCAAATTCGACTCTTTTGCTCTTTCAAAACTCAATAAAATACATATATAGTATTAATTCATATAACTCTCTTTTTATCAATAAAAATAATAAAAAGCCAACATCTTTACTCAAAACATGTGTAAAAATATTCATGAACATTAAATCAATTAGGATTCATGGGAAAGTAGCCATGAACAATAATTCTAATAATATGAGAGATAACAATAATAATAATATTAATGCATAAATATATCAAACTCAATAGAAGAAGAATTAATTCATCTAGAATTCAAGATTTGAATAAAACTCAACTATAACTCAATTATAATAAATTTAAATATTGGGCGCATGGATGAACTCAATCCAATGCTATGAAAGCCTTACATACCTTAAATCCGAAGGTTTACTCCGAATTTGAACACTCTTGGACCCCTAGCCTTTTCTTCTCGCCGGAGCGTTTTGTGTACTACCCGGAGTATAAGAATAACCGGAGTAGTATTTTTATACTACTAAAACTAAACTATATTTGAGAAGAAGTATATAGAGAGAAGAAATGCTTAGGAAAGCTTGATGAATAAAATGAGGAAATAAGGTGGGTATTTATAGGTGGGAAAGAGGGACCTAACAATAAATAAAATAATTATAAAGAAAAATCTGAAAATTTAATGGAATATATTGATGTCATGGATGATGTTAAATGGAGGACAATTTATGTCATGCATGATGTCAAATGCATCTAGATGTTTCCATGGTAGGTAAGATGAGTTCTTTTTAACAGAATACTCATTTTCGAAGCTACGTTTGAATAAGATAAATTTCTTATTAGGATTTGGTTTCTTCATAAGAATTGTAGATATGGAAGTCTAGTTTCATATCGTTCAAGAATCAACCAATTTGGAGCAACCTACAGTGAGATATGAATTTTCTTCTATCAACACTCAATTTCGTCACAGCACTATATCTTGCAAAGATTAATTTATTTGACCTACTTATACTCCGAATTTGAAGTTATGTTCTTCATGAAAGTTGTAGGTAAGGATGTTGTGATTACCCAGAAATTTGAATCACCTAATTTGGACCAACCTATAAAAAGTTATGCCCAAAATACAGAGGCTGTATTATTTTTGTCGAGAATTGAAATACCGACATACAACATTTTTGGGGTTGTTACACTGGCTTTATTGCCTTTTCCTCGTATTATAGACCAAGGAGGGTCTACCATTCTACAGATGTAACAAACCAGGTTAATGAAATTCAAATTAATCATCTATATCAAGATAATAGGGACCATCATCATACTCATAAGAATGAATAGAGAAGTTAAGACGTTGCATTTCTTCTCTAATAATCTCAACGATTAATTTATCTAGAATGATTTTCTGAACATCCTTTCCTAAAGGGATTGCCTTTAAGATAGTAATGAGTTCTTTATTATCAAAGAAAGCTGCAAAATAATGCATGGTTAAGTGTTTAAGTATTCCCTACACGGGAAGTCAGGTAGAGAATTATCAATTCTCTTTTTATACTGAATATCGAAATCAAATAGGGCCAATTGGGCCTGCCATCTAGCAAATATTAATTTAGAGGTATCATGTTTAAAATCTTTGTCAAACATATATTTGACTGATTGAGCATCCGTTTTGATCATGAACCGTTGATTAAATAGATCATCCTGAAATTTCAAAACACATTTAACAATGTATAACATTTCATGAGCCACAGTAACATATTTTTTCTGGGTTTTTATCCATTTTCCTCAATAAAATCTTATAAGATATTCACACTTATCATGGGGATTCACTTGTTTTAGTATTCCTCCTTAACCGATATTTGATGCATCGGTCTCTATAATTTTTGGCCAAGAAGGATTAGCCAACGTTAAACAAGGTAAAGATTTAACCAATTTAGTTAGACTATCAGTCCAAGGAGATTTATGGTTCTTTTTTAATCTCTCATATAACGAAGATAAATCTCTAGATAGATTTTTATAAAAGGGAGAAATATAATTTAAACTTCCCAAAAAAATTTGAAGCATAGTTCTGTCTGTTATAACATCAGAAAATTTTGAAGCAAAGTCAAGAGATCTTTGAATAGGAATAATCTTTCCTTGACGAATATTATGTCCAAGAAAGCGGACATTCATTTGAAATAGACTCATTTTTGATTTAGAGATAACCAAGCCATTTTGTATAAAAAAAATTAAAAATATCAAGATGCTTGATATGAGTTTCAAAAGTTTTGGAGTATACCAAAATATCATCAATATAAATAATGATAAAATCCAAATAAGGATTAAAACTATCATTCATAATTTTCTGAAATTCAGATAGGGCATTCTTTAATCCAAATGACATTATGTTCCATTCATATTGCCCAAAAGGAACATTCAAAGAAGTTTTATAAGTATGCTCTTTGCAAATCTGAATTTGCTAATATCCTGATTTTAAATCAAATTTTGAAAATATATTGACATCATATAATCTGGTTAATAAATCTCTTTTACGTGGAATAAGATACCTAATCCATTTTAAGAATTTATTTAAAGATTTATAATTTATAACCAATCTGGGAACACCAAGTTTCTTTTCTGCTGCATTATTAACATTAAAGGCAGTGCAAGACCATGGAGATTTTGATGATTTTATTAAACCTTTTTGTTGAAGATTATCAATCTCTTTTTTGTAAAATTCCACTAATTCAGCATTCATTTGATAGGGACGTCACTTAGTGGGGATGTCATCTTCACAAAAGTTGTTTTCGTATGGAAGAGTCACAATATTTTTTTTTTCTATTCTAGAAAGCACTGGGATGATCAACACAAATATCAATTGCCAGTTGTTCAAAAATTAATTTAATTTATTTTTTGTACCTTAGCACGACGTAATGTATCAAAAATATTCATATTGTATATCTCCAGTTGTAAAGAATCAATATGCTTTTGTTTCATATTAATCAAAGCATTAATATCTCTAGTAGCTGGTTCAGTTATGAATGAAAAGGATATCTCCTTATTTTTATAACTAGTAGTTAATCCTTTTGAATCTATTTTTGAAAAAGAATAGATAGTATTAATGAAAGGGGTTCCAAGTATAATTGGGGGATGCATTTGATCCTTTACTAGTAAAAGAAAATAAGGAATGCATACTTTATTTTGACAAATATGAGTATTAAATGGTTTATACTTTATATCTAAAGTATGACCAGATGCAGATTTAACCGCATGAGTAGTTTTTTCAAAAAAATTTGAAGGTACCAGTCCTTCTTGAATGCAACTAACATCTGCTCCACTGTCCATCATTGCAGTGTTAGTGATAATAAACTCATTATTAATTAAAATAGTACATTTAATATACCATCTATGAGCAGTTACAATCTGTAACATTCCTAAAAAGGAATTTTGTGTAGAGGATTCAATAATTTCTTCTACCTTATCATCAACCTTACCTTTCCCTTTGTCAATAGAAGGTGTTGACGTTGAATCTTTATCATCATTCTCTAATTCAAAAATCCCGTGATCATGAATCATTTGATTATGTCTAAGATATTTAATCTCAGTTTTTAGTTTTTCTACTTCTATTTTTAAATAATCTAAAGAAGTATCGCTAACTATTGTCACGACCCAAGCCTAGGGCCTAGACGTGACATGGCGAATGAAGAACCCGAAAGTACCTCAAACAAGCCTCTTAGCATTTTTTTAGCCTTTCATAGGTAATGATGATAAATAGACAAGAGGAAATCATAATAATAAATCTTCAACTTACATATGTCCAACAATACCTCTAACTATTAGATTTAATGGGGCTAAGATAAGTTCCTAGCTCACCCTCAATCATAATAGAAGAAATGCCATAATAAAATATCTTAACATATCATAAGCTAGAAAGACAAAGGAGTATTGTTCCCGGAACATGGGAACTCACCAAAAGTAGTCTTCAATGGAATATCAACTAGCCACGTGGAGGAGAACGAGGAGGAGCACCGATCCCTACATGGTGATATCATGTAGGCAAAAGAGTATGCGTTAGTACTTTGAATGTACTAAGTATGTAAGGATGCATGAACATTGAGAAAATATTATAACATTTATGTAATATGGAACATAATGTAATACATGCATAATAAATCATATGGATATCCTTTAAAACATTCATTTTGTGGGAAGCTAACCATAACCGACATTTAAGACCATGCGAGCTATTACATGGAATCCAACATAACCCCCTACGTTGGCCGGGGAGACTACTTGCCAGGTAGAACCCCGTCAACTTCATTCATTTCTTTAACTTTAACTTTAAGGGCTATTTATGGATCCATTAGACTAAGCCTACAAGGGCTCCTATGTTGGCACATAGTTAATGAGACAAGGGGTTGCTACTAGGATTCCCTTACCGAATCCCACCTCAATGACCCATTCGGTGCTAAGTCAATCCCACGGAATAGTTTAATACTTCAAAATAGTCATAACATATAGCTTGAATATTCAAAACATCATATTCGGTAGAATAGCTCATTAAAACATTTGGTAATTCAAATATGCAAGAATTTTCCTTATTGCATAAAGAATCCATCATTCATATCATTTCATCATTCTTTCATTTCATAAGACTCCCTTTTTGATATTGCTTTCATAAACATTTATTTGGAGTCAAAGCTTTCAAGTCAAACTTTATTAAAAACATAGTAAAACTAGGTGGGTTCAAATCATTTCAACTTGGAAATATGTATGTAAATAAATATACATAAATACTTTGAAATCCATTAATTAAAAATCATGCTTTAAACAACCCACCATTAATTTCAAGAACCTTTAAAGAGATAAATAGAGAAATTACTTGCAAACCATCAATTTATACATATGAAATAATATTGCATCAAAATAGACCAATAATCATTAGTTCAACCATGATTCATGCTATTAAGTAAAAATAAGAATTATCCATAAGAAAATTACTTGAAATTGAGAGATTTAATTGAAAGAGTTTTTGGACTACATGGGTGGAAGAACCCATAGATAAATACTCACATAACTTAGAGTAAATCTTAAAGAAAATAAATATAATTTATCATATACTAAAAATAATTTAGGCATGAGAGTGGAAGGAATACTCTCATTGAAACCTTACATACCTGGAAACCGAAGCTTTAGTTGGTACCGGAAGACTTAATGAACACTCTTGAGTCCTAGCTTCTCTCCTTGCCGGAACGTTTTGTGTACTACCCGGAATATATGAATTACTGGAATAGTATTTCTTCACTACTAAGAACTAAAACTATATTTGAGAATGTGTATAGAGAGAAGATTTGCTTGAGAAAGCTTGATGAATAAAATGAGGAAATAAGGTGGGTATTTATAGGTGGGAAAGATGACCTAACAATAAATAAAATAATTATAAATAAAAATCTGAAAATTTAGTGGAATATATTGATGTCATGGATGATGTTAAATGGAGGACAATTTATGTCATGAATGATGTCAAATGTATCTAGATCTTTCTATGGTAGGTGAAATGAGTTATCTTTGACAGAATACTCTTTTTGGGAGCTGCGTTTGAATAAGATAAATTCCTTATTAGGATTTGGTGTCTTCATAAGAATTGTAGATATGGAAGTCTAGTTTCATATCGTTCAAGAATCAACCAATTTGGATAAACCTACAGTGAGATATGATTTTTCTTCTATAAATACTCATTTCCGTAACAACATCCTACCTTACAAAGATTAATTTATTTGACCTACTTAACCTCCGAATCTTAAAATATGGTCTTCATAAAAGTTGTAGGTAATGATCTTGTGGTTACTCAAAAATTTTAATCACTCAATTTGTATATTTCTATGAAAAGTTATTACCAAAATACAGAGGTTGTATCATGTTTAGGCAAAAATTGAAACATCGTATACAACGTTTTTAGGGGATATTACAACTATAGTATCAGCTTTCTTATCAAGACGAGCAAGTACTTCAGTCAGAGAATAAGTTTTTAAATCAAGATTAAATTTTGATTTGGAGGATTTAAAGGATTTAGAAGATTGGGAGCTGGGTGTCGAAGCCATATTTATAATTTTGCTCCTCATGTTTTCATCAAAAATTTCCTTTAATAATTCAATAATATTTTCAGAAGTAATTGTATTGACATTCAAATCTTGAAATTGTGATTGGAGTTTATAAAAACTCATTAGTTTTGCAAGGACAATTTTCACCTATCCGATTGGTACCACAATTAGTAGATGAAATATTATCATCATCAGAAAAATTAATAAGTTCAACTTCACTTTCAGATCTAGATTCTATCTCAGAGTAATAATCGGAGTCTGAACCAGAAGTGCATAACAAATTGTAGAATTTATTATGAAGATCTTCTTCAAGTTTTAAAGACTTGAGCTTTTGAAGCTTGCAATTTGGAGCAATATGCCCATATTGACCATATTCATAACACTTAATTTTTCTAAGGTCTCTTTTAGAATGGTTTTTGGTAAATTTATTAAATTTACGGTGAGTTTTTCTAGCTTCACGCTTTTCCTTAATCCGATGAGAGCGACGATCTTTTTATGAGGTCCATTAGGGTTATCTTTTCTAAAGCGTCAAATTGTTTTTAGTCATTTTATCCTTTTTATTAGAAGGGCCATCAACAACGAATTGATTACCGAAATCTCCAAGTTGAGATCGCTCTTTTTTGCGGTTAACTTTAAGTTGTTGAGTTTATTTAAGCTCATTACACAGATTTAATCCTTCTTGAGTACAATTGCCAATTAATTGACCATAAGTAAACTGATCATAAGGAATAGCAAAAAGGTTTTCTTGAAGAGTCTTCCTAACTCTTTCTGTGAATAGAGGGGGAAGGCCATCAATAAATTTGGTCTTCTAGTAAGTAAGATCACTTTCGTGTAAATCCATTACCCGACTTAAAAAGGTGTCTTTATACCACCTAAATTCTCCTAAATGTTGGCAACGAAGTCCATTTATGATCAGAATTGTTATTAGTGGATTGACAAATAATAGCATACATCAACATTCGATGTAGAAGAATGGAGACTTATCTATCAGTTAATCCATCAACATTCCATTCATAAATTTGATCATCGATGTAAGATATACTAGATTGAATCCAATCTCTTTCCTCTATTAAAATATCTGACGCGGGTAGTAATAGGTTAACATAGATGGTTTGGTAGCATATCTGTTATTTTGGAGATGCCTAGCATTTTCATCGCGATAACTTCGAGATCGAATAGGCTTGATTTCAGAAATATCTTCTTCAATTTGGAAATTGTTTATCGTACCAATAGGTGTAGCACTTAAATTGGCTAGCTTCTTATCAAGAAGTGTTTCTAAATCAGTTAAAGACTTAGATTTAAAACCTTTACTTTGATGGGTTGTTGAATATGAGTAGGAATAGCAGCAACTGGTTTACTGCCAGAGGTGGAGGCATTCCCAGTTACTTGGCTCATATTCAGAGTTTTAGCTAAAGTAATTAACTCATCGAGTTTTGTATCAAAAGAGCTAATATGTTCGCCAATTACTTTAACATATAAACTCAAGTAATTAATTTGGGCAATTAAATTATTGATTTCATGAATGCTAATTTTAGCAACATCATTATCAATGAATTTTTGAAAAGCTGAGAACATGAGACCTGCATTATTTGGTAAAATAAAAGGATTTTGAGGGGGTAGATTGATTTGGTAAGATTACCACTACCATCTTTAAAAGTCATTTGTTCTAAAACCTTTATATATAAAGGTAAATAAGTGGTTATAAACCAAGGAACGGAATACATAATTTGATTATGTAATGCACAAGATTCATAAAAATTTTTAGAAATATTATTCAAATCATCTTGACTATAAGTCTCGAAAAACCAAGTTTTAAACTTGTTTCATTTATCTTGATGAAATTCTTTTTGAATATGTTGACGTGCCAGGGATTCTGGACTAAAATCAATTTGATGTGTTATCATTATTTAAATTTTATTTCAATTTAACACCTCATTAGGGTTGAAATCCATTTCGGATGCAGTTGGTTCTATATCGGACAACTTATCAATTGGTTGAACAATATTAGTTGTAGGATCTATTTTAACCCTTTCAACTATCCTTTCACTCAAAATATCACTAAGAGTATGTAAAAATAAAGCCCTATTTCTTGTTGGACTATAAATAGGAGCATCAGGGGTAATAGGAAAAATATGATGAATCTTAGGCAACCTCGATATCCCGCAAAAGATCGCATGTTATAAACAAGAGATTTATTGGTTGGAGATTTATCCGTAAACTAAATATAAATCCTTCCATCAGTATTCTGCGTAATATGAGAATATTCATTATTTGTTAAGTCGTTAGTGATATGATTATGGGAGATCACTGAATCCAAAGTCCATGTTGTTGGGAAATTAATTTCTTCTCTCTTTATAGGTCTCCGAGTGGTGACCTTAGACTTTGTAAAATTAGTTTCGACTAATATAGTCTGATTAGATGTGTCATTTAGTTTACATCTAGGATTAAGAGTTGATAATAATTTGAAATAGATTCTATAAGATAAACATATAAGTTCAGAACCTAGAACATAATTATAACTATGTATTTTAACATTTAATGTTAAGTCATCAAGAATATTGACATCAGACAAAGATAATTGAAGATTAGGTTGTGTATTGAAGTAAACTAAACCATATGCCACAGTAGATTAAATCGAACCAATCAACGATTGTCTAAAAATTAAATTCCTAGCATCTTGTAGAACAGCTAGAAAGATTTCAGGTAACCCTTTAAGAGTTACAGGCTTAAAAATAATCTGAACCATGCCAATATGCATAAAGTTAAATTTAGATCTATAAAATTAATATCTCGTTTATTTAATAAACATATAGTTTGCACATCTGAATTAAGAGCTAAGGATTGTTCAGTGGTTTTTATTGATTGTTTGGTTAAAAATTTATCAAATCAATCATAATCATATATGGTTGTAGTATAAACTTTTGGATTAGTCCATTAATTTAATAAATCAAGATTTTAAGGTACATCTACCTCTTCTATTATAGTATTTTTAATACTAGTTTCTCCAAGATCCATAAGAAAATAAATCATACCTATGTTGACTATTTCAGATCTATACCACATGTTCATCATGAAAGTTCCTATGCTTTGATACCATTACAATCAAGATTTATAATAGATAGTATATTGTGAGTACTTAGATATACATTCAAGATATATATAATATATAATGTAAGTAATAGATAGTATATTGTGAATATATTAGATATACATTATAAGTATATATAATATAATGTAAGTATATTATTACAATAGATAGTATATTGTGAGTATATTAGATATACATTGAAGGTATATATAATATATAATGTAAGTAATAGATAATATATTGTGAGTATATTAGATATACATTGTAAGTATATATAATATAATGTAAGTATATCACTATAATAGGTAGTATATTATAAGTATATTAGATATACATTGAAGGTATATATAATAAATAATCTAAGTAATAGATAATATATTGTGAGTATATTAGATATACATTGTAAGTATATTATTATAATAGATAGTATATTATGAGTATATTAGATATACATTGAAGGTATATATAATATATAATGTAAGTAATAGATAGTATATTAGATATACATTGTAAGTATATTATTATAATAGATAGTATATTATTAGTATATTAGATATACATTGAAGGTATATATAATATATAATGTAAGTAATAGATAGTATATTGTGAATATATTCGATATACATTGTAAGTATATATAATATAATATAAATATATCACTATAATAAATAGTATGTTGTGAGTATATTAGATATACATTGAAGGTATATATAATATATAATGTCAGTAATAGATAGTATATTGTTAGTATATTAGATATACATTGAAGGTATATATAATATATAATATCAGTAATAGATAGTATATTGTGAGTATATTATATATATATTGATGGTATATATAATATATAATGTAAGTAATAGATAGTGTATTGTAAGTATACTAGATATACATTGTAAGCATATATAATATAATGTAAGTATATCCCTATAATATATAGTATATTGTGAGTATATTAGATATAAATTGAAGGTATATATAATATATAATGTAAGTAATAAATAGTATATTGTGAGTATATTATATATATATTGAAGGTATATATAATATATAATGTAAGTAATAGATAGTATATTGTGAGTATATTAGATATATATTGTAAGTATATATAATATATGTAAGTATATTATTATAATAGATAGTATATTGTGTGTATATTAGATATACAATATAAGTATATATAATATATAATATAAAGAATAAATAGTTTATTGTGAGTATATTAGATATACATTGTAAGTATATATAATATAATGTAAGTATATCACTATAATAGATAATATATTGTGAGTATATTAGATATATATTGAAGGTATACATAATATATAATGTAAGTAATAGATAGTATATTGTGAGTATATTAGATATACATTGTAAGTATATATAATATAATGTAAGGATATTATTATAATAGATAGTATATTGTAAGTATATTAGATATACATTGAAGGTATATATAATATATAATGTAAGTAATAGATAGTATATTGTAAGTATATTAGATATACATTGAAGGTATATATAATATATAATGTAAGTAATAGATAGTATATTGTGAGTATATTAGATATACATTGAAGGTATATATAATATATAATGTAAGTAATAGATAGCATATTGTGAGTATATTAGATATATATATATATATATATATATAAGTATATATAATATAATGTAAGGATATTATTATAATAGATAGTATATTGTAAGTATATTAGATATACATTGAAGGTATATATAATATATAATATAAGTAATAGATAGTATATTATGAGTATATTAGATATATATTGTAAATATATATAATATATGTAAGTATATTATTATAATAGATAATATATTGTGAGTATATTAGATATAATTTGAAGGTATATATAATATATAATGTAAGGAATAAATAATATATTGTGAGTATATTAGATATACATTGTAAGTATATATAATATAATATAAGTATATTATTATAATAGATAGTATATTGTGAGTATATTAGATATAAATTGTAAGTATATCCATTATCCATTATAATGTATGTATATACATACTAATAGATAGTATATTGTGAGTTTTCAAGGCTTGATTCAAGATAGATGATGATTGTATTTTTCCATTTATGTTATATGTTCTTGTTAAGTACTTAATTATTATTGCATGCATGATATATTATTAGGAAAAATGAAAGAACATGGTTGAAATTATAATTGTGGTCAATTGCATACAATGAATATGGTTACTCGGTTGTGATATGTTATTTCGTGGTTGGATTGGGTACCACACCGATACATTTGAATCGGGTACTACGTTGATACATTTGGATTGGGTACTACGCCGATACGCTTAGATCGAATATCATGTCGGTACATTTGAATCGGATGCCACGCTGGTACACTAACTAACGATTGTGATTGGGTACCATGTCAATACATTAAAATTTTTTGTGTGGGTTTCATGATAGTGCCGGATTAATCGTTGTTCTATGATTGATCTTGCTCATTGTGTATATTAGTTCAAACTAAGGACGGAGAGTCTGGGTGTTGCTATGATTGTGATCTAATTGTGTATAACCTATTTTACTAAGTTGTGGTTGTCTTTTCATATTTCGTATAACTGGGACAAGCCATGTGATCCTACCAGTACATTGTGTTGTATACTGATTCTGCACTTATCCTTTTTTTATTAAGTACATGACATATTCAAACGACTGCTGAAAGACCTCAGCTGTGAGGCTTCCACTGCTTGAATCAAAGGGTGAGCTATTTAGTTTAGGCTCGCCGTGGATTCCTCCTAGTTTCTTTGTCCACCTTTTTGGACATAGACATTATAGACTTTTGATTATGTTTTCTTGTTGGGGTTGCATCCCTATATTCTAGATACTTTAGAGTTTTGGTACTATGACTTTCATGTTCTAGAGAGTCGATTCCGCAAGTGTTTTTGATAACTGATTGAGTTTATAAAAAATTGATCTATCCTTTGTTTGTTTAAAACTGTTTTTGCTAGTGTTTTATATAATGACTTTGGTTTTTAAAATAGTTTGATGGGTTAAGTTTGGGTTAGTAATTGGTTCTCCTACCAGAGAGTTGGTGTGAGTGCCACTCAAGATGGTTGGATCGTGACAAGAATATCTACCGAATATAGGTAAGCCTTCTAAAACTATGGTGCAGAGTTGTGCATTCCTTGTTTGACATGTACCTGGTCTTGATCTGTAACAACAACACTAATAGTGAACTGTGAACCTGGTCATGTTTAATGATTTGAGTAACATGTGAATCTGGTTTACTTTATCAATCATTTAAACTACATATTGCAATATTCTCTCTTTCCACATAGTAGCAGTTAACTTAATTTTATGATAATCCGTCAATAATTAATTTTGATTATCATTGAATTTTATTGTTTAATTACAGAATTTGTCCCTCGCTAATTGCTGTGTTGAAGTCTCTATAGAATTATTGTTCTCCAAATTCTTACTAAGCTTGAAATATTATATATTATGAAAGCATTTTAGTGGATTCCTTTTTAGCTGGCTGAAAAATGGGAAGGAGGGGGGGAGTAAATGTTCTGGACCTAAAACTAAATTTGTATATTTTGGCAAATAAATTTAATTTTTGTATGAACGAAACTACAAATGTTTATTATTTCCACCTGGATATTTTTATTTTTTTGTATTTGGTCATTCAATATATTTTTCAAGATACTAATCATTATTATAATTCATATTTAAATAGAGGATTAAGTTTGGGTTATGTGAATTGACATTGGGTATTTACATTATGCTAATATTGTATCTGATTGCAGGTACTAGATCACGTAGCTATGTGAACCACACTTACGGGGATCAAAACCAACTAATCGACCTACTTGCTAAACATGATTGCAATACCTCTGGAAAGGCCTTGCAAATTTTTTAAGTCCGCCCTCTTTTGTTGTCACTATTTTGAATGTTAATAAGCCCGAGACTCTTACCTGCTCAAGCTAGCGTTATGCTCTATTCCTCTTTTTGTCATGTAATAGTACAGTTAACTACAATAGCATTATATATATGCAAATAAAGGAAAAAATAAAGCTCCTTCAATGAAATGGAGGCTTACATCCGGTGTCTTGTGTGATAAGACAATACCGTCAAAACTTAAAGATAGGTTTATAGAGTGATGGTTAGACCACTTTTGTTGTATTGAATGGATTGTTGGTCAGTCTAGAACTCTTAGGTTCAAAAGATGCAAGTGTCAGAAATGAGGATGTTGAGATAGATGTGTGGCATACTAGGAGTGATAAGATTAGGAATGAGGATATCCGAGACAAAGTGGGAGTGGCCTCCTCCATGGTGGACAAGTTGAGGGAAGGAAGACTAAGATGGTTTGGGTATATGAAGAGAAAATGTGCAGATGCCCCAATGAGGAGGTGTGAGATGTTGGATATAGTGGGGTCGAGGAGAGATAGAGGTAAGGTGAAAAAGTATTGAGAGAGGTGATTAGACACGATATGATACATCTTCAGCTTAATGAGGACATGATTTTAGATAGGACGACATGAAGATAGCAGATAAGGGTAGATGGTTAGTAGGTAGTTAAGAGTTGTCTTATTACTAGCTTATGTACACATTTGGTTTGGGGGTAGTATAGAGCATTGTGTTGATTGTAGTATTAGCCTATGTAGGTGATCTTTAGCTTTTGGTATTCGTTATCATCTATGGTTTACTGTATTTTGTGTTATTATAGTTCCTTGTATATAGCTGTTACTGCTTTGCTATTTGTTATCATGTTCTTCACCTATTTTTTAGTTTTATTACTACTTTGATTTGCTTAAGCCGAGGGTCTTTCAGAAACAACATCTATTCCATAGAGAGGTAGTAGTAAGGACTACATACACTCTATCCTCCCCAGATTCACATGAGATTTTACAGAATATGTTGTTGTTAGCTCGACAAAAATAGTACAAAGTAAAATTTAATTAGGTAATAAGTGTTAGACTGTATGATTTGACAAACTAGATTTCATATGGGACCTGATCCCATGTTAGAATAAAATCGCTTTGTGTAATTGAAAGTGATAGTAACAAAAGTACACTGCCAGTAACTGTTTTGGTAGTGCTTGGGATGTGCTAGTGTGGCAGGCCTTCGGACCAATAGAATTGCTCCAAAAGGACATGTGTCACGCCCCGGGAGGGTACCCTAGACGTGACCGGCACTTGAAAGCCATTTCTGACCTTCAAGCGAACCACCTAGCTAAATCACTCCATCATTCAGTCATATATGCTCAATGGAAGGCTCAATTATAACATGCTATTTACATTATGGGGGCCGAAGGCCAAATATGTTTAACTCAACAAAATAAGTATAATAGAACTCCCCAAAATAACAGTCCAAACTCCCCACACTCTAGTCTATGAAGCCTCTATCAAAGTCTAGGAGGTGTCAATGACAAGCCCATGGCTACCAACATCAAGATGAAGGAAACAACAACAACAAAACCATACAAGGAAGCTCAACATCCTCCGGAAGCTAGGAGGACTCACTAACTAGCCGGGAGTGTATGTGGATCTTCAATGAAGCGTCGGTTGATGATCTCTGGTACCTGTCTCTGCATCATAAAATAATGCAGGCCAAATGACATCAGTACATGGAATGTACGAGTATGTAAAATGGCCGGATGAAACAAACATCAAGGAAACATCAACATCAACTCAGGGTCTCAACTCATACATACATGACAACTCACTCAAGTGTCCTAAGTCTAACAAGAATAGTTTAGACGGGACTAACTCATAAGCCACTCAACTCAACTAACTCGGAGCACTATCAAGACCTAAATGGGAGTTTCTCTTATCCGACAACCATCACCTATGAGCCGGTGATAGTACAACAATCAGACATTATTGCCACGTCCGTCCATACCTTGCCAGGGCATGAACGCCTCCCTAATCATGGATACCATCGATTAGTCAAGTCCTATCATTTCAGGACAAATAAATGGGAAACATCCGACTTTAACGGTTCGATCCTATGGGAAGCATCCAACTTTAACAGTTCCATCCCTACCTACATTGGCGGCGTAGTTCCTGGGGTTCGAGTATGGACTATACTCTCGCCCGCCTCGATGCTCGATACTCCTCCCATTACTCTATACTCATAAGACTCCCTCCAATCATCTAAAACAAGCCCTCACGGCTAGTTTTATGTGGGACATTGTCAACTCATCAACTCTATTCTCATTTCAACTCAATTAAGTCATAATGGCAAGTTCCATTTAGGACCTCGTCCACTCGTCAATTCTATCACCCAATTAACTCAATCAAGCCTCATTTAGATAAGCATTTATGACATCTCCTCAAGACTCATCACAACTCTATGGATTTAGCTCAATAATGCAACTCTATGCAACATAATCACATGGTTAAAGAGATCAACAAAACATAACAACAAGTCATCTCCATCAACTCCTACTAACATGAAAGTTTTAGGAACTTCTTAGCTCAACAACATCAACACATATAGCATTAATTAAATAGGGCACAAAACTCATTCAAACATAAACCACGCCAAGAAACTCCATTTTCATGGACATCTAACCTCAAAAAAAGTGTAGGGCACATGGGTGGACTCAACCCATGTTTTGGATAGCCATACATACCTTAGTGAAGACTTGAAGAAAACCTTGTGGTTGGGTCTTCAATGGAGAACTCAAACCTTGAATCTCTTGGAACTCTTCTTGTTGGAAATGGAGAAGAAGAAGAAGAGAGAGAGAGAGAAACTCCTAGGGCTTTTTAGAGAGAGAGAGTGAGGGATTGAAAAATGATCCCAAAATGAGCTAAGGCTGATACATATATAATTTGGGGGAATTCCCAAATTAACCCTTCTCAAAAGTTCTGAAAAATAGGCAAAAATGCTCCTGGCATGATAGTGGCGCGTCGCGCCCTTGCAGCGCCAGGCTGATTATGCCTAAAACCTGCATATCTCGTAGTGGCGCGCCGCGCCAAAGACCAAACTACTGAGGCATGTTTCTGGCGCGATAGTGGCGCGTCGCGCCCTTACAGCGCCAAGGCTAATATTTTCTGGGTTATGGAAATTGGCTTGAAAAACCCTACACACCTTTTAGTGGTGCGCCGTGCCAGAGCCCAAACTACTGAGGCATATTTCTGGCGTAATAGTGGCGCGTCGCGCCACTGCGGTGCGTCGCGCTACTGCGGCGCCAAGCCCAGTTTTCCAGTAATTGCAACTCAGGCCTGAAAATCTCTACTGTTCTAGTTCATCTTAGGATCGTCATATCTTTTGACTCTGAACTCCAAAAATTACATTCTTGGTGGCGTTGGAAAGAAGACCCGACGACCTTTAATTTGATGGGTCGTGGGCCACCTAGATTGTTGTCTTTCAAAATATAGGATCATTAGAAGTCGACCCCTCATATGAACTCATCCTAAAACTTAGCCACGACGAATCTTTTGGACTTAGCTTGGTCCTAGGGGTCTTTCATGACCCCACATTACCTCTAGCACTTCTCAATTTCTCAAGGACTCGTCTTAATTCCTGCAAATGCTCCACAATACTCGAGTTCGACCCTACCCGAATATAAGAAGGGTCCGAATCTTAGGAAAAACTCTTGAGGGGTGTTACATTATCTCCCCCTTGGGATCATTCGTCCTCGAATGACGAGTAACCAAGAATGGACTCGAGGCGCAAATCACAATCAAGAATTTAGTCATTCAACCAATCAAATTCTTAAACAATTATCAATCAAGACTCAAAAGGCACAAATGAATTCAAGTCAAGGAAATGGGCATTACCTTTAACATTCTCATCGGTAGGCACGAATAGATGTGGATATTTAGATTTCATGGCTTCCTCCGCTTCCTATGTATCTTCCTCAACAAATTGGTTTCTCCAAAGGACCTTGACTGAGGCGACCTCTTTGTTCCTCAATTTACAGATTTGGCGATCAAGAATTTGGATCGGAACCTCTTCATAGGATAAGTTATCCTTAACTCCAATGCTATCAGTGGGGACGACCAACGAGGGATCTCCCAAGCACTTTTTCAACATTGAAATGTGGAATACCGGATGAATAGAGGCTAGCTCTGAGGGTAACTCCAACTCATAGGCAACACTCCCAATCTGCCTCAGGATCTGGTAAGGACCAATATATCGAGGACTAAGCTTCCCCTTCTTTCCAAACCTCATGACACCTTTTATGGGTGACACTCTTAAGTACACCCAATCACCCACCTCAAACTCTAAGTCTCTTCTTCTCACGTCGGTGTAAGAGTTTTGGCGGCTTTAGGCTATCTTTAGCCTATCTTGAATAATTCTCACTTTCTCCATGGCTTGGTGGACAAGGTCAGGCCCAATCAACTCGGCTTCACTAACGTCAAACCATCTAATAGGAGATCTACACCTCCTCCCATACAAAGCTTCATAAGGAGCCATTTAAATGCTTGCATGATAACTATTGTTGTACGCAAACTCTATGAGAGGTAAGTGGTCATCCCAATTTCCCTTGAAGTCAAGCACACATGCCCTCAACATATCTTCCAATGTCTGGATGGTGCGCTCTGCTTGGCCATCCGTCTGGGGGTGGAAGGTTGTACTCAAGTTCACCTTCGAACCTAATCCCTTCTGAAAGGATTTCCAAAATTGGGAAGTGAATTGGGATCCTCTGTCTGATATGATAGACAAAGGGACCCCATGTAATCTGACGATCTCCTGTATATACAACTTTGCATAGTCTTTTGCGGTGTCAATAGTCTTAACCGCCAAGAAGTGAGCTGATTTCATCATTCTATCCACAATCACCCAAATGGAATTAAGTTGCTTTCGAGACTTCGGCAGGCCTGTAATAAAGTCCATGTTGATCATCTCCTACTTCCATTCTGGAATTTCTATGTTTTAGGCTAAACCACATAACCTTTGATGCTCCACCTTCACCTGTTGGCAATTCGGGCAGTTGGAAACAAATTCCGCAATATCCCTCTTCATCCCACTCCACCAATAGATTTCCCTCAAGTCATGGTACATTTTTGTGGAGCCTGGATGAATAGAGTATCTGGAACTATGCGCTTCGGCCATAATCCTTTCTCGAACATCACCGACATCAGGTACACACAATCTACTTTGGTACCTCAGCACACCATCTCCCCCTTTGGTGAAAACTATCACCCCTTGTTTGTGAACAACTTCCTTCAATCGGAGGAGGATGGGATCCTGATCTTGTTTCTCCTTTACCTCTGCTACAAGTGAGGATGTAGACCCATCCTGAATGGTAACTCCGCCTTCATTGTTCTCTTCCAGGCGGACTCCCAATTGGGCTAATCTATGTACCTCCTTTGCTAATTCCCTCCTTCCCTCTTCTACATGGGTAGTGCTACCCATAGACAACCTGCTAAGAGTATCAGCAATAACATTAGTTTTACCTGGATGGTAGAGGATGCTCATATCATAATCCTTGAGTAGCTCGAGCCATCTCTTTTGCCTTAGGTTGAGTTTCTTCTGGCTAAAGATGTATTATAAGCTCTTGTGATCGGTGAACATATCAACATGCACTCCGTACAAGTAGTGGCGCCAAATTTTAAGCACAAACACCACGGCTGCCAGTTCGAGGTCATGAGTTGGGTAGTTTCGCTCATGAACCTTAAGTTGCCTTGAAGCATAGGCTATCACCTTCCCCCTCTGCATCAACACGCAACCCAAACCAATTCTGGATGAATCACAGTAGACCACAAAGCCCTCTGTTCCATCGGGCAAGGTCAAGACAAGAATAGTGGTTAGCTTGGCCTTCAGTTTCTGGAAACTCCCCTTGCAAGCATTGGACCATTGGAACTTAGCCTTCTTTTGGGTCAGCTTAGTCAATGGTGATGATATGGATGAGAATCCTTCTACAAACCTTCTATAATAGCCAGCCAAACCCAAGAAGCTCCTTATCTCTGTCGGGGATGTGGGTCTGGGCCAATTCTTCACCGCCTTAATCTTCTGAGCGTCAACCTGAATACCATCTCCAGACATAACATGGCCTAAGAAGGCCACTGATGCAAGCCAAAATTCACATTTAGAGAACTTTGCATACAATACCTGGTCTCTCAAAGTTTGTAAAACGACTCTAAGATGATAGGCGTGCTCCTTTTCGTTCTTGGAGTAGACCAGAATATCATCTATGAATACAATCACAAACATATCAAGATATGGTTTAAACACCCGGTTCATGAGATCCATAAAAGCTGCGGGGGCATTAGTCAACCCAAAGGACATATTACCTTCTTGCTCAGGTGCTCTTCTCTGTCTTTTCTTTTCTCGTCCTCTACCTGTTGAGCATACACCATTAATCTGGAAATATCCATATCCGAGATCAATAATGCTGCTTTGCATTCCCTCTTCACATGCCTCCCTAATCCGGAGACGAACTTCCTCATCTTTGACCTCATATCTGGGATCATTTCTGGAGCATACCTGGATAGCTGGATAAACTTCAGGCCATACTCCTTAACTGTCATACCCTCCTGTTTCAAATTTACAAACTCCTCCACTTTTGCTTCCCTTAGTTCTCGGGGAAAGAAGTGGTCAAGAAAGGCTCCCTCAAATTCATCCCACCTAGCAGGTTCAACATCCTCACCCCTACCTTGCTCCCATTGGTTATACCAGATATTGGCCACATCCTTGAGTTAATAAGACACCAACTCAACCCCTTCAATTTCTGTAGTATGCATGGCTTTCAAAATTTTCCACATCTCATCAATAAAGTTTTGGGGGTCTTTATCAACCTTAGAACCCGTGAATACAGGCAGATTCATCCTCAGAAGGTCTCTAATTCTAGTGGTAGCAGATGGCTCTTGGGGACTAGAGCTAGGAGTCGACGAACTCTGGTTACCATTTCGGGTAGCCACTAATTGCGTGAGCATTGCAATCGCCCATCGAAATTCTGCCTATAATGTGGGTGCAGGCGGAGTAGCAGACACTTGGGTTGCCTCCGCATACCTCGCAGGTCGGCCTCTATCCCTTGCTGGGCGTAACTTTGATTGGGGCATCTCAGCGTTGTCAACGTTTCTCTAGATAGCCATGCATTTAGGAGGCATTATCTGTAACGTATAAATGCACGAATTAGAAGGGAAGTTTCATAGAGTTTAACTCCATCGCACGAATTCAGAGTATGAAAGAGGGGAAACAATTCCTAATGTCCTATAGCCTCCTGCTTATAAGTGTGGTGCACAACACACCCATAAGCAAGACTCTACTAGACACGGATTCATAGACTCCCTAGAACACTTGAACTCTGGGCTCTGATACCATGTTTGTCACGCCCCGGGAGGGTACCCTAGACGTGAACGGCACTTGAAAGCCATTTCTGACCTTCAAGCGAACCACCTAGCTCAATCACTCCATCATTCAGTCATATATGCTCAACGGAAGGCTTAATTATAACATGCTATTTACAATATGGGGGCGAAGGCCAAATATGTTTAACTCAACAAAATAAGTATAATAGAACTCCCCAAAATAACAGTCCAAACTCCCCACACTCTAGTCTATGAAGACTCTATCAAAGTCTGGGAGGTACCAATGACAAGCCCATGGCTACCAACATCAAGATGAAGGAAACAACAACAACAAAACCATACAAGGAAGCTCAACATCCTCCGGAAGCTAGAAGGACTCACCAACTAGTCGGAAGTGTATGTGGATCTTCAACGAAGCGCCGATTGATGATCTCTGGTACCTGTCTCTGCATCATAAAATAATGCAGGCCAAATGACATCAGTACATGGAATGTACGAGTATGTAAAATAGACGGATGAAACAAACATCAAGGAAACATCAACATCAACTCAGGGTCTCAACTCATACATACATGACAACTGACTTAAGTGTCGTAAGTCTAACAAGAATAGTTTAGACGGGACTAACTCATAAGCCACTCAACTTAACTGACTCGGAGCACTATCAAGACCTAAATAGAAGTTTCTCTTATCCGACAACCATCAATTATAAGCCGGTGATAGTACAACAATCAGACGTTGTTGCCACATCCGTCCATACCTTGCCAGGGCATGAACGCCTCCCTAATCATGGATACCATCGATTAGTCAAGTCCTATCATTTCAGGACAAATAAATGGGAAACATCCGACTTTAATGGTTCGATCCCATGGGAAGCATCTGACTTTAATGGTTCTATCCCTACCTACGTTGGCGGTGTAGTTCCTGGGGTTCGAGATGGACTATACTCTCGCCTACCTCGGTGCTCGATACTCCTCCCATGACTCTATGCTCATAAGACTCCCTCCAATCATCTCAAACAAGCCCTCACGACTAGTTTCATGTGGGACATTGCCAACTCATCAACTCTATTTTCATTTCAACTCAATTAAGTCATAATGGCAAGTTCCATTTAGGACCTCGTCCACTCATCAATTTTATCCCCCAATTAATTCAATCAAGACTCATTTAGATAAGCATTTATGACATCTCCTCAAGACTCATCACAACTCTATGGCTTTAGCTCAATAATTCAACTCTATGCAACATAATCACATGGTTAAAGAGATCAACAAAACATAACAACAAGTCATCTCCATCAACTCCTACTAACATGAAAGTTTTAGGAACTTCTTAGCTCAACAACATCAACACATATAGCATTAATTAAATAGGGCACAAAACTCATTCAAACATAAACCACACCAAGAAACTCCATTTTCATGGACATCTAACCTCAAAGCAAGAGTAGGGCACATGGGTGGACTCAACCCATGTTTTGAATAGCCTTACATACCTTAGTGAAGACTTGAAGAAAACCTTGTGGTTGGGTCTTCAATGGAGAACTCAAACCTTGAATCTCTTGGAACTCTTCTTGTAGGAAATTGAGAAGAAGAAGAAGAGAGAGAAAGAGGAACTCCTAGGGATTTTTAGAGAGAGAGAGTGAGGGATTGAAAAATGATCCCAAAATGAGCTAAGGCTGATACATATATAATTTGGGGAAATTCCTAAATTACTCCTTCTCAAAAGTTCTGAAAAATAGGCAAAAATGCTTCTGGCGTGATAGTGGCGCATCGCGCTCCTGCAGCGCCAGCCTGATTACGCCTAAAACCTGCACATCTCGTAGTGGTGCGCCGCGCCAAGGACCAAACTACTGAGGCATGTTTCTGGCACGATAGTGGCGCATCGCGCCCTTACAGCGCCAAGGCCAATATTTTCTAGGTTATGGAAATTGTCTTGAAAAACCCTGCACACCTTTTAGTGGCGCGCCGCGCCAGAGTCCAAACTACTGAGGCATGTTTCTGGCGCGATAGTGGCGTGTCGCGCCACTGCGGCGCCAAGCCCAGTTTTCCAGCAATTGCAACCCAGGCCTGAAAATCTCTACTGTGCTAGTTCATCTTAGGATCGTCATATCTTTTGACTCTGAACTCCAAAAATTACATTCTTGGTGGCATTGGAAAGAAGACCCGACGATCTTTAATTTGATGGGTCGTAGGCCA
Organism: Solanum dulcamara; assembly: GCF_947179165.1. Taxonomy (NCBI): domain Eukaryota; kingdom Viridiplantae; phylum Streptophyta; class Magnoliopsida; order Solanales; family Solanaceae; genus Solanum; species Solanum dulcamara. Next base: position 74,229,673 of record NC_077237.1, read on the forward strand.
CCCAGATTATCGTCTTTCAAAAGATAGGATCGTTAGAAGTCGACCCCTCATATGAACTCATCCTAAAACTTAGCCACGACGAATCTTTTGGACTTAGCTTGGTCCTAGGGGTCCTTCGTGATCCCACATCAACTCTAGCACTTCTCAATTTCTCAAGGACCCATCTTAATTCCTTCAAATGCTTCACAATACTCGGGTTCGACCCTACCCGAATACAAGAAGGGTCCGAATCTTAGGGAAAAATCTTGAGGGGTGTTACAACATGGTCATCCTATATTATGTCTCATCTATACCAGCACAAAAATGTTTTGGGGGAGAAATCATCTCTCTCACAACCAAAAAGGAAAGAACATTCACTCTCAAGAAATAGAAATGAAGGAACAACAATGAAGCTCAAGATTGTCATTGTGTGTTGTTTCTGAGTTTTATTTCTTTGCTCATTTCATGTAAATCTGGTCCTGATCTATAAAGGAACTTGGTATTTGTTTTGAATCTGTCTTTTGCTTATTCAGTCATCCGTAGCTAGAGTTAGCTAGGATGAGTTGTTTTAAAGTCTAAATTAATCTGAGGGGATTAGTTTAGTGGGAAACAGAGTTGTTGCTTAGTGGTTGAAGATTTTAGGTATCTTAGTAAGGGGGAAGGGATTAAGAGGTTAATCCTTGGGATTGCAAGAGTTTGTAATCATGATTGCTCCTTGTTTGATAATGGAATCTGGGTGAAATCCTATGAGATAGGTCGTGTTTTTTCTTCCCTAGATCAAGGAGATTTCCACGTAAATACTTGTGCTTTTATTTTTTTTTGTTCTTTATTGTTCTTACTGTAGTAAGGGACCAAGTCGAGAGTTTACTGGTAGAAGCATACATGCCATTAATTGGTATCAGAGTAAGGACTCTCTATAAGGTTTACACCTAGAGAGGATCCTGCAACAATGACTGCTCCTACTAATCTGAAAGAAGGACAATCAATAATTCGACCTCCTCATTTTAATGGTTAGTTACATGAATAATGGCTGCTCAAAGCACATGATTGAAAATGTTGAAAGCATCCTCTCACTCAAGCCACTTCAAGGTGGAGGTGTCTCATTTGAAAATGGTAAAAAGGGGTAAATACAAATTGGGGTCACTGAACTTGAATTTGGGGACCTGGTTAAAAGGGGAAAGTATTTGTGAAAGGGGGAAGGTAATTGTGAAAGGGGGAAATATTTGTCAAAGGGGAAAGGTAATTGTGAAAGGGGGAAGTGTTGATTAGTGTTGATTATGAGACTCATAATCTTTTTGCAACTGAGTTTGTCATCATCAAAAAAAGGGATATTGTTAGGCTGTAATTTTGATGATTTGACAAATTGAGATTTGGTATGGGACCTGATCCCATATTAGAATAAATCGCTTTATGTAAATGAAAGTGACAACTGACAAAAGTACACTGCCAGTAACTATTTTTGGTAGTGCTCGGGATGTGCCAGTGTGACAGGCCTCCTGGCCAAAATAATTTCTTCAAAAGGACATAGTTATCATATATTATGTCTCATCTATATTGACACAAAGATGTTTTGGGGGAGAAATAATCTCTCTCACAACCAAAAAGGCAAGAACATTCACTTTCAAGAAATAGAAATGAGGAACAACAATGGAGCTCAAAATTGTCATTGCGTGTTGTTTTTGAATTTTATTCCTTTGCTCATTTCATGTAAACCAGGTCCTGATCTATAAAGGAACTTATTTATTTTGAATCTGTTTTTTGCTCGTTTTGTAATCCATAGCTAGAGTTAGCTAGAATGAGTTGTTTTGAAGTCTAAATTAATCTTGGGGGATTAGTTTAGTGGGTAACAAAGTTGTTGCTTAGTGGTTGAAGATTCAAGGTATCATAGTAAGGGGGAAGGGATTAAGAGGTTAATCCTTGGGATTGCAAGAATTTGTAATAATGCTTGCTCCTTGTTTGATAATGGAATCTGAGTGAAATTCTGTGAGATAAGTCGTGGTTTTTCTTTCCTTGAGCAAGGGAATTTCCACGTAAAATACTTGTGTTTTTATTTTTTTTCTATTCTTTACTGTTCTTGTTGTAGTAACAGACCAGGTCGAGAGTTTATAGGTAGAAGCATATAGGCCATCAATAAGAATTACTAGCTAGCAAAAACAAAAGATTAAATAAAAATATGAGTTAAGTCCTAATAATGATAATACTTACTCGCACCCGATGCATCGAATGTTTGTAGAAATATTTTCTCACCTCGTAGCCTTCCTTCCCGGAAGCCTTTTACCCATAGCCTCTAGCAAGAGATATTTTCTCCACACAAAAATAAAATAAAATAAATTAGACAAATAATAAAAAAATAAATAAATGAAAAATTGATGTCTAAACTTCCTTCTTTCTTGCACCAAATAATACTTCCTTCCTTTTTCCTTGCAATTTTTCTCCAAAATTCCCAGTCCACCAGCCAATTAATTTCTTTTAGACTCCCAGATTTGCAATTCTGAATTTTAATATTGTTATTGGCAACCCCATTTCAAGCTAGGCATTGATATGCCAGCAAATGGCAGATAATAACCTTTTAGTTGGATGAAATTGTAAAACTATACATTCATCAAAAAAGGGCATAATAGTTATATTTTTCTGTCTTCATATATTGAATCTGAGCAAAATTTTCTCTTAAGGTAACATGCACATGTTGTTTCCAATTCCTGTGCAGATCTGATAAAAGGGTACGATTATTCGACGTTGGATGAATGACTGGCTCAATCTAGAAATTCACCTTGCCAGCAGAGAAGAAAATTAAATTTCGTCCCATGAGTTCCATCACCTTTAAAGTTTGTGTTTATTCAGTTGATGAATTGAGAAGCTGGGCAAAAAGGATATTCTAAAACATGTCTTATCATGTTACAAATAGGTCACAATCATCTTCCTCTCAACCGCCTCTCGTCCAAAAACTAACGGATGATCCTGTAAACCCCAAGAATGCTCAAAGTAGCGTTACGTGTGTTTATCAGTCTCATATTGGGGGCTATTGGCGTAACGTGACTGTTATATGGAGCAAGAATCTAATGAATCATTCGGTGACCCTCACGGTTGATAGCGTGGAAAGTGATTATCATCAAACATGTAAGATTGATCTTAAACCTTGGCATTTTTGGGCCAAAAAAGGATACAAGACCTTTGAGGTTGATGGGAATCAATTGGAGGCTTATTGGGATCTAAGATCAGCAAAATTTTCTGGAAGTCCAGAACCATGTTCAGATTTTTACGTTGCCTTGGTTTCCGAAGAAGAGGTTGTGTTGTTGTTAGGGGATTACAAGAAAAAAGCCTACAAGAAAACTAAATCAAGGCCAGCCTTGGTGGATGCCCTGTTGTTTTACAAGAAAGAACATGTATTTGGTAAGAAGAGTTTCTCAACAAGAGTTAAATTTGATCAAAGGAAACAAGAAAGTGACATTGTGGTAGAGAGCTCAACAACAGGGCCCAGGGATCCTGAAATGTGGATAAGCATAGATGGGATTGTTTTGATTCACATAAAAAACTTGCAGTGGAAATTCAGGGGAAACGAAACCGTCTTAGTGAACAAACAACCCGTGCAAGTCTTCTGGGACGTGCACGCTTGGTTGTTCTGTTCACCAGGGTCGGGTCATGGCCTGTTTATTTTCAAGCCAGGGGCATCTGAGGATGACAGTGACAGGGAAGGGAGTAGCGTGGGTGGTGGTAGCGATTGCAGTGACCATAGCAAGTATTATTCGACGTTAAGCTACTCTAAAGCATCACCATTTTGTCTCTTCTTGTATGCATGGAAAATTGAGTGAGGGCTAAGCACACCATTGAATATTGAAAATTGCTAAAGTGGTATAAAATGTAAATGTAAGCACGAGCTTCCAGTTTCAAAGAAATTGTAACTGGATAAGCAAATGTCTTGTCGAGATCAGCAGAGTAAGTTAAATTTCTTGGTGTTTTCACTCCAAATGAATTCCTGTAAATTTTGTGAAAATATTATTCGACATAACGCTATGCTTTTTCACCTAGGAGGATGCAGTGTATGTGCACGGGGGCAGGCACACTCTCTCATATATATATGTATAGTCGGACAATTTAAGAAATTCAATTATATTTATGTTTTGCCTGCAACAATTGTTATTGAGAAAATAATGAGTTTAGTGGTATTTCACATTAAGTTATTTAAAATTTTATTAACTCTGCTTTTCATTTCTTCTTGATGATTGATCCAATTATTCTTCAAATTTCTATCAACTTAAGAGCTGGAGACCTCGTGGTGCTAGACAATGTTCTGGTCATACGATCAAGTTGTTTGATGCCTGGATATTTTTGTACATTTAAATGTGTAATCTTTTTTAGATGTCAACCATTTTGAACCCATGAATTGTGTGAAATATACATACATCCATCTTGAGTTAATTATACGTGTGATCAATAAACATTACCCATTTATAAACAAATGTTTTCATTCTAAATTCACACACTTTGAATCACTGATATTGATATAATGGTGAAGTTCTACGCCATTTCCTCTTCATGTTTCCCTTTCATGATATCAGTGACACTTCATGACGAATTCAGACAATGAAATTCACAGACACTGCGAAAATGTGTCACTGAATGCAAATGTTACATAATATTGTGAAGCGTTAAGAAAAGAAGATGGAGTGGAACATCAAGACAAAGAAAATCCAAAATATGGAAAAGAAGAAATGTAATTGGGTTTAAAGATGGGATGAACTAAATTTAGACAGACTAAAATAGGTTAAATCCATAAATGGGTCATGACTTAGACTTTAAGTCAATTTTAGCAAAATTGAGAGTTAGCTTGAGCTATCTAGGTAGTCTTGACAATCTTACTTGAATTGCTCCGATGGGTTTCATTTATATGGATCTTGTTGGAATACTGACCCCTGATTTGTCGAAGGAACATGTATATTCTATATGTTTCTTTGCGGATTATTGAGACTACGTTATGTAAAGCAAATAAAGTAATAACACAATACTTTATCGTGGAAAACCCCAACTCATAAAGGGTAAAAAACTACGACCTACACCTTTGTAGGATTTAAATTCAACTTCACTAAACTCTGAGCCTCAACAGTTTAAGATTACAAACCTGTGTAACCTAAGGAATTATAAACTCTAATTCCTATGAATCAACAATCATCCTTGACTGTTGAATCTACTTTAAGTTATGGACTCAGATTACAACTCTTGCAAACCTAGGAACTAATTCTAATCTCTAAATTTCAACATAAACCTCCCAAGGTATATGTTCCCAAGTCTTCAAGTTGCCCAACTTGAAAATTATATTCCTATTCCAGTTTATACCTAATTGGATCTAAAAAGCATTAAAGATACAACTCGATAAAACGCAATACAAGCAAACTTGACTTAAGAACTATAAAGCATATGCCTAAGGATCAAGTTTTTCAATCTTGTTTCCTTGTGTTGGCTGCACTTGAATCTTCAATCAGAACTCTCTCAAATATAAACTCTTTCTTACTTGAATTTGTTCTGCTTGATTCTCTCTATGTAATTGCGCAATGTTTTTTTGTGAAACCCTTACTATATTTATCGATGTTTGACTTCTCCTTCTTTGAGTTGGAGTCGGTGTGCTTTTACTGTTTCCTTTTCCTTGTAGACTAGTAAGAGTACTCTTTCTTTGAGATGGAGTCGATGTCCTATTACTATTTCCCTTTTCTTGTAGGAATCCTCCTAACAAAGTAAACTTTATGCAATTAGACAGGTCATAAACACACTCCATCCACCGCTTTAATACTTCTGCAATGACACCAAATCAAAGACTTAACTGAAAAAGAAACTTTTCAATGCAGAAAACGTATTTGCACACGGGTTATAATCATCCATGAAGTTGAATTGGTTGTATATTCTTTAAATTTCCATCTTAAACTGAAATTTCTAGCAGTATTTTTGAGTGTATTTAGTTTATTTAATAGAAAACTATACATAAGGTCCATAGAATGTAGGATTAGAAACAATGAGAGTTAAGGTAGGTTGCCTGCTACAATAAATGTAAATTAAAGGGAGCACAATTTGCATAAGATGAAAAAAATATAACGACCTATTTCCGTCGTTATGGATAAGCCAGTGGGAAAAGAATTTAGGCCAAAAAACTTCTGGATAGTAACTTGGAAATTTGGAGACTAGGCCAAACTTAGATGAAATCTGAGTCAGGTGAGGTCTAGCAAAATACGATAATGGATTGGGGTTTGATTTATGAGTTTGATCATTTGAGTTAATAGCCAAGACATTAAGGAGCCTGTACGGCTTTACGAAATTGAATTCGGGCTAGTAGAACTCCTAGAATTGATTTTGGCGTGAAAAGATTGTTTTAGAACGTCAATGTTTGAGGGTGTGTTGTCAAATAGGGGCTTGGGACACGATTTTTGAGTCTCTGTGCAACCCGCCACGGTGGAATTATTCTATCATGCCCTGAGAGGGTACCCTAGACGTGACCGACACTCGAAGACCATTGCTGGTCCCCAAGCGAACAACTTGGTCCAATCACACATCCATTCACTATCAATCAATCAGCAAAAAGTTTAAAATAATGAAATAATTTGGCGGGCAATCCAAATCAACGATCTAACTCAAGAAAGAAAGGCCATGGGCTAACAAATCAAACTCCAATCTTTGTCATTAAAATAGTTTGACAAGAATAGTTCAAGGAAAGAAAATACTCAATCGACCCATCACTATCTAGTCTATGAAGCCTCTATCACTACTATCTAATTGGTTCCCATGACATGTTCATGGCTACTTCAAATCAAAATAAAAAGGACTAAACTCAACGGAAGAATAACATAAGTGGTGTCCTCCGAATGTAGGGGAAGACACACTAATAAGCTGTGTGTAAATGGATCCTCAATGGTGTGCCTATTGACGATCTCTTAAACCTGTCTCTGCATCATGAAACGATGCAAGTCCAAATGGACGTCAGTACATTGGAATGTACGAGTATGTAATATGGCAGAATAAAACATACCTCAGGAGAGAATAACGTTGGTTCAAATATCTCAAATCAGAAAATAAGAGAGACTCAATCAAAGTGTCATAAGTCTAAAGTAAGAATACATTTTTAGACAAAGACCAACCATATACCATACAATCCAATTCAATCATGTACAATACAGTTCAATCAAATCATTTATAATTCGATCCCATCCAATCATGTACAATCCGATCCAATCCAATCACATGCGCAATCAACTCCACCATAAAGTCAAAGGACTCAATTCAATAGATATGCAAATTAAATTGTGTAATTTTATATAATCCAACTCAAATATCGACAAGCTCAATCAAACCAATCAAATCATGCACAATCCACTCAATTTGGGAGTTTCTCTAATCGACAACAATCCCACCACCTATAAGTAGGTGATGCACAATGAGCCACGTCGTTGCCACGTCCGTCCATACCTTGTCAGGGCATGAACGAATAAACCAATCATGGATTCCATCAATCAGTCAAGTCCTATCATTTTAGGATAATAAAATGGGAAACATCTGACTTTAACGATTCGATCCCATGGGAAACATCTGACTTTAACGATTCGATCCCATGGGAAACATCTGACTTTAATGGTCCAATCCCTTCCTACGTTGGCGGCGTAGTTTATGGGATTCGAGTATGGACTATACTCTTACCCAATTCGATGCTCGATACTCCTCCCAAGACTCAATATGCACATATCTATCAAGTGAGTAAAATATTCAAAATACTCATTTAGTCTCTTAGGACTTAGTTTCAAATCAACTCATTTAGTCTCATTGGACTCTTTTCAAAACTCAATTCATCTTGTCTCATTGGACCTTCTTTCACAATCAACTCATTTCAATCATCAAACTCTTCTTTCTGAATTTGATACTATCTCAACTCAATGAATGCAGAAAATATTAGATGCATTTAAAACATAATTTCAACTCCTCAACTCAAACTCAAAATAGACATTTTTATGTAAAAATACTCAACTCGTTTATACTCAAAATACTCATGTTAAAAAATAATTAAAAGACTTCTCAAACTCAACTCATGCTTAAACTCTTTTTAAATCATAGATGAAAATAATCACTCTTTAAACTCAAAATAGTGTATAAATAGTTTATGCAAAAATATCCACAAATTATTTATTTAAAACTCCTTCTCAAAAGATCATTTATTTTCAAAATGTTCATAAGACTCCAATCAAATCAAATTATGCAAATCACATATCACATAATCATATTATACTCCAATCCACTTCATCACACAACATCCTCATCAACATAACTTCTTCATTCACATCATCATCAAATATCATCATTCACATCATCATCAAACATCATCATCACATCATCACCAAATATCATCAAACATCATCATCAAACATCATCATTCACATCATCATCAAACATCATCATCAAATATCTACTCCAAAATCCTTATTTAATTCTATGTTCAATTTATAGAGACAAAAAGGATATTCTAACTCTACCAAGGTTTCATTCCTTTTTTATGCCTTTCACATTCATAACTACCCCAATTCATTCTTTTCATCCCAACCAATGTATACACATAAAACCATCAATCTCAACCTTAAGACAATTATGACAAAAGAAATCTGATCTTGGGTTCATGTGAAAGAATACATGAATCCATACTCTCAACAAAACTCAACTCAAGAACACCATCAATACATATAAATTTATATACAAAGATTCATTTGTAGTCAATAATATGAAAGATAACTATTCAAGAATTTAAGTCATGAAAATCGCCAATCAATTACTAGTACATAAATTTTTTTTAGAGTTTAGGAAAAATTCAAGAAAACCTTCATAGAAGGTTCAATCCCTTTACAATTCTACTCCAACCTATCTATGGGTCATATGGAAGAACTCAATCCATATTTTAGGTTAACCTTACATACCTTGCTTGAAGATCATCTCATCAAAAACCAAGACTTGACTTGAAGATCTTGAATCCTTGAGCTTTTGAGGGCAAATCTTGTTGGAGATGTTTGAGAGAGAAGAGAATGAAGATTAAGGCTTTTTAGAGAGAGGCACAAGACTGAAAATATGGTCTAAATCATTCAAGGCTAGAGTATATATAATTAGGGAAAAAGTCCAATTTGCCCTTCTTCAAAAATCTAAAAAAAAAAAGGCTAAAACTCTCCTGGCGCTATAGTGGCGCACTGTGCCACTGCAGCGCCAAGTCAAAATAGGCTTAAAAAACCTACAACCTAATAGTGGCGCATCGCGCCAAGGACCAAACTACTAAGGCTGTTTTCTGGCGCTATAGTGGCATGTCGCGCCCTTGCAGCGCCAAGCCTAAATTTTTTGGGTTCTGGAAAATGGGCTTAAAAACCTTACACACCTAATAGTGGCGCATCGCGCTAAGGAACAAACTACTGAGACTTGTTTCTGGTGCTATAGTGGCGCGCCGCGGCCTTGCAGCGCCAAGCCTAAATTTTCTAGAGTTAGAGTCCAGACCTGAAATTCCTGCAGTACTAATCTGTAGAAAAAGGGTCATAACTTTTGACTCCAAACTTCAAAAATTTCAATCTTGGTGGCATTGGAAAGAAGACTCAAGGACCTTTAATTTGGTAGGTCATGGGCCACCAGTTCGTTATATTCAAAGAGATATGGTCATTGAAAGTTGACCTTTATACGAACTCATTCGGAAACTTAGCCGAGACTAATTCTTTGGACTCGACTTGGTGTTAGAGATCTCTTATGATCCTAAAACACTTCTAATACACTTCAAATATTTAAGAATTTGTCCTAACTCATATATAAAATAACAAGTCTTTCGGTTCGAGTCTACACACACGTGAAGAAATATTTGAGTCTTTGCGAAAAAAATTCCGGGGTGTTACATATTCCCACTATGGTGGGGCCACTATGTAAGGATGGGCCCATTATGGCAGGCCATACATGGATTTAATAGGTAAAAATCCCAAAAATGGAATTATTTTTGCAATTTCAATTTTGGATAGCAAAGGGTGACCTAGGGTTGTTTCCTTTTAGTTTTCCATCAATCCCTTCGGTAAAAGTAAGTGATTCATTAATCTAACAAGTAATTTGATTCTTAGTCATTAGAATATATAGGAATTAACTTGGAAGGAGGTTTTGGCTTGAAATTAATGGCGGAAAAAGCCCTAGTTGGGTGATGAGGAACATGAACTTGGCCAAGGATTAGTACTTGTGTTTAATCCAGGTAAATTATTCTATTTTCATTGATTCTTTATGTTATTTAAATTTTTAGACCAAGAACAAGCCAAGAAATATCTAAAAGGAAAAGCTCAAGTTCTTTAGAAGCATTCAGGCTTGGTTTTGAGGCAGATCATGGTTTATTTTTCCATTTGTGCTATATGTATCTGTTAATTGCATTTCTAGTATTGCATGCATGGATATGAGCAGGGAAAAAATGAACCTAAATGAAATGACTATATGTGATCAAATTAGTGCAAATGTATGTGCTATTTATTGTGATTATGATAGTAATTGTGAGTGGATATTGGATCGGGTACTATGTCGATACATATTAGAACTTGCTCCACGCCAGTATATATTAGGTTGAGTACCATGCCGGTACATATTGGAACTAGTGTCATACCGATATACTAACTATTAGAACACGTGTCACATGGGCACACTAAAAGTTTGGGTATGAGTTTCATGAGAGGACCATCTTTGACTATTGCATTTGATATTGACATTGTGTAACTGTATTGTAACACCCCAGATTTTGTTTTGCCAAGACTAGAACCGTTCTTCTTGTACGTGTAGGATCAAACTCGATGATTTATAATTTTATATATCATTTAGTATTTCCTAAATATTTGAAGTGTATTAGATGTATTTTAGGTTCATAAGAGATCTCTAACACCAAGTTGAGTCCAAAGAATTCCAATCAATTAAGTTTTCGGACGAGTTAGTATAAGGGTCAACTTCAAATGACCATATATCTTAGAATATAATGAATTGGGTGTACCATGACCTATCCAATTAGAGGTCTTTGAGTCTTTTTTCCAACGCCACTAAGATTGTAATTTTTGGAGTTTGGAGTCAAAAGTTATGACCATTTTACTACAGATTAGTACTGCAGAAAAATTCAGGACTGGACTATCACTGCAGGAATTTCAGGCTTGGTGCTCCAGTGGCGCCCGACGCCACTATAGAGCGAGAAACTAGCCTCAGTAGTTTGTCCCTTTGCATGACGCGCCACTAAAGCACCTGCAGGGTTTTTAAGCCCATTTTCTAGATTTCAGAAATTTCAGACTTGGCACTGCAGTGGCACGGCACGCCACTACAGTGCCAGTAGGGTTTTTTCCCATTTCTTTTCTGGATTTTGATGAAGGGCATTTTCGACCTTTTTCTACCCATTCTATATTAAACCTAATACACTAGAGTTCACCATTTTCGCCCTTCACATCAATTTCTAAGGGTTTTCTCTCCAAAAACACCCAAGAATGTTAAGAAGGAGAATTGGAGAAGAAGAAGAAGAGTGAGGTTTCAAGCCATTCCTTCAAGTCTTGACTTCCTTCGATTTTCAGGTATGTAAGGCTAACCTAAAATATGGATTGAGTTCTTTCATATGCCCCATAGATGTGTTGGATGAAGATGGAAGACTTGAACCGTCTATGAAGGTTTTCTTAAAATTTTTCTAAACTCTAAAATATTTTTATATACTAGTAATTGATTGATGATTTTCATGACTTAAATTCTTGAATAATTATCTTTCATATTTATTTCACAAACCGTAGTTACATATTGACAACAATGAATTTTTGTATATAAATTAATATGTATTGATGGTGTTCTTGAGTTGAGTTTTTATTGGGAGTATGAATTTATGTATTCATTCACATGAACCCAAGATGAGACTTCTTTTGTCATAATTGCCTCGAGGTTGAGATTGATGATTTTTGTGTGTATATGTATTGATTGGAATGAAATTGAATATAGAGGTAAATTGGGATTTTGGAGAAAGATGTTTGATGATGATGTGAATAATGTTTATTTAATTAAGGAAAAAATAATCTATGAAGAGGTTATGTTGATGATGACATTTTGATATAAAATGGATTGGAGTCCAATGTGACTACATGATATGTGATTTGCATAATTTGATTTGATTGGATTCATATGAGTATAAATGATTGTTTGAGAAGGAGTTTTAAGTAAATGATTTGTGAACATTTTTGCATAAACTATTTATACACTATTTTGAGTTTAAAGAATGATTATTTTCATCTTTGATTTAAAAAGGAGTTTAAGCATGGATTGAGTTTGAGAAGTCTCTTAAGTATCATTTCTAACATGAGTATTTTGAGTATAAATGAGTTGAGTATTTTTACATAAAAATTTCTATTTTGAGGTTGAGTTGAGGAGTTGAAATTATGTTTTAAATGCATATAATATTTTCTACATTCATTGAGTTGAGATTGTATCAATTTTAAAAAGAAGAGTTTGATGATTTGAGATGAGTTGATTTGAAAGAAGGTCCAATGAGGCCAGATTTGATTGAGTTTTGAAAAGCGTCCAATGAGACTAAATGACTTGATTTGAAAATAAGTCCTAAGAGACTAAATGAGTATTTTGAGTATTTTACTCACTTGATAGATATGAACATATTGAGTCTTGGGAGAAGTATTGAGCACCAAATTGGGTATGAGTATAGTCCATACTTGAATCTCATGAACTACGTAGCCAACATAGGAAGGGATTGTACCGTGTCAAATATTTTCCTATTTCATTGTCCTGAAATGATAGGACTTGATTGATTGATGGATACATGATTGGTTAATTAGTTCATACCCTGACAAAGTATGAACGGACGTGGCAACAACATCAACTTATTGTACTATCACTTGCTCATATGGTGATGATTGTCGGTTAGAGAAACTCTCAATTGAATGGATTGTGCTTGATATGATTGGTTTAATTGAGATTGTATCTGATTGAGTTGATTTGTAAATTATTGCTAAATTCTAATTTACATATCTATTGAATTGAGTCCTTTGACTTTATTGTTGAGTTGATTGTATATGATTGGATTGGATTGGATGGTATACAATTGAATTATAAATTAATGGATTGAATTGGATTATATATGGTTGGATTGGATCGGGTTGCATATGATTGGATTAGATTAGATGATATGTGATGGATTGGACTAGATGCTATGTGATTGGATTGGATTAGATAATATGTGATTGGATTGGATTAGATGATATGTAATTGGATTGGATTAGATAATATGTGATTGGATTGGATTAGATGACATGTGATTGGATTGGATTAGATGATATATGTTTGAATTAGAGTTGATGGTATATGATTGGATTGGATCGGATTGTATATGATTGACTTGGATTGGATTGTATATGATTGAATTGGACTAATTGTATATGATTGGGTTGAATCGGATGATATATGATTGGATTGGATCGGATTGTATATGATTGGATGAGAACGAATTGTAAATGATTTGATTGAACCGGTATTGTTTCATTTTGCCATATTACATACTCGTACATTCCACGTACTGACGTTCATTTGGACCTGCATTATTTCATAATGCAGAAATAGGTTTAAGAAATCATCAATAGGTGCACCATTGAGGATCTATTCACACTCAGCTTATTGGTGAGTCCTCCCCTACATTCGGAGGACACCACTTAGGTTATTCTTGCGTTGAGTTTAGTCTTTTTTCATTCTGATTTGAGGTAGCCATGAACCTGTCATTGGCACCAATTAGATAGTAGTGATAGAGGCTTTATAGACTAGATAATGATGAGTCGATTGAGTATTTTAATTCCTTGAATTATTCTTGTAAAATTATTTAACGACATAGATTGGAGTTCGATTTGTTGGCCCATGGCCGTTATTATTTGAGTTAGATTGATGATTTGAGTTGCCCACTAAATTATTTCTTTATTTTAAACTTTCTGCTGATTGATTGATATAAATGGATATGTGATTGGATTAAGTGGTTCGCTTGGGGACCAACAATGATCTTCGAGTGCCGGCCACGTCTAGGGTACCCTTCTGGGGCGTGACATGTATATTGATCATGAAATTATAATTTGATAATGTGTTTCTATGTATGCATTGATGTACTATGTTGTGGGTACTTTTATATATTTCACTTACTGGAATGACCGTGTGATCCTACAAGTATATTATTGTTATATGTACTGATACTGCATTTGTTGTATCTTTGTTGAGTACAGAGCATCTTCAGGCAGCTACTGACATACCTCAAATAAGAGATCATTGATTGTAGAAATCAAAGGCGAGCCAACTCTTTTAGGCCTCCATGGATTCATCATAGTCTTAGTCCTTTCCTTTCGGACTCAGACCCATTTAGACTTATTGCTATATTTATTGTTTTTAGGGTTGCATCCCCTTATCTTAGATCTTTTAGTTAAGAGTTTTGGTACAATGACTTTCAGGTTCTAGGGGGTAATTTTCTGCATGATTATGTTTGGTTTTTGTTAACTTCCTAAGTTTATGGGAACTCAGTTTTGAAACTTATTTAAACCTGTTCCACATCTTTAAGTGCCTATCTCTTTTATATTATGTGTAGTTTGTGGTGTAGTATTGGTTCTCCCACCGAAGGGTTAGAGTGGGTGCTACTCATAATGGTTTGGGTCGTGACAAAAGTTAGTATCATAGACCTAGGTTCATCGATATCGTTGTACCAAAATGAGTCTAGTAGAGTCTTGCAGAACGGTTCGAAAATGTCTGTATTTTTCTTCGAGAGTCTACAAGACTTTAGGAAATCTCTCAATCTTTTTCTCCTTCGTGCTATAACTTAATTCCAATTGGTATCTGGTCATCCAAATTGGTATCTAACCTCTTTCAGTTTTCTGTCCGCAGAGGATTAGCACGCGATACAATGTAGCTAGGATGTAGCTCTAGCCAACAAGCCAACAATAGTACCAAAAGTGGAGCCCATGGTAAGAGGTCATGTCATAACCCAAGCCTAGGGCCTAGACATGACACGGCGAACGAGACACCCGGAGGTACCTCACTCAAGCTTCTTAGCATTCATTAAGTATTTCATTGGTAATGGTAAATAATAATAAGTGGAAATAAAAATATTTTCCATTTTTGTGTCCAAAGATACCTCTACTAATAGACTTGGTGGGAGCTAAGACATATTCCTAGCTCACCCTCAAAATAAATGTCAAGAAATGCCTTAATAAAAGTCTTACTACTCTACATAACATAGGCTTAGAATAAAAAGGATGTTGTTTCCGGAATATGGGAACTCACCACAAGCAATCTTCAACTAACTCGAGCTAGCCACATGGAGGAGGTCGAGGGGCGACGTCGGTTCCTACATGGTGATATCATGTAGGCAAAAGTATGCGTTAGTACTTTGAATATACTAAGTATGTAAGTATGCTATGAAATGAAGAACATAAAAGAGAAATAAGTAAGCAATATGCATAATGAATGCATGCATTGAACATCACCATAAGAAACCTTAAAACATTCATTTTGTGGAAAATTGACCTTAACCAACATTTAAGACCATGCGAGCTATTACATGAAATCCAACATAACCTCCTATGTTGGCATAGGGAGACTACTTGCCGGGTAGAACTCCGTCAACTTTAACATTCTTTAACTTCAACATTATTGGCTTATTGTGGATCCACTAGCCTAAATAGCCTACAAGGGCTCCTATGTTGGCGCATAGTTAATGCAACATAAGACTTTACTTAAGGACCCCTTAGGTTGAATCCCTATCTACATGCTATATTAGGTGCTAGGTCAATCCCACAAAATAACATTTAAGTATCATAATAACATAGGCATTGTATAATTTTAGACATCAAATCATTATTGGTGGAATAGCTCATTAAAACCTTTGGTTTATAATATCATCATGGCTGTCATGCCCTATTTACCGTTCTACTATTGAACTTTGATTTATAAGAGAATAAGGTCTACAATCAGTGATGGTATTCTGGGTACCATGCTAATCGGACCTTTCTTTTTGGAAAAACGTTCAAGAGCATTGACAACCTATAAGGATGTTATACATGTCATATCATAACCTTAAACATTTCATTTGATTCAATGTGAGAATTGTCCTTTCACATTGAAACCTTACTTTGGCTAAAAAGCCCTTTATCAATCAATCATTTTATAAAGACTCCCTTAAACATAGATATTTTCTTCATAAACTTTCAATTCAACTTCATTCAATATAAGAAGACTAGGTGGGTTCAATTCATAAAGAGCTTCAAATACATTTAAAGAATACTTGTATGCATGAGAGAGATATAAATGCGTCGAATCAAATATCTTAAAATAACCCATCATATACACTTTAAACTACCTTTTAAGCCTTCATATAAGATCACTAACAAAATTTCATTTCGTGAATGAGAGTCAATATGTCAATTTAAACATAATAAGCTTCAAATATACTATTATATATGCATTTTGAATCATCATGTAAAAGCCCAAAAGAATTCACCATTTAGAATTTGCAATATCAAGTTGAGAAAATATTTGGGCTCCATGGGTGGAAGAACCCATGGACGAAAACCCACATACCTTGGAGAACAATTCTCAAATGCAAGCTTGAGAGTAATGGAGACTTGAAGAACCTTGAATAAAACCCTAGATTTTCTTCTTGAAACCCTTGGGAGAGCTTTGAGAGGAGAGAATTTAGTGTTTTAGTCTAATTGTGAGAAAATAAAAGAGTTAGAAGGTTTAGGATCTTTTGATAGGATCAATTCAGTCCCCAAAACAACCTCACTTTGGTTTAAAACACAAGAAAAGACTAAAATGACCCTAAAATATGGAAAATGGGCTTAAAACCCTGCAGGCGCGATAGCTGGTGCGCCGCACCAGCAACCAAACTACTGAGGCTAGTTTCGGGTGCTATAGTGGTGCACCGCGCCACTGCAGCGCCAAGCCTGAAATTTCTACAGTGATAGTTTATAGTAAAATGATCGTAACCTTTTATTCTGAACTCGAAATGAGGAAAACTCAGTGGCATTGGAAAGAGAAATCAAAGACCTTTAATTTGATAGGTCATGGAACACCTAATTCCTTATATAATATGAAATATGAGCATTTGAAATTGACTCTATTTTGGACTCATATAAAAACTTAGCCGTTGGAAATCCTTTGGACTTGGCTTGGTGTTAGAGATACCTTATGACCCTAAATCATATCTAATACCATTAAAATACTTAGGAATTGATCCCAACTCATATATGAACTTAAAAGTCATTGGGTCAAGCCTACACGCCTATGAAGAATGGTTCAGGTCTTGATATGGAAATTTTGAAGGCGTTACAGGTCGGGGCCAAGGTAGGGGTAAAGGAAGAAAAAAGGGCAGAGGCCACGGAAGGAAAGCACCCTTTAGAGGTGAGGCTCAAGCTGAGAATATTCTGAGAAAAAAGGTCCTTCCCACACCCTAGGATGAGGTAGAGAAGAATATGGAGATCAAGATTGAAGAGGATTCTGAACCAGAGGAGGACACACATGCTGGGACTATAGGACTTCCCCCTTTGGATCCAGCAATAGCCCAACATATTTTGACTTTTCTGAGTGAGTTGGCCGGTTCTAGAACCATTCCCACTATTTAAGTTTCTCAAACTCCAGTCACTCATCCTATTGCTGCTACGGTCCTTAAGATGGATGAAGCAATGGGTGTTGATGCCTTTTCTATCCACTTTTAGGCCCCATAAAGATTGGTATAGAGCATGAGATGCTGACCAATTTCTTGAAGTTAAAGCTTTCAATATTTCTTGATCTGGGAGCCAGGATGACTATGAGTTTGTCCTAGATTACTATGAGAGAGTTTACTAGTTGGGCATTGTACACCACTATGGAGTTGAGTTTGTGACTTTTCAACTTAAAGGTGAGGCTAAGCAGTGGTAGAGAGCCTTTGTGGAATGTCGATCACCAGTTTTTCCTCTACTTACTTGGGTTCAGTTCAATGCCTTAATTATGGAGAAGTATGCACCTCGAACTCTGAGAGATCATAAGAAGGATGAGTTCATGTCTCTTGAGCAGGGTGGCATGATTGTAGACTCTTATGAGTCTAAGTTCCATGCCTTGTCTAGATATTCTATACAGTTGGTGACTATAGAGAATGAGGGATTTGTTTGTTCATCAAGGGATTGAATTCTGAGTTGTAGGTATTATCTGTTCATATGACCTTTATAGGTAGGAGTTTGACGGGATAGGTAGGCCAAGGCCTTTGTTAAGAAGCCCAAAAATGCAGATAACTTCAATGGTTCTTACTCTAGAGGTTTAGGTAGGCTGGTATTTAAAGCCATCCAATTCAGTCACCTATGCCCACTTCTACAGGTGGTTACTTTGGGACTCTACAACAGAATCCTACTTAGGATGGTCAGAGATCTTCTTTCACACCAGGTAGTCGGCCTTCCATTGACCGCAGTTGTTATAATTATGGAGAACCGGGGAACATGAAGAGATATTATCTCCACTCATGCATGACTGATCACGCACAATAGCAGACCAAAGCAGTGGTACCGAAAGTCAGATGTAATAATGGTAGTGGACGTCCACAAGGTAGGTGAGAAGGAAATCAAAGAGGTCGTAGAGGCCTGGAAAATGGTAATGTATGTAGATGAGCAGTGAAGACAAGCAAAGAGGTTTCTTGTTGGATAACAAGGCACAATTTTATGCTTTTCCAAGTAGGATAGAGGCTGAGGTATCTGATACGGTGATCACAAGTACTATTTTTGTCTGTGATCGGATGGCTACTATTTTGTTTGATCCGGGTTCTACCTACTTTTATGTGTCAATATAGTTTGTGTTGAGTTTTGATGTGGTTTGTGATATGCTTGATGCCTTCATCCATGTTTCTACCTATTTGGAGAGTCTATTATAGTAACCCATATTTATCGTGCTTTTTTCTGTCCTATTTATGGGTTTCCAGACTTTTAATGACCTGGTTATTTTATATATGACTGACTTTGATGTGATCTTAGACATGACTTGGTTATCCCCCTATATCATAACCCAAGCTAGGACCTAGGCGTGACACAACAATCAAAATTTTGAGGGACTCCAATCAAGCCTCTTAGCATTCATTGCATATATAAGGTAATTAAAAACATCATTGAAAGCATAAGAAAAGATAAGTATTAAAGTGAAGTCTCATATAAGGGTAGTACAATTTCAAAATCATTTAAACATACCTCTACTTCTATTAGATGGGGCTTAGGACATGTTCCTAGCTCACTAAAATATAAGAATCAAAGTCGTGGAACATAAGAGAAGTCATAATGTCACATCCTCGAAACATGAGGACTTACTAACAAGAAAAGGTAGTAACAACTCTAGCAACGAGTGAGAGGATGAGTGTGATGACCGTCAATCCCTATATTATGGCACAATGTAGGCAAAAGTATGCATTAGTACCTGGAATGTACCAAGTATGAGAGAAATATTCATAATGTAGGCATGATGAGCATGAAACATGAGATGCAAGACAAATAATCATTTAAAAACATGAGATTAGAAACTATAAGTCAAAACATGTGGTCAATTCATCATTTGAAGTCATCATAGGAGATCATAAGAAGAAAACATTGTTCATTTGTGGGATATAACCTTTAACCCATCATGTGAAATATAATACATAGTCAATACAAACTTATAAAAAATCATAAGTTAAATTTAGCATAGTGAGACAATCGTAAGTTGTAATGAAAGTAATCAAAATTTAGTATAGTCCTATCATAATCTTTTGTGGGAGAGACCATCAACCAACATATAACTAGGTGAGATATAACATGAAGTTTGTTGTATTGCCCCATCGAAAAGGGCCCGATATATCTTGCCAAGATATAAAGGCATTATCCTCTTGAGAACTGGGTACTCGCCTCTAGTTTTTAGACTAGGTACTCACCTCTAGTCATTAAGATTGGGTACTCGCCTCTAATCTCCTTTAAACCTACAATGGCACGTAGTTATGGAACATAGGTAATTGCCACTAGTCCACTCAGTTCTAAGTACAACTTCCAATGAAAAACATACATAGTCATAAGAATAACTCCTTGAAAACATCATGATTTCATAACATAATCAATCCATAAAAGACACTAAATCAAAATCATCCAATTCACGATTCCCTTGCATATCGTGAGAAATCCTTTCAAAACTATAAATACTTTCTTGAAACATCATTCATTGCTTTCATGAATCATTCATAATTCCTTGATAATCACTCATAAATCAATCATAAAATCTCTATCAATCGTGATCATAATTCTATAAATTCATACTTGAAAATAACATAAGGCAATGGTTCCATCAAAATTAATTGAAAACATGCAGGTCAAACTTGAATCATCTATAATTAAATCAATGATAATGAAATAAATCATAATTGAATTGACCCAGTGTAATTTCATAAGAATTAAAGCTAGAAGATAACTCATAGAAGAAGAATTTGAGAAAACCTTTGGGACTCCATGGATGGAAGGATCCATGGATGAATTTCCACATACCTTGATTAAAATTGAACTTAAAACATGAATAGGATGCTTGAATACTTGAGCCTTAGCCTTGCCTTGAAGATTTATCATTGGGAGAGTATTCTAGAGAAAGAAATATTGTAACTATTGATTGGGGATGTAATGGGGAAAGAGTTTAGGTAGTTATAGGTTTAGAATATAGGCTTAAAATAATGTAGTCTTGGAATTAAATGAGCCAGAATTTACTAAAATACCCCTCTTAAATGATTGACGAAGTAAATTGTACGAGATTGGTCGTGGGTCAGCTGGTCACCAATTTTCCTTGCTTTCTTGCCTAATATTTCTTAACTCTAAGGAAAAAATTTCTGAATTTTGTGGCGAGCTTATCCCAGCTCGCAGACCACATCGACGAGTCGCCGACACTACTTTTACCTAGCCAAATCTCTCTTTCTTTTCCCAATTTTCATGAATCTTTTGGCGAGGTGATTAGATAGCCAAACCCATTTGGTATATCACTGATATTTTCTCATTCTTGCCTATTTTATTTCTTCATTTGTAACTTATCAGATCATTTTGATGAGAGAACTTAACTCGCTGATCCTTTACGCGAGTTGCCAAGCATGAATCTTCTTGCCTATTTCCTATCTTATCTGAGCAAGATATTTTAGTAACTCTTGGATAAATCCTGGATCCTTCGACGACATATTAAATTAGTTCGGCGAGTCACCTAGTCTACTTGGCGAGCCACAGTGTCCAAGAAAAAATGGACTTAAAAACCCTGAAACCTAATAGTAGTGCGTTGCGCCAGAGACCAAACTACTGAGGCTGTTTTATGGCGCGATAGTGGTGCGTAGCGCCCTTACAGCGCCAAGCCTAAGTTTTCTGGGTTCTGGGAAATAGGCTTGAAAACCCTACAGGCCTTATAGTGGCACGTCGCGCCAGGGACCAAACTACTGAGGCTGTTTTCTGGCGCTATAGTGGCGCATCGCGCCACTGGAGTGCCAGGCCTAAAATTCTGCAGTGGTTGCCCAAGCCTGAAATCCCTGTAGTACTAGTATGTAATAAAATAGTCATAACTTTTGACTCCTAACTCCAAAAATTCCAATCTTGGTGGAGTTGGAAAGAAGACTCAAAGACCTTTAATTTGGTAGGTTATGGGACCCCCAATTCTGCATATTCTAGGTGATATAGTAATTTGAAGTTGAACCTTATACGAACTCATTCGGAAACTTAGTCGATGGGAATTCTTTGGACTTGGCTTGGTGTTAGAGATCCCTTATGACCCCTAAACACATCAAGCACACTTCAAATACTTAGGAATTGATCCTAACTCATATATGAAATTAGAAGTCGTCTGGTTCAATCCTATACGCCTATGAAGAATGGTTCAGGTCTTGACATAAATTTTTTTAAGGCACTACACTGGAGTTGGGATCAATGCAACCTTGATGTTTATGGGATGATCGTCCTTTGGAGAAAAGTATTTAGTTTTAGAAGATTGTGTTTTCTGTTTAGATTATTGGTTTTTGAGGTTGAGATTGGAATTCTGGGCTTTTCCCTGGTGGTTTTCCTTGTTTTGGTTGTTTTCATCACTACAGGTTATGTAAGGAATTTCAGGTGGTGTTGGCAGTGTGCAGGATGGCCAAGGACCCATAAAATCTCCTTGGTGGCTAGAAGAAAGAGGAATCCACATAAATATATCCAGGTAAATACAACATAAGTAACTAATTAGGAGATAACACAAGGTAAGGCAAGAAATAAGAGGAACGAGACAAAATACATAGAGAAAACAACTGGAGTCAAGGAACGCACCTAAAAGCACAAGACAACCACCTATTTAACATAAGCATGCAGTATAGGACTCAACTAATTAAGAATGGAATACTGACTGCCATTGCTAATCACATAACCACCTAAGGACTAAACCAACTAAACTTAGCAGGAAGTACCAACAAGAAATCTAGACAAAGACACCCTATAGAACAACTACAAATACAACATAAGATAAGTACATGTATAATTAAATAATAACTAACCAGACGCCCATGCCCCCGGAAGGTACAAATAATAGCAAACATACCCCGGCCACCATAAAATTGGGGAACCAATCAGCAAACAAGTATATTAGTGATGGCGATACTAATGAATGCAAGTTTGTAGTAAAAACCAATAACATCATTACTAGATTTTAGAGATCATCAATAAATATGTGCATAGACCCATGCTAGCCCTTGGACTACCAAATGGGATCCATTATCTCCCTCATCTGGTTCAGTAGTGCACCAGGTAGAGAGGCCCATAGGGGATGCGGGAAGTCTGTATACACTGGCCCAAACTAGGTCTTATACATAACATATAGTATACCCATAGTAGTATCATAGAGCGAGTAGCCAAGTCAATGTAGAAAAGGGATACGCCATGTTGGATAGTCAAATATAAGCTAAAGGCATCCCAAATACAACCAATGTAGAAAAAGGGTGATGCTACATTTGATATCAATTAAAATTGAGTGCATTCTCGATGCCTCTGATACTGCCAGTACAAAAGGAGTATATCCTTGATGCCTCATAAGTCTCAAAACAAGTTTCCAAATAATCAGGTGGTACCACTCCCATTAAAAACCAGTTAAAAATAATTAAAAAAATGAGAATGCCTTCTCAAAAATAGTAGTAAAAATCCATGAAGGAGTCGGAATCGTACCACATAACATGTGAAAATGCTCAATCAATGCAATCACACTATCACAAGTATCCAAACAAGGTACACGTAATTCAAAATATAATATTAAGTCTTACCACACTACCAAGGTGAAGAAAATTAACCGAGATCTAATCTCTTTGAGAAAATGACCACATATTGGAATTCTGATGGTTCCATCAACTCCAGAATGGTTATTTTTGGCTAGTAGCATATTCTTCTTGAGTCCCTAAGCTTTTGATGTGAGTTTGAGCGATTAGATATTTTAGATTTTAAGTTTTAGCTTAATTTTAACTTTGGTCAACATTCTTAGTAAACATTCTCGGATTGAAATTCCATCAGCACAGTTAGTTTTAAAATGTTAAGTTTGGTCTAGAATAACCTTTCTTGCAGTTCCCAAGGCTTCCGATCTCATTTCGAGCCTTCTTATAGAATTGGCCACTAATGGCTCTTAGGTGTGGCACCCACTCTTTATCGAGATGACCTTGGATAGAAATTTGAAATTCACCTTTGAGTTCAAAATGTCAAATTTAGTGGGGTAGCATAGTTCATTTATGTGAATGGGGTTTCGAACGAATCTCAAACACCCCGTCAAAGACTTTTTAAATAAAGGAAATTAGCTGGTGTGTTGATCTGGTGTGCCCATCCATTTGCCTTCACAGTTGTGCGGCGTCGGGTGCACTGTATGCTCATTTGCGCGGCCGCGTTTGCACTCTCTGTCTGCTATATAAATCAAGCCTATTTTCAGTTTTTTCATCTAATTTTCAAAATTGAATACCTTGATCTATAGAGCGCTAGTTTAGGTGATTCAAAGTCCAGTATGTTTGGGAAGTTTGTGGCTATGCTTTGGAGTTCTCAGAGATCATTAGAGACTCATTGTTTGAGGTACATTTCACCCTAAAAGGGCTTCTCAAGCTTAATTTGAAGCTTTAATGGTGGGTTTCTTGCATGAACTGATTTTGGGCTAGTTCGAGCCCCGAGTTTGTTTCGTTTAGGGATATGAGTTTCGAAAGGTAAAAAGAACCTTTTTATGTAGTCAATTTTGGGATTCCCAACACAGGTCCCACATTCCTGCATTAGACTCTGAAATTGATCCATCTCCATTTTATGCATTTTTGGTATCTAAACTTCTGTAATGATGTTGTGATTGATATTTTGTTAGCATGGCAGAAATTTGAAGTGATTTAGAGGTGGAAAGTTTCAATGTCGTAGATTTGGAGCGTGTGTGATTGGCTTTGAGATAGTCTACAGTCTCTCACTTTGACTAAGCTTTAATAGATACTATTTAATATATATTGCATGTTATTTAGGCTGGTACTTCCCGAGGATAGGATTTGCCTTCTCCTATTCTATTTTCTTGGTTCCCAGATGAGCCTTAGACTAGAATAAATTATGTGAGATCCTTGTTTTAAGACACGAACCTTGGTTGTGGTGTTTTCTTAGCATTATTATCCTTGTTAGGATTGTTATTGATTGCCTTAGGCTAAGTTTGAGCCTTAGATGATTTATAATGTGTTTTATTGCCCTTATAGCTAGGTGTAACTTCTAGTAGGGCTTGTTTCGGAGGGTGTACCTTGTGATAGTGCCTGAGACTTCAGAGACTCATTATAGGTGTAGGTTTGTCTTAGCGGTGCTTAATTGCAAGCTAGTACGACATATTTGGGTTAAAGGCATCGTTCATAAATATATTTCTTCTCCTATCTAATTTTGAGCCATTTCTCGATTACTTCGCTTTATGTTTAGTGGTAGCCTTGTGATGCCTTATTATATATTATCTATTATTAGGCCCGAGGTCGTATTTGAGGAGCGATTAGATCACAGGTTAGTTTTCTTCACCTTAGTAGTATGGTAAGTCTTGATGTTCCATTTCAAAGTGTGTGTACCCTGTTTGGATGCTAGTGATGACATGCTTGCATTGATTAAGCATTTTTACATATTTTGTGGTACGATCCCAGTTTCTTCATGGATTTTTACTATTGTTTATGAGAGGGCATTCTCATAATTTTTACTATTTTTAAATTAGTTTTTAATGGGATTCATACCACATGGACCATTTGGACACTGGTTTTGAGACTTATGAGGCATCGAGGATGTACTACTTTTGTAATGGTTGTATCAGAGCATTGACGATGCACTCAGTTTCATTAATATCCGATGCAATGTTTTCCTTTTCTACATTGGCAACATTTGGGATTCCTTTATCCTATATTTGATTATTTGGTGCAGCATCGCTCTTTTCCACTTTGGCTTGGCTACTCACTTTCCGATACCACTACGAGTATGCTATATGTTATGTATAAGACCACGTTTGATCCCAGGAAAAATATATAGACTTCCCACATCCCTTATGGGCTTCTTTGGCTAGTGCACCACTGAACCTGATGAGGGAGCCACATGGGTCCCACCAACTAGACTGAGGGCCCAGGTGGGTCTATACCTTTTTTTGATGATCTTTGAGAGCCATCGATGATGTTACCAGTTTTAATACAAAATTGCATTCATTAGCATCGCCTATCACCAGTATACTTATTTGCTATTTGGTCCCCAATTTTATGATGACCAGGGATATTTTTTTTATTATTTGTACCTTTTGGGGGTATGAGCGTCCAGTTGGTAATTGTTTGAGTACTTATCTTATGTTGTATTTATAGGCTGTCTATAGGGTGTCTTAGTTTAGATTTGTTGTTGGTATTTCCTTCTAGGTTCACTTGGTTTACTTTTTAGGTGGTTATGTGATTAAGAATGGAAGTCAATATTCCATTCTTAATTATATGAATCTTATAATGCCTCCTTATGTTAAATAGGTGGCTGGCTGGCGCTTTCAAGTGTGTTCCTTAACTCCAGTTCCTTTTTCTATGTGTTCTATCTCTTTCCTTTTATTTCTTGCCTTACCTTGTGTTAGTTCCTGATTAGTTACTTGTGTTGTATTTGCCTGATTATATTTATGTTGATTTCTGTTTCTTCTCTTTATTATTGTTTGTTGCTTTATCGATTCCTCTACTGCTTAATAGCTCATTGCTTTTGGCTCTTGGCTATGGATTAGGCTTATATAATGGCAAGTTAAAGTGAGGGCCATCATGACCAGAGAAATTAGGTCATGACACTAGCATGAAGAGAGGCATAGCTTAGTTTGTGGCTAAGTGCCAAAACTGTCAATAGGTGGCAAAGATATGGATTTTGTGGTAGGTTTTCCTAAGACCTTGGGAAAGTTAGACCCCATTTGGGTTGTGGTAGACAGGCTGATGAAATTAGCCCATTTCATTCCCGTCAGAGTAGACTACAATGCTTAATAATTGGCAAAGATTTATGTAAAAGAGATATCAAGGTTGCACGGGGTATCCCTTTTCTATCATCTTAGATCGTGGTACCTAGTTCACTTTTAAATTTTACGAAAAGTTGCATGAGGAGTTGGGCACTAAAATCACTTTCAACATAAAGTTTCATCCACAGACTAGCGGGCAGTAAGAGAGAACCATTCAAGTGTTGGAATACATGCTAAGACCAGATATGATCAACTTTGGGGATCATTGGGATAAGTTCTGAACCTTGTATGAATTCTCCTATAATAATAGCTACCATTCCAGTATTGACATGACACCATTTGGAGCAATTCATAGGAGGCGATGTAGGTCATCCATAAGGTAGTTTGAGACTGAAGATGTGAAATCTTTGGGGATTGACTTGGTAAGGGATGCTCAGGATAATGTAAGAAGTATTCAAACTGGTCTTCTAGAAGTTCTGAGTCAACAGAAAGAGTATGCAGATCGTAGGGTAAGGGATATGGTATTTTTGTTAGGTGAGAACGTACTTCTGAATGTGTCACCCATCAAAGGAATGATGAGGTTGGGCAAGAAGTGCAAGCTTAGCCCTCGCTATATTGGCCCATTTAAGAATCTTGATTGTGTAGGGCCAGTGGCTTATAAGTTGGCTCTACCACCTAGCCTATTTATGGTCCACCCAGTGTTTCAAGTGTCTATATTGAAAAGGTACCATGGGGATGGAGAGTATATCATTAAGTGGAAATTAGTCTTTTGGACAAAAATCTACAGTATGAGGAGGAACCGGTTGCCATTCTTGATCGTGATGTCCGAAAGCTAAGAACCAAGGAGATAAATTCAATAAAGGTACAATGAAAACATCGTTTGATTGAGGAAGCTATCTGGGAGACTAAGAAAGATATGCAAGATAAATATCCTCAGAAATTCGATGATTGAGGTACTACTTTACTCTTGCCTTAGCCTAGTACTCCTAGTTTATCACTCAAGAACGAGTGATAGGTAAATTGGTATTTATTGTAACAACATGTTTCCATTGTTATGGATGAGCCAATGGGGAAGAAATTTCGGCCAAAACACTTCTAGGTAGTAACTTAGGAATTTGGAGACTAGGTTAGACTTAAAAGAAATCTGAGTCAGGTGAGGTCTAGGGAAATTTGGTAAGGATTTGGGTTTGGTTAAAGAGTTTGATCTTTCGAGTTGATAGATAAAATATTAAGGAGTCTGTATGGGTTTACTGATTCGAATTTAGGTGAGTAGAACTTTCAAAATTGATCTTGACATGAAATTGTTATTTTAGAATGTCAAGATTTAAGGGTGTGTTATAAAATGGGGGCTTGAGACTTGATTTCTGAGTTTCTATCTTCGTACAATCCACCACAGTGGAATTATTCCTGCTATGGTGGGGTAGCTATAGAAGGATGGGCCCACTATGGCAGGACAAACACGAATTTAACATGTAAAAGTCCCCAAAATGGGATTATTTCTACAATTTCATTTTTGTACATCAAAGGGCAACCTAGGGATGTTTCCTTTTAGTTTTCCACCAATCCCTTTGGTAAAGGTAATTGATTAATTCCTCTAATGTGTAATTGATTCTTAGTTATTAGAATCTATAAGAATTAACTTGGAAAAGATTTTGGTCTGAAATTGTTGGTAGGAAAAGCCCTAGTTGAGTGATAAGGATTATGAACTTGGCCAAGGGTTAGTACTTGTGCTTAATTCGAGTAAATTAGGCTATTTTCACTGTTTCTTTGTGTTATTTAATTTTTTAGACCAAGAACAAGCCAAGAAATTCTGAAAAGGGAAAGATCAAGTTCTTTAGGAGCATTTAGGCTTTGTTTCGACGTAAGTGATGGTTTATTTTCCCATTTTTGCTATATGTGCCTGTTAACTACATCACTAGTATTGCATGCATGTATGTAAGTAGGGAAAAGAGAATGAACCTAAATGAAATGACTATATGTGATCAAATTACATGTAATAAATCTATAACTTGGATGTGCAAGTGTGTATGCTATTCATTGTAATTGTGGTTGTTATTGTGGATGTTGGATTGGGTACCACGCCGATACATATTAGAATAGGTACCACACCGGTACATATTTGATTGTGGTCTCCAGTACATATTAGAATGGGTGTCATGCCGGTACACTAACAGTTTGGGTATGGTTTCCATGAGAGGACCATCTTTGACTGTTGCATTTGATATCAACGTTGTGTAATTGTATACTAATCATGAAATTGTAATTTGGTAATGTGTTTTTGTATATGTGTTGTTGTACTATGTTGTAATTACTTTCATATATTTCACTTACTAGAATGGCCATGTGATCCTAGCAATACACTATTGTTGTGTGTACTGATATTGCACTTGTATTTTCTTTGTTGAGTACAGGACATCTTTAGGCGGCTATTGACAGACCTCAAATAGGAGATCGTTGATTCCAGAATTCAAGGGTGAGCCAACTCTTTCAGGCTACCATAGATTCGTCATAGTCATAGTCATTTCCTTTTGGACTCAAACTTATTGCTATGTCTATTGTTTTCAGGGTTTCACCCCCTTATCTTAGACCTTTTAGTTAAGAGTTTTGGTACAATGACTTTCAGTTTCTAGGGGGTAATATTTCGCATAATTATGTTTGGTTTTTGTTAACTTTTTGAGTTTATGGGAACTATCACGACCCAAATACGAGTGTGATGACACTCATCTCTACCCACCGAGACAAGTCAGCCTAATACCCAACTGAAAGTAGATGCAGAAGAAAAAGACATAAATCAAAATTTAACTTAATCGAAAACACTTAAAACAACCTCAAAATCCCCTAAGATTGGTTATCACGTGTACAAGCCACTAATACATTACCGAAGTACAAAAGAAAATATAGTCACAATGTCTTTGTCTCTAGAATAGGACAAAGAGTAAGAGGTGTCCGCTAGATGGATGTAACAGCTACCTCAACACTCGGAATGATAGCCTCATATGTAGTAGAAAATAATAGTAGATCAAACAGGTCTGGGTTCACAACCTACACAAGTGTAGAAGCAAGGGGTGAGTACCTAACAACACGGTACTCAGCAAGTGGACAACTAAAACTAAGCAAAGCTCAATAAATACAAGTACTCCCGTCCTCCCAATTGAACCTCCTTAACTACAACCTACATAAAACTGGCCCAACTCTACACTTGTACAATAATAACAGTAATACAGTCCACGAATACTCATCAATAGTGTCATCAATGAATCATATCAAGTCAAGTTCAGCATATACAGAGCAATAAATGGGTAAACACGAATTCACAAATATCAAAAAAATGTGATGCAATGCAATGAGATGATGCATGTTTGTCCTATCGGTACACATCCGCTGAATTACAGTCCAAAATCCATGGGGGATATTTCTGTCTATGTAACCTGCCACGGAGCGTGTGGCCCGTCCCCTCAATATATATATCCTGCCACAGAGCGTGTAGCCCGACCCCTTTATTTCATAATACCTGCCACAGAGCGTGTGACCCGACCCCTTTGTTTCATATCATTTTTAGTCTCTACACAATATGTCAAAACCAATGCAATCAATTCATGTTCATATAATTCACGATAATAACATGACAACAACAATTATTTTTCCTATCTCACATCAACATAGTCATTTCACATGTCCAAAATAAATCCATAATCACAACATATCAATTCCACCAATACATGTCATTAGATCACCATTTTATACCCCTCATCTTCATTTTTAAGGTCAATCATATAGTCAATAACCGAGTTTAATTCACATTACTCCCCAATACACATAACACGGAAATACAAGGATCTACAAGCTTAAACTGAGGTTTAGAAATTCACTAGCTTTAATTAATCAAGCAATCACTATGGGACTTGAGCCTTCCCTTTTCGTTTGGCCTCCAAATCAACGTAATCTAGTCAAATAAATAATTACAATAAGATTTCAAAACTAACAACACCCTTATTACCATATATCTTGCCTAGACCCAAAAATTTAAGTAAATCTATAAACACGTTCCTAAGCTTGATGCCACTTAACATGTCAACTCCTATATTTTCTGAATTTTAAAACTAGAGTTAAACCTCAATTAAATTGAATAATCACTTTAAAACTTGAGCCTTTCGTAACGCTTCCTAACGATTAAAATTTGTTCAAATACATAATCTTCAAAAGAATATGAATTCAATGACACCCATATTGCTATATTTATTTTCAGATAAAAAAATTGGGTCAAAAAGTCATCCTGAGTCATTGAAGTCAAATCTGAAATTTTCTTTTCGATTATGTTCACTCATGATAAAATAAATTCACATGTCAAATTTTAGCTAGAACGGATCGTTATTCGACCCCCAAATCAAATTTTTATGTGAAGAACCCTAGAGTCATATTTTCTTATTTCAGCGTTATTTCTCCATCAATATACCCTAAAAATATGTTCATAATCACATAAAATTTAATGAAAAAGATGAAAATAATTACCTTGACGCTTTGGAATGAAAATCCCTATTTTTCTCTTCTCCTTTATTTTTCTTTTCCCCTTTCTTTTCTTTCTTCCTCCGTATTTTTTCTCCATTTTTTTTGTGTTCGTCGGCGTCACTGTTCTCTTTTTTTTTGCTCGTTACATCTGATGGAATTAAGCCATCAGATTATATATATATATATATATATATATATATATATATATATATATATAATTTCTTTTCTTTTATTATTTTTTTCCTTTTTCAAACTAATTATGTATTAAAATTTACAAACTCTACTAACCTATTTTAATAAATATAAGAAAAGTGGTATATGGTATTAAATAAATTAATACTTTAGCCCATCAATTAAATTAATTCTCTAAAATTATCCCTCAACTAATTAACCAAAGTTACCGAAAGGTCCAAAATTTTCAACTTAAATTTACGAAAAGGGTCTTCTATGAAAGGAGGAGGACTCGTTCTCAAAATTATCTAACGGGTCATTACAGGAACTCAGTTTTAAAACTTATATAAACATGTTTTCACATCTTTAAATGCCTATCTCCTTTATAGTATGCGTAGATTATGGTGCACTATTGGTTCTCTCACCCGAGGGTTAGTGTTGGTGCCACTCACGAAGATTTGGTTCGTTTGTAGAGAGGATAAAATATCACGATTGCTAGTGGATATCATTACCTTCACATGAAAAAGGCGGCTTGAACTTGTGTGATGTCCAAGAGATGGTACTATTATTGGACTTTGAGACCTAATCTGGTATATATTAAATTAATTCTACAACCTCGTGTTGAATAGAACTTATTACCTCCTGAAGAATTCAACATTAGATACCTAGGTCATGATCTAGGATTGGCTTCTGATATGGATCGTTGGATTGCGCTGGCAGTAAAACTTAAGGGCAAAGTGCTGAAAATTCACGCTTACTATAGTTTGCAAGTGACCACTTTCGTGTTCAAATGGAGAAAAATAACAAGTTTTTTTTGCAGCATTTTAAGACCTAGAAACTTTGACCTACACAATAATATGTATGGTAAAGTTCTTTTTCCAAATCACCATGGGGCAGGGGTCGTGTGTAAACAACAATAGAAGGGGAAGATAGAAGAGGGAGAAATTTTGATGCCATTGAATAAGGTGTCCATTTCCTACATTAAAAATATGCAGCTCTCTCTATCTAAGACAATTGTACTTGAATTCAAATCTGTGCAATTATTCTTTTGAGGAACAATTTATATAGACATGATCATTATCTTTCTGCAATGGAGATCCATGTAATTTAACAGCATATCCTTGTCGCTCGACAATATAATCAATTTTACAGTATAAGAAGCAATGCCTGATAGAATTTACCTGCTGGATGAGAACCAACATATTTTACAAAACGAAGAGAGCGCGTTGCTGTCAATTCTGATCTTTAACAATCAACAACTTGTGGATTAATAATGTACTAATTAACCTGTAAGGCTTAACACAATCAACTCTCATGTGGGCATATGTTGATCCTTCCTTTTCCTTTTTTTCTTCACTTGTAACAAAGAAATCATTGAGCAATTCTTTCTGTTAAGATTTAGCACATGCCAACGGATCCTATGACAAGTCGTTAGTAACAAGATTAAAAAGTAAGAACAGAAATATTGGATGATACAAAATATCGAGCTAATTTGTCACTTGTGTAGCTCAATGATATAAAGGTTTCCTTTTTGCTAGCTACTTAGATGATTTTGTAGTGCACTATGTTTTTCTTGGAACATGCTAATTGATTCTTCCAGTAGGTTGCTTCCTAATCATCCTTATAAATCATTGATTTTACATGTAAAAACAACAATAGTTGAATTGTAATTATAAACCTTTTTATAGAATTTTCTTTTATTTCCTGATTTAATTGTGATGTAAAAAGCCTACTAAGTACTAACTGATATTTGCATGCCAACATTGATTCCATGATTCAATTTAGATCTCGTTAGACTCGATGTTTTCTTTAAGAAATTTGGTGACATATTTAGTTGATAGATGCATGTTACCTTCCATACTATACTTATATAAGAAATTAGCATGCCTTAAGGGTTTTATTTCAACGTTAGATATTATGCCTTTATGACTTTCTGTAGCACCTTTCAAAATCTTGATTTGAGATCATTTGTCTCATTCCTAAAAGTTATGTTTAGAATTTTATATAAATCATATTTTGTAACTTAAGGCTTAAGAATCTTCTACATGACTTTATCTGACTCCAATTACGTATTTTGTGTTTCTAGCCTGTATATGAAAGGCTCTAGAATCTCAATATTCATTAAGTCCTTGTTTTCTTCAGAGCCCTTTTCGTATTTACTAGAGTAGTTTAGTTATATGATTAGTCTCCTATCTCAGCCATATGCATATGCTTAAATTAGTATCTCAGCCAATATGGAATCACAAGAACATTCAAATCAACGCGAAACCAAAAGGTCATCTAAAATATAAAGCTACAAGAATGTGGCATCCACATATCTTGACCTACTCAAATTACTTTATGAAGTACTTTTTCATTAGCTTCTCTAGTTCGACGTCAAATTTCTTCTAAAGTAGAATCACCTCTTCCCAGTGTTTGTGTGTCTTATATTCATAAGCTCTTATGATCATACTCTCCCTCTCTTTCGAAAACTTTTCCATTTCTTTTCTTGAAGTTTGATAAATTTTGCAACTTTCTTTGCCTTGACTCGATGATCCTCAACATTTGAGGAAGCATTTGCAAATGATTATTTGATCACCTTGCATTGCGCTGCTCTTGTTGTATTTTTCCCTCCTCAACACTCTTGTCATCCTAAATCATTTTGAACTGATCATTGGAAAAATGCTCTTGATACTCCATCTCTTCCTTGTTCTTCTAATAATGACTCTTTGTTTTCAACCTAGCGATTGTGTTCTCTTCCACTGTCTGGCGGTGTGTTCCACTCATCATACAAATAGTCTCTTCAAGAGTGTTGGCTTTCTTTTGATTTTTAATGTCTTGGTTCTTGAATCACATGAGTTGTTGGTTATCCTCTAACATTTGCATCGCCAGGATTCCAAACCATTTTTACACGATCTCATCTCTAGCTTCAACCTTGATTTCTCATGTGAATGCTTATTGAAGTTGTCGATGTCTCTTGTTTCTGAAATGTAACTATAAAGCTTACATTTCCCCAGGATAAAACTGAACGGGATTGTGTTCCCATATAACTCTATCTCTTCCTTTATTACAAAACTGCTCATGGAGAAGGAGAACTTCCATATATTCCATGATAGTGGCCTCAATAACCAATACACTAATGTCAAGATGGTGTGCTGGACCATATGAATGTCAAACATCCTTGAAAGCAACACAAGACCTGAAATAGTCGTGAAACTCCTAATTTCGCATCCAAACCACTTGTCATTATCATTTTTGTCAAGCGTCGAGTTCATATTAATCACCATGGGGGGCCATATTAATTTCTAATCTTTGAATTTGATGTCATGCATCTTCCAAACATCTAACTTAAAGGTACAACAAAAGTTTCTCTCTGGTGCAGCTCCACCTCCAAAAGTTCAGGTGCAACTATGTGGTTTATATGGTTGCACACATTGGTGTACCACAAAAAATTAGAAGGTGGATCATAGATTAAATTACAAAGAGAGCTCATTCAACTTTGGAAGAAGAGTTGTGTCATATATAGGGGAACTTCTATTATACCTCCAGGTGAGGTGTATGGAAGATAGGATGGCAACGAATTCAAAGATAAGGAAGTAGTGTGGCCCTCGTTGGTGATTATTATGAACGCGACTCTTGCGAAAGATTGTAATGACAAGTGGATTGGATGGGAAATTAGGAGTTGCACGACAATTTTAGCTCTTATGTTGCTTTTAAGTAATTTTGACATTCAAAATGGCCATGATGTCATTGTGGCATTAGTGTATTGGACTTTTAGGCCACTGTCATGGGATACATGGAGGCTCTACTTCTCATAGAGCAGTTTTCTAAGAAAGGAAGAGATAGAGATACGTGGGAACATAATTCCATTCGCTTTTATCCCAGTGGAAACTTAAGCTTTATGGTTACATGACAGAAATAAGAGACATGGACAACTTCAACAAGCATTCACATGAGAAGTCAAGGATGAAGTTTGAGATGAAGTCGTATAAAGAAAATGTTTGAAATCCAGCGATGCAGATGTCAAACAATAATCAACAACTCATGTGGTTTTAGAACCAAGCCTCTAAGAATCGAAAGAAAGCTAATACTCTTGAAGGGACTTTTTTTGTCTGGTGAACGTAAAGCACCATTAGACATTGGAAGAGAACAAGATCGTCAGGGTAAAAACAAAGATGCACTACAAGAAAAACAAGGAAGAGATGAAGTATCAAGAGCAATTTTCAAGGATTAGTTCTAAATGATTTACGATAATAGGACCGTTGAGGAGAAAATAATTGAACAGGAGCAGTGAAAGTGATCAAACAATCTTTTGCAAATGCTTCCTCAACTGTTGAGGATAATTGAGTCAGGGCAGAGAAAGTTGCAAATTTATCAAACTTCAGGACAAAGAAATGGAAGAGTTTGTGGAGGAGAGGGAGAATATGATCATAAGAACTCATGAAGATAGGAGACACAAACATTGGGAAGAGGTGATTGAACTTGAGAAGAAATTTGACCTCCAACTGGCCAAGCTAATGGAGAAGTACTTCGCAGAGTAATCTGAGCAGGTCAAGATATGTGAATGCCACATTCTTGTAGCTTTATATTTCTAATGACCTTGTTTATTTTTGAATGACGCTAACCTTGTATTCTAGCGATTTTTCTTTTGGTTCACAGTTGATTTAAATGTACCACGTGATTGCATATTGGTTGAAATAATAATCTAAGAATATGTATATGGTTTAGATAATTGCCTAATCATATAATTAAACTATTCCATTAAGTATGAAGAAGTAGATGTGAAGCAAATAAGAACTTACTGAATAGTGAGATTTCTAATCCTTTGATATATAGGATAGCAACACTGATTGTGAAGTTGTAGTCAAACAAAGTCATGCAACAAATTCGTACCCCTTAAGTTCTTAGAATTTAATTACCGTGGAATCCTAAACATAACTTGTACGAATGAAACAAAATGTCTTTAAATCAAGAATATCAAAGGTATTGCAGAAAGCCATAAGGAATAATATCTAATGATGAAACAAAAGACTTTTAAGGCATACAAATTTCTCATCTATATACGTAGAAAGTTAAATAAACAAAAAGTGATGTCATTTCTTAGGTCAAGAATTTTATTTATCTTTCTTTTCTCTCTTTTTTTAATTTTCAATTTTCACTATATTTCTATTTTTTTTAGCCTTGGAGTAACTGGTAAAGTTGCTGTCATGTGACCAGGAGGTCACGGTTTCAAGCCTTGGAAACAGCCTCTGGCAGAAATGCAAGGTAAGGCTGCGTACAATAGACCCTTGTGGTCAGGCCCTTTTCCGGACCCTGCGCATAGCGGGAGCCTTAGTGCACCGGGCTGCCCCTTTTTACTATATTTCTATTTATTTTTTTATTATTATTATTATTATTATTATAAAAAATAAATATGTCAATTACTACTCCATCCATTCATTTCTATGCTTTATTTTAAAAACTTAAATGTCTCAAAATTTACTACTCCACTTATTCCTATTCATTTTTTGTAATATTTAATCGCCTAAGTATTTACTACTTCAACTTTTCATTTTCTCCGTGAAAAATTAAAATATGCTAAAATGTAGTAGTATATATATAAAAGGTGATGTGATACCTCCATATTGCCTAGAAAATCATTTATTTTAATCTCCTTTTTCTAATTTTTCATTCAATCTTTCATTGATCAATTTATTTAATAATTTAAAAATAATAGATAGTTAGTTTTTATTGGTGTTGCAATGAATACTCTATGGTAAAATCTCTATAAATGCATATGCTTGGAACCGAAAAAAAAATTCATCTATCGAGATTATTAGTTTATCGATAAATCAATAAAATATTTATTTATCGATAAATGCATAAAATATTTATTTATTGATAAATAAATATTTATTATTTTAGAGAGTATTTTGCAGTATGTGCCATAAGAAAAAACATAGTTGAATTAAGAATTTTAAAAGTTTAAATCTAGGAAACTAAAAAGTGTAGTCTTTGCATATTTATTATTTAAATTTAGGAAAGCTAAACGAATTTAGTGAAGTTTAATGTTTCTAATTGTATTCATGTATATAGAATATGAAGAGATTTTATGTTAACTATAAAAGGAAAAAGCTAGAAATAGTTATTGGTCTAGTATTATTGACTGGTTAAATATATATAAATTCTTGATGGATTCTAGTAATTATTACTTTATATTTTTTTTGAGTCTTTAATACTTTATTTTTAATTATTATCTAATGTATTTAGCGAGAATATTACTTTAATATAACTGACTCAAGTTAGAGTCGGAGAAAAATATTCATTTAGCGAGATTATTACTTTATCGAGGTTTTACTGTATATACATGTTTCAGAATCATTATTAATTAATCAACTGCTAACATGTAAGATCCTTTAATTTCCATGTTTCAAAATTTTAACTTTTTAATATCAAATAAAATTATGTTCGTAAATATAAAATATTTAGTTATACTTGATATAAATATTAAAGAATTAATGTCTAAAGTAACAAAATATTTGCAAAATAAAATTGGAGATCCAAGAATCGTGTCAAAAAAATTGGAACTAATGAATTTTCTGTTGAGAACAAAATAATTGTCAATATTATTGAAAATTCAACATCTCACAGGGATCTTTAAAAATACATTGAATACACTAAAATATTTATTTCATAAATATGAGATTTTGTTATAATCTCACGAAGCACGAACAAATTTCCTAGTATAAGTACAAGAAGAAAGGTAACTTTCATCTAGAAAATACAAAAGCCTCCAAATTTCCTAAAAAAACATCGAGTCTAAACAGATCTAAATCGAATAATGGAATCAAAATAAAATTAGGGAAATAAAAGAAAATCTTAGGACATGATTTTTAATTATTGTACTTTTAACAATTAAAATCAATGAATTATAAGGATGACAAACAAGAAATATATACTAAAAGAATCATATAGCACGTTCTAAGAAAAACATAGTCCGAGCAAAATAATTTATATAGCAAAATGGATAGAAATGACCTCGATATGAGAGCTTCACGAGTGTGAACTTAACTTCAAACTCAAGGGTTCATATCCGAAGAGGTTGTCCATCAATCTCCATAGAGAATGCTCCCAACTTTTCCGATGTTTTGTTTAAGTATGGGGAAATTTGTAAAAGGAACAAAAGAATGATGTAGTTTGCAAGAATTTTGTCAATGGCATAGATTAATGTATGAATCAAATAAAGAAGGAAAAATTGAATTTCATTTAATCCCTAGAGAAAAAAAATGAAAAAAGGATCCATAGATAAGAAAGGCATAAAAATCAAATTTAAATTTGACTTATGAGGGAGGCAGTGGAGTGAGGTGAAATGAAAGAGATTTGGGATTTTAAATGATGATAAAGTTGGTGGACAGATCTTGGTCATTGATCATATTTGATTAACTATCGGGGGAGTAAGATTTTGAAGATTTGGGGCATTTGATATGTTAATATCAACTCTTTGCAATTGGACATTTGAAGTATGGACATGACATAAATAAAATTTCTTAATAAGACAACATAATCTTATGTTTTTTATCCCCCATTATTTATCTGATACCTTTAAATATTCAGTTCAATTTTTAAAAGGGTATAAAAAGATACTTTTGCCCTTTAATAATCAAAACAAGTGTTTTTCACTTTGAACCCCAATGATATTACGGCGGTTGTTCTTTTTTTCTTTGTAAATTAAAGAGTATACTCAATTCTTTTTCTTTTCAAAATAATTGATATGTTCTTCAAATTCTTATCTTTAATCATAATATTATCTTTGTTTATGTTCTAATGCATGTCATTTATTTTTTCATTTAAACTTTATTTTACAAATCCTATACTACATGACTCGGTATAATGTACATGTCAAGAAGCTAGTATCTATCATATATTAAAAACATAGTGGCCCTTAGAGAAATTTTATTTATCTTTTTACCCTTTAAAATTAATTTTACACTAGAGAAAATAGTTATTTTATTATTTCTGTAGAAAATGAAAACACCTAATAGTTCAAATATAAAATTCATAAAAATATGATATTTCTTATCTATTTTTTTAATCATTATCTCTAAATTAAATAGATAATTAATGTGGAAAGAAAAAAGTTTGTCACAATATATAAATGGATGATACAATATTTCAATTGAGTAAATCATTGCAGGGGGGAGAAAAGTTGGTCAGTTGTATTGTATGACCTTTGAAGATTTTATTGCTTTTAATTGATTAATCAAAGTGATAATTATAGATTTATTAATCGAGATATAGATTTTCAATTAATATTTTGAGAAAAATATAAGAGAAAAGATTTTAAAAATTGACAAAAAGTAATAAATATCAATGATGATCTAAGAGATGTCATATTATCTGCGTAATGCCTAGATTTACTATACATAGAAATGGTTTAAAGCATTTTTCTCCTTCAATTAAAAAGACATGTTCTTTTGTATCTCATAGACTTACTTGGTCAATTTATTATTATTATTATTATTATTATTATTATTATTATTAGAAATGAGCGACAAAATTAGAAATGAAGCTATTCGAGACAAGGTAGGAGTGGCCCCGGTGGAAGACAAGATGCGTGAAACGCGACTGAGATGGTTTGGGCATGTGAAGAGGAGAGTCCCAGAGGCACCAGTGCGGAGATGTGAGAGGTTGACCATGGATGGTTTCAGAAGAGGTAGGGGTAGGCCGAAGAAATATTAGGGAGAGGTGATCAGACATGACATGACGCATTTACGACTTACCGAGGACATGACCTTAGATAGGAGGGTGTGGAGGACACATATCAAGGTAGAAGGCTAGTACATAGTGGCATTATCCCCCCTTATCCGTAGGCGTATTAACGCACTATGATTTCTTGTACTCTAATTTATGTTATTTAAGTTATGTATGTTATGTTATCTTATGTTATTTATGGTATTTATGCTATTATTTGACGATATCTACTGTTACTACTGAGGACATGACCTTAGATAGGAGGGTGTGGAGGACACATATCAGAGAAGGCTAGTACATAGTGGCATTATCCCCCCTTATCCGTAGGCGTATTAACGCACTATGATTTCTTGTACTCTAATTTATGTTATTTATGTTATGTATGTTATGTAATCTTATGTTATTTATGGTATTTATGCAATTATTTGACGATATCTACTGTTACTACTGAGGACATGACCTTAGATAGGAGGGTGTGGAGGACACATATCAGGGTAGAAGGCTAGTACATAGTGGCATTATCCCCCCTTATCCGTAGGCGTATTAACGCACTATGATTTCTTGTACTCTAATTTATGTTATTTATGTTATGTATGTTATGTTATCTTATGTTATTTATGGTATTTATGCTATTATTTGACGATATCTACTGTTACTACTACTACTACTACTACTACTACTACTACTACTACTACTACTACTACTACTACTACTACTACTACTACTACTACTACTACTTAGTTTTCACAAACTATTTTCAAAGGTTTATTATCTATTATGATAAAATTGAGTAGAAAAATACTTTTGTGTGTATTACATCCAATATTGGATGCATCTTTCAAGGACCTTAATCCAAGAACGTAGATAGCAAGACATTGTTTTTCCAGAAAAGAAGAAGAAAAGAAAAGTTTAATATTCGATTTGAAGAATATAAAAAACTTCATCGAATATTAAATTTGTTCCATAAAAGAAAATATTATTTGGTCTGACTACGTGGAAGCTCTATAGAATTTACCATTCATA
Source organism: Solanum dulcamara (assembly GCF_947179165.1). Taxonomy (NCBI): domain Eukaryota; kingdom Viridiplantae; phylum Streptophyta; class Magnoliopsida; order Solanales; family Solanaceae; genus Solanum; species Solanum dulcamara. The sequence goes on from NC_077237.1 coordinate 74,270,518, forward strand.
GATTTAAAGTTAGTCCAACAAACTTGGTAATGAAGGAAAGCTTTTTTAAAAGAAAATCATATCCTTATGGTTTTCTAATTCTGCTTTGGAGACTAAAACTTGTGTAGTTTTCTATTATGTATGGAATTCGATTGTGTCTGATGTTTGGAAACTAATATCTTTTGATTTTCTACTCCTTTAGTTTGAAGAATATAAAAACTTCACCGAATAAGTCAGACTGTGCATTTGGTTTGAAGAATATAAAAACTTCACCAATTTATCAAACACTGTGTTTGAATGAATATTCTGACTTGAAAAGTATACAAACTCTGTCAAGAATATAAAGAATAAACAATTTGAAGAATGTAAAAACTTCATCGTTAACTAGAAACAATGTTGTATTTTTAGTTTTTGGAGATTAAAACCTCTTGGTTTTGTGCTCTGTCTAAATTTGAAATTGATTTGAAGTCATAAAAACTTCATCAACATTCAAAGTTCATTCAGTTGACGATTTGAAGAATATAAAAACTTCATTGTTAAGTAGAAACAAGTCGTACAAAGATGCAATCTTTAGTGTTAGTATTTTCAATACTAAGTGGTCTGTCTAATTGTGACAGAAGAAAAAAAATACTAGTGACATAAAATTAATGATTTTGTGCCTGCAATGGATGTTTCTGTGAATTAAACTTTGACAATATGCTAAGATTGTCAGAGGAAATAGAAACACTATAATTTCTTTTTGTAGAATATTATCTTTAAAAAATCTTTATGTTATCAATATGTATTTTGATAGTATACATTTGAAAGCATGAGAAAACAAATATGTGGAAAATTATTTTCAAATACTTGAAAAACAATTGAGATTATATTTAAAATATGGGGGTTCTTTGCTTGTGATAAAGACAAAATTAGACTTAGTGTCTAATTTAAATGTGGAAGCACAGGATATGAAATTGAATGACATTCTTGTATTATGTTACACCCAAAAAATTCTTAGAGTATATATTTTGATCGTTGAGTTTCTTTTTTACTAGTATATGATATGATATGACTAGTATGAAACTACCAAATTAAATATATACATTCTTGTTCAAAAGAGTTGTGTTCTCTTATGAAAAAGTGTCACTTAAAATATTGTGATCTTTCATGAAAATACATGTCTATTAAAATACGTTCGGTTCATATGCTCTTATTGGACTCGATTAGACTATGTTTATGGGTAATTCTGCAACAATCAAAATTAAAGGTTATGGAAAGGTCCTCTTGAAAAGGACAACTATCAAGGTATTGACTTTAAGCAATGGTTGTGTTTGACAAAGTTGTAATAAATAAGAACAAAATATTTGTAGGAAAAGATTAATCTCACGGAGGATCTTTTCAAACTCAATATTTCTGGTCATTCTTACTTGCTTGAATCAAATTGTTTATGGCATGAACGTTTGGAAAATGTCAATTACAAAACCTTGTGAGAACTAATCAACTTAGATGTTTTACCTAATTTTGAGTGCAATAAATCAAAATATCAAGTTTGTGTTGAGTCTAAGTATACTAAGCATCCTTGTAAATCTATTGAAAGGAATGATCCCTTAGAATTGATTCACACTAAAATTTGTGATATGAAGTCAACACCATCTCGTGGTGGAAAAAAGTATTTCATAACTTTTATTGACAATTGCACTATTGTTATGTCTATTTGCTGAGTGGTAATGATGAAGCAATAGAAATATTTAGGTAATAGAAAACTGAAGTTGAAAATCAGTTAGGTAAAAAAATAAAAAAGGATAAGAAGTGATAGAGGTGGAGAGTATGAATCTCCTTTTGTAGAAATATGTTTGGAAAATGGAATCATCCATCAAACTACGACCCCTTACTCACCTCAATCAAATGGAATTGCAGAAAGGAAAAATTGAACTTTAAAGGAAATGATGAATGCCTTACTTATAAGTTCAGGTTTACCGCAAAACTTGTGGGGGGAAGCCATCCTTACAGCAAATCGAATACTCAATAGAGTTCCTACAGCAAAACACAGTCTATTTAATATGAAAAATGAAAAAGGAAGAAAATCAAACTTGAAATATTTCAAAGTGTGGGGATGTTTAGCCCAAGTCCAAGTTCCTAAACCTAAGAAGGTCATAATAGGACCGAAGACTGTGGGCTGTATTTTCATTGGATATGCTACAAATAGTAAAGTATATCGATTTTTGGTTCATAAGTCCAAACATTCGGATATTCAGGATAATACGGTAATAGAATCAGATAATGCTGATTTTTTTGAACATATCTATCTGTATAAAACTTGATTTGAAGTATCTAGTGAAAGGGTCTAAACGACCTCGAGAAGAACCAAGGAGAATGTACCTAATAAAGAAAATCCAAGGCGCAGTAAACGTCAAAGGACATCTATTTCATTTGGATTTGATTTTGTAACATTTCTTCTTGAACATGAGCCTCAAACATTCAAAGAAGCTATGTCCACTGCGGACTCATCTTTTTGGAAAGAGGCTGTCAATGGTGAGATTGATTCAATATTGAGCAACCATACTTGGGAATTGGTTGGTCTTCCTCCGGGAAACAAACCTTTGGGTTCAAAATGGATTTTCAAAAGAAAAATGAAAGCTGATGGAACTATTGACAAATATAAGGCAAGACTTGTCGTCAAAGGATTTAGATAGAAAGAAGAACTTGATTATTTTGATACATACTCACCTGTAAATGGGATTATATCAATTCGGATGTTATTTGCATTAGCTGCAGTATATGGCCTTGAAATCGATCAAATAGATGTAAAAATAACTATTTTAAACAGAAAATTGGAGGAAGAAATTTATATGGAATAACCCAAGGGCTTTGTAGTTACTGGTAAATAAAATAAACTTTGCAAACTTTATAAGTCACTTTATGGCCTAAAATAAGTACCCAAATAATAACACGTGAAGTTTGACCAAATCATGTTGATAAATGAATTTAAGATTAATGAGTGTGATAAATGTGTTTACATTAAACACACTCCAAACAAAGTTGTTATTGTTTGCTTATATGTGGATGATATGCTAATAATGAGTAACGACATTGCAAACATAAATGCTACTAAGAGTATGCTTTTTAGTAAATTTGATATAAAAGTTGTAGGAGTTGCCGATTTGATATTTGGAAATAAAATTCATGAAACTTCTCAAGGTCTAGCATAGTCTCAAACTCATTATATCCAAAAGATACTTAAAAAATACAAGTACATAAACTTCAAAAGCACAAAAACACCAATTGATGTGAACCTTGATCTTGCTAAGAATAAAGGTAAAAGTCAAGCTCAATTGGATTATGCAAGAGTGTTGGGAAGTTTGATGTATATCGTAAATTGTACACAGCCAGACATAGCTTGTGCTATAAGTAAATTGATTTAATACACAAGTAATCCTAACCAAAATCATTGGATGACAATGAAACGAGTTTTGGGGTATTTAGAACATACTCAAAACTTTGTTCACATTACAATAAGTATCCAGCAGTTGTTGAAGGATATAGTGATGCAAATTGGATTACTAGTCAACTTAAACTAAGTCCACAAGTGGATACATTTTGACCATTGGTGGAGGAGTGATATCTTGAAAATAATCCAAACAAACATGTATAGCTCACTCTACAATGGAGTCTGAGTTTATAGCCTTAGACAAGGCCGGTGAAGAAGCAGAATGACTTTGAAATTTCTTAGAAGATATTCCATTTTGTCCCAAACCAATGGCTCCTATATGCATACATTATGATAGTCAAGCTGTAATAGGAAGAGCGGGAGCGTTATGTATAACGTTAAGTCTCGTCACATACAAGAATACATAATACCGTTAAGCAACTACTCTCTAGTGGAATTATCATAATTGACTATGTGAAGTCAAAGGATAACGTGTCGGATCCATTTATAAAATGCCCAACTAGAGAAGGAGTTGAGCGATCATCAAAGGAAATGAGACTATGGCTGATGACAAATCATCATGGCGGTAACTCTACCTAGAATACTAGAGATCCCAAGATCTAGGTTCAAGGAGATCAAACAAAGTCATTAATGATGGTTCAACATTGTCAAAATAATTTTTATGATCCATTCTCATGATGCGACAATGTTCAGTAACAAGGATAAGACATTAGGACCTTTTAATGATATCTAAGTTTGATACAGGGCATATCAAATGGTGTTTCTATGGAATAACTCATTTAGATATCACATCACCTATGTAAGTGTGAAGTGTAAGATGCTTCATGGAGAATCCTATAAGGCCAGTTCTTTACGCACTTATGAACCAAAAAGTGTTCATGCTGAAACGAACAAAACAATGAGAACCAAAAATAGTTAAAGGGTTGATTGTGTGACATCTGTTGTCTAGGTATACACCAAAGCTCGACGGTTCAAAGATATCAAATCTACCGATTGATCGAGTATATTCGATATATGTTCACTATGAAAAGTTCAAAGGAAAACCTACTTATCCAGATGCAGTTGATTCTTACTTACAAATCACACAGTTTTTATGCATATGTTTTAACAATAGTCATTTTCCCATTCATATGGGGGATTGTTGGATTTTAAAGGTGTGAATGGGAAATAAAAAGGTTGTGACTTTCTGAAAGGTTGTGTCTTTTCCAAAAAGTTGTGACTTTTTTTAAAAGAGTTGCGATTTTTTGAAAGGTTGTGTCTTTTGAGAAGGGTTGTGTTTGTTTAGATAATCCACAATAAGTACCTGTTCACACTAACCTTTATTGTCTATAAATAGAAGATTTTTCTCTCATTTTTAAACATAAAAATTTCTCCCTCTTTTGCATATATATTTTCTTTCAAACCAAGTTGAGTCTTTGTGTGATTTTATTCTGGCTTTTGAGTTTTCTAAAATTATTGAAGTTTGAGGTACCGTTACTTTTTTAATAGTTTATCCATTTTATCTTGGGAGGAAATAATCCATATCCTCGGGTACAGTGAGGGGATTAAATTCTTTAAGGACACACAGTGAATTCTGTGGACTTGGATACTATTTTTTATTTTCATATTTATTGTTTCTGGTTTGCTAACCTTAATACAGGAGGGATAACAATTTTTAGTTATACAGGCACCAAGAGAAAAGGAAGAACCGAAGGAGGAAGAACTTAAAAAATCATGCTTTCACAAAACTCAAGACTTTCCACATCATTACCATTTTTGGAACTTATGTGTGTTATGAAATTTATGCTAGATTTGTGGCATTGATGATCTGAATATAGTGAAGTGTTTGTAATCATACTGAGTGCCATAAATTGTGACCTATTATAGTGGGTTGATTTATGAGCAGGTTGTACTTGTGGAGGTTTGGCTGGAGTGATTGGAGTACTCATATTCTATATTACTCCACTTCATGTTTAGTAGTTTGTTTTCTGAGTACCGTATTATTGGGTACTCACTTTTTACTTCTACACTTATGTAGGTCACGAGCCCAAACCTTCTTGTTTTCCTTTATTTTATATTCAGTCTGAAACTGTTCTGTGGAGACTTGAGAGGTAGTTGCTTTTCATTTTAGCGGGCTCTCATGTTCCTTTATTATATTCTTGTTCTATTCGAGAAACAATGACATGGAGACTTATGATTTCTTTTAGTTCTTTTAAAATAAATTAGTGTCTTGTACATGTGATAACAGATTTTGGGGGTATTAAGAGTTTGATTAGGTTTTCCGCATGTTTGTTATATTTGATATTTCATTTTCGCTTTATATCTGTATTTATCTCTATAATTGGGTTTTAGGGTGACTTGTCTTGGTGGAACAAGGCAAGTTCCATCACACCTGTGTTTGATTTGTGAAAAAATGATATTAGAGCCCCAGTTCATAGGTCTTACGTGTGTATAATCCAAGTCTAATAGATTCTCGAGGATCAATACGGAGGTGTCCATTACTCATCTTTGAGAGGCTATGATGACTTTTTGGAAAAATATTTGCTCCTTGATTCTCTATCATGCGTCCTTGATCTGATCTGAATTTCTATCACTTTGCTCTGTTCTCTAACTTATAGTGATGATTCATGCTTGGTGTTGAATGCGTGCTTTTAAGATGCCATTATGTGGTTTGATGTTAGATTTGGTATTGAGATAGAAGTGATAGACGTTTGGAAATGATGTGTGGTCAGACTGGCAATGCTCGGTGATTCAAAAGGAGTGAGTAAGGTTATGGTTCATTAATGTATTTTGAGGATATAGTATAAAAAGATGAACAATAATTGAGAGACTTCATGGGCATCTTATCCTCTCTAATTATTTATTCAGCAATGAGTATTGTACTTGTGTAGCTCATAAGATATCTAAAATGGTTCGACAATTAGGAATGGTGTAATTAAGGGAATGGCTAGGTAATGAGCACTGTAACTTTGGAGACTACAATTAGTTAAGTTTTTCATAAAGAAATATATATAACTTAGTGTTTGATAAGGATGATGTTGCGCCAATTGAGATCAGGATTTCTATTTCTGTTTTTGTCGATCAAGAATTTGGATGGGAATCTCCTCATAGGATAAACTATCTTTGACTCCAATGTTTTCTGTAGGAACAATGAGTGAAGGATCTCCCAAGCATTTCTTAAGCATAGAAATATGGAACACCGGATGAACAACATCTAACTCTGGTGGAAGCTCTAAATCATAGGTGACATTGCCAACTCTTCTTATAATCTGGTAAAGACCAATGTATTGGGGACTCAATTTTCCTTTCCTCCCAAATCTCAGAACTCCCTTCATGGATGAAACTTTTAGCTACACCCAATCATTTACCTCAAACTCTAAGTCTCTCCTCCTAACATCAGTATAGGATTTCTGACAACTTTGTGCAGTCTTTAACCTTTCTTAGATAATTTTCACCTTTTCCATAGCTTGATGAACTAAGTCTGGCCCAATCAACTCAGCTTCATCAAACTCAAACCAACCAATTGGTGATCTACACTCTTCCCATAAAAAGCCTCATATGGAGCTATTTGAATGCTCGAATGAAAGTTTATATTATAAGCAAACTCAATAAGTGGTAAGTGGCCACCCCAATTACCTTTGCAGTCGATAACACAAGTTTTCAACATATCCTCAAGGGTATGAATAGTATGCTCTGCCTGACCATTTGTCTAAGGATGGAAAGCGGTACGAAGATTCACCTTGGAACCTAAACCTTTCTGCAACGACTTCTAGAATTGAGCAGTGAATTGAGCTTCCCTATCCAAGATAATAGACAAAGGAACCCTATGAAGTTAAAATTTTTCTCAAAGGTACAATCTGGCATAGTCCTCTGTAGTATCAGTAGTCTTAACAAGTAAGAAATGGGTTGATTTGTTCATTCTGTCTACAATTTCCCAAATAAAGTCATGCTGCCTGCGGGATCATGGTAAACTTGTAATGAAGTCTATATTTATCATTTATCACTTCCACTATGGAATCTTAATGTTCTTATCCACTCTACAAGGCCTTTTGTGCTCAACTTTGACTTATTTGCAATTTAGGTACTTGGACACAAACTCTGCTATATCTCTCTTCATTCCACTCTACCAATATACTTTTCTTAAGTCGTGGTACATCTTTGTAGAACCTGGATGGATGGAATATTGGAGTTATGGTCCTCCACCATGATTCTCTCTCGAATATCATCAATACTTTGAACGCACAATCTCCCTTGATACCTCAACACTCTATTTCCCCCTTTGGTGAAAGCCATTACCTTCTACTTGTAGACATTATCTTTCAATTATGAGACTGGGATCTTGATCTTGTTTTTCTTTCACCTCTACAACTAAAGATGATTCAGCTCAATTCCGACCAATGGTACTACCATCACTATTATCAATAAGTTGAACTCCCGAACATGCAAGCCTATGCACCTCCTTAGACAAATTTATTTTCCCCTCTTTCACATGGGTAGTGCTCTCCATAGATAACCTGTTAATAGCATCAACAACAACATTAGCTTTACCTGGGTGGTACAGAATACCCATATCATAGTCCTTGAGCAGCTCAAGCCATCTCCTCTATCTAAGGGTCAACTTTTACTGAGTAAACACATATTGTAGGCTATTGTGGTCTGTGAACACGTCAACATGCACACCATAAAGATAATGACACCAAATCTTGAGAGCGAATACTACGGATGCCAACTCAAGGTCCTGAGTTACATAATTCCTCTAATGAATTTTAAGCTTCCTGGAAGTGTAGGAAATAACCTTATCCTTATGTATCAATACACAACCCAATCAAACTCTGGACATATCACAATAGATAACAAATCCATCTGTTCTCTCGGGTAGGGATAAAACTAGAGCAGTAGTCAACCTCATTTTCAGCTCTTGAAAACTTTTCTTACAATCTTCTGGCCATTGGAAATTAGCTTTCTTCTGAGTCAGCTTAGTCAATGGATATGATATAGATGAAAAACCCTCAATAAACCGTCGACAGTAACCTTCCAAACCCAAGAAACTTTATATGTCAATCAGGGATATGGGCCTGGGCTAGTTCTTTAACGCTTTAATCTTCTACGAATCAACTCGTATACCACTCAATACCAAATGGCCTAAGAATGCCACAGAAGAAAGCCAAAACTCACACTTTGGAAACTTAGCATGCAACTCCCTATCTTTGAGGGTTGGAAGAACAATTCTGAGATGATTGGCATGCTCCTCCTTATTTCTAGAGTAGACCAGTATGTCATCGATGAACACAATCACAAACATGTCCAAATACTATTTGAACACTCAATTCATCAACTCCATAAATGTTGCATAAGCATTAGTCAAACCAAAAGACATAACAAGAAACTCTAAGTACCATACCAGGTCAAAAAGAGGTTTTTGGGATATCACATCCTCTCACTTTCAACTGATGGTAGCCTGATCTGAGGTCTATGTTTGAGAAATAAGTGGCACCCTGAAGTTGGTTAAACAAATCATCTATTCTAGGAAGGGATACTTTTTCTTTATGGTGACCTTATCCAGTTGACGATAGTCAATGCACATTCTGAGGGACCCATCTTTCTTTCACACAAAAAGAGCAAGAGCGCCTTAAAGTGAGGCACTCGGCCTAATAAATCCCTTATTTAGGAGATCTTTCAACTGTTCTTTCAACTCTGCAGGAGCCATTCTATATGGCGGAATAGAGATAGGTTGGGTATTAGGAAGGACATGAATCCCAAAGTCAATCTCTCTATATAGAGGGACTCCGAGAAGATCCTCAAGAAAGACTTCAGGAAACTCATTAACAATCAGGACATACTCAAGATTGTTAATGAGTTTCCTAAAGTCTTTCTTGAGGATCTGCTCGGAGTCCTGATCCTGGCGATTAGCCATAGCATATAGGTGGTTTGAACCTTTGCCCGTACTTGTAGTAGTACCTCTCTGATTACCTCAAGTTGGGGGTGCTGCAGAGAGGATTGGACTCTATCTCCCGACATCAGAAAATGCCACTGAAAATAGCCTATCAAACCACATTTATAGCAACCATTACTTCTATCTCAACATTCTCCCAAGTGGAGTTTGGGATTGAGAACCTTGAGCTCTAAAGTTCTGGTGGCTTTGTGTCTTTTGATCATACATGTGGTTGGGGGCAGATGCACTTGCTATCAACTAAGCATATTTGGAAGACCTCTTCTTGAAGAAAGACCTGTTGCCTTTAACTTATCTCTACTCATGCTCGTGCCCAGCTGATTTGGCCTTCTTGCTTAAATGCTCTTCTCTGTATTTCTTCTTATCATCGTCAACTTGCTAGGCATACATCATAAATCTAGAAATATCCATATCAAAAATCAATAATGATGCCTTACACTCTTTCTTCACGTTCTTGCCCAGGTCGAAGACAAACTTCCTCATCTTTGATATGATATCTGGGATTATCTTCGAAGCATATCTGGATAGCTAAATGAACTTCAAACCATACTCTTTCACTGTCAAACCCTCTTGCTTCAAGTTCACGAACTCTTCTACTTTTTCTTCCCTTAATTCTCTAGGAAAGAAGTGATCAAAAAATGCTCTCTCAAACTAGTCCTAAATAGCAAGCTCTGCATCCTCACCTCTATCCTCTTCCTACTAGTTATACCACACATTCACCACATCTTTGAGGTGATAAGAAACCAACTCAATCCTCTTAATCTCAGTATCATGCTTTGCTTTCAGTATTTTCCACATCTCATAGATAAAGTTTTGGGGGTCCTTTTCAGCCTTAGAACCCGTGAAAACTGGTGGGTTCATTGTCAGGAAGTCTATAATCCTCATGGAAGCTGAGGGATCTTGGGAAATAGAGCTAGGAGCTAGTAAAATCTAGCTACTATTTCGGGTAGCTGCCAATTGAGTGAGCATAGCAATCGCTCCTCAAAAATCGGCCTCTAAAGTTGGAGTAGTTGAGTAGTAGGCACTTGGAGTACCTCAGTAAACCTTGCAGGTCGGCCCTTAGTCCTCGGTGGGGGTATCTCTAACTATAGAGACTTTATGCTGGCAGCGTTCCTCTGACTTATAGTATGTTTTGGAGGCATTATCTACAAACTCATAACACACGAATTAGGAAGGAACTTTGAGAATTATACTCTTTTGCATAAACTCAGAATATGAAGAAGTGAAACAAATTCCTAATGTCCTATAGACTCCTGACTATAATTGTGGTGCATGAAACGCCCATAAGCAAGACTCTACTTGACATAGCTTCATAGACACCCTAGAACTCTTGAACTCTATGCTCTGATACCAAGTTTGTCACGCCTTGAGAGGGTAATCTGGGCGTGACTAACACTCAAAGACCATTGTTGGTCCCCAAGTAAACCACTTGGTTCAATAACACATTTATTTATTAAGAAGAAGACTTAGATGAATAAAAGTAGGACAATCGTGTGGGTAAACCAAATCATCAACTCATCAAAGAATAACAAATTTAATAAATTCTTAACTTAACTCCATTTTTAAAAATAGTTTTAAAACCAAACCAATGACTCAACACTATCACTATTTGTCTATGAAACCTCTAATACTATCTAGAAGGTACCAATGACAAGTCCATGTCTACCCAAAAATAAATACTCAAAGAAAAGATAACTAAACAAGAGTGCCTCCGGATGCAAGGAGGACTCACCAAATTTGAGAGTAGAAGTTTTCTTCAACGATGCTCTTGTTGAGGATCTCTAACACCTGTATATGCATCATGAAATGATGCAGGCTAAATGATGTCAGTACATGGAACGTACGAGTATGTAAAATGGTAGGAAGGAGAAACAGTCAATAACACTTACCTCAAGCTTATCAAGCAACTCAAAGAATATGCAAAAATTTAGAATTTAGCAAATATTTCTCAAATCGATTCAATCATCTACAATCTCAATCAAACAATCATATCATGCAAGATCATATCCTAATTTGGGAGTTTCTCTAACCGACAACCATCACCTATGAGCCGATAATGTACAACGAAGTGGTGTCAATGCCACACTCGTCCAATACGTTGCCAGAGTAAGGGATGAATCACTATCATTGGATCCACAATCAATAAAAGTCCATCATTTTGGGACTTAAGAGGTAATCCTCCATCCTACGTTGTTCATGGGATTTGAGTGGCAACTACACTCTTACCTAATTAGTTCTCAATACTTCTTCCAAGACTCAATATGCTTATAAGACTCAAATCAAATAGTTTATATAAGTCAGTCCATCTAGTCACATTAGACTTTAATCAACTCAATCATCACTTCTTTCAATAAGACATTATTTTCAAGGCTCATTCATAACTCATCAGAACTCCAAATCAACAATCATTTAGACTTCTACTATCCAACTCAAATTCCACTCATAATCATTCAACATTCACCAATCACACTTTTAGAATCAATCATTGTGTAATACATTAAAATTTAATACTCAAATAGGGTTTATGTAGGGAGAAATATAATCATTTATTTTAAGTGTTTAATTTAGAAAAATTATCAATCATGCAAAGTTATGCAAAAATATACTTGGATTTAAAGAGATCTTTTAAAGATTCATTCGTAGGAGACTTATATCACTTACTACTCAACCAATCATATACTTAGGGAACATGGAAGAAATTAAACCACGCTTTAGTTAGCCGTACACACCTGTAACATGAAGAAAAATCAAAGTTGGAAGATAGGAGTGAACGCTTGAACCCTAGCTTCTTTCTTTTCTCCAATCCTTGCTCTCAAATAAACTAAGTGTTAATGAGGTCTTAGGGATATAGGATACTATTAAGGGACCTAAAATATTCCCAAAACATTGAGGTTTTGATTGGAAAAGGGTGGTAAAGGACCAAATTATTCTTTATGAAAATCTATTTTTTAGCCGTATACAGGTCGTTTCTATGACTCGTCAAAATTTTAACGAGTTGTAGGATCCACTCTTCCTGTCAAACTCTAAAAATTGAGTCTCTGAATCTCTCCTATGTGTTGTTTCTATGAATTGTAGACTCTTTGATGAGTCTTCATCATCACTCGTAGGAATGACTTTACTTTTGGAATTTTTAAAAGTGTTTTGGAGGTTCTATGGGTCCTTTTTACAAGTATAAGAATTCCTACGAGTCGTAATCAAGACTAGTAGAAAAGACCCAAAGATTGAAATTTTTCTAAGTGTTCAAAGGTTCTACAAGTCATCTCTATGTCTCCTACAAAACTCTATGAGTCGTAATGTTGACCTGTAACTTTTCATGATCTGACAACCTCTAGTAAAATAGTCATAGCTTTTTACTCCGATCTCAAAATGAGGAAAGTTTGGTGGCGTTGTAAACAAGAATCAAAGAAATTTAATTTTCTAGATCATTGGCCACCTAATTCATTAGATTCTAAGAGATATAATAGTTTGAAGTTGACCCAAGTAAAATCTTATATCGAAACTCAATCGGTAAGAAAACTTCCAACTCAACTTTATAATAGAGGATTATTGTGACCCTAATGAACTTCAAATACACTTCAAGCACTAAAAAATTAGTCATAACAATTACATTATGTATTCGGGCCTACACGCATATAAAGAATGGTTCGGGTTTTAGCATAGAAATTTTTGGGGTGTTATAGTTTCTTAGAGTGGGTGTATATTAAGAAGGGTCATAATACGACTACTAAGGCAATACCTATGTTCACTTGGTTAGGGTTATGGGTTGTATTGCTTTTTCTATCGACCTGGCTTATGAGATGGTGCACACCACTTTTAGAGGGAGACTTATATGTTTTGGTAACATATTACAACTACTTAATGGGTAGAAAAGTGTGGAATATCTGATTAAAATCATCCTTATAGGTATGATATGTTCTTGTGGTGGATCTAGTGGGCTTTTACGATATATTATTAGTGATACATCCAAATAGAGACATTGGTTATCAAGTACGAATACCAATTATTAAGGAGTAATCAGCTGTCTCACCTACTCAGATAACGAGGTTGACATGCATTCACATTTGAGGAACCAACTAGTTATTACTAAGGATGTCTAAGTTTGGCATTGTTTATAAGGAAGATTGTAGTAGTGAATCTTGGTATGGTATTAGTGTGTTTTAGTGTGAAATGTATTTCAAGGATTTAATTAGGGACTGATGACTTTATTATAAGCCAAAGGGAGTGGAATGATACAGAAATGATAAGGTTATGGGTAAAGAGAGTTCTAAAAAGTATACCTATGTAAGGCAATTAAGTGTAACAACGACAAAGTAAGTATGAAAGTTGGTTAATTCACATGGTTTGACTACATAACTGGGTTTGAGGTATTATGAAAATTATAAGGTTAATTGCTTGGTGATGGAAAGGGTTACGAAGCAGGGTAATAAGAGTTGGAGATAGACTATGATTAAGATGCATCTTTATGGTAAGGTTTTCAATTGTAGAGATCCATCATAGCAATGATGACCTACGGATATCTAAGGTTGTGGTTTGTTACTACCAGATGAGTAGCGTAGTTATATGGGAAGTTGCATGATATGTTTGAAAATTTCTAGAGTAGGATTGAAAGGATTTCATATTATAAAGGAAAGATTTAGTTTGATGAGTTACATAGACACTTGGTAGTTAACAAAGTTTATGTGGTTATGGTATATCCAAGTCTATGGGTGATCAATGATTTCTTTAAGATTTGGCATGAGTATGTGATTGTTTGGATGGTGGTTGAGGCATGGCAGGTGAAGGGTTCCATGTAGTCAGTAATGGTTTCTGATTCAATGGCTTTAGCTTGATGGAAAAACATTATCAGATTTGGAATTAGTGTATTGACCTTCGATAAGGACAATGTACGACATAAACTTATTCAAGTTGCCTTGGGATGAATAAGGATCTTTTATTTCAGGAAGAAGAGTGGTCATAATTTAGATTTACGGAGAGTGGATGTCATGCCCCGAGGGGGTACCCTAGACGTGACCGGCACTCGAAGACCATTGCTGGTCCCCAAGCGAACTACTTGGTCCAATCACACATCCGTTCATATCAATCAATCAGCGGAGAGTTTAAAATAAAGAAATAATTTAGTGGGCAATACAAATCAATGATTCTAACTCAAGAAAGAAAGGTCATGGGCCAACAAATCAACTCCAATCTTTGTCATTTAAATTAGTTTGACAAGAATAATTCAAGGAAAGAAAATACTCAATCGACCCATCACTTTCTAGTCTATAAAGCCTCTATTACTACTATCTAATTGGTGCTAATGACATGTTCATGGCTACCTCAAATCAAAATAAAAAGGGCTAACTCGACACAAGAATAACATAAACGGTGTCCTCCAAATATAGGGGAGGACTCACCAATATGCTGAGTGTGTATAGATCCTCAAGGGTGCTCCTATTGACGATCTCTTAAACCTATCTCTACATCATGAAATGATGTAGGTTCAAATGGACGTCAGTACATGGAATGTAAGATTATGTAATAGGTCAGAATAAAACATACCTCAAGGAAGAGTAAAGTTGGTATAAATATCTCAACTCAGAAAGATAAGATAGACTCAATCAAAGTGTCATAAGTCTAAACTAAGAATAAATTTTTTAGACAAAGACCAATCATATACCATACAATCCAATCCAATCATGTACAATACAGTTTAATCAAATCATATACAATCCGATCCAATATAATCCAATCATACACTATCCGATCACATATTATTTAATCCAATCCATCACATATCACCTAATCCGATCCAATCATGTATATTCTGATTCAATCCAATCCAAGAATATGCAATCAAATCCACCATAAATTCAAAGGACTCAATTCAATAGATATGCAAATTAAGTTATGCAATGTTTTACAATTCAACTCAATCGTCTACAATCACAATCAAACCAATCATATCAAGCACAATCCAATCAATTGGGAGTTTCTCTAACCGACAACTATCACTATATGAGCAAGTGATAGTACAACAAGCCGACGTTGTTTCCACGTCCATTCATACCTTGCCAGGGTAAGAACGAATCAACAATCATGGATCCATAACCAATCAAGTCCTATCATGTCAGGACTATAAAATGGGAAACATCCGACTTTAACGGTTCAATCCCCTCCTACGTTTGGCGACGTAGTTTATTGGTTCAAGTATGGACTATACTCTTTCCCAATTTGGTGCTCGATACTCCTCCCAAGACTCAATATGCTCATATCTATCAAGTGAGTAAAATACTCAAAATACTCATTTAGTCCCATTGGACTCTTTCAAATCAACTCATTTAGTCTCATTGGACTCTTTTGAAAACTCAAATCAAATCTAACCTCATTGGACGTTCTTTTAAATCGACTCATCTCAAATCGTCAAACTCTTCTCTTTAAAATTTATACAATCTCAAAAATCGATATTTTAAAGTAAAAATGCTCAACTCATTTATACTCAAAATGCTCATGTTCAAAAATAATTAAAAGACTTCTTAAACTCAACTCATGTTTAAACTCTTTTTAAATCATAGATGAAAATAATCTTTCTTTAAACTCAAAAATAGTGTATAAATAGTTTATGCAAAAATGTTCACAAATCATTTATTTAAAACTCCTTCTCAAAAGATCATTTATTTTCAAAAAGGTTCAAATCTTTCACAACTTCTATCCAACACATCTATGGGCATATAGAAGGACTCAATCCATATTTTGAGTTAGCCTTATATTCCTTAGTGAAGACTTTGAAGAAAACCTTGATGTTGGGTCTTCAATGGGAAACTTGAATCCTTGAAGTTCTTGAAGCAATCCTTGTTGGAAATGGAGAAGAAGAGGAAGAGAGGGAGATTTCTAGGGCTTTTAGAGAGAGAGAGGGACTGAAAATAATAATCCAAAAACGTTCAAGGCTTGTGTATATATAATTTTAGAAATACCCAAATTGCCCTTTCTTCAAAAATCTCGAAAAACGGCTAAAACACTCTTGGCGCGATAGTGGCGCGTTGCGCCACTGCGGTGCCAAGTCGAAATTAAGCTTAAAGCCTGCACATCTGATAGTGGCGTATCGCGCCAAAGACCAAACTACTAAGGTTGTTTTGTGGCTCTATAGTGGCGCATCGCGCCCTTACAATGCCAAGCCCATATTTTCTGGGTTCTGGAAAATAGACTTAAAAACCCTGCACATATCTTAGTGGCATGCCGCGATAGGGACCAAACTAATGAGGCTTGTTCCTAGTGCGATAGTGGCACGTCGCGCCACTGCGGCGCCAAGCCCAGGTTTCCAGCAGTTGTCACCTAGGTCTGAAATTCCTGCAGTACTAGTCCGTCTTACGATAGTTATAACTTTTGACTCCGAACTCCAAAAATTATAATCTTGGCGGAGTTGGAAATAAGACTCAAAGACATTTAATTTGGTAGGTCGTGGACCACCCAGTTCATTATATTCTAGGATATACGGTCGTTTGAAGTTGACCCTTATGCTGACTCATCCAAAACCTTAATCGATTGGAATTCTTTGGACTCGATTTGGTATTGGAGATCCCTTATGACCCGTAAACATATCTAACACACTTCAAATACTTAGTAATTGGTCCTAACTCATATATAAAATTACAAGCCCTTCGGTTTGAGTCTACATACACGTGAAGAAATGTTCGAGTCTTTGCAAAAAACATTCTGGGGTGTTACAGTGGCAATGTGATTTTTAAGGGATTTGGTGCTAATGATGGTTTTGGAAGCATGAGTAGAGACTATTAAGGTCATGATATTTCATTGGCATTAGAGTTTTGGTTTCAGTAGTCAGATTATACTGAATATATTGGTTTTTGATGAGTCAAGTATGTTTCAAGCTATGTTGGTGAACAAATTAGATAACTGGAGAAGTTCTAGTTGTGAGTATTGATAGTGAGGAAGCATTTTGAGTAAAACAAAGGAGAACTTTTGGACATTTAGGGTATACTAGGGGTACTACAAGTACGAACCTTGTTAGGATTGGTTGTATGAGGTCTATCATGAGTAATTATAGTTTCTCGATAGTCTTGGTATTTATATTGTCATTAAGGACACATTTTGTCCATGCATAATTGATTTTGAGGACCATTGGGCCTAATTGTGCCGCTTTTAAGAGTCTTCTAAAATCATAGCTACTGTTCCAGTATCCTGACAATGTTATTAGAGCTACTATGCGTTTAAGTGTATCATTCACTAGGTGGTTGCTTGATCTTCTCCTTTTTTGTATCAGATTAATTGGATTCTCCCTTGATGAATATGCGTTATCTAAAGATTAGGTTTTTTCAGCTTAAAGTTTTGGGGAAGATTATGTTAAGAACATGAAATTCTACTAATGTCAGTAATGGGTTTGTGCATTATGCGTGTTTGGCGGTTGGTTCTACATTCACCTTAGGTTTTTGCAGGTAGTAGTTCAGAATGTTCTCGTGGTTAAGTGGGAAAAAGGTTTGTTTCGATGGTTGTGCTATGGTTTTGATAGTTTTGGTTCAAGTTTTGCTCATGGGTTTGTCCGTGGCTGGGTAATCACTCATAGATTGCAATTTTTTTAGTTTTGATTCAGAGGTTCAGTCCCTGACAATTGATTCTAATGGTATGGTCCTAAGAAGGAGTTCACTTGGGAGACAAATACCAACTTTGGAAATTATGCCTCAGGTTTTTGGTAACGTCGAGTCTTACTTTCTTCTTCTTTATGTTCGAGAATGAACATGGTTTTTAATGGTGGATAATGTAATGAATGTAAAGGTCATTTTTGTAAATTTTCAAAAAATAATCGTTTAGCCCCCCACCCTTCGATAGTTTTTCCGAGTCATACTTGATTCGATTACGAAGTTAGGTTTGAAAATTCTTTAAAAGGTTGGAATTTTTGGAAGTTTTGAGTTTTGAAGGCTTTAGTTGCTTAAAAGTAGTTTTTGGTACCAATAGGAGCTATGAGCTTCAAAATGGAATTTCGTCAGTTCCATCAGCTCCAAAATGCATAATTAGGTCTAGGAGAGTTATCAGTTTAAGACTCAAAGTTGTTTTAGGATTTGAGGTCTTAAGTTGTAAGTTTATGGAATTTTAGCCTTTGGGTTGACTTTGGTCAACATTTAGAGTTCGAATGCTCAGAATAGATTTTCGACTATTCTATTGGATTTAGGGGATGCTTTAGGCCTAAGAGAGGTCTTGGTTGAATTTTCAGAGGTTCTAAGCTTGATTCAACATTTTTAGTTGTTATGTTAGTTTAATTACGACTAAACAAGTTTCGGGTGAAGGATACCTTGAATCCCCATTTCAGCAATTCGATTGAGTCTGAAATGTCTAATTTAATCAGGTAGCATGTTTGGTTTGTTTGGATGGGATTCCAAACTAATTCCAAGGGTATTTTTGGGAATTTTGGTGATTTAATTATTGCTATCATCTGGTGCCTAAAGCATCCTTCATGTTTGCGGGTTCCTAGAACGCATTCGCGAAGCGTAGGGTGGCTTGGTATCCGTGATCTCAAGCTTCCTACTGCGTTTGCGAGAGCCTAGATCAGGGGCATTTGCATTTCTGGATTCCTTCCCGCGTTCGCGAAGGGGCAAGTTAGTGATCTCCATGTCCGTAGATGAAGGAGGCCATATTCACAAAGGATTAATTGACCTGATAGTGATTTATTCTCCTAAAATCGGGGTCTCTCTCATTTTCGAGCTCAATATAGGCGATTTCAAAGGGGATTATCAAGATAAAAATGTTGGGTAAGTGTTTTTAACTTAGATTCTTCATTACCCAGTTATTAAATCATGATTTCAACCTTCAATCTTTGATTTTGATTCCAACAATTATGGGTTTTCTCAAGACCATGAATTGTAACAAAAAATGGGATTGTGAACTGATTTCAACTCCGTTTAAATGTCTTTCACCTGTGGTTTCCAAATTCTTCAAGTAATGCATTTTTATACAAATTTTCAAATTTACCTTCTTTTTTTTTATGGGAACAGACCCTACCCGAGGCTCCCACCTCTCGTGCACAGTCAGGGGTTGAGCAACACCCCCAAGCCTTAACATAAATAAAAAAAGTAAAAATACAAGGAGGGGGACATAAAACCTTACCTCCGATCCTATGTTGGTTCATAAGTCGGCTAACTCATCCCCGAAACAAAAAAGGGGCTAACTATAACTAGAAAGCAGTAAACCTATGAGAGGACTCCTCCCGGTACAAATCGACTAATAAAGCATAAATAAGGGAGACTCTCCCCTTCCATGAGAAAACAAGAAAGTAGCCTACACTAGTCCTATTCAAATATGCTACGACTCAGGCATAGCTACATTGAGGAAGAACAAGTATACGAACCTTCTATATCGCATGGGTTGGGGAAGTTCTTTTCATCTTTGCTCTTCTTAGGTATGTCATACCAAGTAGGTCCAAGGAAATTTGCAGCAACAACAATCGAAGCTAAGGGGGATGAAATGATAGGAAGTAGATGTAGCCATAACAGCCAGCTTGCTTGGGAAGAGTTCCAAGGCTGCAGCCTTGGCTTAAATGTTTGACTGAAGGTGCCTTGCACTTTGAAAGGGTCCATTGTTGCTGTTTGATATGCCTGCACATCAACAAGTAAACAAGCAATGAGTTCCAGGTGGATGTTGTATAATCAGCATTGTGTTTTTTGGAGCTCCGTCTTCTTGTCTTCTTATCAATGAAAACAGTCAAGGAGTTCCAAAGGACTTGTATGGAAGGGGGCTACTGCAGGTGTTTAATGAATGCAACAGGTATGCATGGAGAGTTGATGAGAATATGTGAGGCCCTTGCAAATGCGGTTGTTATGTCCCTTTGTCCGTGACTTTGTTTACCTGCACAAACAAGCAAACAAGGAACCAAACAAGTGTGATAGTTGTGGGGGTTGTTGCAAACCTGTAGACAATTTCTTGTTGCCTCCAAAGGAGTCTTGGAGTACCTGCACAAATAAATAAAACCAACAAACCACACTGCTGTAACTATTAACTTGTATTTGTTCCTTGTCTGTTGCAGGTTGGTGGAGTTGTTGCTGGGGTGTGTTGATAATAGATAATATGGATGGCAAGCTGAGTGTGCTGCTCCATAGAAGCCCCAGGTTACTGCAGTCCCTATAGCATTTCCAGAGAGGGTCTTCCATCTGGATGAGTGGAAGGAGTGCATCCGGAATGTAAGGAATGCTGAAGGGAATAGATGAGGCCCCTGCATGTGGGTCTGTTGTCTTCCTTTGTTTGAGGCTTTGTAGACCTGCACAAGAAGTAGAAAAGGACCCAAACAAGTATGGAAGTTGTTGCAGACCTGTATGCAGCTCCTTGTTGCTTCCAAAGACAAAAAGCAAAGATCTGCAAGATTCTTGTGATGCTGAATTGTTGTTGCAGGTATTTCATAAGAGAAATTGGCCTGGAAGGAGGGTTGATGTGTTGATGAATTCCTAACATGGTAGGCTGCTGTCTCCATGTTATTGGCTTTTATTTGCCAAGGTGCCCCTGATGCTATTATGTCTACATATAGACCATCAATAGAATACAAACATCCAACCAAACAGAATAACCAGTAGGGGCCATATGAAGTCCTCTTAGTAGGGATTTTTGATTTGATGGTTCAAATTTACCTTTCATTTTCAGATTCAGGGTTTTGGGTCTATTTTGACCCCATTTTCCAAAATGCTATATATGTATTGTTAGTCTCGTATTCTTATTGTAAATTCATATTTGAATAGATTGTGTTGATTTGTATCCATGTTGGAAGGGAAAGACCGAAGTTGCGAAGTGATTTGGTGCTTGAATTGAGGCTAGTAAATTTCTAAACCTTTGTTGAGTATGTAGAATCTTGTATTTCCTTGATACGTGCATTGGGGAGTAATTGGAAATTGGCTATGGGATGAATTGGTCATAATGTTTGATCTTAATGATAAAAATGGTCAATGGAAAGACAATGTGCTGGTAATTGGACGTCTGCAATGTTGTGAACAATTTGAGTGATGATATCTATACATTATTGATAAAATACTATGATTGTGTCTTTATGAATTGATATAAAAGTGTCATCTCTTTATTATTGTTTGAATATGCTTATTTTCATCAGTTCTAACACACTGTGATGGGATCTACTTGATGATGCCGAGGTCTCTTTCGGTGGGTACATGGACCTAGTCTGTTCACCATGGGTTCTGGCTTGATATTCAGTGGATGTGTTTCATTAGGACAGATATGCATCACCTTGATTTAAAGGGTATTTTTGTTTTGAGTAAATTTTGAAATAGTAGAGTCCACAATGTGTCAACGTTGTAGAGGAATTTGTTTTTGTTGAAACTGAATCCATGAACCAGGTCCGCAACGCGGACCTGGGAGGAAAATGTTTTCCCATTGCCAGTTTTAATGAGGGACAAACTTGTGTTTTCCCCACCTTTTCAAAATTAACCCACTTTATTTTGGGACCAAAATCTATTCCTTATGATACCCAAAAGGGTTTTTTCCTTATTAAATACCAAAAACTCTTGAGAGCAAGAACTAAAGAGAAAAGGAGAAGCTAGGGTTCAAGAATTTCAAGCCTACCTTTTAATTTTCACTTAGGAAATATTCATTTCAGGTATGTAAGCTATCATAACGTTGGACTAAGTTCGTCCTCATTCCCTACATCTTCATACAATAAATTGAGTTTTGAATTTGAGTTTTAGCCATGATAAATTGAATTCTTGGCTTAATTATATATTTTTTTATTGAGTTCTAGTATGTATTTGATTATACTTTGACGAGTTGAATTCTTGATATTATGAATTCATGCTTGCATTCACATGGACCCTAGTTGAGTTTTTGTATTAATTATCTTATGCATTGTTGAGTTATATAGTGATATGTTTACCATTTAAGTGAGAAAGAACTTGAGTATGAGATGAGTTTTGAGAAGTCTCTTAAATTTCTATTTTTGAGCAATGAGTACTACTGATGAAAATGAGTTCAGTTTGAGAAGTTTCTTAATTATTATTGTGAGGATGAATATTAATATATTTAAAACAATGATTTTGAGATTGAGTTGAGGGGTTAAACCATGTTTTAAATGCATTCATTTAGTTGAGATTGTATCTAATTTAAAGAGAAGAGTTGAGTAAATTGAGTTGAGTTGAGTTGTTCCCAGAGTTGAGTTGAGTTGAGTTCCTTGATGTAAGTTTTTGTTCACCATTTTACATACTCATACATTCAATGTTCTGATGTCATTCGACATGCATCATTTTATGATGCAGATATAGATAGATATCATCAATAGAAGCACAGTTGAGGATGTATCTTTCATAGCTTTAGTGAGACCTCTTTACATCCAGAGGGGTTCCTTTATTTCCAGGTTTATGATATTTTTTCCTTATTGAGGTATCCACGGGCTTGTCTCGGCACCTTCATAGTAGTTAGTGGACGCTTCATAGACTGAGTAGAGTGGAGTCCCCTTGAGTCTTTTTGATGTCTGTTTTAAAAATTATGACATTCAATATTTAAGTTATGATATTTCACTTATATTTTAATGAGTAATTAATCTAGTTAAAAGTTTTTATGATGACTTATGTGATTTCCCACTTAATATTACTTAGTGTTGAGTTTGAGTCTTCCACTGAGTGAATTAGCCAGGCCAAGTGGTTTTCTTAGGGACAACAATGGTTTTCGAATGCTGACCATGTCCAGGGTAAAGGATCGGGGCGTGACAAACTTGATATCAGAGCACAGAATTTAGATTCCTAGGGTGTTTATGAAGCCGATTCTAGTAGAGTCCTTTTTATAGGTGTTAAGCGCGCTACATCTATAATAAAGAGGCTATAAGACTTTTAGGAATTATTTTGTTTCTTTCATACTTCAGCTTATGCTATAGATCTTAACTCTTTGAAATCTCCTTTAAATTCGTGCATTTCATAATTTCAAATTATGCCTCTAGGAAGAGCAATCGGACATCCTGCCAGAAAGGATAAAAATCAACAAAAGCCCCAAATTCCCAAAGGACCAAGTGGTCCATATAAACCTTTTGGATAGCTACCTCAGGCTAACGTTACTAATGTTGAATTCTGCAACATCATCCAAATATTGGCCCAGGATATGACAGCATAGGTGGGCCGGTGGGGCGTGGGCCAATAAGATGCCTAAGATATTTCAGAGTTTGTGAGTTCTTGAGGATGAATCTACTAGAGTTTACTAGGTCTGCGCTCAATAAGGATCTTGAGAACTTTATATATAAGATCCAGAAGGTGTTTTCGTTTATGCACATTACTGATATAGAGCGGGTTGAGTTGGCTACTTATCAGGGTTTGCAAGAGTATGGTTTGGCCAATGGAATGAGACCAAAGGAGTTGATGCACCACTCTTGCGCTAGGATGTGTTCGAAGAGGCCTTTTTGGGATGTTTATTTCCTTGAGAACTAAGGGAAGGCAAGGTAAGAGAATTTCTTAACTTGAAGTAGGATTCTATGAGTGTGCAGGAATACAACCTTAAGTTCACCCACTTGACCCTCTATGCTCCAAAAATGGTAGCAGATATAAGGAGCGGGATGAGCTTATTTTTTTTGGGACTCTCCCATCAGTTGAGCAAAAAGGGTAAGGCTGCTATGCTGATTGGAGACATGGATATAACGAGATTGATGACTCGTCAGCAAGTGGAGGAAGATAAGCTAAAGGACTAGGAAGCATTTCGTAACAAGAGGGCTAAAACATCAAACCATGAGTCTGGAAAGAAAGGGACCAACAATGGTAACCGCCCATCCTTTCAGAAGAAGTCTAGATCAGTACCATCATCAATCAGTTCACCCGCACCTAGAAATAGGAATGACTAGAGGGCACGAAATTTCAAAGTATAGAGTTCGTAGTCCCAAGAGAGTGTGGCCCAAGGTCCTATGCAAGCACCACCTTATGGTAGGTGTTGTAGGCTCCACCAGGGAGAGTATCGTGTAGGCACAAATGGTTGTTACAAATGTGACTAAGCAATTTATAGCCATAGAGAATGCCCAATAGAAAGACAGAGTAATGGGGGCAACAGAGCCCAATGTTCTTTGGCAGCACCATCAAATAAAGGTAATCAGAGGGGTGCTAATTGGGGGACAGACGGAGGTTCAAACCATCTATATATTATGGCCAATCACCATGATTAGGAGAACTCACTATATGTTGTCACTGGTATGCTTCGAGTCTTTTTCATGATGTCTATTCTTTAGTTGATCTAGGTACTACCTTTTCTTTTATGACTCCTTATGTAGACATTAAGTTTGAGATTCTTCTTGAATGACTCTTAGATCCATTTAAAAGTTTAACCCTATTAGTGAGTCTATTCTATCTAAGAGAGTCTACCGTGATTGTATAACCTCTGTCCACCATAAGTACACTTTTGTAGACCTAGTTGAGCTAGATAAGGTTGACTTTGATGTCATTCTTGGCATGGAATGACTTTATGTTTGTTATGCCTCAGTCTATTGTAGAACCCCGAGTAGTCAAGTTTCAGTTTCCAAATGATCCATTTATTAAGTGGAAGGGTAGTCCAGCCTTGCCTAAAGGTCGATTCATTTCATACCTTAAGGCCATAAAGTTAGTCTCCAATGGATATATCTACAACATTGTCTGAGTTAGAGATAATAGTGTTGAGATACCATGCCTCTAGTCAGTTTCAGTTGGTAATGAGTTTCCAGAAGTCTGTTCTGAGGATTTGTCTAGAGTCCCTCCTAAGAAGATAGACTTCTGAAACAATATTCTTCTCGATACTTAGCCCATCTCTACTATACCATATAAAATATCTCCCACAGAGTCAAAAGTATTGAAAGAGCAGTTGAAGGACTTTCTAGATAAGGGGTTCATTAGGCCGAGTGTCTTACCTTAGGGCGCTCCTATCCTATTTGTGCACAAGAAAGATGGTTCATTAAGGATATGTATCAACTATCGTCAATTGAGCAAGGTTGCCATAAAAATAAGTGTCACGACCCAACCCCGTAGACCATGATGGGTGCCCGAATTGGACACGCGCATGTACCCCTGCCAACTATAAGTAACCCATTTCCTGCTTAACTTATAGTGTATCAACAGGTAATGAAACATACAAGCCGATGAGGCTGTTATGATATAGAGAATGCCCAAATCATAGGTCATACAAGCATAACGGTACATACATACACATACCACCCATATACCACCCCGTACATATCCACAAACCTCTAAGAGTAAGAACAGTAACATAAGGCGGGAAACATCCCCTACTGTACCCGTGAACAAAAGAATATATACATCAGGGTTTAGTATCAAAATCTAGGCTCCAGCACAAAAGAGCACTTCTGGACTGTTGAGTAGGACTCATATGCTGGCGAATCCCCTACCTGTATACCTGTACCTGCGGGCATGAACGCATACCCTCGAAGAAAGGGGGGTCAGTATGACATATGTACTGAGTATTTAAAGCATAACATAACATAACTGAAGGCATATCGGAAACAGTGAAGCAAGGCTAAAATCTCGTATAAGAAACCTGTACCTGTATCCTGTGAATCATAAAAGATATGCATGCTCAAATTATACAATATAGCCGACCCTATCAGGGACCCAGTGAGTCATATATATAGGACCATCATAGGCCCGGCGCCATCACCACCTTATTAAACACATCATTATATATATACATACGTACCCGGCCCATTATGGGACTCGGTGTCATAATCATATCATCATATACTGTACCCGACGTACTGTAGGACTCAGTGTTATAATCATATCATCATATACCATACCCGGCCTATTATGGGGCTCGATGTCATAATCATATCATCATATACCGTACCTCACCCATTATGGGGCTCAGTGTCATAATTATATCCTCATATACCATACTCGGCCCATTATAGGGCTCGGTGTCATAATAAACCATACATAGGTAGATCATCATCTGAGACTCACTAAGGTAATCATACAGAACTATCATTCGTGGATCAAAATGCTAATCATCTCGGGTGCCCTTTAAGTACAATTAGGGCTACATTAAATGAAGTCTCAGGAATCATAGACATATTTTAAAGTAATGCCAACCGGCTTAAGAAATTAGAGACATCTGTCATCCCAGAGTCTTTAGGAATAAGAGCTTTACATCCCACTACTAATCGACATATAGACGATTTAGGGAAGGTAGCTCAACTACTTTAAGAGTTTGACACCCGGAAGTGAGTAGAAGACATGAATCACATTCAGAGCTGAAGAATAAAATTACTCTAGAGCTCGCATCATATGTCATCTATCCTTAAGCCATCTCCAAAGAAGGAAGGGATAGGCTTTACATATTTATCACTTCCCATCCTAAAGGATTTTGAGAGACAATAACTCAACTATTGTAGGAGTTTGGGAGACAATAACTCAACTATTGTAGGAGTTCTAGTACCTAGAAGTGGATAAGAATCAGGAAGTATGCTCGGGGTTTCATGCATAGTATTATCCCCAACATGCATATGCATATATACACATTGCACTTCTATCAAGGATATGCCAAGAGGAAGGAGATAGCTTTACATACCCTCTACTTTTCATCATCTAGGAGACAGTGGGAGACACTAACTCAATTAGCATAGGAACTCCCACTTCAAGAAGTAGATAGGGGTCATGAATCATGTTCGGAGCTTTGTGAGTAGATTTTTCCCCACATTTCATATACACATCCTACTTACGACTAAGACATGCCCAAAAGAAAAGAAAGATAGCTTCACATACTCATCCCTTTCTAACGTATGGAAGGCTTGACAAGCCCTAGTCCAATTACTGTAGAAGTGTTTTCATTAAGATGCAAATGAGGGTCATGAATTACGCTTGGCATTTCTGAGTAGGTTTACCCTAAAGTTCATAGAAGGGTTACCGTATGCGCGAGTAGAGTAGTGAGTAACTACATGCAATTTAAAATATTATCAAAGACCTGATAGTATAAGAGGATTAAGCTATCGTCTGAGGACTCAAGTAGTAGTGTAGTCATCTTAGATGCCCTCTAAATGCCATTAGGTGCTATATTACTTAGCATCTCGAGGTCCCTAGATGTGTACTAAAGTAATGCTAACCACTTAAGGACTCCATAGCACTTGCTGTCATATAGTCCTACAACTAGGAGCCTATATATTCATTAATTCCTTAACTTATAAAAGGTTCAAGGAAAGTAGTTCAACTATTATAAAAGTTCAACATCCAGAAGTGAATAAGGGACACTTAGGAATGGAATTACTTCAAATATCGTATCATGCCTTACTTACCTCTAAGACATGCCAAAAGAAGAGACAAAATAGGTTTTACGTACCTCTTACGGTCTTTTCTTAATCGCGTTCACATCGTCATCCTCCAAACCTATTTAACATGGAAGCAATACGAGTATCAACAACCCTTAACTATTCATCACCTTAAGTTATACACGAGTATTCACAGAATCCATTTCCTCGCTCATCTTCTCGACTAGTTCCTTAACTAGTTAAAGAGTTAACGGAAATCAGGCAGCACCTCCCTTATAATATGTCCTATCTGAATTTCCAATCACACTTCTAATAACTACAGCCAACCAACAACAACAACCTGCAGCACATTTATAAGCAGTTCACACCAACATAATACAACATAAACTTCAAATGACTCGCTCGAAACCACGATACCCAAATAGGGTTTTTAGTTTCCATTTTGCAAAACCTTTAACTATATGAAACGGAGGGTCGGGTGGCTGAAACCAGCAGAAACCACACCTCTTTTAGAAAATTTTCCATCACCTTAATATGCCACCACACGACCAGAAGCTGCAGCACCACACACATAACTCACTATTCAATTTTAATTTAACTATAATGACTTTCATTTAGATTGTTTCCAACATCGAGAATTTGTATGAAATTCTCACACTTATAGAAACATAAAAGATGTATAACACACCCTATAACAACAATACAAACTTCAAATTTAAGGGAAAGAACTTACCTTACCCGAAATTGGCCAAAACTAGCCAAAACTCGCCTCGGAAACTCTTCTAATACGATTAAAACGTCGTGGCTGCTTGCTACTCGTTTAGTGCATCTCCAAGCCATGCTTTTATACTATTCATACCTTTATATAATCTTGGTATACCCTAGATAATTAATTGACGGATCAAAATTGGGACTTACCCTTTTTTTCCTCAAGCCGTTGCCCCTCTCCTCTTTAGTTTTAGGGTTTTGTTCTCTTTGTTGCTGCTGATTTTTGAACAAGGAACTGAAGTATTAGTCACTTAATACATATATATAGGTTCTCTTAGGAGGTGACACATGTCATCCCCTAAGGGTGACACGTGTCCATCCCCTATTGGGCCACTGTATATATGCTGCCAACTAAGGGCTGCCACATGGCAGTGGGGTCCACCCCCCCGAAGTAGGTGGGTCACCTACTTGACCCCAAGAAGATGGGTCACCTTCTGCCACATGTAACCTCTCTATGCTTCCACGTGTCATTCTCTCCTTCTCCTCGTGGGTTCGTAATCTCATCTTATTTTACGTACCTATGTAATCCGTACTATGTAAGGTTGGTACATACTCACGTAACACTTCTAAATTAAAAGCTTATGTAGGGAAGTTGAGTCCTACGGCTCATTATTTGGCCTCCAACTTCTTTCGACTCCTCATGACTCTATTTCCAACCTTCCCCATTCTGGGGTATCACATTATCCTTCCCTTAGAGTCGTTTGACAATGTCGTAGATTATCCGGCTCACATAATAACTTCTAACAACTTAAGAGACATTTCGAACTTAAGAGTCAGGGGTGTAACAATAAGTAACCATTTCTAAGAATTGATGATGTTACACCCCACACTCTTAAGCTCGGAATATCTCTTAAGCTTCTTAGAAATTATCAACTTAGTCGGATAATCTACTACACTATCACACAACTCTAAGGAAAGAGTTGGAGGCCAAGTAATGAGTCATAGAATTTGATTTACCTATGTAAACTACCAATTTAGAAGTTTTGCATACTTAAGCCACTTGAGTACATACCAAGCTTACGTAGAAAGAATTACATGGGTTCTTAAAATAAAACTAGATTATGAACCCAAGCGAAGGAGGAGAGAACGACACGTGGCAGCAAGAGGAGGCACCACGTGGAAGCCTAGGAAAGTGACACATGGCAGAAGGTGACCCACCTGCTTGGGTTCAACTAGGTAACCCACTACTTGGGGGTAGGCTCCACCAAGGACACGTGGCAACCTAGGAGACATGACATAGATACGTGGCCCAATAGAGTCTAGACATGTGTCACCTCCAAAGGAAGGATATATACATATGTTAACGACTATTAAGTCATTTATTTTCGTCCAAAAAAAGAAAGCAAAGAGAAGATCAAAGAGAAGAGAGAAAATGTGAAAGCTAGAGAAAACCTAGCTATGGCTTTGGCCAAGTTTAAGGTGAGTCTTTTCTCCATGAATTAATTATCTACGGTGTTCCTCAATAACGTGGAGATGTATATATGTATTTTATGATGCGTACGGAACCATATCTTCAGCTTTATACTTGGAACAAATAAGAGAAAGTTGAAGAAAAAACTTTAAGAGCAAGAAGAGAGGGCTACGGGTTGAGGCCAAGAAAGGTAAGCCTCCAACTTTCGTTATGTGAATTAATTATTTTCCATGTCCCATGGTTATATAGAAGTGTTTAATAACATAAAATCACAATTTGTGGAAGCAAGGAAGTGATACAAATAGTTCACTCAATTTAAGCACATTTAGAGAAGTTCTAAGTCACAATTTGGCAATTTTGGCCAATTTAGGGTAAGGTAAGGTTTCTCCTTTCAATTTGGACTTTATGGTGTTGTTATGAAGTGTATTACACGTCCTATAGGTGGATGGAAGTATAAAATTTGCATAGAAATGCTTGACGTTAAAGACAATCTAAATTGGAGTCATTATAGTTGAATTATCATCGAAGTAAAGTGTTGTGCTTGTGGTGTGCTTCTGCAAGTGTGTGGGGGTGTGTTTTAGGGCCCAAATGTATTCTAAAAGGGGTGTGGTTGCTTCTGGTTTCAGCCACATGAACCCTCGTTTTGTATAATTAAAGGTTTTGCGAAATAAAGACTAGAAACCCTATTTTAGTATCGTAATTTTCATCAAGTTGTTTAGAGCTTATGTTGTGTAATGTTGCCATGTTTTAGTTATATATAAGCTGCAGGTTGTTGTTGTTGGTTGGATGTAGTGATTAGGGATCTAATTGGAAATTCGGATAGGGCATGTTATAGGGGAGGTGCTGCCCAATTTTCGTGAACTCCTTAACTAACTAAGGAACTAGTCGAGAAGGCGAATGAGGAGATGAGTTCTATGAATACTCATATATAACTTAACATGCTAGAAAGTCGAGTGTTGTTGATGCTAGTATTGATTTCATGTTAAATAGGTTCAAGAGATGACGAGGCGAACGTGTTAAGAGTAATCCGTAAGAGGTATGTAAAGTTAACGTTTTCTTCTTTTGGCATGTTTTTGGCATAAGTATGTAAGGCTTAGAATTTCTTTTGGCATATCTTCGGCATAAGTGTATTAAGCTTATTCTACCTCTTGGCAGGTGTTGGGTACAAATATGTAAAGCTAATCTTCCTTGTTGACATGGTTTTTATGAAGCAAGTATATGACTTTTATATGATTCCAAGGAAGTTCCTATTCATCGAGTCTCAAATATAATTTAAATTGCATATAGTTTCTCACTACTCCACTCGTGGATGCCTAAATGCTTCCTTCACTGAGCTCGGGCCAGAATTTGTTATCATGCGTACTACTCTGCATTGTTCTCCATGCCTCGATGTGAGGGGGAAAGTACGGCCTGTACATGGGATTTGTGGAGTTA
Organism: Solanum dulcamara; assembly: GCF_947179165.1. Classification (NCBI taxonomy): domain Eukaryota; kingdom Viridiplantae; phylum Streptophyta; class Magnoliopsida; order Solanales; family Solanaceae; genus Solanum; species Solanum dulcamara. Next base: position 74,301,659 of record NC_077237.1, read on the forward strand.
TGATGTACCATGTACACATATGATATGATATGATATGATATGACCATATGATCTGATATGATCTGTTATGAAGATATTCCCTACTCTGGAGTTATGATGTGTTGTGGTACAGTGATGGGGAGGCGACCACGATTTGTTCACTGAGTCCCATAATGGGGCTGGATATGACATATATTTTTCTGCATACCTTATCTGTGGTTATGATAAGCATTTTGATATTTCTGGATACTTTGCTCATTTTTGCACATTCTGCTTTGGTAATGACTTTACTTATTACAGGCCATGCTTTACATACTCGATATATTTTCCATACTGACTCCTTTTTTTCAGGGGGAATGCGTTTCATGCCCGAAGGTACAAATACAGGTTTTGGGAGTCCATCAGCTTAGGATTCCGTTAAGCTCACCTGGAAGAGGCTCTATTGTATCGAAGCCTAGTTTTTGGCATTAGACATTGGCTTATATAATTATTTCTATTTATTCAAGGGTACGGCGGTGGCCCTGTCCCGCCATATGTTGTCATTAATATTTTTAAAGGTCTGCAGACATGTATATGTGGGTTGTATGTATAAGTTTGACTCAGCTGGGTCTACATGATGTATTATACAGGCATGTGTTATGGCAGCCTTGTAGTTGTGCATGCCCTTTCATGTTATGATACAAATAAAATAGGCTACAGATATATGAAATGTTATAACCCATTGGGGAGTTCTCATGTACGTATCATGTTGTTTGTAGTCCATTTTGACTAAACTTGATGTATATGCATTACATGTCTATAATTCGAGTTGACCACAACTGATAAATATGTATTTGGGGGTCTAGGTCAGACCCCAATTGTGGCCTACGAGGTTGGGTCGTGATAGATGATGTTTTAAACCAACTTCAAGGTGAGTCTTTTCTCCATGAATTAATTATCTACGGTGTTCCTCAATAACGTGGAGATGTATATATGTATTTTATGATGCGTACGGAACCATATCTTCAGCTTTATACTTGGAACAAATAAGAGAAAGTTGAAGAAAAAACTTTAAGAGCAAGAAGAGAGGGCTACGGGTTGAGGCCAAGAAAGGTAAGCCTCCAACTTTCGTTATGTGAATTAATTATTTTCCATGTCCCATGGTTATATAGAAGTGTTTAATAACATAAAATCACAATTTGTGGAAGCAAGGAAGTGATACAAATAGTTCACTCAATTTAAGCACATTTAGAGAAGTTCTAAGTCACAATTTGGCAATTTTGGCCAATTTAGGGTAAGGTAAGGTTTCTCCTTTCAATTTGGACTTTATGGTGTTGTTATGAAGTGTATTACACGTCCTATAGGTGGATGGAAGTATAAAATTTGCATAGAAATGCTTGACGTTAAAGACAATCTAAATTGGAGTCATTATAGTTGAATTATCATCGAAGTAAAGTGTTGTGCTTGTGGTGTGCTTCTGCAAGTGTGTGGGGGTGTGTTTTAGGGCCCAAATGTATTCTAAAAGGGGTGTGGTTGCTTCTGGTTTCAGCCACATGAACCCTCGTTTTGTATAATTAAAGGTTTTGCGAAATAAAGACTAGAAACCCTATTTTAGTATCGTAATTTTCATCAAGTTGTTTAGAGCTTATGTTGTGTAATGTTGCCATGTTTTAGTTATATATAAGCTGCAGGTTGTTGTTGTTGGTTAGATGTAGTGATTAGGGATCTAATTGGAAATTCGGATAGGGCATGTTATAGGGGAGGTGCTGCCCAATTTTCGTGAACTCCTTAACTAACTAAGGAACTAGTCGAGAAGGCGAATGAGGAGATGAGTTCTATGAATACTCATATATAACTTAACATGCTAGAAAGTCGAGTGTTGTTGATGCTAGTATTGATTTCATGTTAAATAGGTTCAAGAGATGACGAGGCGAACGTGTTAAGAGTAATCCGTAAGAGGTATGTAAAGTTAACGTTTTCTTCTTTTGGCATGTTTTTGGCATAAGTATGTAAGGCTTAGAATTTCTTTTAGCATATCTTCGGCATAAGTGTATTAAGCTTATTCTACCTCTTGGCAGGTGTTGGGTACAAATATGTAAAGCTAATCTTCCTTGTTGACATGGTTTTTATGAAGCAAGTATATGACTTTTATATGATTCCAAGGAAGTTCCTATTCATCGAGTCTCAAATATAATTTAAATTGCATATAGTTTCTCACTACTCCACTCGTGGATGCCTAAATGCTTCCTTCACTGAGCTCGGGCCAGAATTTGTTATCATGCGTACTACTCTGCATTGTTCTCCATGCCTCGATGTGAGGGGGAAAGTACGGCCTGTACATGGGATTTGTGGAGTTATGATGTACCATGTACACATATGATATGATATGATATGATATGACCATATGATCTGATATGATCTGTTATGAAGATATTCCCTACTCTGGAGTTATGATGTGTTGTGGTACAGTGATGGGGCGGCGACCACGATTTGTTCACTGAGTCCCATAATGGGGCTGGATATGACATATATTTTTCTGCATACCTTATCTGTGGTTATGATAAGCATTTTGATATTTCTGGATACTTTGCTCATTTTTGCACATTCTGCTTTGGTAATGACTTTACTTATTACAGGCCATGCTTTACATACTCGATATATTTTCCATACTGACTCCTTTTTTTCAGGGGGAATGCGTTTCATGCCCGAAGGTACAAATACAGGTTTTGGGAGTCCATCAGCTTAGGATTCCGTTAAGCTCACCTGGAAGAGGCTCTATTGTATCGAAGCCTAGTTTTTGGCATTAGCCATTGGCTTATATAATTATTTCTATTTATTCAAGGGTACGACGGTGGCCCTGTCCCGCCATATGTTGTCATTAATATTTTTAAAGGTCTGCAGACATGTATATGTGGGTTGTATGTGTAAGTTTGACTCAGCTGGGTCTACATGATGTATTATACAGGCATGTGTTATGGCAGCCTTGTAGTTGTGCATGCCCTTTCATGTTATGATACAAATAAAATAGGCTACAGATATATGAAATGTTATAACCCATTTGGGAGTTCTCATGTACGTATCATGTTGTTTGTAGTCCATTTTGACTAAACTTGATGTATATGCATTACATGTCTATAATTCGAGTTGACACAACTGATAAATATGTATATGGGGGTCTAGGTCAGACCCCAATTGTGGCCTACGAGGTTGGGTCGTGATAGATGATGTTTTAAACCAACTTCAAGGTGACACTTTTTTCTCCAAGATAGACCTCTATTAAGCTATCATCAATCGGAAGTAAGAGAATGTGACATCCTAAAGACAGCCTTCAAAACCAAGTATGGTCACTATGAGTTCCTAGTCATGTCCTTTGGTTTTAGTAACGCTCCTACAATATTTAGGGAACTTATGAATAGATTGTTTAAGCAATATCTATACATGTTTGTTTTCATGTTTATCGATGACATACTAATCTATTCAAGGAATAAGGAGGAGCATTCCAACCATCTCAGAATTATCCTCCAAATTCTCAAGGAAAAGGAGTTATATGCTAAGTTTTCAAAGTGTGAGTTCTGGCTTGTATCTGTGGCATTCTTAGGCCACATCATTTCCACAGATGGTACTCGAGTTGATTCGCAGAAGATTGAAACTGTCAAGAACTGGCCAAGACCCACATCCCTAATTGACATAAGAAATTTCTTGGTTTTGGCTGGCTATTATACAAGATTTATTGAAGGATTGTCATCCATATCATCGCCATTGACTAAGTTGACTCAAAAGAAGTCTAAGTTTCAATGATTTGATGCTTATGAGAAGGGTTTTCAAAAGCTGAAAATAAGATTGACTACTACTCTAGTTTTGTCCCAACCCGAGGGAACAAATGGATTTGTGATTTATTCTAATATGTTCAAAGTTGGATTGGGTTATGTTTGAATGCAAAAAGTCAAGGTTATTTCATATGCTTCCAAACAACTTATGGTTCACAAGAGGAATTATCCGACTCATAATTTGGAATTGGCAGAGATAGTATGTGCACTTAAGATTTGGCATCACTATATTTATGGAATTCATGTAGATGTGTTCTCGGATCACAAAGCTTGCAATATGTATTCAGTTAGAAAGAGATCAACTTGAGGTAGAGAAGACGTCTTGAGTTTCTCAAAGAATATGACATGAGTATCTTCTACCATCCAGGTAAAGCTAATGTTGTTGTTGATGTTCTTAGAAGGCTGTCCATGGGGAGTGCCACTCATGTTGAGGAGGAGTTTGCCAGGGAAGTGCATAGACTTGCACGTTTGGGAGTTGTCCACTGAGTCTTCATTATTCATTGAGGTAAAAGAAAAGAAAGATCAAGATCTTATTCTCCTCTAATTGAAAGATGATGTTCATAAGTAGAAAGTAATTGCTTTCGCCAAAGGGAGAAATAGATTGTTAAGATATCAAGGCAAGTTGGATGTTCCCAGTTTTGATGGTCTTCGAGATAGAATAATGGTAGAGGCCCATATGTCCACGTATTCCATCCATACAAGTTCTACAAAGATGTATCATGACTTGAGAAAGGTCTATTGGTGGAATGGTATGAAGAGAAACATAGTAGAGTTTGTATCCAAGTGCTCGAATTGACAACAAGTCAAAGTTAAGCATAGAAGTCCTTGTAGTGTAGCTCAAGATATAGAGTTTAAAAAATAGAAGTGGGAGATGATCAACATGGATTTCATTATAGGATTACCGCGATCTCCCAGACAGCATGACTCTATATGGGTGATTATGGATAGGATGACCAAATCAGCCCACCTTTTGCCCGTAAAAATTATAGATTCAGCCGAGGATTATGCAAGGTTGTATATTTAAGAGATAGTCAGATTGCATGGAGATCCCTCGTCCATCATCTCAGAAAGAGGTACCTAATTTACTGCTCAGTTTTGGAAGTCCTTCTAGAAAGGTTTGGGTTCGAAGGTAAATCTGTCACGCCCCAAAAGGATACCCTAAACGTGGCCGGCACTCAGAAACCACTTCTGGCTCCTAAGCAAACTACTTGACCTGATCACACATCCGTTCATTCATTCAATCAGAGGAATACTTAAAATAAATAGGTAATTAAGTGGGTAAATCCCAATCAACAATCTATAGAGTCATGCTATCTGGGACAATGACATGTTCATGGCTAAATAGTGTATAAATAGTTAATACAAAAATGTTCACAAATTATTTATTTAAAACTCCTTATCAAACAATCATTTATACTCATATGACTCCAATCAAATCAAATTATGCAAATAACATATCATGTAGTCACATTAGACTCCAATCCATTTTATATCAAAGCATCATCATCAATATAACCTCTTCATTAATCATTTTACCCATGTTAAATAACCACCATTCACATCATCATCAAACATCATCATTCACATCATCATCAAACATCATCATTCACATCATTATCAAACATCTGCTCCAAAATTCTTATTTAATTCTATATTCCATTTATAGAAATAAAAATGACATTCTAGCTCTACCAATGTTTCATTTCTTTTTATGCCATTCACATTCATAACTATCCAATTCATTCTTTTCATTCCAATCAATGCATATAGACAAAAACCATCCATCTCAACCTCAAGACAAATTATGACCAAAAAGGAAATCTCATCTTGGTTTTCATGTGAATGAAACATGAATCCATACTTCCAACAAAACTCCACTCAAGAACACCATCAATACATATGAATTTATATACAAAAATTCATTTGTAGTAAATAATATGAAAGAAACCTATTTGGTAATTTAATTCATGAAAATCATCAATCAATTAATAGTATATAAAAAAGTATTCTATAATTTAGGAAAAATTCAAGAAAACCTTCATAGAAGGTTCAAGCCTTTCACAATCTTCATCCAACACATCTATGGGGTATATGAAAGAACTCAATCCATATTTTAGGTTAGGCTTACATACCTGACTTGAACAACAACTCAAAGATTTGATGGCCTTACTTGAAGAACTTGAACTCTAGCCCTCTTTCTCTTCTCCAATTCTTTTCCACAAGTTCTTAGGTGTTTTTGGAGAGAAACCCCTTAGAAATTGATGTGGGGGGCAGAAATGGTAATAGCTAGGGTAGTGTTTTAGATATAGAATGGGTGTGAAAGGTCCATAATGCCCTTTTCTCCAAAAATTCTATAAAATGCGTCCACAATCCTACAAGTGCAATAGTGACACGTCGTACCAAAGGACAAACTACTGAGGCTAGTTTCAGGCACTATAGTGGCGTCGGGAACCACTGGATCCCCAGACCTAAAATTCCTACAGTTATAGTCTATAGTAAAATGGTCATAACTTTTAACTTCGAACTCTAAAAAATGCAATCTTGGTGGCATTGAAAAGAAGACTCAAAGACCTTTAATTTGATATGTCATGGACCATCAACTCATTATATTCTAGGAGATATGGTCATTTGAAGTTGACGCTTATACTAACTCATCCAAAAACTTAATCGATTGGAATTCTTTGGACTCAACTTGGTGTTAGAGATCCCTTATGACCCCTAAACACATCTAACACACTTCAAATCTTAGGAATTGATCCTAACTCATATATAAAATTACAAGTCATTCGGTTCAAGTCTACACACACGTGAAGAAATGTTTGAGTCTTTGTGAAAACAATTCTGAGGTGTTACAAAATCTTAGCAATGGTTTTCACCCATAGAAAAGTGTTCAGGAAGAGCGTACTATTCAAGCTCTTGAGATATGTTGAGAGCCTGTGTTATTGATTTCAAGAGTATTTAGAAAGACTACTTGTCGCTTATTAAGTTTTCTTACAATAGCAACTTTTATTCGATCATTCAAATGGATCCATATGAGGCTCTTTATGGAAAAAGATGTAGAGCACCAATTGGGTGGTTTGAAGTTGGTGAGGCTGAGTTGATGTTACACCTCAAAAAATTCTACGCTAAGATTTGGACCATTCTTTGTATGCTTATAGTCTTGAACTCGAAAACTTTAAATTGTATATATGATATAGGATCAGTTCCTAAGTATTTAAAGTGTATTAGATATTATTTAGGGTCATAAGGGATATCTAACACCAAGTCAAGCTCAAAGAATTTCTATTGGCTAAGTTTTCGGATGAGTCCATATAAGGTTCAACTTCAAATGATTATAACTTTAAGAATATTAAGAGTTAGGTGACTCGTAACATATCAAATTAAAGGTCTTTGAGTCTTCTATTCAACTTCACTAAGATTTCATTTTTGGGAGTTTGAATTAAAACGTTATGTCCAGTTAACCAGAAGGGTGTGCAACCAGTCCGCGTCGCAGACTTAACCAATCTTGGTTCAAATTAAATTTCAGAAAAAAATGAACTCCGAGGGAACAACTCTGCGACGCGGACTTGTTCCACATTAGTTCAAATTTCTGTCCGTTTTCAATTTCTGGGAGTTTTTTTTATCTTTTCCCCACCTTTCCCCACTACATTTTAGGGCTAAATTCTGCCCCCATACAAGTTTGTAAGGAGTTTTCTCTCCAAAAACACCCAAGAACATTGAGGCAAGAATTGGAGAAGAGAAGGAGGGCTAGAGTTCAATTCTTCAAGTAAGGTCATCAAATTCTTGATTTATTCTTCAAGTTAAGTATGTGAGGCTGCTCATAACATGGATTGAATTCACCCATGTGCCCTATAGCTTCTTTGAGTTGAATTTCATATGAATTGAGTTTTCTTCATAGATCAATGTCCTAATGAGTTTTTATATCTACTAACTTTATTTTGTTATGTTGATGTTGATGAGTTGAGGCCATGAAGCCGAGTTGATTCCTATATGAAAATATTCTTATACTATGGTCGGATCTATGAGTTGATTGGCATGAGTTGATATACATATTTTTGTTATAAGCTTAAAAATTTTGAGTCTCCTTAATTATTGATTTGGAGTCTTGATGAGTCATGTTTTAGACCCAAAAGATTGGTTGAATGAATGGAGAAATGGTTGGATAGGATTAAATATTGTCATAAATACTTATCTGAACTACTCTTGAAAAATGTGATTGGGATTGATTGGATAGTATGATCAGCTGAGAGGTTTGATTATGATAAAAATAATTAATTGATAAGGGTCAAAATGAGACTTGTCGAAATAATTAGATTGAACTGATTAGATAGAGTTTTATGAGCATTGAGTCTTGAGAGGAGTATCGAGCACCGAATTGGGTAAGAGTAAGTAATAACCCGAACCCAATAACTATGTCGCCAAACGTAGGAGATGATTGAACCGTTAAAGTCGGATATTTCCTAAATTATTATCCTAACATAATAGGACTTGATTGTTTATGGATCCATGATTGTTGATTCATTTCTACCCTAGCAAGGTATGAACGGATGTGGCAATAAAGTTGGTTTATTGTACTATCACTGGCTCATAAGTGATAGTTGTCAGATAAGAGAAACTCTCATATAGTTCTTGAGAGTACTCTGTGTCGGATTGGATTGTATATGATTGGTCTTGTCTAAATCATATTCTTATCTAGACATAAGACATCTTGATTGAGTTGTTCCTTCTTCTGAGTTAAGATTCCAAGTTGATTTGATTCTACCCTGATGCATGTTTCATTCTGCTATTTTACATACTTGTACATTCTATGTACTGACGCTATTTGGCCTTCATCTTTTCATGATGCAATGATAAGTACTAGATATCATCAACAGGCGCACCATTGAGGATCTATTCACTTTTAGCTAGTTGGTAAGTCCTTTCTGTTACCGTAGGATACCGTAGTTATCTTTTCAACTTTAAGTTAGCTCTCCTTTATTTGATTTGTGCTAGCCATGGGCCTATCATTGGCACCTCTTAGATTATTGATAGAGGCTTCATAGACTAGAGTGTTGATTTGTTTCTTTTTGACCAATTTCGTTCCCACTAGTTGTTGATTGGATAGATGGTTAGACTTTGGCATTATTTATGAGTAGTATTCTTATTAGTTGAGTCTTTTGTTGATAGAATGTAATTGAATGAAGGTGTGATTGGACCAAGTGGTTCACTTGAAGATCAACAATGGTCTTTGAGTCCCGGCAACGTCTAAGGTACCCTTCTAGGGCACAAAGTCATCAGAAATCCTACACTGATATTAGAAAAAAAGACTTGGAGTTTGAGGTAAATGATTAGGTGTACTTGAAAGTTTTGCTCATGAAGGGAATTATGAGGTTTGGAATGAAAGGGAAGTTGAGTCCACGTTACATTAGTGCCTACTATATTATAAAGAGAGTGGGCAACATTACCTATGAGTTAGAGCTTCCTTCATAGTTAGATGTCGTTCATCCAGTGTTCCATATCTCCATGCTTAAGAAATGCTTGAGAGATCCTTCACTCATTATTCCTACAGAAAATATTGGAGTGAAAGATAGCTTGTCTTATGAGGAGGTTCCTATTCAAATTCTTGATCGTCAAGTTCATTTATGACTTACTAGCACTGATAGCTCGGTCTTCTGATCATTTATTTGGGTTTTATGCATGTTTCTTTGTTTTAGAGCTTTTGAAACTTGATAGTTGACTTTGGTAAAAATATTAGGTAAGCAGCCTAAGAATGGAATTTGATGGTTCCATCAGCTTTGTAAGGGTCATTTTGGACTAGTGTCATGGTCGATTTGAATCCCGAGGCTTTCGTTAGAGTTTCTACCAATAGGTATTTTAGCTTTTAAGCTTTAGCCAAAGTTTGACCCTGGTCAACATTTTTTGTAATTGTGTTAGACCGAGAATTCTATCTACGTGAATACTTCTAAAATATCATTTTTTGTCTAGAACGACCCTTCATGTTCTTCTCAAGGCTTCCAAGCTAATTCCGTGGATTTTAGCTAAAAATAGCTCTTGGGTGTGGAACTCACTTTTGTCAAGATGACCTCGAATTGAAGTTTTGACTGTGTTTTTGAGTTTTAAATGTCAAATTTGGTGGGGTAGTATATATTATTTGCACTCACAGGGTTCCAAATGAACTTTGAGCACCCCATCGAAGAAGTTTAGGACTTAGCTGAATTTTTTGTTGCCTGGGGCTAGTTCCATCGCTTTAGCGGCCCTTGCTTAAGCGGCCATGGGCTTTATTTAGCAAGACTGGCCATTCAATATCCTGTCACTTAGGTGACCCTAGCCTCGCTTTAGCGACCAACAACTTTCTTTAGCAAGGCCCGCCCCTTTGAGGCTAGCTGCTTTTGCGATACTTGGGTGGTTAGTTAAGACCCTTTTTGGGGTCTTTCTTTCAATGTTTTGAGAATTGATTTGAGAACTCTTGAGGTCATTTCTGGGTAAAAAATATTTGTTGTTGCTGGGCCCATTTTCTATTTCCTCTCATCCTTACAAATCATTATCACAACATTGGCATAGCCTCAGTGCAAGTAAATAGGTACAAATATTCAATAAGAGGAATTCTATGAGAGTAATACAACTTTCACAGTCACAATCCAACACAAAAATCTCATCACAGCATCATGTTTAAGTTGATCAAATCATTTGAATCATTCAAAATAATTCTTACATAAGAATGTCAACAAGTCACTTCTTTTACCCTGCTTTTATCATCATTAGATTTTATCAATAACAATCAAAGCATAATATATGAAACCATTCACCAATCCCCAATACTCCCATGAATACAATGGCATACAATGATCAGTATAATTTAACAATGAATTACAAAGTTCATTTGCCTCAATTCAAGCACATAGTCACTCTGTAACATAAGTCTTTTCCTTTCGAAAGGTCTCCAAATCAACACAATCTATTCAAATAAGAATTCAGAACTATCAACACCCATATCAACATTTTTGGAAAATGGGGTCAAATTGACTTGTAAACTCAATTTCGAAAATGAAGGGTAAATCTAAAAGTTTGTACGTGAATTTGTTACTCAAAGCATTTGGAAACTAATGATCAAAATCATTCTAAAAATAGAGTTGAAATTAGTTTACAAACCCAACTTTTGTTAAAATTTATGTTTTTGAGAAAACCCATAATTTTTGGAATCAAAATCAAAGATTCAAGGTTGAAATCATGATTTAATAAATGCGTAATGAAGAATCTAATTTAAAATTACCTACCCAATGATTTAATCTTGAAAATGTCCTTTGAAACCGCCTATCCCGAGCTCTAGAGTTCAGCAATGGTGAAAAAAAGAGAAATTCTGACTTGGGAAATTGTTAAGTCTTCCGGGTCCATTACTCCCCACGAGAGTGGCCTAGGGCCTAAGAACGCAGAGGTTGACCCCCATGACCCTTCACAAACGCTGTAAGTTTCCTCAATCAACCAAGCTTCTACAAATGCAAAGGCTAATCTCCTAGCCTTTATAACAACCCAGATTATTTCGCAAAGACTCGAATATTTCTCCACGTGTGTGTGGACTCAAACCGAAGAACTTGTAATTATATATATGAGTTAGGATTACTTCCTAAGTATTTGTAGTGTGTTATATGTATTTAGGGGTCATAAGGGGATCTCTAACACCAAGTCGAGTCTAAAGTTTTCCAATCGATTAAGATTTTGGAGGAGTTAGTTTAAGGGTCAACTTCAAACGACCATATCTCCTAGAATATAATGAACTGGGTGGACCTCGACCTACTAAATTAAAGTTCTTTGAGTCTTCTTTCCAACTCCACCAAGATTGCAATTTTTGGAGTTCATAGTCAAAGGTTATGACTATTTTACTACAGACTAGTACTGCAGGAATTTCAGGCCTAGGCGACAACTGCAGGAAATTTAGGCTTGGCTCTGCAGTGTCACGACACACCACTATAGCGCCAGAAAACAGCCTTGGTAGTTTGGTCCTTGGCACGATGCGCCACTATTAGATGTGCAGGGTTTTAAGCCTATTTTGGCTTGGCACTACAGTGATGCGATGAGCCACTATAGCGCCAGCGATATTTTTGCCCAGTTTTCTAGATTTTTGAAGAGGGGCAACTTGGACTTTTTCCCTAATTATATATACCCAACTTGGAACGTTTTGGGATGATATTTTCAGCCTCTTCACCTCCAAAAAACCCTAATCTTCATCCCCTCTTCTCTTCCAAACATCTCTAACAAGAATTTGCACCCAAAGGCTCAAGGATTCAAGCTTTCCATTGAAGACCCAACAACAAGGTTTCCTCAAAAGATACTCTAAGGTATGTAAGGCTAACCTAAAATATGGATTGAGTTCTTCCATATGCCCATAGATGTGTTGGATAAAAATTGTGAAAGATTTGAACCTTTTCTGAAGATTTTCTTGAAATTTCCTAAACTATAGAATATTACTAAAATGTGTTAATGATGTTCTTGAGTTGACTTTGTTGAGAGTATGGATTCATGTATTCATTCATATGAACCCAAGATGAGATTTCTTTTTGGTCATAATTTATCTTGAAGTTGAGATTGATGATTTTTATGTATAATAAAAACAATATTATTTTTATAGTGAAACGAGGTATTCATTTTCTTGAGTTTGATGAAATTGATTGTGAGTTATATGAGAAATGGGATAGTTACAATGTGAATGACATAAAAAGAAATGAAATGTTGGTAGAGCTAGAATGTCACTTTTGTTTCTATAAATGGAATATAGAATTAAATAAGGATTTTGGAGTAGATATTTCATTATGACGTGATGATGATGTTTGATGATGATGTGAATGATGATATTTGACGATGATGTGAATGAAGAGGTTATGTTGATGAGGATGTTGTGTGATGAAGTGGATTGGAGCCTTATGAGCATTTTGAAAATAAATGATCTTTTGAGTAGGAGTTTTAAATAAATGATTTGTGAACCTTTTTGCATAAACTATTTATACACTATTTTGAGTTTAAAGAATGATTATTTTCATCTTTGATTTATAAAGGAGTTTAAGTATGAGTTGAGTTTGAGGAGCCTCCAAATTATCGTTTTTGAACATGAATATTTTGAGTATAAATGAGTTGAGTATTTGTTTTCATTAAAATATCTATTTTGAGTTTGAGTTGAGGATTTGGAATTATATTTTCAATGCATATAATATTTTCTACATACATTGAGTTGAGATGGTATCAAATTTGAAGAGAACAATTTGATGATTGAGATGAGTCGATTTGAAAGAATATCCAATGAGACCAGACTAATTGAGTTTTGAAAAGAGTCCAATGATACTAAATGAGTTGATTTGAAATTAAGTCCTAAGAGACTAATTGAGTATTTTGAATATTTTACTCACTTGATAGAAATGTGCGTATTGAGTCTTGGTAGGAGTATTGAGCACCAAATTGGGTAAGAGTATAGTCCATACTCGAATCCCATAAACTACGCCGCCAATGTACGAAGGGATTGTACCGTATTGGATGTTTCCCTATTTCATTATCCTGAAATGATAGGACTTGATTGATTGATGGATACATGATGAGTTGATTCATTCATACCCTGGCAAGTTGTCGGTTAGAGAAACTCCCAAATTGAGTGGATTTTGCATGATTTGATTGAGCTTGTTGATAATTGAGTTGGATTATATCACATTACTAAGTTCTAATTTGCATATTTATTGAGTTGAGTCCTTTGACTTGATTGTTGAGTTGTTTGTTGAGTTGATTGTATATGATTGAATTGAATTGGATGATATATGATTGGATTGTGTATGATTGATTGAAATAGGTGATATGTGGTGGATTGGATTAAATGATATGTGATCGGATAGTGTACAATTGGATTGGGTTGAATAGAGAGGTATATGATTGGATGGGATCAAATTGTAAATGATTTGATTGAACTGTATTATACATGATTGGAATGGGTTGTATGGTATATGATTGGTCTTTATCTAAAACTGTATCCTTACTTTAGACTTATTAAACTTTGATTGAATCTCTCTTATCTTTCTGAATTGAGATATTTGAACCAACAACATTCTTTCTTGAGGTATGTTTCCTTTTGCCATATTACATACTCGTATATTCCATGTACTAACGTCTATTTGGACCTGCATCATTTCATGATGCAGAGACAAGTTTAAGAGATCATTAATAGGAGCACCATTGAGGATCTATATATACTCAGCGTATTGGTGAGTCCTCCCCTACATTTGGAGGACACCGCTTATGTTATTCTTGTGTCGAGTTAGCCCTTCTCATTTTGATTTGAGGTAGCCATGAATATGTCATTAGCTCCAATTAGATAGTAATGATAGAGGCTTTATAGACTAGATAGTGATGGGTCGATTGAGTATTTTCTTTCCTTGAATTATTCTTGTCAAACTATTTTAATGACGAAGATCAGAGTTTAATTTGTTGGCTCATGGCCTTCTTTTCTTGAGTTAGATCGTTGATTTAGATTTCCTGCCAAATTATTTCTTTATTTTAAACTTTTTGCTGGTTGATTGATATTGAATGGATGTGTGAATGGACCAAGTGGTTCGCTTGGAGACCAACAATGGTCCTCGAGTGTCGGTCACGTCTAGGGTACCCTCTCAGGGCATGGCAAATATGGTATCAGAGCACAGTGTTCAAGAGTCCTAGGAGTCTATGAAGCCATGTCTAGTAGAGTCCTTGTTATTGGTGTGAAGCGCGCCACATCCATAATGGGGAGGCTATTTCACATTAGGAAGTGCCGACCTTCTTTTGGTATTCTATTTCGTGCTTTAGAGTTTAACTTTGTATAATCACTTCTAACTCGTATGTTTACGCGGTGTTATCAGACCATTCCTTCAAAACACACAGTGGGCCCAAGAGAGGCCTTCAACACTAAGATTTCCTCTCGAAGCATCCCCTCACAATCTATAATAGAGACCAAGTTCTTGGAAGAGGAGCCCGAGCATGTTACTCATCCCAAGGTATACGCTCAATGGGTAGAGGAGGACAAGGAGAAACCCAGGAGAAAAAAGACTGAAGCGGTAGGATATAGGCATCGTCAACAGGAGCAAGGGAATAAAAATAAGTCCTCCTTTCTCAAGAGGTCCTCGAGTTGTGCACCGCCATCAGTGAGGATGCCTATGTCTAGTTACAGGTATAACCTAAGTCCACATGGTAATCAGAACTTTAAGGTCCAAAATCCTAAGTTGAAAAGAGGTGTGGCCCGAGGTCCTAAAGGAGAACCGCCATGCGGTACTTGTGGAAAACTCCACTTGGGGAAGTGTCGCAAGGGCGCCAGTGGATGCTATAAGTGTGGTCAAGGGGGTCACTATTAGAGAGAATGTCCAATATGGGCCAGCAAATCCCAATTTTCTACCCCAGCACTACTAATTTGAGGAAATCAGAGGGGTGCTACTTCTGGTATGAGTATGGCTACAAACCATTTGTATGCCATGAGTAATCCCCAAGATTAGGAGAGCTCGCCAAATGATATCCCTGGTATGTTTTGAATCCTTTCCCATGATAGTTGTGAATTGTTTAGGCCGGGTACCACTTCTTTTGTGATATTCACTTGTAAGGAGTATGTGTTATGAATAAATGGGTATGTGACCCTCATATGTAAATTGTGAATTGAGTCTAAGTCATATGGTAAGAAGAGGCTTAAGAGGTGTATATGAGATAGTATAGATTTGAATGAGGCTCTAATTTTATGAGTTTCTTTGGGTGTCTAGTTAGTATCCATTAGTTTTTGACTTTGAGCTAAGGGGGATATGAGATGATGGGGTAATGAACCAAAGTAAGTTTTGATCTTTCGATAGTGATGAGTTGGCCAAGATGATAGTAGGCGGAGTTGAGTGAGAGTAGATGGGGAAGAGTGAGTGTTTCTTGATTGTGATAGTTGTGTTGTACTTATCTAGCTGAGGATAGATGTGTGGAAAAAGGAGCGAGATGAGACTTTGTGATGTACAATAGATAGATAAGAGTATGTTAGTGTGTCTCCGGGTAAGAGGCCATACAATAATGAAGGTAGAAGCATTAAAGTAAGCATGACAAACTTGGTTAGAGTGATAGGCTTAAGTGGGTGGTAGTCACTATGATAGTGATGGAAGTAGGCTATTGTTGACTTTTGGGGGAGTGATTGGATGTACATAAAGGGTGTCATGAGGCTTGGAAAGAAAGGGGAGCTTGGGCACCGATATATTTTCCTTATAAAATTGTGAAGAGGATTGAGGATGTACACTCATGAATTGAAGTTCGACGATTGATGATCTAGAAGTTTGAATGATTCGATTGATAGGGTTTCAATGTTCTATTTGTGCCTAATGATGAGGATGACGAAGGAAATGTCCCTACTCTTAACTTGAATTGATTTGGCTATTCTTGAGTTGGAATAGTTGATTGTCTAGATTTCTTGATTGGTTGATTTGATTGAGTCTCGATTGTTATTCATTCCTCGAGTCCATCTCTACTTGACCTTCATTCGAGGACGAATGATCCCAAGGGGGAGATAATGTAACACCCCAGAATTGTTTTCACAAAGACTCGAACATTTCTCCACGTGTGTGTGGACTCAAACCGAAGGACTTGTAATTATATATATGAGTTAGGATTAATTCCAAAGTATTTGGACTGTGTTATATGTGTTTAGGGGTCATAAGGGGATCTCTAACACTAAGTTCAGCCCAAAGTTTTCCAATCGATTAACTTTTCGGAGAAGTTAGTATAAGGGTCAACTTCAAACGACCATATCTCCTAGAATATAATGAACTGGGTGGACCTCGAGCTAACAAATTAAAGGTCTTTGAGTCTTCTTTCCAACTCCACCAAGATTGTAATTTTTGGAGTTCATAGTCAAAGGTTATGACTATTTTACTACAGACTAGTACTGCAGGAATTTCAGGCCTGGGCGACAACTACCGGAAATTTAGGCTTGGCTCTGCAGTGTCGCGACGCGCCACTATAGCGCCAGAAAATAGCCTCAGTAGTTTGGTTCTTGGCGCGATGCGCCACTATTAGATGTGCAGGGTTTTAAGACTATTTTGGCTTGGTGCTGTAGTGGTGTGATGAGCCACTATAGCGCCAGCAAGATTTTTGCCAGTTTTCTAGATTTTTGAAGAGAGGCAACTTGGACTTTTTCCCTAATTGTATATACCCAACTTGGAACATTTTGGGATGATATTTTCAGCCTCCTCACCTCCCAAAAACTCTAATCTTCATCCCCTCTTCTCTTTCAAACATCTCCAACAAGAATTTGCCCCCAAAGGCTCAAGGATTCAAGCTTCCCATTGAAGACCCAACAACAAGGTTTCCTCAAAATCTACTCTAAGGTATGTAAGGCTAACCTAAAATATGGATTAAGTTCTTCCATATGCCCATAGATGTGTTGGATAGAAATTGTGAAAGATTTGAACCTTTTATGAAGATTTTTCTTGAAATTTCCTAAACTATAAAATATTACTAATATGTGTTAATGATGTTCTTGAGTTGACTTTGTTGAGAGTATGGATTCATGTATTCATTCGTATGAACCCAAGATGAGATTTCTTTTTGGTCATAATTTATCTTGAAGTTGAGATTGATGATTTTTATGTATAATAAAAACAATATTATTTTTATAGTGAAACGAGGTATTCATTTTCTTGAGTTTGATGAAATTGATTGTGAGTTATATGAGAAATGGGATAGTTACAATGTGAATGACATAAAAAGAAATGAAATGTTGGTAGAGCTAGAATGTCACTTTTGTTTCTATAAATGGAATATAGAATTAAATAAGGATTTTGGAGTAGATATTTCATTATGACGTGATGATGATGTTTGATGATGATGTGAATGATGATATTTGACGATGATGTGAATGAAGAGGTTATGTTGATGAGGATGTTGTGTGATGAAGTGGATTGGAGCCTTATGAGCATTTTGAAAATAAATGATCTTTTGAGTAGGAGTTTTAAATAAATGATTTGTGAACCTTTTTGCATAAACTATTTATACACTATTTTGAGTTTAAAGAATGATTATTTTCATCTTTGATTTATAAAGGAGTTTAAGTATGAGTTGAGTTTGAGGAACCTCCAAATTATCATTTTTGAACATGAATATTTTGAGTATAAATGAGTTGAGTATTTTGTTCATTAAAATATCTATTTTGAGTTTGAGTTGAGGAGTTGGTATTATATTTTAAATGTATATAATATTTTCTACATCCATTGAGTTGAGATGGTATCAAATTTGAAGAGAAGAGTTTGAAGATTGAGATGAGTCGATTTGAAAGAAGGTACAATGAGACCAGACTGATTGAGTTTTGAAAAGAGTCCAATGAGACTAAATGAGTTGATTTGAAATTAAGTCCTAGGAGACTAAATGAGTATTTTGAATATTTTACTCACTTGATAGATATGTGCGTATTGAGTCTTGGGAGGAGTATTGAGCACCGAATTAGGTAAGAGTATAGTCCATACTCGAATCCCATAAACTACGCCGCCAACGTAGGAAGGGATTGTACCATATCAGCTGTTTCCCTATTTCATTATCCTGAAACGATAGGAATTGATTGATTGATGGATCCATGATGAGTTGATTCGTTCATACCCTGGCAAGTATGAACGGACGTGGCAATGATGTGGCTCATTGTGAATTACCTATATATAGGTGGTGGGATTGTTGTCGGTTAGAGAAACTCCCAAATTGAGTGGATTTTGGCATGATTTGATTGGTTTGATTGAGCTTGTTGATAAGTGAGTTGGATTATATCACATTACTAAGTTCTAATTTGCATATTTATTGAGTTGAGTCCTTTGACTTGATTGTTGAGTTGTTTGTTGAGTTGATTGTATATGATTGAATTGGATTGGATGATATATGATTGGATTGTGTATGATTGGATTGTAATAGGTCATATGTGGTGGATTGGATTAAATGATATGTGATCGGATAGTGTACAATTGGATTGGGTTGAATAGAGCGGTATGTGATTGGATGGGATTGAATTGTAAATGATTTGATTGAACTGTATTATACATATTTGGAATGGGTTGTATGGTATATGATTGGTGTTTATCTAAAACAGTATCCTTACTTTAGACTTATGAAACTTTGATTGAGTCTCTCTTATCTTTCTGAATTGAGAAATTTGAACCAACGACATTCTTCCTTGAGGTATGTTTCATTCTGCCATATAACATACTCGTACATTCCATGAACTGACGTCCATTTGGACCTGCATCATTTCATGATGCAGAGACAGGTTTAAGAGATCGTCAATAGGAGCATCATTGAGGATCTATACACACTCAGCGTATTGGTAAGTCCTCCCCAACATTCGGAGGACACCGCTTATGTTATTCTTGCGTCGAGTTATCCCTTTTTATTTTGATTTGAGGTAGCCATGAACATGTCATTGGCACCAATTAGATAGTAGTGATAGAGACTTCATAGACTAGATAGTGATGGGCCGATGGAGTATTTTTTTTCCTTGAATTATTCTTGTCAAACTATTTTAATGATGAAAATCGGAGTTTAATTTGTTGGCTCATGGCCTTCCTTTCTTGAGTTAGATCATTGATTTGGATTGCCCGCCAAATTATTTCTTTATTTTAAACTTTCCGCTGGTTGATTTATATTGAATGGATGTGTGAATGGACCAAGTGGTTCTCTTGGGGACCAACAATGGTCCCCGAGTGCCGGTCACGCCTAGGGTACCCTCTCGGGGTGTGACAACCTTCCTCGATCGCGCCCTAGCCTCTTCGAATATGAAGAAGACACCAGATGATAGATATCAGAACACAAGGAAATAAGGAATCTCCGAAAAGACCCTCAGGATTCATTCAAAACCTCGTACACACAAACCATATATGCTACCCCACTAAGTTCGACATTACGCACTCAATGGAACCTTTGAAGCACGGATTCGAGGTCTCCTTGATCTGAAATCCCTTTAGTCGCAACTAAACTAACTTAACGCCTAGAAAATACCAAATCAAGTTTGGGACCTCTAAAAATTCAATCAAGAACTCACCTAGGCCTAGACTCATCCTTTGAATCCAACAAAATTGTCAGAAATCCATTCCAAGCATCCAAACTCGAAATGTTGATCAAAGTCAACTCAAAGGCTAAAATTTCATAAATTTCCAACGTAAGACCTCAAATCCATGAAACAACACTGTATCTTAAACTAACAACTCTGTTAGGCTAAATTCCACAATCCGTGGTTGGTGAGACTAACAAAATTCCATTCCGAGGCTTGTAGCTCTAATTGGTACCAATAACCACTTTTAAACAACTTAAGCCTTTAAGAACTCAAAACTTTCAAAAATCATAACCTTTCAAAGAGTTTTCAAAACTAACTTCGTAAACTGATCAAATATGACTCAAGACAACTATTAAGAGGGGTAAAAGGATAATTTTTTTGAAACTTTCTAAAATAACCTTCAGGATCATTACATGTACTTGCATTCAAATCCGTGCAATTATTCTTTTGAGGGACAATTTATGAAGACATGATCATTATTAGAATATCTTTCGTCAATGAAGATCCCCGTAAATTTTACACCATTTCCTTGTAATTCGACAATATAATCAATTTTACTATCTAAAAAGCAACGTTTGAAAGAATTTACCTGTTGGATGAGAAGCAACATAGTTTACAAATCGAAGAGAGGGCGACATTGTCCATTCTGATCTTTAACAATCAACATCTTATAGATGAATAATGTACTAATTAACCTGTAAGATTTTGGCACAATCAATTCTCATGTAGGCATATGTTGATCCTTCCTGTTCCATTTTTTCTTCACTTGTAACAAAGAAATCATTGAGCAACTCTTTCTATTAAGATTTAACACGTGCCAACGGAGCCTATGACAAGTCGTTAGTAACAAGATTAAAAAGTAAGAATTGAAATATTGGATGGTACAAAACGTCGAGCAACTTGAGCCATGACCAGTACACACGACACGAGGGAGAGCTTCTCTTTTACATATGTAATGAAAACACTTTCTTTATAGAGATAGAGATAGTACTATCTTAGTTTACACCAAGAATATAAAGGAAACAGTTTCTAAAGAAGATTGTGCAACACAGAAATGTAGAAGTCCATCGATTTGCTTTAAACATATCTAGTTTTGTGGAAATACGATTCAATGATATATAAATAATTGAGCATAGCAGTCTGTTTCTCTACGAATACTCAAAACAACTTATGTAAATAATGCAACCAAATCTCTGTATTTACAGTCACAACAATGCAGAAGTGGCTCTAGTTAACAACCAATGCAAGCTTCCATAATTAATATGCAAAAAATATAATGCACTCCGCTCACATTATTAATTAGCTACTAAAATTTGCCAAGTTTAATCAACAGAGTTCAATAACTTATCGAAGACTAGTAAGGAAAAAGAATATAAGTAAAACAGGCATTTATCATATAACAGATCGGTAATTCAATGCAACAGCTAATAAAATGTCTGATTCAACTTAGGCTACAGTACTAGAAGAGGAAAAAGAAGAAGATAAGTTACATAAGTGACAAGGAGTCTCTAGGCATAAAACATAAATTAGTATTGCAGCCGGTACTATACATATATTAGAAATTAGCATGTCTTAATTGTTTTATTTCACATTTAGATACTACACCTTATGTCTTTCTATAGCACCTTTCAAAATACTGATTTGAGATCTTTTGTCTCATTCCTAAAAGTTATGTTTAGGATTTCATAGAAATCATATTTTAGAACTTAAGGCCTAAGAATCTTTTGCATGACTTTGTCTGAATTCAATTATGTACTTTGTGTTACTAGCCTGGATATGAAGGGATTTGAAATCTCAATATTCATTAAGTGCTTGTTTGCTTCAGAGCCCTTTTCGTATTTACTAGAGTAGTTTAGTTATATGAGTAGTCTCCTATCTCAACCATATGCCTATATTTAAATTAGTATTTCAGCCAATATGGAATCACAAGGGACATTCAAATCAATGTGAAACCAAAAGGAAAATCGCTAGAATATAAGGTAAAATCCATCCAAAATAAACAAGGTCATCATAAATATAAAGCTACAAGAATGTGGCATTAACATATCTTTACCTGCTCAGATTACTTTGTGAAGTAATTCTCCATTAGCTTCGCTAGTTCGAGGTCAAATTTCTTCTCAAGTGCAATCACCTTTTTCCAGTGTTTGTATCTCTCATCTTCATAAACTCTTATGATCATACTCTCCCTCTCTTCTGAAAACTCTTCCATTTTTTTGTCTTGAAGTTTGATAAATTTTGCAACTTTCTCTGCCTTGACTCAATGATCCTCACCAGTTGAGAAAGCATTTGCAAATGATTATTTAATCACCTCGCATTGCTCTTGTTGTATTTTTCCCTCCTGGACACTCTTTTCATCCGAAATCATTTTGAACTGATCCTTGAAAAATTTATCTTGATACTCCAGTTCTTCCTTGTTCTTCTCATACTGAATCTTCGGTTTCACCCTAACGATTGTGTTCTCTTCCACTGTCTGACGGTGTGTTCCACTCACCATACAAAGAGTCTCTTCAAGAGTATTAGCTTTCTTTTGAGTCTTAATGTCTTGGTTCTTGAATCACATGAGCTGTTGATTATCCTCTAACATTTGAATAGCTGGATTCCAAACAATTTGTTATACGATCTCATCTCGAGCTTCAACCTTGATTTCTCTTGTGAATGCTTATTGAATTTGTCGATGTCTCTTATTTCTGAAATATAACTATAAAGCTTACCTTTCCCTAGGATAAAAGTGAACGAAATTATGTTCCCACATAACTCTATCTTTATCTCTTTATTAGAAAACTACTCATGGAGAAGCAAAGCCTTCATATATCCTATGATAGTGGCCTCAATCACCAATACACTGATGCCAAGATGGTGTCCTGGACCTTATGAATGTCAAACATCCTTGAAAGCAACAAAAGACCTGAAATAGTTGTGAAACTCCTAATTTCCTATCCAAACCACTTGTTATTATCATTTTCTCAAGCGCCAAGTTCATGATAATCACAATCAGGGACCACATTACTTTCTAATTTTTGAATTTGATGTCATGCCATCTTCCAAACATCTCACTTAAAGGTACAAGAAAAGTTTCGCTCTGACGCAGCTCTACCTCCAAATGTTCAAGTGCAACTCTGTGGTTTATTGGGTTGCACGCATTAGTGTACCACATAAAAGTCGAAGGTGGATCATATATTAAATTACAAAGAGAGCTCGCTCAACTTTTGGAAGAAGAGTTGCGTCATAGGGGAACTTCTATTATACCTCCAGGTGAAGTGTATGGAAGATGGGATGGCATCAAATTCAAAGATAAGGAAGTAGTATGGACCCCGATGGTGATTATTATGAAAACGACTCTTGAGAAAGATGATAATGACAAGTGGATTGGATGGGAAATTAGGAGTTGCGTGACAATATTATCTATTATGTTATTTTCAAGGATTTTTGACATTCAAAATGGCCATGATGCCATCATGGCATCAGTGTATTGGATCTTGAGGCCACTGTTGGGGATATATGGAGGTTCTAATTCTCATAGAGCAGTTTTTTTAAGAAAGGAAGAGATAGAGATATGTGGGAACATAATTCTATTCGCTTTTATCCTGGGGAAAACATAAGCTTTATGGTTACATGGCAGAAATAAGAGACATGGACAACTTCAACAAGCATTCACATGAGAAATAAAAGATGAAATTTGAGATGAAGTCGTATAAAGAAATTTTTTGAAATCCAGCAATGCAGATGTCAAAAAATAATCAACAACTCGGGTGGTTTTATGAGTTGGTTTTAAAACCAAGCCTCTAAGAATCAAAAGAAAGCTAATACTCTTGAAGGGACGTTTTGTTTGGTGAGCGATAAACACTATTAGAAATTGGAAGAGAACATATTGAAATACACACTGCACTGTACAGCTGGCAACATAGTTAGTGCCACTCACGGGTTGTTAGAGTTAGTTACTGTTTGCTAGAAGTTAGTTAAGAGTTTGTTATAATTTGTTAGTCTAATTATCATTAGTTAGTTATCAATTACTTGTATAAATAGGAATACACTATATATCAATATTGAGGTTGATCAACACGTTTTCTCTATTGTTTCACTCTTCTCTTCTTCTTCTGTTTTATTCTTCTCTTCTTCTGCTCTGTTTCAAATACTTCTTATTAGATACATTATACTCTTTCAACATGGTATCAGAGCATCACGCAACAATGGAGATCTAGCTACTTGAGATGTTTACATTTCTGCAGAATTACGAAGCTCAAAAAATCAACAACAGTAGAGAACACAGCTAACACATCAGCAACTTCAAATCAGGAACAACAAACTCCATCTCGAGATCTAATCGATAGATTCACAGACATTCATCCCAGAAATCCCCTATATCTGCATCTATCGAAAACTCCAGATAGTGTTCTAATCTCTCAGCAACTTACTAGAATTGAAAACTATACTAGATGGAGCAATTCTATAAGAGTAGCATTGTTAGCAAAGAATAAAATTGGTTTCATTGATGGGCAATATCGTAAGGAACATTATAGAGAAGATCTAGAACATGAGTGTGAGCGATGCAATGCTTTTGTGTTGTCATGAAGTACTAATTCAGTTTCAAAAGAACTGGCAAATGGATTAATGTTTTCTTCAAATGCACATAATGTATGGAAGGATTTAAAGTAGAGATTTGACAAAACAAATTACACTAGAATATATCAAGTTCATCAAGAAATCAGTATAATGAGCTAAAGTACTCTTACTGTGTCTGAGTATTATTCAAAATTGAGAAACCTTTGGGATGAATATGCATCACTAGTTCCTTTGCCTGCCTATGAATGTGAAAAATACAGAGTGTATGCTGAACACATGGAGAAACAAAAACTCATGCAATTTTTAATGGGACTCAATGATAATTTCACCCAATCGAGAAGTCAAATCCTTAAGACAGTACCAGGTCCAAGTTTAAATCAGGCATACAACATGATAATGCAAGATGAAAGCTAGAGGATGCAATCTAGTGTCATATCTAACTGTGTATTACCTTTGCAAACTCCTGACCTTACTGATCCTACTACGTTATCCTTAATTCAGAAAACAAAATTCAAGCAGAACACAAATAGCATAGGTTTATACTGTGATCACTATCATATGAGAAACCACACAAGGGCTAATTGTTACATGTTGACTGGCTATCCTAACACTATAAGTTTACAAAAAAAGAGATACTGATGATAGGAGCAACAAGGAACAATAGTATGGAATTGACAGGTCACAAAACTTTGGAGGAAATACAGACTTGGGAGGAAATAGAAGAACTCAAGTTAATCATGTGAATCATGTTGAAGGATTTGAAGCAGGAAAAGCCAATGTTCCTAACATATCATCATTTCAACCTATGCCAACTTTTACTCCTGATCAGTATAATCACCTGCTAAAATTGATAGATAAAGAGACTACTGCACCTCAGGAAGCTAGTGTCAACATGGCAGGAATACATAACTTTCCTTCCACTCAGAACATATTTAATGCTTGTCTATCTGCAAGTAAAAATACACCTCCTTGGATTGTGGACACTGGTAATACTAATCATATGGTGTCTAGCTTGGATACATTAATAAATCCAACTCCTGCTTCTCTTAATTCTAGCAATGTACATTTACCAAATGGCCAAACCACTTTGTTACTCATACTGGTTTATCACGCCCCGGGAGGGTACCCTAGGCGCGACCGGCACTCGAAAGCTATTTCTGGCCTTCAAGCGAACCACCTGATTCAGTCACACTATCATTCATTCATATTCACTCAGAGGAAGACTCAATCTTAGACACACTATTCATAATATAAGGGCCGAGGGAAAATCACTATTAACTCAGCAAAACAAATATTTTAAGACTTCTCAAAAATAGCAGTCCAACCTTCCCACACTCTAGTCCATGAAGCCTCTATCAAAGTCTAGGAGGTGCCAATGACAAGCCTATGGCTACCAACAATCAAAATAAAGGAAACGACCACAAAACTATACAAGAAAGCTCAACATCCTCCGGAAACTAGGAGGACTCACCAACTGGCTGGGAGTGTATGTGGATCTTCAACGGAGCGCCGATTGATGATTTCTAGTACCTATCGTTGCATCTTAAAATGATGCAGACCAAATGGCGTCAATACATGGAATGTACGAGTATGTAAAATGGCTGAATAAAACAATCATCAGATAAGGATCATCTAACTCGCAAATCTCAACTCATAAATAAGTAACAACTTACTCAAGGGTCCTAAGTCTAACAAGAAGTAGTTTAGACCAGACCAAATCACGTGCCACTCAACTCAACTGACTCGAGTACTATCAAGACCTAAATGGGAGTTTCTCTTATCCGACAACCATCACTTATGAGCCAGTGATAGTACAACAATCAGACGTTGTTGCCACGTCTGTCCATACCTTGGCAGGGCATGAACGCCTCCCTAATCATGGATTCCATTGATTAGTCAAGTCCTATCATTTCAAAACGAATAAATGGGAAACATCCGACTTTAATGGTTCGATCCCACGGGAAGCATATGACTTTAACGGTTCCATCCATACCTACATTGGCGGTGTAGTTTTTAGGGTTCAAGTACGGACTATACTCTCACCCGCCTCGGTGCTCGATACTCCTCCTATGACTCTATGCTCATAAGACTCCATCCAATTATCTAAAACAAGCCCTCACGGCTAGTTTCATTTAAGACCTTGCCAACTCATCAACTTTATTCTCATTTCAACTCAATCAAGTCATAATGGCAAGTCTCATCTGGGACCTTGTCCACTGGGCAATTCTACCCTCTAATCGACTCAATCAAGTCTAAATTAGATATGCATTTATAACATTTCACAAAAATAACAAACCATGCCTCTCCTTATTTATCACCTCCTTAGGACTCAATACAACTTTAAGAAATTTAAACCAACAACTCAAGAGGAATAACACATTTAAGGAAATTGACATATTCAACATAATCACATGGTTAAAGAAATCAACCGAGTATATTAATAAACCATCTCCATCAACTCATGCTAACATAAAGGTTTTAGAAATTCTTAGCTCAACAACTTCAACACAATAAGAATCAAATTACTAGAGACAAGACTCATTCAAACATAAACCATATCAAGAAACTCCATTCTCATGGAGATCTAACCTCAAAGAAGAGTAGGGCATATGGGTGGAATCAACCCATGCTTTGAGTAGCCTTACATATCTTAGTGAAGACTTAAAGAAAACCTTATGGTTGGGTCTTCAATGGAGAACTCGAATCTTGAAGATCTTGGAACAATTGTTTGTTAAAGAAGGACTTGGAGAAGAAGAAGATGAAGAGAGAGGATCTTTCTAGGGCTTTTCTAGAGAGAGAGAGGTGCTGAAAATATGTCCCCAAAATGTTCAAGGATGATACATATATAATTTGGGACAATTCCTAAATTTCCCTTTCTCTAAAATGGGCTAAAAATGTTTCTGGCATGATAGTGGCGCGTCGCGCCATTGCAGTGCCAGGCCATTATGCCTAAAAACCTGCATAACTGTTAGTGGCGCACCACGCCAAGGACCAAACTGCTGAGGCACATTCTTGGCGCGATAGTGGCGCATCGCGCCCTTACAACGCCAAGGCCATATTTTCTGGGTTCTGGAAATTGGCTTGAAAACCCTGCACACCTCGTAGTGGAGCATCGCACCAGGGGCCAAACTACTAAGGTGTGTTCCTGGTGCGATAGTGGCGTGTCGCTCCACTGCGGCGCTAAGCCCAGATTCCCAGCAGTTGCAGCCCAGGCCTAAAATTTCTATCGTGTTAGTTCGTCTTAGGATCGTCATACCTTTTGACTCCAAACTCCAAAATTTACATTATTGATGGCGTTGGAAAGAAAACTCGATGACCTTTAATTTAATAGGTCAAGGGCCACCCAGATTGTCTTATTCAAAAGATAGGGTCGTTAGAAGTCGACCCCCTTAAATGAACTCATCCAAAAACGTAGCCACGACAAACCTTTTGGACTTAGCTTGGTCTTAGGGGTCCTTTATGACCCCACATCACCTCCAACACTCTTCAATTACTCAGGGACTTATCTTAACTCATGCATATACTTCACAATACTCGAGTTTGACTATACCCGTATACTAGAATGGTCTGAATCTTAGGGAAAATTTTGAGGGGTGTTACATTATCTCCCCCTTAGGATCATTCATCCTCGAATGACGAGTAACCAAGAATGGAATCAGGTTACAAATCAAAATCAGAATTCAGTCATTAAGCTAATCAAATTCCCAAACAAAGTACCAATAAAACTCATAATGCGCAAACAAATTCAAGTCAAGGAAATGGACATTACCTTCAGCATTCCCAACGGTAGGCACGAATAGATGTGGATATTTAGATTTCATGTCTTTCTCCGCTTCCCATGTGTCTTCCTCAACAAATTGATTTCTCCACATGACTTTAACTGAGGAGATCTCTTTGTTCCTCAATTTTCGGATTTGGCGATCAAGAATTTGGACCAAAACCTCTTCATAGGATAGTGTCACAGACTTAGACTTCTACTAAGATCTCCATGCGGCACTTGACAACTTACTCACGAATCTTTCACGATCTTGTAAGCTCAAGTAAGCCTTTAAGACTAGATCTCTAAGGGAATGCTAGATTGTAAGAAAGACAAGGGAGCTTTTATGAACAAGGCTTTTGTATTGCTTGGAAGAATACTTGATTTCTTGATGGTTTGCTACAAATGAATGCCCCCTCTATTTATACTACTCCTAAGGGGCTCAAGTGTAAATAAAAATTGCTATACAAGTCCCTCCATATTTACAAAGAAGTCCCTCTCTAGAATTCTCTACATACTCTAGAGAATTCTAAGTCTTTCAAGACTTCTCTACAAGTTTCTATAAGGATCTAGAGTCTTCCACTAACCTATCCAAGACTCTAGATTCTTCTACCTTCTTCAAGATCAAGTGGCGGATCATAACACTCTCCCCCACCTGATGTGGTGATGACCGCGGCGCACTGCTGCTGCAAGAACTCCCGGATTTTGTCCCTGAACTGTCACAAGTCTTCATATCTCTCCTAGGTGGCCTCCTCCGGAGATTGTCCCTTCCAATGGACTAAGAACATAGCAGTGGCCTGTTGTCCTTGTTTTCGCTTGGCTTGGTAGTCCACAATAGCCTCGATGTCTCGATCATGGGTGGCCGTAATTATGAGTAGCGCCCAAATTGATTCTCCTCGTCTAGGATCTTCATTGTCCTTATGGTATGGCTTGAGGACGCTGGCATGGAAGAGTGGATGAATCCTGAGATGCGGTGGTAGCTCCAACCTGTAAGAGATCTTTCCAACCTTGGCAACGATCCTGAACGGGCCCTCATACTTTCGCACCAAGTTTTGATGCATGCCTCGCAATGCCTTGAATTGCCTGGGGTTGAACTTGAACAAGACCATGTCTCCAACTTGGTAATCCGTGGGACGACGCTTGCGGTCGGCAAACTTCTTCATCTTCTTCACTGCCTTGTCCAAATAAGACTTGGCAGTGTCGAGCTGTTCCTCAAAGCCCCTGGCCATGTGATAGGCCCCCAAACTCTTGCCCTCGAATGCGGCCGGTAATGAATGTGGAGTTTGTGGCTGTTGGCCTGTGGCTAGCTCGAATGGTGTTTGCACCGTGGCCTCACTCCGCTGTAGGTTGTAAGAGAATTCGGCTACGTTCAGTAGTCTCGCCCAATCTCTCTAATGGGAGCTCACAAAGTGCCTCAAGTAGCACTCCAGTAAGGCATTGATTCGCTCCGTCTGGCCGTCTGTCTACGGGTGGAAACTAGTGGAGAATGTAATTTTGTGCCAAGAATTTCAAACAATTCTCTCCAAAAGTTCCCGGTGAAGCGTGGGTCTCTGTCGCTAATGATATGTCTTGGAAATCCCCAATACTTCACCACATTCTTAAAGAATAGCCTGGCAGCCTCCTTAGCAGTGCAACCTGCCATGGCGGGCATGAAGCTGGCATATTTGGAAAACCTGTCTACCATGACCATAATCACCCCGTACCCGTCGAACTTCGGTAAGCATGTGATAAAGTCCATGGTCACGCTCTCCCATCGACGCTCCGCTACGGGCAGGGGCTCCAAGAGTCCTCCTGGTTGGCGCTGCTCTACTTTGTCTTGCTGGCACACAAGACAAGTTTGCACATAGCATTCAATGTCGTCCCGCATGTGTGGCCAGTAGTAAATCACCTCAATCAATGCCCTCATGCGACGCTGCCTTAGATGTCCGGCTCATAATGTGTCGTGACTTTCCTTCATGATTCGTCGCCTGATAGTTCTGAATTTTGGCAGATAGATCCTTCGCCCGACGGTAAGCAAGAGTCCATCTTCTACCTAGAAGCACCTTGTCTTGCCCTGAACGGCTAACTCCATAAGCTTCTTTGCCTCTGGGTCATGCTGCAGACCATTCTTGATTGCATCCTGGATGTCACAATGTGCTGTGGTGATGGCTGCTAGTTCGAACTTCCTGCTAAGAGCATCGGCCACAACATTGCCTTTGCCCGGCTTGTACTCCAGTTCATAGTCAAATTCGGCCAAGAAATCTTGCCACCTAGCTTGCTTCAGGGTGAGTTTCTTCTGTGACTGGAAGTAGCTAGTGGCCACGTTGTCGGTCTTGACTAAGAACTTGGAGCCAAGTAAGTGGTGTCTCCATGTGCGTGGGCAATGGACGAAGGCTATCATCTCCTACTCCTGCACGGTGTACCGCCGTTCTATCTCGTTCAGCTTGCGGCTCTCGAAGGCGATAGGGTGCCTCTCTTGCATCAATACTCCTCCAATGGCATAGTCATAGGCGTCCGTATGCACTTCGAATATCTTGGAGAAGTCAGGCAACGCTAGGACCGGCTCCTCTGTCACGGCAGCCTTGAGGTCTTCAAAGGCCTCCTTGCACTCCTCGCTCCAAACCTATTGTCACGCCCCGAGAGGGTACCCTAGGTGTGGCCGGCACTCAGAAACCATCTCTGGCTTCCGAGAGAACCACTTGGTCTCATTACTCATTTGTTCATCAGCGGAAGATTTAATAATACTAATGTGGGATTGTCATAATCAAAGGAAAAATAGATAATTCTTAGAAGAAGTAGTTTCTAAGGAGAACTACTCCGATTACATCATCAGACTCTGTCTATGAAGCCTCTAATACTCTTAGATGGTGCCAATGACATGTCCATGGCTACCTCAAAAGAAACATCACACTCAACAATAATAAAAGGATAAGGAGTTCCTTCGAATACAAGAAGGACTCACCAAATAGCTGAAAAGAAATGATCTTCAACGATGCGCCTGTTGAGGATCTCTAACACCTGTATCTGCATCATAAAACGATGCAGGTTGAATGACGTCAGTACGTGGAATGTACGAGTATGTAAAATGGCAGGAAGGTAAGGACAGATATCAAGAAACTCCTCTCAAAAAAACTCAGCTCAGAACTCAACATCATCTCAACATGAATATATAATGCAAGTTTAAAATATAATAATAATAAATAATAGTAATAAGCAATGCTTACTCAATTGGGAGTTTCTCTAACCGACAACCATCACTTATGAGCTAGCGATGATACAACGAAGCGATGTCGTTGCCACATCCATCCAATACCTTGCCAGGGTAAAGGACATCACCATCTTGGATCCATTCATCAAAGTCCTCTTTTTGGGACTTAAGAGGCATAGCCTCCATCCTACACTAGCTACGTAGTTCTGGGGTTTGAGTCAATTAAACTCTTACCCAACTCGGTGCTCAATACTACTCCCAAAATATGTGCTCATATTAAACTCATCATCTAGTCTCATTGGACTTTAATTTAAATCATCAAACTCATCTCATTTCATGTTCATCAATCATTATACTTCCAAAAACATCATTTATATTTCATCAAAACATCTTGCTCAAAATATCATTTTCTCAAATTCATTCAAATTCAACTTTTTACTCTTTCAAAACTCAATAAAATACATATATAGTATTAATTCATATAACTCTCTTTTTATTAATAAAAATAATAAAAAGCCAACATATTTACTCAAAACATATGTAAAAATATTCATGAACATCAAATCAATTAGGATTCATGGGAAAGTAGCCATGAACAATAATTCCAATAATATGAGAGATAACAATAATAATAATATTAATGTATAAATATATCAAACTCAATAGAAGAAGAATTAATTCATCTAGAATTCAAGATTTGAATAAAACTCAACTATAACTCAATTATAATAAATTTAAATATTGGGCGCATGGACGAACTCAATCCAATGCTATGAAAGCCTTACATACCTTAAATCCGAAGGTTTACTCCGAATTGGAATACTCTTGGATCCCTAGCCTTTTCTTCTCGCCGGAGCGTTTTGTGTACTACCTGGAGTATAAGAATAACCGGAGTAGTATTTTTATACTACTAAAACTAAAACTATATTTGAGAAGAAGTATATAGAGAGAAGAAATGCTTAGGAAAGCTTGATGAATAAAATGAGGAAATAAGGTGGGTATTTATAGGTGGGAAAGAGGGACCTAACAATAAATAAAATAATTATAAAGAAAAATCTGAAAATTTAATGGAATATATTTATGTCATGGATGATGTTAAATGGAGGACAATTTATGTCATGCATGATGTCAAATGCATCTAGATGTTTCCATGGTAGGTAAGATGAGTTCTTTTTAACAAAATACTCTTTTTCGAAGCTACGTTTGAATAAGATAAATTCCTTATTAGGATTTGGTTTCTTCATAAGAATTGTAGATATGGAAGTCTAGTTTCATATCGTTCAAGAATCAACCAATTTGGAGCAACCTACAGTGAGATGTGAATTTTCTTCTATCAACACTCAATTCCGTCACAGCACTATATCTTGCAAAGATTAATTTATTTGACCTACTTATACTCCGAATTTGAAGTTATGTTCTTCTTGAAAGTTGTAGGTAAGGATGTTGTGATTACTCAGAAATTTGAATCACCTAATTTGGACCAACCTATGAAAAGTTATGCCCAAACTACAGAGGCTGTATTATTTTTGTCGAGAATTGAAATACCGACATACAACATTTTAGGGGTTGTTACAATATCTCCCCCTTGGGATCATTCGTCCTCGAATGAAGATGAAAATAGGAGACATAAAGAATGAATATCATCAATTCATCAACTCCGATACTCAAATGGTTAATGACTCAAACTCAAGAATAAACATCGACTCTAAGGTAGAAGTAAGGAATATTACCTTGAATATCGTCATCAGAATGCATAAATAGATGAGGATAGTTAGCCTTCATATCTTCTTCAGCTTCCCATGTAGCCTCTTCAACAAATTGATTTCGCCATAGGACTTTGACAGATGTCACTTCCTTAGTTCTTAATTTGCGAACCTGATGATCAAGAATTTGAACTGGAATCTCTTCATAACTCAAACTCTCTTTCACCCCAATGCTCTCAGCTGGGACAACAAGTGAAGGATCTCCCAAACACTTCTTAAGCATAGAGATGTGAAACACAGGATGAATAGCAGCTAATTCTGGAGGCAACTCTAATTCATAGGCTACGTTACCTACCCTCCTCATAATCTGATAAGGACCAATGTAGCGGGGACTAAGCTTCCCTTTCTTTCCAAATCTCATCACACCCTTCATGGGTGAAACTTTCAAGTATACCCAATCGTACACTTCTAACTCTAAATCTCTTCTTCTAACATCAGTGTAGGATTTTTGGCGACTTTGAGCAGTCCTCAACCTCTCTTGTATGGTTTTCGCCTTCTCCATAGCTTGGTGAACCAAGTCTGGTCCAATCAACTCAGCTTCACCAACTTCAAACCAACCAATTGGTGATCTACATCTCCTCCCATACAGAGCTTCATGAGGAGCCATTTGAATACTCGAATGGAAACTATTATTGTATGCAAACTCAATAAGAGGTAAATGATCATCCCAATTACCTTTGAAGTCAATGACACAGGCTCTTAACATATCCTCCAAAGTCTGTATCGTACGCTCTGCCTGGCCATCTATTTGCGGATGAAAATCAGTACTAAGGTTCACTCTTGAACCCAAGCCCTTCTGAAATGACTTCCAAAACTGAGAAGTAAATTGAGCTCCCCTATCAGAGATGATAGACAAAGGAACTCCATGCAGTCTAACAATCTCTCTAAGATACAGTTTGGCATAATCCTCTACAGTGTTCGTAGTCTTAACCGGCAAGAAATGGGCCGATTTGGTCATCCTATCCACAATCACCCAAATAGAGTCATGTTGTTTGCGGGTTCGTGGTAAACCGGTAATGAAGTCCATATTGATCATTTCCCACTTCCATTCAGGTATCTCTATATTCTGAGCCACTCCACAAGGCCTTTGGTGCTCAACTTTAACTTGTTGGCAATTTGGGCACTTGGACACAAACTCTTTTGTATCTCTCTTTATTCCACTCCACCAATATACTTCTCTCAAGTCATGATACATCTTTGTTGAACCTGGATAGATGGAATACTTAGAATTATGGGCTTCTTTCATGATTCTCTCCCTAATACCATCAACACTTGGAACACATAATCTTTCTTGATATCTCAACACTCCATCTCTCCCTTTGGTAAAAGCCATTACCTTCTGCTTGTGAACCTCATCCTTCAATTGAAGAAGAATAGGGTCCTGATCTTGCTTTTCTTTCACCTATGCAACTAGAGATGATTCGGCTCCATTTCGTACTATTGTACCACCCTCACTAGAGTCAATAAGTTGAACTCCCAAACGCGCAAGTCTATGCACTTCCTTTGCCAACTCCTTCTTTTCCTCTTCCACATGAGTTGTACTCCCCATAGATAACCTGCTAAGAGCATCAGCAACTACATTTGCTTTACCTGGGTGGTAGAGAATACTCATGTCATAATCCTTGAGCAACTCTAGCCATCTCCTTTGCCTCAAATTCAGCTCCTTCTGGCTGAATACATACTGTAAGCTCTTATGGTCTGTGAACACATCCACATGTACACCATAAAGATAGTGACGCCAAATCTTAAGAGCAAATACCACAGCTGCCAACTAAAGGTCATGAGTGGGGTAGTTCCTTTCATGAGTCTTAAGCTGCCTGAAGGCATAGGCAATGACCTTACCTTTCTGCATCAATACACATCCCAACCCAACTCTTGAAGCATCACAATAGATTACAAAACCATCCATTCCTTCGGGTATGGATAGTACTGGAGCAGTAGTCAATCTAGCTTTCAACTCTTGAAAACTTTTCTCACAAGCATCAGACCATTGAAACTTAGCCTTCTTCTGAGTCATCTTAGTCAATGGTGAGGATATGCATGAAAATCCCTCAACAAACCTTCTGTAGTAACCAGCCAAACCTAAGAAACTCCTTATGTCGATTTGAGAGGTGGGTCGGGGCCAGTTCTTAACTGCCTCAATCTTTTGAGTATCAACTTGGATTCCATCCCCAGATATAATATGACCTAGGAATGCTACAAACTCAAGCCAAAACTCACACTTTGAAAACTTAGCATACAACTCCTTCTCCTTAAGAGTTTGAAGGATAATCCTAAGGTGATTACCATGCTCACTCTTACTTCTAGAGTAGACCAAAATATCATCGATGGAGACAATTACAAACGTATCTAGGTATGGCTTGAATACTCGGTTCATGAGGTCCATAAAAGCTGCTGGAGCATTTGTCAATCCAAAGGACATAACAAGAAACTCAAAATGACCATAGCGGGTTCGAAAAGCCGTCTTTGGGATGTCACATTCTCTCACTTTCAACTGGTGATAGCCTGATCTGAGGTCGATCTTAGAGAAACATGTGGCACCCTGAAGTTGGTCAAATAAATCATCTATTCTGGGGAGAGGGTACTTGTTTTTAATGGTGACCTTGTTTAGTTGTCGGTAATCAATGCACATTCTAAGGGACCCATCTTTCTTTCGCACGAATAGGACAGGAGCGCCCTAGGGTGAGACACTTGGCCTAATAAACCCCTTATCTAGGAGGTTTTTCAGTTGTTCTTTCAACTCTTTCAACTCAGCAGGAGCGATCCTATAAGGAGGAATGGAGATAGGTTGTGTATCAGGAAGGATATCAATACCAAAGTTTATCTCTCTATCAGGAGGAATTCCGGGTAGATCCTTAGGAAAGACTTCAGGAAACTTATTCACAATGGGAACTGACTCAAGAGATGGAGTCTGATCATTAATATTTTTGACTCGAACTATATGATATATACATCCCTTAGAGATTAATTTTCTGGCCTTAAGGTAGGAAATAAATTTACCCCTAGGCACTACAGAATTCCCCTTCCACTCTAAGATAGGCTCATTTGGAAATTGAAACTTGACAATTCGGGTCCTACAATCAACCGAAGCATAACAAGAATAAAGCCAGTCCATACCAAGAATCACATCAAAATCAACCATGTCCAACTCAACTAAGTCAGCCATGGTATCCCTATGATAGATTGACACAGTACAATTTCTATAGACCCTCTCAGCTAAGATAGAATCACCAACAGGAGTAGACACACTGAAAGGTTCAAGAAGACACTCAGGAAGGATCTCAAATTTACTAGCCAAGTAAGGAGTCACAAAAGATAATATATCACCCGGATCAAGTAATGCGTACACATCAAAAGAAAGGACTCGAAGTATACCAATAACAACATCGGGTGCGTTTTCTTGGTCTTGGTGACTACCCATAGCATACAGGCGGTTGGTTCCCCCACCTGCACTTGAAGCTGCACCTCTATGATTACCTCTATTCTGTGGAGCTGCAGAAGAAAACTGAGCTCTACTACTTCCATCTCCCTGCCTTTTTGAAGGACACTCATTCTGGAAGTGACCTATCTTTCCACATCCGTAGAAAGCATTGGTGCCCACACGACACTCTCCCAAATGGAGCCTTCCACATCTAGCACATGGTGGTTTCCCTCTAGAACCTTGATCCATACTTAATTGGGACTGAGAACCTTGAGATCAGAAGTTTTGGTGACTTAAAGATCTTTGATCATACCTGGTATTAGGTGTAAAAGTATTTGTTAGGGAAGGTGCATAATTGGAAGACCTTTTTTGAAAGAAAGACTTGTTACCCTTCCCTTGCTTCTGCTCATTCTCATGCCCAGCAGACTTAGCCTTCTTGCTTAGGTGTTCTTCTCGGTCCTTTTTCTTATCATCCTCAACCCGCTGAGCATACACCATCAATCTAGAAAAATCCATGTCAGAAATCATTAGCATTGCCTTACATTCTTTCTTTACATGTTTGCCTAGGCTAGAGACAAACTTCCTCATCTTAGACCTCATATGGGGAATCATTTCTGGGGCATATTTGGACAATTGAATAAAATTCAAACTATATTCTTTCACCGTCATACTCTCTTGCTTGAGGTTCACAAACTCCTCAATTTTTGCTTCACGTAGCTCTTGGGGAAAAAAGTTATCAAGAAATGCTCTTTCAACCTCATCCTAAAGAGCAGGCTCTGCATCTTCACCTCTACTTTCTTCCCACTGGTTATACCAGACATTTGCGACATCCTTGAGTTGATAAGACACAAACTCAACACCCTCAATCTCTGTAGCATGCATCGCTTTTAGTATCTTCCACATCTCATCAATGAAATTTTGGGGGTCTTCATCAACGTTAGAACCCATGAAGACCGGTGGATTTATTCTCAGAAAATCTCTGATCCTCGTGGCAGCAGATGGCTCTTGATAACTAGAGCTAGGAGTTGGTGAACTCTGGCTACTATTTCGAGCAGCCACCAACTAGGTGAGCATAGCAATCGCTCCTCGAAAATCATCCTCAGAAGTAGGAGTGGTCTGAACAGTAGGTACTTGGGGTACCTCAGTAGACCTTGCAGGTCGGCCCCTAGTTCTCCGTGGAGGCATCAATGACTGTGGAACCTCAGTGCTGGGAGCGTTCCTCTGACTAGCTGAATGTTTAGGAGGCATGTCTGAAATGTGTAAACGCACGAATTAGAAAGAAAGCTTTTATAGAGTTAAACTCTATCGCACTAACTCAGATTATGAAAGAAGTGAAATAATTCCTAATGTCCTATAGCTTCCTGATTATAAGTGTGGTGCACAACACACCTATAAACAAGACTCTACTAGACACGGCTTCATAGACACCCTAGGACTCTTGAACTCTATGCTCTGATACCAAGTTTTTCACGCCCCGAGAGGGTACCCTAGGCGTGGCCGTCACTCAGAAACCATCTCTGGCTTCCGAGAGAACCACTTAGTCTCATTACTCATTTGTTCATCAGCGGAAGACTTAATAATACTAATGTGGGATTGTCATAATCAAAGGAAAAATAGATAATTCTTAGAAGAAGTAGTTTCTAAGGAGAACTACTCCGATTACATCATCAAACTCTATCTATGAAGCCTCTAATACTCTTAGATGGTGCCAATGACATGTCCATGGCTACCTCAAAAGAAACATCACACTCAACAATAATAAAAGGATAAGGAGTTCCTTCGAATACAAGAAGGACTCACCAAATAGCTGAAAAGAAATGATCTTCAACGATGCGCCTGTTGAGGATCTCTAACACCTGTATCTGCATCATAAAACGATGCAGGTCGAATGACGTCAGTACGTGGAATGTACGAGTATGTAAAATGGCAGGAAGGTAAGGACAGATATCAAGAAACTCCTCTCAAAAAAACTCAGCTCAGAACTCAACATCATCTCAACATGAATATATAATGCAAGTTTAAAATATAATAATAAAAATAATAGTAATAAGCAATGCTTACTCAATTGGGAGTTTCTCTAACCGACAACCATCACTTATGAGCTAGCGATGATACAACGAAGCGATGTCATTGCCACATCCATCCAATACCTTGCCAGGGTAAAGGACATCACCATCTTGGATCCATTCATCAAAGTCCTCTTTTTGGGACTTAAGAGGCATAGCCTCCATCCTACGCTCGCTACGTAGTTCTAGGGTTTGAGTCAATTAAACTCTTACCCAACGCGGTGCTCAATACTACTCCCAAAATATTTGCTCATATTAAACTCATCATCTAGTCTCATTGGACTTATATTTAAATCATCAAACTCATCTCATTTCATGTTCATCAATCATTATACTTCCAAAAACATCATTTACATCTCATCAAAACATCTTGCTCAAAATATCATTTTCTCAAATTCATTCAAATTCAACTCTTTTTCTCTTTCAAAACTCAATAAAATACATATATAGTATTAATTCATATAACTCTCTTTTTATCAATAAAAATAATAAAAAGCCAACATCTTTACTCAAAACATATGTAAAAATATTCATGAACATCAAATCAATTAGGATTCATGGGAAAGTAGCCATGAACAATAATTCCAATAATATGAGAGATAACAATAATAATAATATTAATGCATAAATATATCAAACTCAATAAAAGAAGAATTAATTAATCTAGAATTCAAGATTTGAATAAAACTCAACTATAACTCAATTATAATAAATTTAAATATTGGGCGCATGGACGAACTCAATCCAATGCTATGAAAGCCTTACATACCTTAAATCCGAAGGTTTACTCCGAATTGGAATACTCTTGGATCCCTAGCCTTTTCTTCTCGCCGGAGCGTTTTGTGTACTACCCGGAGTATAAGAATAACCGGAGTAGTATTTTTATACTACTAAAACTAAAACTATATTTGAGAAGAAGTATATAGAGAGAAGAAATGCTTAGGAAAGCTTGATGAATAAAATGAGGAAATAAGGTGGGTATTTATAGGTGGGAAAGAAGGACCTAACAATAAATAAAATAATTATAAAGAAAAATCTGAAAATTTAATGGAATATATTGATGTCATGGATTATGTTAAATGGAGGACAATTTATGTCATGCATGATGTCAAATGCATCTAGATGTTTCCATGGTAGGTAAGATGAGTTCTTTTTAACAAAATACTCTTTTTCGAAGCTACGTTTGAATAAGATAAATTCCTTATTAGGATTTGGTTTCTTCATAAGAATTGTAGATATGGAAGTGTAGTTTCATATCGTTCAAGAATCAACCAATTTGGAGCAACTTACAGTGAGATGAATTTTCTTCTATCAACACTCAATTCCGTCACAGCACTATATCTTGCAAAGATTAATTTATTTGACCTACTTATACTCCGAATTTGAAGTTATGTTCTTCATGAAAGTTGTAGGTAAGGATGTTGTGATTACCCAGAAATTTGAATCACCTAATTTGGACCAACCTATGTAAGGTTATGCCTAAAATACAGAGGTTGTATTATTTTTGTCGAGAATTGAAATACCGACATACAACATTTTAGGGGTTGTTACACCCATGGCTTATTCTTCTTCAATAGCTCAGTAAGTGGAGCGTATTTAGCAGAGTTGGGGCTTATGAACCTGCGGTAATAGTTAGCAAGTCCAAGAAAAGATCTAAGTTCGGTTACCTTTGTGGGCGCCTCCCACTCTTTGATGGCCCGAACTTTTGCTTCGTCCATCCGTAGCTCTCCTTAGCTGATAACATGTCCCAAGAAGTGCACTTCAGGTTGGGCGAACTCGCACTTCTCCGGCTTGATAAAAAGCTCATTCTCGCACAAGACTTAGAATACTTTCTTTAGATGCTCCACGTGCTCATCCAAGGTGTTGCTATAGATGACTATGTCATCCAAGTAGACTACCACAAACTGATCTAGGTAAGGGTGGAAGATCTTGTTCATTAGTGTGCAAAAGGTGGTGGGTGCGTTGGTTAGGCCGAAGGGCATTACCAACCACTCGTAAGCTCCGTACCTCGTCACACATGTTGTTTTTGGTTCATCTCCCTCTACTATGCGTACCTGGTAGTAGCCCTTCCTTAAATCCACCTTGGTAAAGTACTTGGCCTGTCCAGGTCTATCAAATAAGTCGGCAATGAGCGGGATGGGATACTTGTTCTTCACGGTCACCTTATTGAGCGCTCGATAGTCTATGCATAGGCGCAACGAGCCATCCTTCTTCTTTTGAAACAACACCGACGCGCCATAAGGTGCCTTGGATGGACGGATATGACCGGCCTCGAGGAGCTCCTTCAACTGCTTCCTCGTCTCCTCTAACTCGGGTGGAGCCATGCGGTATGGTGGGTATGCGGGCGGCCTTGCTCCTGGTTCTAGCTCGATCCTATGGTCTACCTCGCGCCTTAGAGGTAGGTGTCTTGGCAACTCTTCGGGCATCACGTCTTTGTTTTCTTCAAGCACCTTCTCTATGCAAGGTGGTAATGTCTCCTTAGTACCATTGCCTTAATCCAAGCTCGCAATAGTGGCTACGAACGTCGGCTCCCCTTTCTTTAGGCCGACAGGTGGGCTTGTCCTTCCTTCTTTGGCATCTTGACTAGAGGTACCATGTAGGGTCCCTCTCGCTCCATCACCAAGAGTTGTTGGAGGTAGGGATTGATCATCGTGTGGTACCGTTGGAAGAACTCCTGTCCAAAGATGATATCAAAGATATCTAAGGGGGAGACAGTGAAGCTTGTCTTACCTTGCCACTTGCCCAACGTGATGTCCACTCCATGGGCGACTCCGCACACGGGAGTCAATGGTGCATTGACCGTCTTCAAGAGGGTGTTGCTTGGCCCATAACTTAGCCCCAACCTTGTTGCCGTCGTCTTGGTCATGATGTTGGCTTCTGCTCCAGAATCCACCATGGCACGAGCTAGTCATCCGTTGATGGATATGTCAACATACTGGGCAGAATAATCCCCCGCCTTCTCAGCTTGCTTTGAGATGGCTCCGCATAGCCCGATCATGCCTAGCTGAGTCTTGTCCGAGCCCTGCCCTTGGTCTACTTCCTTATCCTTTCGCTCCCGCAGTATGGCACCAAGGTTCTTCATCTATGTACACCTGGCATAGCTGTGAGGACCTCCACATATGTAGCATACGCTGCTCTTCGTGGTCTGCTCCTTTCTCTCGGCATAGCCCTATTGCCCGAACCTCCTACCGTCGGACTTGTTGGAATCATGGCTCTTGGGTGGAGGATGTTGCTCTTTGCCTTTGATATGATCTCCCCCACCTTTGGCATGACTACTCCTTATTTCTTTTCCCTTGCCTCTGTCATGCCTGTCATGCTTAAAGTTCGTCAAGGCTTCGGCTTGGGTGATGGCTTCATCGATGGTGCTGACTTGACGGCGCTCCAACTCCGTCTTGGCCCAACTCTGCAGCCCATCCATGAAGTGGAAGAGCATATCTTCATCTGTAAGGTTGGGGATTTGAAGCATAAGGGTAGTGAACTCTTTCACGTAAGTCCGTATTCTACCCGTATGCTTCAGCTCCCGGAACTTGCGTTTGGCCTCATAGATGACGTTGTTGGGGAAGAAGGCCTTCTTGAACTCGCCCTGGAACTGCTCCCAGGTGTTGATGGTGCATAGACCCTTCCCGATCTCAGACTCCTTGCACTTCCACCATAACATGGCCATCTCCGAGAGGTATAGCACGTCCGTGTTGATCCTCGTCTCGTCGCTCTTCACTTTGTTACACTTGAAGTAATTCTCCAAGTGCCAAAGGAAGTTCTCCACCTCTTGTGCATCATGGGCACCTTTGAACATTGGTGGCTTGGGGGCCTCAATCTTGGCTTCCTGGTCCGCACTGGACGTCATGCATCTCCCAGCATCTACATCTCCTTTAAGTGCTGCCATCTCGGCCTTCATGGTCTCCACCGTGCTTAGCGCATTCATGAGTTGATACTCCAAGGAAGTGATCACCTCCTTCATCTCGTACTCGGCAGCCTTGCGCACCTCCAACTCCTTCCGGATGTTTTCGTTCTCCTCAAGGATGAACTCCTCTAGAGACTTGAACTTGCCATCGACCTTGTTCAAGCGCTTGCCTAATATCTCCACTGCTTGCCGGGCAGCATCCACCCTTGCAATCCACTCCATGCCGGGTGTGACGTCCATGGGCTCCTCGCCTGGCTCATCGTCACTCACCTCAGTGGACGAGGGTGAGTAGGATGTTAGGGCCTCGCTTGGTGTAGGCTCAAGCGGCACCTCTTCATTTCTCTTAGAGTTTTTCTTTCCTTTGCGGTGCTTCCTTCCAACATCTTGTTTGACGTTGGTGGTGGTAGTGGCATTGATGTCTCCCTCACTTGCCATATCCCTTAGTAGAACCTTGCTCTGATACCACATTGTCACGGACTTAGACTTCTACTAACATCTTTGTGCGGCACTTGACAACTTACTCACGAATCTTTCACGATCTTGTAAGCTCAAGTAAGCCTTTAAGACTAGATCACTAAGGGAACGCTAGATTGTAAGAAAGACAAGGGAGCTTTTATGAAGAAGGCTTTTGTATTGCTTGGAAGAATACTTGATTGCTTGATGGTTTGCTACAAATGAATGTCCTCTCTATTTATACTACTCCTAAGGGGCTCAAGTGTAAATAAAAATTGCTATACAAGTCCCTCCATATTTACAAAGAAGTCCCTCTCTAGAATTCTCTAGAGTATGTAGAGAATTCTAAGTCTTTCAAGACTTCTCTACAAGTTTCTATAAGGATCTAGAGTCTTCCACTAACCTCTCTAAGACTCTAGATTCTTCTACCTTCTTCAAGATCAAGTGGCGGGTCATAACAATAGGCTATCCTTAACTCCAATACTATCAATGGGGACTACCAACGAGGGATTGCCTAAGCACTTCTTCAACATAGAAACGTGGAATACCGGATGAATAGAGGCTAGCTCTGAGGGTAACTCCAACTCATAGGCAACACTCCCAATCCATCTCGAAACCTAGTAAGGACTAATATATTGAGGACTGAGTTTCCCCTTCCTTCCAAACCTCATGACGCCCTTCATGGGTGACACTTTCAAGTATATCAAATCACCCACCTCAAACTCTAAGTCTCTCTTCCTCACGTCGGTGTAAGATGTTTGGCGGCTTTGGGCTATTTTTAGCCTGTCTTGAATGACTCTCACCTTCTCCATGGCTTGGTGAACAAAATTAGACCCAATTATTTCAACTTCACCAACTTCAAACCACCCAATGGGTGATCTACACCTCCTCCCATACAAAGCTTCATAAGGAACCATTTGAATGCTTGTATGATATCTATTATTATATGAAAACTCTATGAGGGGTAAGTTATCATTTCAATTTCTTTTGAAGTCAAGCACATATGCCCTCAACATATCCTCCAACGTCTGAATGGTGCGTTCCACTTGGCCATCCGTCTAGGAATGAAAGGCCATACTAAGGTTCACCTTTGAACCCAATTCCTTCTTAAAGGATTTCCAAAATTAGAAAGTGAATTGAGCTCCTCTGTCCGAGATGATAGAAAGGGGGACGCCATGCAATCTGACGATCTCCTATATATAT
Source organism: Solanum dulcamara (assembly GCF_947179165.1). Lineage (NCBI taxonomy): Eukaryota > Viridiplantae > Streptophyta > Magnoliopsida > Solanales > Solanaceae > Solanum > Solanum dulcamara. Next base: position 74,345,782 of record NC_077237.1, read on the forward strand.
AATTTTGCATAATCCTCTGCGGTGTCAGTAGTCTTAACTACCAAGAAGTGAGCTGATTTCGTCATTCTTTCTACAATCACCCAAATCGAATCATATTGCTTTCGGGACCTTGGTAAACCCGTAATAAAGTCCATGTTGATCATCTCTCACTTCCACTCCAGAATGTCGATATTTTGAGCCAAGCCACATGACCTTTAATTCTCAACTTTCACCTATTGGCAATTCGGACACTTGGAAATGAATTCTGCAATATATCTCTTCATCCCACTCCACTAATAGATTTCCCTCAAGTCATGATACATTTTTGTGGAGCCCGGATGAATAGAGTATATGGAGCTATGCGCTTTGGCAATAATCCTCTCTTGAACATCATCGACATCAGGTACACACAACCTATTTTGGTACCTCAACACACCATCTCCCCCTTTGGTAAAAACCATTACCTCTTGTTTATGAACAACTCCCTTCAATTGGAGAAGGATGGGATCTTGGTCTTGCTTTTCCTTTACCTCTACCCCGAGTGAGGATACATCCCCATCCTTAACATTAGCTCCACCTTCATTGTTCTATTCAAGACGAACTCCCAATCGGGCTAATCTGTGTACCTCCTTCGCCAATTCTCTCTTTCCTTCCTCTACATAGGCAGTGCTACCCATAGACAACCTGCTAATAGCATCAGCAACAACATTAGCTTTACCTAGATGGTAGAGGATGCTCATATCATAGTCCTTGAGTAGCTCGAGCCATCTCCTTTTCCTCAAGTTGAGTTCCTTCTGGCTAAAGACGTATTGTATTCTCTTGTGATTGGTGAATACATCAACATAAACTCCATACAAGTAGTGGCGCCAAATTTTAAGCCCAAACACCACAGCTGCCAACTCAAGGTCATAAGTTGGGTAGTTCCTCTCATGAACCTTAAGTTGTCTTGAAGCATGGCCTATCACATTTTCCCTCTGCATCAGTACACAGCCCAACCCAATTCTAGATGCATCACAATAGATCACAAAGCCCTATGTTCCATCAGGCAAAGTCAAGACAGGAGCAGTGGTTAGCTTGGTCTTCAATTTCTAGAAACTCTCCTTATAAGTATCGGACCATTGGAATTTAGCCTTCTTTTGGGTTAGCTTGGTCAATGGTGATGATATGGATGAGAATCCCTCTACAAACCTTCGATAATATCCGGCCAAACCCAAGAAGCTCCTTATCTTTGTCGGGGATGTGGGTCTGGGCTAATTCTTTACTGCCTCAATTTTCAAAGCATCAACCTGAATACCATCTCCAGATACAATATGGCCCAAGAAAGCCACTGATGCAAGCTAGAATTCACATTTGGAGAACTTTGCATACAATACCTGGTCCTTCAGAGTTTGCAAGACGATTCTAAGATAATGGACGTGCTCCTCTTCATTCTTGGAGTAAACCAAAATATCATCTATGAATACAATCACAAATATATCAAGATATGGTTTAAATACCCGGTTCATGAGATCCATAAAAGCTGCGGGGGCATTAGTCAACCCAAAGGACATGACCAAAAATTCAAAGTGGCCATAACGGGTCTGAAACACTATCTTTGGAATATCGCACTCCCTCACTTTCAACTGGTGGTAGCCGGATCTCAGGTCGATCTTTGAGAAGCAAGTGGCACCCTGAAGTTGATCAAATAAGTCATCTATTCTGGGGAGAGGGTATTTGTTCTTTATGGTGACCTTGTTCAACTGCCTGTAGTCAATACACATTCTAAGGGACCCATCTTTCTTTCGCACAAATAGGACCGGAGCACCCCATGGTGAGACACTCGGCCTAATGAATCCCTTATCTAACAAGTCCTTCAACTGTTCTTTCAACTCTTTCAACTCTGCCGGAGCCATTCTATATAGAGGGATTGAGATAGGCTGGGTATCAGGAAGAACATCAATCCCAAAGTTGATCTCCCTATCAGGAGGGACTCTGAGCAGGTCTTCAGGAAAGACTTCGGGAAACTCATTGACAATCGAGACCGACTCAAGGGATGGAGACTCAACATTGTCGTCTTTCACTCAGACAATGTGATAAATACACCCTTTTGAGATTAGCTTCCTGGCCCTAAGGTAAGAAATAAACTTACCCCTAGGCATAATAGGACCACCCTTCCATTCTATGACATCTTCATTCGGGAAGTTGAACTTAATAATTTGAGTCCTACAATCAACTGAGGCTTAACAGACATAAAGCCAGTCCATGCCGAGGATCACATCGAAATCAACCATGTCCAACTCAACCAAGTCAGCCAAGGTATCCCTATGATGAATTGACACAGTGCAATCTCTATAGACTCTTTCATCTAGATAGAATCACCGACAGGAGTAGCTACACTGAAAGACTCAAGAAGACATTCATGAATTTTATTGAATTTACTAGCCACGTAAGGAGTCACAAAAGATAGGGTGGCACCCGGATCCATCAAAATATAGCAATCAAGAGAAGAGACTCGAATCATACCCGTCACGATGTTTGGATAATTCTCTTGATCTTGGCGACTACCCATAGCATATAAACGGTTTGTACCTCCACTAGTGCCTGAAGTAGTGCCCCTCTGATTACCTCTAGACGGTGGTACAGTGGTAGAATGTTGGGCCCTGTTTCCCCATGTTGGACACTCTCTCTGAAAATGGTCCATTTGGCTACATTTATAATAACCAACCTTTCCTCTCTATACTCCCCTAAGTGGAGCCTACCACACTTGTCGCATGGTGGCTTCCCTCTCGAACCTTGACTTATGCTAGTCTGGGATTGAGAGCACTGGGGTCTGAAATTCTAGCGACTATGTCCTTGCCGATCATACTTGTTCTGTGGCATAGGTGTACTGGTGGTAGATGAGATATAATTGGCAGGCCTCTTCTGGAAGAAGGACCTGTTGACCTTGTTTTGCCTCTGTTCATTCTCATGGCCCGCTGATATTGCCTTCTTGCTCAGATGCTCCTCTCTATCTTTTCTTTTCTCATCCTCCACTTGTTGAGCATACACCATTAATCTCGAAATATCCATGTCCGAGATCAACAATGCTGCTTTGCACTCCTTCTTCACATGCCTCCCTACTTTGGAGACGAACTTCCTCATCTTTGACCTCATATATGGAATCATTTCTGGAGCATACCTAGACAGCTGGATGAACTGCAGGCCATACTCCTTAACTGTCATTCCTTCTTGTTTCAAATTCACAAACGCCTCCACTTTCGCTTCCCTCAATTCTCGGGGAAAGAAGTGGTCAAGAAAGGCTCCCTCAAATTCGTCCCACATAGCAGGTTCGACATCCTCACCTCTAACTTATTCCCATTGGTTATACCAAATGTTTTCCACATCCTTGAGTTGATAAGACACAAACTCAACCCCCTCAATTTCCGTAGCATGCATAGCTTTCAGAATTTTCCACATCTCATTAATAAAATTTTGGGGATCTTCATCAACCTTAGAACTCGTGAATGCCGGCGGATTCATTCTCATAAAGTCTCTAATTCTAGTGGCAGCAAATGGATCTTAGGAACTATAGCTAAGAGTGGGCGAGCTCTGATTATCGTTTCGGGCAGCCATTAATTGAGTGAGCATTGTAATTACCCCTCGAAATTCTGCCTCTGGTGGGGTAGCAGGCACTTGAGGTGCCTCCGCATATCTCGCAGGTCGGCCTCTAGCCCTTGCTGGGCGTACCTCTGATTGGGGAATCTCGGCATTATCAACATTTCTCTGGCTAGCCATACGTTTAGGAGACATTATCTGTAACGTATGAATGCACGAATTAGAAGGGAGTTTCATAGAGTTTAACTCTATCACACGAATTCAGAGTATGAAAGAAGTGAAACACTTCCTAATGTCTTATAGCCTCATGATTATAAGTGTGGTGCAAAACACACCCATAAGCATGACTCTACTAGACACGGCTTCATAGACTCCCTAGGACTCTTGAACTCTATGCTCTGATACCATATTTGTCATGCCCCGGGAGGGTACCCTAGGCGCGACCGGCACTCAAAAGCTATTTCTGGCCTTCAAGCGAACCACCTGATTTAGTCACACTATCATTCATTCATATTCACTCAGAGGAAGACTCAATCTTAGACACACTATTCATAATATAAGGGCTGAGGGCAAATCACTATTAACTCATCAAAACAAATATTTTAAGACTTCTAAAAAATAGCAGTCCAACCTTCCCACACTCTAGTCAATGAAGCCTCTATCAAAGTCTAGGAGGTGCCAATGACAAGCCCAAGGCTACCAACAATCAAAATAAAGGAAACGACCACAAAATTATACAAGAAAGCTCAACATCCTCCGGAAATTAAGAGGACTCACCAACTGGCTGGGAGTGTATGTGGATCTTCAACGGAGCGCCGGTTGATGATCTCTAGTACCTGTCGCTGCATCATAAAATGATGCAGGCCAAATGGCATCAGCACATGGAATGTATGAGTATGTAAAATGGCCGAATAAAACAATCATCAGATAAGGATCATCTAACTCGCAAATCTCAACTCATAAATAAGTAACAACTCACTCAAGGGTACTAAGTCTAACAAGAAGTAGTTTAGACTAGACCAAATCACATGCCACTCAACTCAACTGACTTGAGTACTATCAAGACCAAAATGGGAGTTTCTCTTATCCGACAACCATCACTTATGAGCCAGTGATAGTACAATAATCAGACGTTGTTGCCACGTTCGTCTATACCTTGTCAGGGCATGAATGCCTCCCTAATCATGGATTCCATCGATTAGTCAAGTCCTATCATTTCAGGACGAATAAATGGGAAACATCCGACTTTAACAGTTCGATCCCATGGGAAGCATCTGACTTTAATGGTTCCATCCCTACCTACGTTTGCAGTGTAGTTTCTGGGGTTCGAGTACGGACTATACTCTCGCCTGCCTCGGTGCTCGATACTACTCCCATGACTCTATGCTCATAAGACTCCATCCAATCATCTCAAATAAGCCCTCATGGCTAGTTTCATTTAGGAACTTGCCAACTCATCAACTCCATTCTCATTTCAACTCAATCAAGTCATAATGGCAAGTCTCATCTAGGACCTTGTCCACTCGTCAATTCTACCCTCCAATCGACTCAATCAAGTCTAAATTAGATATGCATTCATAACATCTCACAAACATAACAAACCATTCCTCTCCTCATTTATCACCTCCTTAGGACTCAACAAAACTTTAAGAATTTTAAACCGACAACTCAAGAGGAATAACATATTTAAGGAAATTGACATATTTAAGATAATCACATGGTTAAAGAAATCAACCGAGTATATTAACAAACCATCTCCATCAACTCATGCTAACATACAGGTTTTAGAAATTCTTAGCTCAACAACTTCAACACAATAAGAATCAAATTACTAGAGACAAGACTCATTCAAACATAAACCATATCAATAAACTCCATTCTCATGGATATCTAACCTCAAAGAAGAGTAGGGCGCATGGGTGGACTCAACCCATGCTTTGAGTAGCCTTACATACCTTAGTGAAGACTTAAATAAAACCTTGTGGTTGGGTCTTCAATGGAGAACTCGAATCTTGAAGCTCTTGGAATAATTCTTTGTTAAAGAAGGACTTGGAGAATAAGAAGAGGAAGAGAGAGGATCTTTCTAGGGCTTTTCTAGAGAGAGAGAGGGGCTGAAAATATGTCCCCAAAATGTTCAATGATGATACATATATAATTTGGTACAATTCCTAAATTGCCCTTTCTCCAAAATTCTGAAAAATGGGCTAAAAATGTTCCTGGCGTGATAGTGGCGCATCGCGCCATTGCATTGCCAAGCCGATTACGCCTAAAAACCTGCACAAATGTTAGTGGCGCTCCGCGTCAAGGAACAAACTACTGAGACACATTCTTGGCGCGATAGTGGCGCATCGCGCCCATACAACACCAAGGCCATATTTTTTGGGTTCTGGAAATTAGCTTGAAAACCCTGCACACCTCGTAGTGGCGCACCGCGCCAGGGGCCAAACTATTGAGGCATGTTCCTGGCGCGATAGTGGCGCGTTGCGCCACTGTGGCGGCAAGCCCAGATTCCCAGCAGTTGCATCCCAGGCCTAAAATTTTTGTCTTGCTAGTTCGTCTTAGGATTGTCATACCTTTTGACTCTGAACTCCAAAATTTACATTCTTGGTGGCGTTGGAAATAAGACTCGATGACCTTTAATTTAATAGGTCATGGTCCACCCAGATTATCATCTTTCAAAATATAAGGTCGTTAGAAGTCGACCCCCTTAAATGAACTCATCCAAAAATGTAGCCACGACGAACCTTTTGGACTTAGCTTGGTCCTAGGGGCCCTTTGTGACCCCACATCACCTTCAACACTCTTCAATTACTCAGGGACTTATCTTACTCATGCATATACTTCACAATACTCGAGTTTGACCCTACCCGTATACCAGAAGGGTCCAAATCTTAGGGAAAATTTTTAGGGGTGTTGCATGGATCTATTTCACTTTCTGAATACAATGACATTCATCATCTTCTTTATATTCCTGATTTTACTTATAACCTCATATCCATTTCTAAACTTACTAAAGAGCTAAACTGTTGTGCTTTCTTCTATCCCCATTTCTGTCTTTTTCAGGACCTCTGCGATGGCAAGTTGAGGGGGATTGCTAAAGAAGAAGAAGGTCTCTATGTTCTTCCATCTTCCAAGAAGCCATCACCTATCACTACACTTCATTCAACAATCTCTCCTACACCAAAGACATTTTCTCACACTGATTCTTCCATTTGGCATCTCAGACTTGGTCATGATCTTGCTGTTGTTATTCAACAGATTGCTTCATTAAAGTCTTTGTTACAATTGCAGATTAAAAACTTTCTTTCATGTCCTGTTTGTCCCCATTCTATACAAACTAGGTTGCCTTTTCCAACTAGTGTCACACAATCTGTAACTCCTTTTGAAATTCTACACATGGATGTATAGGGACCTTATAAACAGTGCACTTATAATGGTCATAGATACTTTCTTACAATTGTTGATGACTATTCCAGAATGACCTGAATATTTTTGATGAGATATAAAAGTGAAGTAGTCAACTTTATCTCAGCTTTCTTTACTCTTGTTAAAATTCATTTTTTAGCTGTTGTTAAAATAGTTAGATTAGATAATGGTCTTGAATTCTTCAACACCCAATGTGACAATATTTTTTCTTCACTTGGAATCATTCATCAAAGCACATGTGTACATACACCTCAGCAAAATGGCATTGCTGAGAGAAAACATAGGCATCTTCTTGAAATGGCAAGAACTCTTAGATTTCAGGCCCATATTCCCTTAAAGTTTTGGGGTGAATGTGTTATTATAGCCACATTTCTCATAAACATACTACCTTTTTCTGTCCTAAAGGGTCAGTCTCCTTATAAGGTTTTTCATCAGCATTCTCCTGATCTCAGTTTCCTAAGAGTGTTTGGTTGTCTGTGTTATGCAACTAACACATCTCTCACTAATAAACTTGCACCTAGAGCCACCCCTTCTATTTTCATGGGCTATTTTGATACTCAGAAAGGTTATAAACTATACAACATTGCTACTGGCACTTTCTTTGTAAGCAGGGATGTTTCTTTTTGAGAATCTATATTTCGTTTTGCACACCCTAAACATACTTTCCTAGACTCTATTCCTCCATCACATACCTCTTCTTTTCCTATTATACCACCTATTTTCCCTCATCCCACTGAAGATCCTTTCCCTCACCTTTCATGCACTTTCCCTCATCCCATTGAAGATCCTTTCTGTCACCCTTCATGTACTATTATCTGTTCACCCTCCTTTATTTCACATTCTCCTTCTCCACATTTTCCTACTTCTCCTTCTTATCCTGTCCCATTTGTTCCTCCTATGCCTCAGAGAAACTCTACCAGGACCATTACGCCTCCCATTTGGCATACTGATTATATTATCACTTCCACACTACCCCCATCCTATCTCCAACTACATGACTTATGCTCATGTTACTCCTTGTTATAAAGCTTATCTCTCCACCTTCTCATCCACTATACTTGAACCCTCTTCTTTTGAACAAGCTTATGAGGATAGTAGTTGGATCCAAGGTATGGCCTAAGAGATTTAGGCATTAAGTGACAATCATACCTGGGAGATTGTTGATTTACCCTCAGGTAAGACTCCCATTTGGTGTAAATAGGTATATAAAGTTAAATATAAGGCTGATGGCAGTGTTGAAAGGTACAAAACTAGACTTGTGGCTAAGGGGTTTACTCAACAAGAAAGCTTGGACTATCATGATACTTTTTCCCCTGTGGTTAAAATGGTTACTATGAGATGTGTTATTGCTTTAGCTGCCTAATCCTATTGGCCTCTCTTTCAAATGGATGTGTATAATGCTTTTCTTCAAGGTGATTTACTTGAAGAAGTTTACATGACACTACCACCTGGATTTAGTAGTCAAGGGGAGACAAAGGTTTGTAGACTACTCAAATCACTGTATGGATTTAAATAAGCCAGTAGATAGTGGAATTTGAAGCTAAATGCTACTCTTACACAATCAGGGTTTGCTCAAAGCAAGTTGGATTACTCATTATTCACCAAAACAGACACCACTGGTGGTATTATGATCATACTTGTGTATGTAGATGATCTTCTAATCACTGGAAATAGTGACACATTAATTCAATAGGCTAAGAACATCCTGCATCACAAGTTCAAAATGAAAGACCTAGGGGAGTTAAGATACTTCCTAGGAGTTGAATTTGCAAGATCAAAAAAAAGAAATACTAATGAATCAAAGGAAATATGCCTTAAAGTTAATATCTGAATGTGGATTAGCAGGAGGGAAAACAAATGCGACACCACTTGAGCAGAACCAGAAGCTTACAAGTATAAAGTATGATAATCAATTCAATATCACAGATGATGCTAAACTAGAGGATAGAAGAACATATCAAAGGCTAATTGAGAGACTACTGTACTTGGCTATGACGAGACCAGACATTTTTTTGTTGTTCAATATCTAAGTCAGTTTATGCATGCACCTAAGAAATCATATTATGATGCAGAATTATATGTAGTAAGGTACATTAAAAGGCAGCCTGGATTTGGACTACTGATAAGCAGTAGAAAGTCAGGGAAGATAAATGTCTTTTGTGATGCTGATTGGGCATCATGCTTGCTATCCAGGAAATCTGTAATAGGTTTTGGAATAAAGTTTGGGGATTCCATGGACTAGTTTGGCTGCAAAGTTTGTTACAAGAAATTGGGGCTCACGTTGAATTGCATATGGACTTACATTGCGATAACAAAGAAGCAATGCAAATAGCCTCTAACCCAATGTATCATGAACGCACAAAACACATAGAGATAGATTGTCATTTCATTAGGGAAAGATTACAAGAAGGCATGATCAAGACTGCATACATAGCAAATAAGGAGCAAATGGCAGATGGTTTTACCAAGGCTTTAAGGAAATAACTACACAGTGACATGTTATGCAAGCTGGGACTACTGGACATATTCCATCACCCAACTTGATGGGGAGTATTGAAATACACACTGCACTCTACAGCTGGCAACATAGTTAGTGCCACTCACTGGTTGTTAGAGTTAGTTACTATTTGTTAGAAGTTAGTTAAGAGTTTGTTATAATTTGTTAGTCTAATTATCATTAGTTAGTTATCAATTACTTGTATAAATAGGAATACACTGTATATCAACATTGAGGTTGATCAACACGTTTTCTCTGCTGTTTCACTCTTCTCTTCTTCTTCTGTTTCATTCTTCTCTTCTTCTGCTCTGTTTCAAATACTTCTTGTTAGCTAGATTATACTCTTTCAATAGAACAAGATCATTAGGGTAAAAACAAATAAGAGATGAAGTATCAAGGGTAATTTTTCATGGATTGGTTCTAAATGATTTATGATTATAGGACAAGTGAAGAGAAAATAATAGAACAAGAATAGTGGGATGTGATCAAACAATCTTTTGCAAATGCCTCCTAAACTGTTGAGGGTCATCAAGTCAGGACAGAGAAAGTTGTAAATTTATCAAACTTCAGGACAAAAAAATGGAAGAGTTTGTGGAAGAGAGGGAGAATATGATCATAAGAACTCATGAGGATAGGATACACAAACACTGGGAAGAGGTGATTGAAATTGAGAAGAAATCTGACCTTGAATTGGCAAAGTTAATAGAGAAGTACTTCGCAAAGTAATCTGAGCAGGTCGAAAGATGTGAGTGCCACATTCTTGAAGCGTTATATTTCTAATGACCTTGTTTATTTTTTAATGACTTTTACCTTGTAGTCTAGCGATTTTCCTTTTAGTTCACAGTTGATTTGAATGTACCATGTGATTGCATATTGGTTGAAATAATAATCTTAAAAAATGTATAAGGTTTATATAATTCCCTAATCATATTATTAAACTATTCCATTAAGTATGAAAAAGTTGATGTGAAGAAAATAAGAACTTGCTGAATAGTGAGATTTCAGATCCTTTGATATAAAGGATAGTAACACGAATTATGTAGTTGAAGTCAAAAAAGTCATGTAACAAATTCTTAGTCCTTAAGTTCTCAGAATATAATTACTGTGGAATCCTAAATATAACTTGTAGAAATGAAACAAAATGTCTTAAATCAAGAAGTTTAAAGGCATTGCATAAAGTCATAATGAATAATATCTAATGATGAAACAAAACAATAATTTCTCATCTATATATATAAAGCTAAATAAACAAAAAGTGATGTGACACCTCTTTTTGGACAAAAATTCTATTTATTGTTTTAATTATTTTTGTCACGATCCAATCCACCAGGTCGTACGGGCACCCTCGTTATGACCTGAGAAGGAGAACCCATATATAAGAACAATTGCGGAATTTAAAACAAACTTGAATAATTAAACAAAAATTTCTAAAGAAAACTATATTAAGGAACAACTTATACAATTATACAAAATCCCTCAAAGATACTAGTCTAAACAGGTACAACAGCTACTAAGAGTAGAAATAAAATAAAAGACCAATAAGGGAAAAATAGAAGCTGCTGGAGGATCGCCTCCGTCCTCACCTAAGAAACATAACTGACCATGTAATCAGACTATGCCAAGTGTCATAGCAATAGTAGTATCAGTACAAACAACACGTACTGGTAGGCATCATCATTTAATCTGATACCACCTCATAATATATGAACAGAAAAATAAGAAATATCATAATACTTAAACTTCTTCAATTTAGTCACCCCAGCCCAATAAGTGCGCTCCTTATTCTCACCCTTAGGGTATTCACCATCCTAAACAACACGGTTCAACTACCATCCTAGTCCCAACTTAAAACATGTGGGTTAGGGACCCACCTTACTATTATTCTATCACCCCAATAGTCTCTTCCTAGCAACCTTAATCGTTCAATGATTTCTTCCAACCCTCACTAGTTGGTCTAATTATGTCATAACATAAAGCATATCCGACTCACAACCACACTCTCCAACTCACCTGAGTTATAGATAGGCACTATCCCTACCTCAGTTATTCATAGAAATCACAATGGTAACACTCTCATGCAACTAGAAACCTCAACCTCTAAGTGTATAAATATAGAATACGATTATACCATATAGATCACATCCAGGCCTAACAGGTCCCATTCTCTTACCCACCAATAAGTGTATTGATGATCATAATTCTCTATAGCTAGCACATCTCAACTGTCATGACCCGAATCCGGGTGTGATGGGACTCATCTCAACCCACTGAGACAAGTCAGTCTAAAACTCAATGGAAAGTAAATTTGGAAGTAATTGAGATAAAACAAGGGTTAACTTAGTAAAAAACAAATAAATAATCTCAAAATCCCTCAAGACTGGTTGTCACGTATACAAGCCATTAATAAATTACCGAAGTACGAAAGAAAATACAGTCACAATGTCTTTGTCTCTAGAGTAGGATTAAAACATAATAAAAGAGTAAGAGGTGTCCGCTAGATGGATGTAACAGCTACCTCAACACTCGGAATGATAGCTTCGGATGTAGTAGAAAATAGTAGGAGATCAAGCAGGTCCGGGCTCACAACCTACACAAGTGTGGAAGCAAGGGGTGAGTACCAAATAACACGGTACTCAGCAAGTGGATAACTAAAACTAAGCAGAGCTTAATAGATACAAGTACTCATGTCCTCCCAACCGAACCTCCTTAACTACAACCTGCATAAAATCAGCCCAACTCTACACTTGTACAATAACAACAGTAATACAGTCCACAAATACTCATCAATAGTCTTGTCAATGAATCATACCAAATCAAGTTCAGCACACACAGAGCAATATAGGGGTAAACACAAATTCACAAATATCAGAAAGTGCAATGCAATGCAATGAAATGATGCATATTTGTCCTATCGGTATACATCAGCTGAATCATAGTCTGGAACCCATGGCGGATATTTCTGTCCATGTAACCTGGCACGGAGTGTGTGGCCCATCCCCTCATATATATATCCTGCCACGGAGCGTGTGGCCCGACCCCTTTATTTCATAATCCCTACCATGGAGCGTGTGGCCCGACCCCTTTTGTTTCATATCATTTTCAGTCTTAACATAATATGTCAGAAGCAATGCAATCAATTCATGTTCATCTAATTCACGATAATAATATGACAACAACAATAATTTTTCCTATCTCACATCAACATAGTCACTTCACATGTCCAAAATAAATCCTCAATCACAACATATCAATTCCACTAATACATGTCATTAGATCACCATATTATACCCCTTATCTCTATTCTTAAGGCCAATCATATAGTCAATAACCCAGTCTAATTCTCATTACTCCCTAGTACATATAACACGGAAATAAAAGCATCTGCAAGCTTAAACTGAGGTTTAGAAATTCACTTGCATTAATTAATCAAGCAATTACTCCGGTACTTGAGCCTTCCCTTTTTGTTAGGCCTCCAAATAAGTATAATCTAATCAAATAAATAACCACAATAAGATTTCGAAACTAACAACACTCATATTATTATATGTCTAGCCTAGACCCAAAACTTACCCAAATCTATAATCATGTTCCTAATGTTGATGTCAAATAACTTATCAACTCTCATATTTCCAAATTTTTAAGCCTAGGGTTAGGTTCTAATTTCCCCAATACCATAAATTTAATGGAATTCATAAAATATAATATACCTAATATTTAATTGTCTATCTCAATATATCAAAATTCGGGAACTAACTCATTCTATGTCATTGAAGTCAAATCTGAAATTTACTTTCCGATTATGTTCACTCATGATAAAATAAACTCACATGTCAAATATCAGCTAAAACGGATCGTTATTCGACCCCCAAATCTAGATTTTATGTGAAGAACCCTAGGGTCATATTTTCTTATTGTAGCATTATTTCTCCACCAATACACCCTAAAAATATGTTCATAATCGTATAAAAATTTAATGGAAAGGATGAGAATAATTACATTGATGCTTTGGAATGAAAATCCATATTTTTCTCTTCTCCTTTATTTTTCTTTTCCCCTTTCTTTTCTTTCTTCCTCCGTATTGTTTTTCCAGTTTTTTTTTCTTTTCTTCGGCGTCGCTGTTCTCTTATTTTTTTCTCGTTACATCTGATGGCATTAGGCCATCATATTTTATATATATAAATAATTCTTTTTTTTCTTTTTTTTATTATTTATTTTTTTCCTTTTCCAAACTAATTATGTATTAAAATTTACAAACCCTACTAACCTATTTAAATAAATATAAAACAAATGGTATAGGGTATTAAATAAATTAACACTTTAGCCCATCAATTAAATTAATTCTCTAAAATTATCCCTCAACTAATTAACCAAAGTTACCGAATAGTCCAAATAACCCATTAAAATTTTACGGGAAGGGTCTCGTATGAAAGGGGGAGGACTCGTTCTCAAAATGATCTAACGGGTCATTACATCAACCCAATAGTTCATTTACAGTTCTTTGTACATGGCTCATCTACCACTAACCTTATTATTACATGAAAATACATATATTATTAGGTCCTCTCATGGGACCATCCACACACACATACTTGTCCCTCTCAGGGGATCCAATTCAGTCATATTTGTGTCGGAACGTGACATCCGATCTAAATACGTGTTAGAACGTGACACCCGATCCATATATGTGTCAGAACATGACACTCGATTCAAACATACCACATTCACAATTACATTCAATATTCACAACATTTATATCACCAAGAACAGGTTCATCACAAAAATAGGCCAACAAGTGCTCATTTATATAAGGACTGACTGGTTACCCTTATCTGTACACGTTTAGGCATACCATAATTAACTTAATTATACATTTAAGATAATTTTGAGAACAATCAATGTCCACACTACCAAACCTTACATGTCTAACCTCAAAATCTACTAGTTTTACTTTTCTGTACGAGATTCTATGCCCGATAGAAATTAACCAGTTGCACACAAAAACAACACAATCAATAATTTCTCAACTCACTGCAGCACCTTTATACACAGGTCACATTCGAATTTGACCCTATCACAATCGGATCTCTGCCCGTAACTCATGACCCATAACTTATTATATGAATTCTCATTAATGTTCCTTCTATATTACACAGCATGCATAGATTTACTACTCAAAAAAGAGAAGCCTAGCCTACCTGGGCGCCAAGTATTCGCGGAGAGATAACAACGCTAAAATTATAAGTTCCAGATGTTACACGGGCAAGACCGGATTGAAGCTTTCCAAAAGCTGAGATTCTCTCCCCTCCTCTTCTTCATTTAAGAGCAGCCTTTTTGGAGGATTTTGCAGAAACCCTTGCCTCTAACTCACACTTGAGAGAAGTAGGGAAAATAAGAAATTCACGACTTAAGTTCTGTCTCATGACCTCCTGCTCTGGCGACGCTGCCGAGGCAGGACCATCTCTCTCTGGCGGGATAGTTGGACCTTGTCAAGCCAGATTCTTGTGATTTCTTTTTAGTCGAAATTAACAATGATTCGGGTAGTTACATTTTTACTATATTTCTATTTATTTATTTATTTATTTATTTATTTATTTGTTATTATTATTATTATTATTATTATCTATAAAAAAATAAATATGTCAATTACTACTTCATCCATTCATTTCTATTCTTTATTGTAAAAACTTAAATGTCTCAAAATTTAATATATATATATATATATATATAGTGATATGACACCTCCCTATGGCCTAAAAAATTGTTTATTTTTATCTTCTTTTTCTAATTTTTCATTCAATCTTTCATTGATCAATTTATTTAATAATTTAAAAATAATATAGAGTTATTTTTTATTGGTGCTGCAATGAATACTCTATATACATGTCTCATAATCACTATTAATTAATCAACTGCTAAAAGCTACGATCCTTTAATATCCATGTTTCAAAATTTTATCTTTTTTTATATCAAATAAAATTATGTTCATAAATATAAAATATTTAGTTATACTAGATATAAATATTAAAGAATTAATGTCAAAAGTTACAAAATATTTGGAAAATGAAATTGGATATCCAAGAATCGTGTCAAAAATATTTAGGAATTAATGAATTTTCTATTGAGAACAAAAATATCTGTCACTATTATTGACAATTCAACATCTCACGGGAATCTTTAAAAATACATTGAATATATTAAAATATTTATTTTATTTTTATGAAATTCTGTTATAACCGCGCGAAGAGCGAAAAAATTCCCTAATATGTGTAAGAAGAAAGGAAACTTTCGTCTAGAAAATACAAAAGCCTCCGAATTCCCTAAAGAAGCATCGAGCCTAATCAAATCTAAATCGAATCATGGAATAAATTTTGACAACCAAAAGTCAGCTCGAAGGCTTTTAGCATTAAAATAAAATCAGGGAAATAAAAAAAATCTTAGGACATGATTTTTAATTACTAATTCAATTATTGTACTTTTAACATTTAAAATCAATAAATTATAAAGATGACAAACAAGAAACATATACTGAAAGAATCATATAACACATTCTAAGAAAAACATAATCCAAAGTTAAATAATTTAAATAACAAAAAGGACAGAAATGACCTCGCTATATAGCTTCACGAGTGTCAACTGTCACGCCCCGAGAGGCTACCCTAGATGTAACCGGCACTCAGAAGCCATTGCTGGCTCCCAAGCGAACCACTTGGCCTAATCACACATTCATTCATTCAACGAAAGACTTGGTTTAAAAGAAAAACAAAACTTCGTGGGCTAACTCAATCAAAAATCTCCATCATTCTAATCAAAAACATAGTTTGAAAAAAAACTAATAAAGAGTTAAAGACATCAAACCAAATCCACCACTAGCTAGTCTATGAAGCCTCTATCTCTACTCTCTAAGTGGTGCCAATGACAGGTTTATGGCTACCTCAAAAGAACTACTCATAAGCAATGGATAAAAAGAATATGATCCCTCCGAAAGCAAGAAAGTCTCACCACTATCAGGAAAAAAATAGTTCTTCAACGAAGCGCCTGTTCATGATCTCTAATACCTGTCCCTACATCATAAAATGATACAGGCCAATTGGATGTCAGTACGTAGAATGTACGAGCATGTAATATGAAAGAATGAAACAACAATACATCAAACATACTCAATATAGAATGAAAATCACTTACCTAAATATGATATGAAAGTATAAAATATAACAATTCTTTACGAAGGACTAAGTAATATGTAACTTGTTCAAAACATGTCATATACTTTCATGAACAATCTGGGACCTCTCTTAACCGAAAATAATCCCACCACCTATAAATAGGTGATGTACAACGAAATGATGTCATTGCCACATCGATCCAATACTTGCCAAGGTAAAAGACGAATCTATAAATCTGGATCCAATCAATCAATCAAGTCTTATTATTTCAGCTCAAATAAAGGGAAACAAGACTTTAATGGTTCAATCCTCTCCTACGTTGGCTACGTAGTTATTGAGTTTTTTACTCTCACCCAATTTGGTGCTCGATACGACTCTCAAAACTCAATATGCTCATGCAACTTGAGCCAATCAGTTCAATCAAAACTTTCGACTAGTCTCATTAGACCCTCATCAAAATTCACTCTCGTCTTAGTCATTATGCTCTTTCAAATCTATTCAATCTAATACACTCATTTAAATTAAATATTCAACTCTTTTGAATCTCTTTAAAACATTCAATACTGACTCAAAATAATGCATAGTGAAATCAAGATCAAAACAATTATAATCTTAAAGACTTTCAATTCAACTCGGGATCGCCTCATGCTCAAATCATCAAGTTCTTTCAGAGAAATATATTTTTGAAATCAATCACAACTTATTAAACTCTTTCTCAAAACCACAATTATGCTCAAAATATTCATGTTCAAAATAATGAAAACTTTCAAAGACTCCTCAGACTCAACTCATGTGAAAATTCAAACTTTTGTAAAATCAATGCTAAAAATCAAATATAATCCTCAGTTAGGAGACATGAACATGCATCCAAATCATATACTCAACCCATGAACAACATCAATACGTATGTAAACATGTACAAGGCACTCAAAAAGACAATAGATAACTCCAGAATTCAATTCAAGGAACTCAAAAACTCCAACTCAACTCAACTCAGAAAACTAAAGATAAAGAGACACGTGGACGAACTCAGTTCAATATTGTGTTAGCCTTACATACTTGAAAGAATTAGAGTCCATGAAGAAGTTTGAAGAACTCGACGAATGCTCTCGGAACGCTAGCCTTTTCTCCTCTCCTTAGCCTTAGGTCTCTAGTTAGAATGTGTAACAGGGACTTAGGAATGTTTAGAAAGCCTTTTAATTTCAAAAATAACCTATATCAGTCGTGGATTAAGTATAGGAGGGGTGAAAAAAGACCAAAATTCCCCTCCTTAAAAATAACCTCAGGCAGGAAAAAATTCTCGTAGGGAAACAAGTTTGCGTTCATTTTTTTCCGAACATTTTCAACGGTGATTTTTGAACCAAGGCGCACTTCTCTGGATTTTATTTCTACTCCCAAAAATTATCTTTTTATTTGGTTGGCCTAAAATTCAACCGAGACCACTTTTTCACATAATTGTTCCCCCTGATCGATATTCTGACCTTGGATTGGCCAAAAATATTAAGGATGATGCGATGTGTGAGCGTTCTTTTATCTTGGGGTATTTTTGTAATTTTATTATGTGTAACATTATCTCCCCATTGGAATTATTCATCCTCGAATGAAGAGCAACTAGAGACAGATTTGCGGCATGAGTAACAATTGAGACTCAATTATATCACCCAATCAGCCAAATCAAACAATCTAGACAATCAACTATTCAGACTTAAGAATAGACAATTAGTTCAAACCAAGAGTAGGGACATTACCTTCAACATTCTCGTCATTAGGCACGAATAGAACATCGATACTCTATCAATCAAATCATTCAAAAAACTAGATGATCAACCGTCGAACTCAAGAAAGAAGATCTCAACTCAAATCAAGAATAGGACATTTTCAACATCATCGATGACGGCACGAATAGAAGTGGATATTTGGTCTTCATAACATCCTCATAGGATAGACTATCCTTGATTTTAACACTATTAATGGAAACTACCAACAAAGGATCTCCTAAGCACTCCTTCGATCATCGAGACATGAAGCACCGGATGAATGGCGGCTAACTTAGAAGGTAACTTCAATTCATACTTTGGTAAGGCCAATATATCTATGCCCAAGCTTCCCCTTCTTTCCAAGACTCATAACACCCTTCATATACATCCAATCATTTACCTCAAATTCCAAGTCTTTTCCCCTCACCTCAATTTTCACACTCTCTTGAATGGTGTTCACTTTCTCTATAACTTGGTAAACTAAGTCTGGTCTAACCCACTAAAAGATAGGGAACTCACTCGCTAGAAGACATAATAACAGGGAGGAGAGAAGAGCTACAACCTCGAATGCTCCCATCAATATCCCTCTTACCAAGTTTAAGCCTAACTCTAAGTCCTAAGGTCCTAGTCTTAGGATGATCATACTTATACAAATCTAACTCTCGAATTCATATTCTATACCTCCATAGGGACCTTTTACTTAGAGAATACTACTCCTTCTCACCACTTCATACAAATACTCAAAATCATCACCCAAAAGTCATTAATAGCCTACAACCATTACTCTCATAGTGACAACCACACTCTCAAGCCTATCACTCTAACCACTTCAACCCCATCCAAGAATTGTCAAGCTTACTTTAACACTTCTACCTCCATTATTGCATGAGCTCTTACCCAGCGATACACTAACATACTCTTACCAATCTATTGCACATCACAGGGTCTCATCTTGCTCATCTTTCACACCTTTATCCTTAACTAGACAAGTACAATACAACTATCACAATCAAGAAACACTCACTCTCCCCCATCAATTCTCACTTAACTCAGTTTGCTATCATCAACATAGCTTTCAATACTGGAAGGAACTCATCATCTCCCCTTTTGGCAATAACCAATACTACTATTTTTCCACTATATGATAGGCAAGATCAATGTCTGAAACTTGGCATTCCAAATTCTACCATCAACGGTGGCATAACAAGCCTAAGGTCGGTTTATGCCTAGAACGACGTTAAAATCAATCACATTCAACTCAAATCAGATCAATCATGGTATCTCTATGATGGATGTGTATGGAACAATCACTATCGACTCATCAATTAGGATAAACTCACCGATAAGGGTCATAAAACATATGGCACCCGAATCAAACAAATCATAACCATCATATAAAAAGACTCAAAACAAACCAATGACATCATCTAGCGGGTTCTCCTGATCTTTTTGACTACCCATGGCATTCAAGTGATTTGTACCCGCGCTAGTACCAAAAGTAGCACCCCTCTAATTTTTTCAAACTGTGATGCTGGACCAAAAGATTGGGATTTGCTGGCCTACTTCGGACAGTCTCTCTGAAAGTGACCCTCCTTAACACACTAGTAGCATATATTGGTGCCCTTTTGACACTTCCCCAAATGAAGTTTTCCACAAGTACCGCATGGCAATTTTCCTGTAGAACCTTGGTCACACTTCTTTTGATCTGAGGATTTCGCACTCTGAAGTTTTGATTACCACGTGGCCTCAGATTATATCTATTATTAGACGTGGGTATCCTCACTGATAGTGGCGCATAACTCGAAGACATCTTCAAAAAGAAGGTCTTGTTTTCATTCCCTTACTTCAGTTGACACTTCTTATGTCCTATTGACTTAGCCTTTTTGCCCCAGGGTTCCTCTCTGTCCTCCTCCTTATCCTTTCCTATCCATCAAGTGTGTACATTAAGCTGAGTAATAGGCTCAAGCTCTTCTACTCGGACCCTAGTCCCTATTTTAGATTGTGAGGGCATGTCTAGCGAGGAAATCTTGGTGTTGATGGTGTCTCTTTGGCTCATTATGTGTTTAGAATGCATGGTCTGACAACAACGCAGGAACACGGGAGTTAGAAGGGATTATACAGAGTTGAACTTTGAAGCACGAAATAGAATACCAAAAGAAGGTTAACACTTTCAAATGTCATATAGCCTCCCCATTATGGTTGTGGCGTGTTTCACGTTAATAATAAGGACTCTACTACACACGACTTCATAGACTCTCTAGTACACTTGAACTCTATGCTCTGAAATAAAGTTTGTCACATCTCGAGAGGGTACCCTAGACGTAACGGTCACTCAAAACCCATTGATGGATCCTAAGAGAACCACTTGGCCTGATCACACATTCATTCATTCAGCGAAAGACTTAGTTTAAAAAAAATAGTGGGATAACTCAATCAACAATCTCCATCATTCTAATCAGAAACATAGTTTGAAAGAAAACTAATCAAGAGTTAAAGACATCAAAAACAATTTAATCACTATGTAGTCTATGAAGCCTCTATCTCTACTCTATCAATGGTTCCGCTGACAGGTTCATGACTATGTCAAAAGAACTACTCATAAGCAATGGATAAAAAGAATATGATCCCTCCGAAAGCAAGGAGGTCTCATCACTATCTGAAAAGAAATAGATCTTCAACGAAGCGCTTATTGATGATTTCTAATACTTGTCCCTGCATCATAAAATGATACAGGCCCAAATGGACGTCAGTACATGGAATTTTGCGAATATATAATATGGCAGAATGAAACAACAATACATCAAAGGTACTCAATATAGAATGAAACTCACCCAACTCAATATGATATGAAAGTATAAAATATAACAATTCTTTACGAAGGACTAAGTAATATGCAACTTGTTCAAAATATGTCATATACTTTCATGCACAATCTGGGAGCCTCTCTTAACCGACAATAATCCCACCACCTATAAATAGGTGATATACAACGAAACAATATCGTTGCCACGCCCGTTTAATACTTGCCAAGGTAAAGGACGAATCTATCGATCTAGATCCAATCAATCAATCAAGTCCTATTATTTCAGGACAAATAAAGGAAAATATCTGACTTTAACGGTTCAATCCTCTCCTACACTAGCTACGTAGTTATTGAATTTTATCCAATTTGGTGCTCGATACTACTTCCAAAACTCAATATGTTCATGCAACTTGAGTCAGTCAGTTCAATCAAAAGTTTTGACTAGTCTCATTGGACTCTCATAAAGACTCAATCTCATCTTAGTCATTATACTCTTTCAAATCAATTCAATCCAATCCACTCATTTAGATTAAATACTCAACTATTTTGAATCTCTTTAAAAAATTCAATATCGACTCAAAATAATGCATAGTAAAATCAAGATCAAAACAGTTATAATCTTAAAGACTCTTTTAATTCAACTCGGACTCAACTCATGCTCAAATCATCAAGTTATTTTAGAGAAATATATTTTCGAAATCAATCACAACTTCTTAAACTCTGTCTCAAAACATTCATTTATGCTTAAAATATTTATGTTCAAAATAATAAAAACTTTCAAAGACTCCTCAGACTCAACTCATGTGAAAACACAAACTCTTGTAAAATCAATGCTCAAAATCAAATATAATCCTCAATTAGGAGACATGAACATGCATTCAAATCAAATATTCAACCCATGAAAAACATTAATACATATTTATATATGTATAACGCACTCAAAAAGACAATAGATAACTCAAGAACTCAATTGAGGGAAATCGAAAACTCCAAATCAATTCAACTCAAATAAATAAAAATGAAGAGGTACGTGGATGAACTCAGTCCAACATTCTGTTAGCCTTACATACCTGAAAGAATTAGAGTTCTTGAAGAACTTTGAGGAAGCTCTTGGAACGCTAGCTTTTTCTCCTCTCCTTAGCCCTAGGTCTCTAGTTAGAATGCGTAACAGGGACTTAGGAATGTTTAGAAAGTCTTTTATGGTCGAAAATGACCTATATCAATCATGGGTTAAGTATAGGAGGGGTGGAAAAAAATGTCTCTCATTAAAAATAACCTCGGGCTAAAATACTTGGCCTATGGGGGAACAAGTGCGCGATGCGGTCTTGTTCCCTCATAGATCATTTTTTTCCGAAAATTTTCAACGGTGATTTTTGAACCATGGTTGGTCAAGTTCGCTACGTGGACTTGGCGCAGACTTTTCTAGAATTGCATTTTTGCTCCAAAAAATTATCTTTTGATCCGGTTGGCCTAAAGTTCAACAAATATCACTTTTCCACATGATTTTTCCTCTAATCGATATTTCAGCCTTGGATTGGACGAAAAAATTAAGGATGATGTGATATGCGAGCGTTCTTTCGTCTAAGAGTATTTTGATAATTTTACCAGGTGTAACATCAACTTCACCTCAAACTCAAGGGTTCATATCAAAAGAGATTGTCCATCAATCTCCATAGAGAATAATGGTCCGAACTCTCCCGATGTTTTGGCTAAGTATGGAGAGATTTGTGAAAGGAACAAAAGAATGATGTAGACTACAAGAATTTTTTCATTGACATAGATTAGTGTATGAATCAAATAAAGAATGAAAAAATGAATTTCAATTTATCCCTAGAGCAAAAAAATGGAAAAAGGATCCATAGATAAGAAAGACATAAAAATCAAATTCAAATTTGACATATGATGATGGCAGTGGAGTGAGGTGAAATGAAAGGGATTTGGGGTTTTAAATGATGATAAAGTTGGTGGACAGATCTTGGCCATTGATCACATTTGATCAACTATTGGGGAGTAAGATTTTGAAGATTTGGGGCTTCTAATATGTTAATATCAACTTTTTGCAATTGGGCATCTGAAATATGGACATGACATAAATAAAATTCCTTAATAAGACAACATAATCTTATGTTTTTTTTATCCCCTATTATTTATCTGATATCTTAAAATATTCATTTCAATTTTTAAAAGGGTATAAAAAGATAATTTTGCCCTTTAATAATCAAAAAAAGTGTTTTTTCATTTTGAACCCCAATGATATTAGAGTGTAAATTAAAGAGTATACAGAGTTCTTTTTCTTTTCAAAATAATTGATATGTTCTTCAAATTCTTATCTTTACTCGCAACATTATCTTTGTTTATGTTCTAATGAATGTCATTTATTTTTTCATTTAAATTTTATTTTACAAATCCTATACTACAAGACTTGGTATAATGTACTTGTCAAGAAGCTAATATCTATCAAATATCAAAAGCACAGTGTCCCTTAGCGAAATTTTATTTATCTTTTTACCCTTTAAAATTAATTTTACACTAGAAAAAATAGTCATTTTATTATTTCTGTAGAAAATGAAAACATCTGATAGTTTAGATAGAAAATTCAAAAAAATATGATACTTCACATGTATTTTTTTTATCATAATCTCTAAATTAAATAGGTAATTAATGTGGGAAGAAAAGTTTTGTCACAATATATAAATGGATGATACAATATTTAATTATTTTAAATTGAGTAAATCATTGCAGGGGAAGGAAAAGTTGGTCAATTGTATTGTATGACCTTTGGAGTTTTTATTTCTTTTAATTGGTTAATCAATATAATAATTATAGATTTATTAATAGAGACATAGATTTTCAATTAATATTTTGAGAAAAATATAAGAGAAATGATTTTAAAAATTGACAAAAAATAATAAATACCAATGATGATCTAAGAGAGACTGCTCAATGCCTAGATTTATCATATATAAAAACCCTTAAATGGTTAAAAAGATGGCGGTCATGCGAGAATATATTCCTAGTAATCTCAAAGTGAAAAGGATCATTTCCATCTCTACAATAGAAACACTATATATGTACGGTAGATATACTGTTTTAGGGACCCACATAAGGGCCCATTGGACCCAATTTTATTCCTGTTGTTCCCTTAGCCCTTCTATATAAAGGGTGTTTGTTTTTATTTCTTAGGCAGAAGTTTTAGCTCTCCCTTCTCTCTTCTTTCTCTCTCTAAATATTCTCTCCTTGTAATATATATATATATATGAAGAAATAAAGTTTAAAGTTTTATCATAGCCTTCGGTGCAAGGTATCTTTCTATCTTTACATATTATTTTTCCATAGCTGTGACTATGTCCAACTAGAAATCTCATCTCTATGTCAGATATTTAAGATAGATAATATATATATTATGAAAGACTCAGAGTCAATCAACTTATAAGAAGAATTTATCATAGTTCGAGGACTTGATTCTGAGAAGGTGGTACAGTCAATTCCGGCATTACTGTGTTAGTCTAGCCTAGCAAGAAATGGTGGTGTAAGTCCCCGTTAAAGAGAAGAAAAAGGGGCAGTATTTTCAGAGTGTTAGAACTGCTAGTTGTCGGATTAATAATAGTATGTATCGAAATATCTGATAGGTCCCTGTTATATCGAAAAAAGATGGTTTAAAGTTAATTTCAACTTTTTAGAGAAAAAATCAATTTTAGAAAAAAGGAGTCGCCACTTAATTTTTTAAAGAAATTAAGAAAACTTAATTTAAAAGACCCTAACAGATTTAAGTCTTAAAAATTTTAGAGAAAAAGGTACGAGGTTCTTATTTCCACTTTGAGAAGGTGTTAAGCATTCAAAGTGGCCGCTAACGCGCGGTTATCCGACGATTTGAAAATTATTTGACTAACTTTTGAAAATATTAATTTAAAATGAAATGAAGACTTTAGAATTATTTTTTTTTAGAAAAAAAAAAGAGATTAAACTTAAACATTGAAAATAATATAGATGTATATATAAAAAAGTAAAAGTTTATCAAATAAATAAGTAAAGGTAGAAAATCATTTAAAGAGTAAACTTAACATGAATTGGTTTATCTTTAGGGGAATCTAATTAGGTTAAAATAAATTAAAATTAATATCTAGGAAAGTATAACTAACATAAGTAACTAAATTATTACAACCCGAATCAATATAAATACAATAAATAATACATGAACAAGAATAATAATAACAACAATAATAATAATAAGAACAACAAGAATAATAATAAGAACAACAATAATAATAATAAGAACAACAACAACAACAATAATAATAATAATAATAAGAACAATAATAATAATAAGAAGAACAACAATAATAATAATAAGAACAACAACAACAACAACAATAATAATAATAATAATAATAATAATAATGATAATAATAATAATACTAATAATAAGAACAACAACAATAATAATAAGAATAACAATAATAATAACAAGAACAACAACAATAATAATAACAAGAACAACAATAATAATAACAAGAACAACAACAATAAAAATAACAACAACAACAACAACAACAAAAATAATAATAATAATAATAATAATAATAATAATAATAATAATAATAACAACAACAACAACAACAACAACTATAATAAGAACACAATAATAACAACAACAACAACAATAATAAGAACAATAATAATAATAATAATAATAGTAATCAACAACAACAATAATAAAAACATCAATAATAAGAACAACAATAATAATAACAACAACAACAATCAATAATAATAATAATAATAATAATAATAGTAATCAACAATAATAAAAACAACAACAATAATAATAACAACAACAATAATAATAAGAACAAACAATAATAATAAGAACAAACAATAATAATAATAATAGTAATAATAATAATAATATCAAACTACTTGGAAAAATAATGAACAAAACTAAGTGTTTTAATGAAATAATCCTAACATATTCTAGCTAATTAACTCTAACACATGCTAGCTAATTAATCCTAACACATGCTAACTATAACAAATTTATATCATTAATTTTAATTATTCTTATATACATACTAACTAAAAAAATAAGACTATGAATCAACTAAATATAAAACGTGAAACAATTAAGTAAAATAAAACTGAAAAAATATTTTACCTCTTTCCGGGCCAAGATTGAAAACGATGAGCGGAAGACAACTTCACCACCATCCAATAATAGCTTGATGGAACTCCAATCTACAAAAACAAAGAAAAAAATTTTTAAAAAAGTTTAGACTCGAACCTTCGTGGGTTTTAGCCTAAATTTCAACTTCAATCTCCTATTTTCCGTGAAGAAAATATAGATTGAAAGCTAGAAATTTTCACAACTTTTAGGTTGGGAACAAAAGTCCAAAATCCTAGCCAAGTTAAGAAAATTTCTAACTTTGGGGTGGTTAAAAAACCTCCTCCTTCTTCTTCTTCTTCTTAATGAAAATATGAGCCTTTATATAGGCTCCAAAAACCCCAAGTTTTCCATGTATTTTCGATGTGGGAGTTTGGGATTTTTTTTTATTTTTATTTTTTTTTTAGAAAAAAACTAAAATTTTCAAAAATGCAAACTATAATTAAACTAACCTAACTAACATTGTATTTAGTAAAAATAAAATCTTTTAAGGTAATTTTTGAATAACCACATAAATATTAATCAAATATATAGTTATATAGAAATATGTATATTATACTAAAATTTATAAAAAGATAAAAATAGTTAAGAATAATATGAAAATATATATATTTTTTTATAAAAGCTAATTGTTTCAAAATGTTCGAATTTAAAGAAACTCGATAGCTAATTTGCGTTGTGGATGGTCAAAATTGGGTGTCAACAGCTGTCCCTTTCTTTGGATATGATTGATAAAAGAGATCGTGGACAAAGAAAATTGACAAATCCAATTTTGGCCGACTCCATTTTCATCTTTCTGAAAAGGGGTTGGTACGAGTTTTGAATTATGAATGAACCCCGAAATAACCATACGCCTTTCGATAGAAATGTAGTTTATTGTGGTGGAAGTCGTTTCCTTAGCTCGTGTCCTATGAGTTTGACATTATTCTTTGGACTGTGTCCCAGTTTGCTGCTAAAAGGATTCCACGTTGTGCTGCATCCTCTTTGATGTCGTTCGCACTTTCTTTCATCCTCTTTGAATGTTGGAAAAATTCTCATTGATTCGTTGGTAGGATAATGCTGCACTATCGGTAGGATGGTGATCCATTGATAGGATACTTGAAAAAATAACTATCTGTCCATCGGTAGGACAAATGAAGATCCATTGGTAGGATATGTTGCATGTCCATTGGTAGGACGAATGAAAATCCATTGGTAGGATATTTTTGCAAAATAACTGTTTGTCCATCGGTAGGACGAATAAAAATCCATTGGTAGGATATATGCAATGACCTTCTTGGTAATGAATATGCAATGACCCTTTTAGCAAATGAAAATGCAATGGCCCTCTTGGCAAATTAAAATGCAATGACCCTTTTGGCAATGAATATGCAATGGCCCTCTTGGCAATGATGAATGCAATGGCCCTCTTGGCAATGATATTACCACCTCCGGTAATATAATATGAATAAAATAAAATATGAATGGCCCTCTTGGCAGATGAAAATGCAATGGCCCTCTTGGCAATGATGAATGCAATGGCCCTCTTGGCAATGATGAATGCAATGACCCTCTTGGCAATGATATTACCACCTCCGGTAATATAATATGAATGCAATGACCCTCTTGGCAATGATATTACCACCTCTGGTAATATAATATGAATAAAATGAAATATGAATGGCCTTCTTGGCAAATGATATTACCACCTCCGATAATATAATATGAATAAAATAAAATATGAATGGCCTTCTTGGCAAATGATATTACCACCTCCGATAATATAATATGAATGCAATGGCCCTCTTGGCAATGATGAATGCAATGACCCTCTTGGCAATGATATTACCACCTCCGGTAATATAATATGAATAAAATGAAATATGAATGGCCTTCTTGGCAAATGATATTACCACCTCCGATAATATAATATGAATAAAATAAAATATGAATGGCCTTCTTGGCAAATGATATTACCACCTCCGATAATATAATATGAATGCAATGGCCCTCTTGGCAATGATGAATGCAATGGCCCTCTTGGCAATGATATTACCACCTCCGGTAATATAATATGAATGCAATGACCCTCTTGGCAATGATATTACCACCTCCGGTAATATAATATGAGTAAAATAAAATATGAATGGCCTTCTTGGCAAATGATATTACCACCTCCGATAATATAATATGAATAAAATAAAATATGAATGGCCCTCTTGGCAAATGAAAATGCAATGGCCCTCTTGGCAATGAAAATGCAATGGCCCTCTTGGCAATGATGAATGCAATTGCCCTCTTGGCAATGATATTACCACCTCCGGTAATATAATATGAATGCAATGGCCCTCTTGGCAATGATATTACCACCTCCGGTAATATAATATGAATAAAATAAAATATGAATGGCCCTCTTGGCAAATGAAAATGCAATGGCCCTCTTGGCAAATGATTATGCAATGGAAATGAAATGCATTGTCATCTTCTTGGATGATTTGACAATTTATTTTTTTTATTATTAATATTTTTTTTTTTTTTGAACAACTCGTGTTCGTTGGAACTCATGTTTTTGATAGAAGTTATACGAGGCCTCGGTGGCTCGCATCTTGAATTTGAGTTCGCTTCATTCTAGCAATGTTGGAGATTATTTGAAGTTGACTTCGAACTTCTGACAATTCTTGATGGAATTTTTGAGATCTTCTCAAAAATTCTGTCCCAGTTGCATATATTAACATGATCTCCAATTTTGACTTGCTGGAGATAGTATCTTCTTCTGAATTTTTGAGAAGATCTCGAAAATTCTGTCCCAGTTTTCATTAAAAGGGAGAAATGTAAATCTTACGGGGAACATGACCGAGCCATTGTGGCGCCTACATATCCTGTTGGTGCAGGAATCAGGTCAAATGTAGTTCCAATTCTCTGGATGATGAATGCTGCAAAATCTGAGACAAGATAATCAGTAGACACATGTGTAATATGAGCATAATGACATGAAAAACTGTATTACTTACAATATTTCCAGCTTAAAAACACGAGATATTCCACCTGTTTGATATGGACGATCCAATGAAGTAAAATAGGCATCTCACATCAATGAGATTACTCTAATGTTACATTATTTAGAGCAAACTATCCACTTTCAAAGGACAAATGCAAGAATTTTTTTTTGTTAAGTGAATGTAAAAAGATAGTCAAAATTTGACTACAATTGGTATCAACAGTTAGGAATGCATAGAAATATTTCTCATTTCCTTTCTTATAACTGAGATTGACTTCAAGGTAATTCCTATAGCTTCAAGTAGTACCTCAAACATACTTAAGTGTCGACAAGATTTTTTTCATCCTGCTTCCAACAAAGGTTTAGAATTATACCAATCGTCATGTTTCAAGTGCCCTCACAACAAAGAAAGTTCTATTTCGCACATATGTGAAGTGTTTGATTTGAGAACATTTTACAAAGTGCACTCACACTCTCAAGAAAGTTCAACGCATGCAACTGTGATACCATATGCTTGGCCTGCATGTAAGTCTCCACTAATGTGAGAATATTTGGAATGAGATCATATAGAGCTTGTTTATTGGTTTGTAATGTAGGCTTAGGGAACGGGTGGGATATTAATTTGGGATAAAAGTGACTTAATCTCTCCTTGAGCATCACACTGAATTTGTGCTTTTGATGATTGATACGCCTTTGACGTCTAATCCTCTTTCTTTTGTCTTAACTTCTTCGAGTCTTTATTTGATAGAGTTTTTCCTCTTTTCACCTCTTTCTTTTGTCTTGACTTCTTTGAGTCCTTAGTTGTTAGAGCTTTTCTCTTTTCGTTCCTTTTTGAGGTTTCTCCTTTTTTGTTGGAGTAGTTTCCTTTTTGTCTTACATCGACCTTGTAGGACTTTTTTTTTTTTTTATGAGAAAGTCGTCTTTGCTTTCTTGACCTTGGAGACTTTACGTCTTTTGCCTTTGGCAATTTCAAAGTTGGATCTTCTTCTATAATTTGCGCGTCTTTGGTGCGCTCAAGGAGGTTGGGCCAAGAGAGGGATAGTGCATGTAAGCACTCAGAAGGGAAAGGGCTAAGATGTGGTTGTCCAAAGAAAAGGTTTTAGGCTCAAAGTGGGAAAACTAGGGATTAATGTTATTTGGTAGGCTCTGAAAGGCACAATCGGGTCAAAAAAGGCCTACAATCCTTTCTCAAACCAAATATAACTCAGGATTTCGCCTCAACAAACATATCAGGCCAAGTTCTAGATCAACAGTGTGATGCAATTGAATTTTAATCTAAAGCTCACCACACAATGCATATGAAGCCATGAGGTTGGTTATATTCTTACCTTGAATGTTCGCAAGAGAATTTTCAAGCATCACAAAAGTACGAATGAAAGATACCAACAAAAGCTATGGTTTACCACAAAGCCAATCATTTTTATCACACCAAATATTTCGCATGCTCCTAACTGTATTCGTTCCAATCAAGAAGATATGACACTTACCATATGTACACGATTTATTATTTTATTTATTTTCTATTTTTTTTAATCATTTTTTTTATGAAAAAAGAAATACCGAACCCAAGAAGGGTTGCCTACGTATCTCATCGAGATGAGAATCAGGTGTGCGTAGTTCTTGCAGATATGATATATAAAATAATTCAGAGCTTTAGACAAACTTGGTGTGGTCTTCCAATGTTAATATTTTCTGTGGAGATGTTGCAGCGTGCTTTATAACCTCTCTTGGTCGGAATGTTGTGGCTTCCAACTTCATTACTCCTGATTCGACTTTGGAAAGGTCAATGATGTCATTTATTAGTTGAAGAACCAAATCTCCTGAAGACAATATTACATTCACAAGCTGACGATGTTCCTTATCCAATTTTATGGTAGAAAAAATCTCGATCATATTGACCACTCCTGACAAAAGGATCTAATCTAATGAGACATGGTTGCAAGCATTTGTTTCTTTCGCATAGTTTTTTCTGTTAAGTTCAGTCTCCTTGGCTTTCTGTACAACTATCTCTTCTTGCAATTTTGCCATTTTTTTTTCTCTTTTCCTTATCTGATCAGTTATCTCCATTACTATGTAATTTACACCAATTGTCTCTCCTGCCTTACTGAACACATGTTCAACATATATTAGAGAATCCTTTGACCCAAATAATCCCTTCTTTGACGATATTCCCCTTTCCAAAACCTCTCATTTGAAGTTTCGAGATTCCTTTACATCAGTACTAGTAAAATCTTTACATTTATTTATTGATGATGTCCTCTTCATGCAGACTTGACAAACAATTGTAGATAACATAACTCATTGTCCTGGTGACGGATAATAATGGGTGCATTTTGGAGGACAAATTGTACGAAATTATCTGCTCTTTTCAGAATCTGGGATAATTCTTTTACTGGAGAGGATTGTCTTTCAATGTTTTCTATGCTTTCCTATAATTTCTCAATTAGTATTTGCATCCTATTTCTTGTTTATCTTGAATTTTTACATCATTTTTTAGGAGACTCTTGGAATATGTATCTCTTTAATTCTTCATCTAATATAGACATTGGATGTTTATTACCCTATATCTTTCTTCCTCAAATTAATACTTCTCCAATAAATCCAATTTCTTGAGCTCTGGTTATTGTTGTTGTGTTTTTCTTGAGGATTGTCTCTTATGATTTGAATTCTTCCAACTATTCAAAGAATCATACGTTGTTATAACCATCCCCGACTATTGTCGGGGACAGTTTTCCTGCAAAGATATGAGAAAAGTGTGAAAGCGGGGCCATTCTATAAAAAAAAATAAGTAACAAGATATAGGAGTAAGATTTCATAGTCAAAGACTCCCCCGATTTATCTTTCAGGCTGTGTATTGGTGTCTTGTGAAATTTAATGTCATCGTTATTTCCCATGAACTCTTTGTCCCGTGATCCCCTCTCTTGAAATAATGTCGTCTCTTTTGTGTACAAAGAAAACTTCTTAGTTAGGGAGAGGGAATTGACCTCCAAATTGAGATCCTTTCAGTTATCGCATGATGTCCTTTGATAATAGCCCCTACAAAGAAAGAAACAACTTTGTTGAACCCTCGATCTTTGAGAAGTAAGCAAGTTTGTTTTTCGACATAAATTAGTCTTTCCCTGAAAAAGAAAAATAACTCAAAATCCAAAGTATTAGTCTGTGCTTGTAATAATTAATGCAAAATATCACATAAAGAACTAAACACATAAATGTTGCTTTCTTTTAAGACAAACTAATCTATGGGTGAAGAAAGAGTAAACGGACAAAAAATAATTTTATGATAAATGTGTGAGAAAAGTTGACTTGTGAATCACAGATTTTTTTTTGCGTTTCAACTTTTGTACCCTTGTTTTTATTAGATGCAGAAAAAGTTCTCAATTTCTTTGAAAGAATGAGGAAAACTGAAAACTTCAAAAACAGGGACCGAGCCTTGAAAGACTGCCTACGTATCTTACAAAGGAGAATTCAGGTCCTACGTAGTTCGACCACTTGATTTTTTTTTTTGGAGATGAGAAAGCAAAGTTTATGATTTGAGTATAAAGTTCGAATTTTGTTGGGAAATTAAAGACTCATTGAATATTTGGATGCACTATCGATAGTGACTCGATATTTATGCCTATGAGGCTCTAAAAAAAAATCTAAAAGAGTGGACTAGTATGTCTCCAAATAAAGCAACATATTCACAAAACAGTTATAACATATAGCACACAAACAATTATTGCGCATCCTAAACAGATATGTGACCTTTTTGTGCCAAAGGTAGGCCTAACGATTTGAAGGATGTATTACGTCATTTGAAACATTCCATTGTCCCCAAACTTATATTTATACAAATATTATGAATAATTTGAATGGGGATACATAAATGGAAAAAAAAGGATATAAATAGTCAGTCCCACGCAGGGGTACAATCCTAACTAAGCCTTCGTGGAAAATCCTTCTTTCTTGATTTCTTGACATCTCCGAACGCAACGCCTTTTGGATGAAGTGTCATTTACTGAAGGTCCTTCTTTGACTAGACTAAGCTACAAAAAAAACTCTCAGCCCCGAGGGACAATGGTTTGCCAAACCACGTATAAAACCTTCAAATTTAAACATATAGGTATGCTTGTCCATTTAGACCGAGGGCCGTTTTGAACTCAAGGTGGTCTTTCTAATGGGCCCAATACGCCTTGGGTATTGGGTCGTCTTAGGCCAATGCACTAAATTAGGGATTTGGCTTTGCTCTACGCTAGATTGACTAAGAGTGGCTTTTGCAAGACTGGTAACCCAAACGGACAACTCAGGCTGGAACTTACGACAACCATTGGACGCATGGCATATCAATAAATTGTCGATCGTTTCCGAAAAGGGTTAAGTATAAAAAGCCCGATTGCGGTACAGCAAAATCGTTCTTTAATATACTATACATTAAATAGGAAAAATGCTATGAAATGCAAATAACAATTTAATATATAAATTAAACACATAATTGCACAATTAAGGAAAACAAGAATTACTAATTATTACAAACCCAAATAGTTAGTCAAATAAGCAATCAAATCTAATGGTTAGAACCTAATTATTCCCCAGCGGAGTCGCCATTTCTGTTATATCGAAAAAGACGGTTTAAAATTAATTTCAACTTTTTAGAGAAAAAATCAATTTTAGAAAAAAAGGAGTCGCCACTTAATTTTTTAAAGAAATTAAGAAAACTTAATTTAAAAGACCCTAACAGATTTAAGTCTTAAAAATTTTAGAGAAAAAGGTACGAGGTTCTTATTTCCACTTTGAGAAGGTGTTAAGCATTTAAAGTGGCCGCTAACGCGCGGTTATCCGACGATTTGAAAATTATTTGACTAACTTTTGAAAATATTAATTTAAAATGAAATGAAGACTTTAGAATTATTTTTTTTTAGAAAAAAAAAAGAGATTAAACTTAAACATTGAAAATAATATAGATGTATATATAAAAAAGTAAAAGTTTATCAAATAAATAAGTAAAGGTAGAAAATCATTTAAAGAGTAAACTTAACATGAATTGGTTTATCTTTAGGGGAATCTAATTAGGTTAAAATAAATTAAAATTAATATCTAGGAAAGTATAACTAACATAAGTAACTAAATTATTACAACCCGAATCAATATAAATACAATAAATAATACATGAACAAGAATAATAAGAACAACAATAATAATAAGAAGAACAACAACAACAACAACAATAATAATAATAATAAGAACAATAATAATAATAATAATAATAAGAACAACAATAATAATAATAATAAGAACAACAACAACAACAATAATAATAATAATAATAATAATAATAATAATAATAATAATAATAATGATAATAATAATAATAATACTAATAATAAGAACAACAACAATAATAATAAGAATAACAATAATAATAACAAGAACAACAACAATAATAATAACAAGAACAACAATAATAATAACAAGAACAACAACAATAAAAATAACAACAACAACAACAAAAATAATAATAATAATAATAATAATAATAATAATAATAATAATAATAATAATAATAATAATAACAACAACAACAACAACTATAATAAGAACACAATAATAACAACAACAACAACAACAACAATAATAAGAACAATAATAATAATAATAATAATAATAGTAATCAACAACAACAATAATAAAAACAACAATAATAAGAACAACAATAATAATAACAACAACAATCAATAATAATAATAATATTAATAATAATAGTAATCAACAATAATAAAAACAACAACAATAATAATAACAACAACAATAATAATAAGAACAAACAATAATAATAAGAACAAACAATAATAATAATAATAGTAATAATAATAATATCAAACTACTTGAAAAAATAATGAACAAAACTAAGTGTTTTAATGAAATAATCTTAACATATTCTAGCTAATTAACTCTAACACATGCTAGCTAATTAATTCTAACACATGCTAACTATAACAAATTTATATCATTAATTTTAATTATTCTTATATACATACTAACTAAAAAAATAAGACTATGAATCAACTAAATATAAAACGTGAAAAAATTAAGTAAAATAAAACTGAAAAAATATTTTACCTCTTTCCGGGCCAAGATTGAAAACGATGAGCGGAAGACAACTTCACCACCATCCAATAATAGCTTGATGGAACTCCAATCTACAAAAACAAAGAAAAAGATTTTTTAAAAAGTTTAGACTCGAACCTTCGTGGGTTCTTAGCCTAAATTTCAACTTTAATCTCCTATTTTCCGTGAAGAAAATATAGATTGAAAGCTAGAAATTTTCACAACTTTTAGACTGGGGACAAAAGTCCAAAATTCTAGCCAAGTTAAGAAAATTTCTAACTTTGGGGTGGTTAAAAAACCTCCTCCTTCTTCTTCTTCTTAATGAAAATATGAGCCTTTATATAGGCTCCAAAAACCCCAAGTTTTCCATGTATTTTCGATGTGGGAGTTTGGGATTTTTTTTTTTTTTTATAGAAAAAAACTAAAATTTTCAAAAATGCAAACTATAATTAAACTAACCTAACTAACATTGTATTTAGTAAAAATAAAATCTTTTAAGGTAATTTTTGAATAACCACATAAATATTAATCAAATATATAGTTATATAGAAATATGTATATTATACTAAAATTTATAAAAAGATAAAAATAGTTAAGAATAATATGAAAATATTTTTTTTTATAAAAGCTAATTGTTTCAAAATGTTCGAATTTAAAGAAACTCGATAGCTAATTTGCGTTGTGGATGGTCAAAATTGGGTGTCAACAGTCCCTTGCTCAAGTAAATGTTTCCATACAGCCATGAACTATTATGTGACCTTTTTGTGCCAAAGGTAGGACTAACGATTTGAAGGATGTATTACGTCATTTGAAACATTCCATTGTCCCCAAACTTATATTTATACAAATATTATGAATAATTTGAATGGGGATACATAAATGGAAAAAAAGGATATAAATAGTCAGTCCCACGCAGGGGTACAATCCTAACTAAGCCTTCGTGGAAAATCCTTCTTTCTTGATTTCTTGACATCTCCGAACGCAACGCCTTTTGGATGAAGTGTCATTTACTGAAGGTCCTTCTTTGACTAGACTAAGCTACAAAAAAAACTCTCAGCCCCGAGGGACAATGGTTTGCCAAACCACGTATAAAACCTTCAAATTTAAACATATAGGTATGCTTGTCCATTTAGACCGAGGGCCGTTTTGAACTCAAGGTGATCTTTCTAATGGGCCCAATACGCCTTGGGTATTGGGTCGTCTTAGGCCAATGCACTAAATTAGGGATTTGGCTTTGCTCTACGCTAGATTGACTAAGAGTGGCTTTTGCAAGACTGGTAACCCAAACGGACAACTCAGGCTGGAACTTACGACAACCATTGGACGCATGACATATCAATAAATTGTCGATCGTTTCCGAAAAGGGTTAAGTATAAAAAGCCCGACTGCGGTACCGCAAAATCGTTCTTTAATATACTATACATTAAATAGGAAAAATGCTATGAAATGCAAATAACAATTTAATATATAAATTAAACACATAATTGCACAATTAAGGAAAACAAGAATTACTAATTATTACAAACCCAAATAGTTAGTCAAATAAGCAATCAAATCTAATGGTTAGAACCTAATTATTCCCCAGCGGAGTCGCCATTTCTGTTATATCGAAAAAGACGGTTTAAAATTAATTTCAACTTTTTAGAGAAAAAATCAATTTTAGAAAAAAGGAGTCGCCACTTAATTTTTTAAAGAA
Source organism: Solanum dulcamara (assembly GCF_947179165.1). Lineage (NCBI taxonomy): Eukaryota > Viridiplantae > Streptophyta > Magnoliopsida > Solanales > Solanaceae > Solanum > Solanum dulcamara. Next base: position 74,382,895 of record NC_077237.1, read on the forward strand.
ATTAAGAAAACTTAATTTAAAAGACCCTAACAGATTTAAGTCTTAAAAATTTTAGAGAAAAAGGTACGAGGTTCTTATTTCCACTTTGAGAAGGTGTTAAGCATTTAAAGTGGCCGCTAACGCGCGGTTATCCGACGATTTGAAAATTATTTGACTAACTTTTGAAAATATTAATTTAAAATGAAATGAAGACTTTAGAATTATTATTTTTTTAGAAAAAAAAAAGAGATTAAACTTAAACATTGAAAATAATATAGATGTATATATAAAAAAGTAAAAGTTTATCAAATAAATAAGTAAAGGTAGAAAATCATTTAAAGAGTAAACTTAACATGAATTGGTTTATCTTTAGGGGAATCTAATTAGGTTAAAATAAATTAAAATTAATATCTAGGAAAGTATAACTAACATAAGTAACTAAATTATTACAACCCGAATCAATATAAATACAATAAATAATACATGAACAAGAATAATAAGAACAACAATAATAATAAGAAGAACAACAACAACAACAACAATAATAATAATAATAAGAAGAACAATAATAATAATAATAATAATAAGAACAACAATAATAATAATAATAAGAACAACAACAACAACAACAACAATAATAATAATAATAATAATAATAATAATAATAATAATAATAATGATAATAATAATAATAATACTAATAATAAGAACAACAACAATAATAATAAGAATAACAATAATAATAACAAGAACAACAACAATAATAATAACAAGAACAACAATAATAATAACAAGAACAACAACAATAAAAATAACAACAACAACAACAAAAATAATAATAATAATAATAATAATAATAATAATAATAATAATAATAATAATAATAACAACAACAACAACAACTATAATAAGAACACAATAATAACAACAACAACAACAACAACAATAATAAGAACAATAATAATAATAATAATAATAGTAATCAACAACAACAATAATAAAAACAACAATAATAAGAACAACAATAATAATAACAACAACAATCAATAATAATAATAATATTAATAATAATAGTAATCAACAATAATAAAAACAACAACAATAATAATAACAACAACAATAATAATAAGAACAAACAATAATAATAAGAACAAACAATAATAATAATAATAGTAATAATAATAATATCAAACTACTTGAAAAAATAATGAACAAAACTAAGTGTTTTAATGAAATAATCTTAACATATTCTAGCTAATTAACTCTAACACATGCTAGCTAATTAATCCTAACACATGCTAACTATAACAAATTTATATCATTAATTTTAATTATTCTTATATACATACTAACTAAAAAAATAAGACTATGAATCAACTAAATATAAAACGTGAAAAAATTAAGTAAAATAAAACTGAAAAAATATTTTACCTCTTTCCGGGCCAAGATTGAAAACGATGAGCGGAAGACAACTTCACCACCATCCAATAATAGCTTGATGGAACTCCAATCTACAAAAACAAAGAAAAAGATTTTAAAAAAAGTTTAGACTCGAACCTTCGTGGGTTCTTAGCCTAAATTTCAACTTTAATCTCCTATTTTCCGTGAAGAAAATATAGATTGAAAGCTAGAAATTTTCACAACTTTTAGGCTGGGGACAAAAGTCCAAAATCCTAGCCAAGTTAAGAAAATTTCTAACTTTGGGGTGGTTAAAAAACCTCCTCCTTCTTCTTCTTCTTCTTAATGAAAATATGAGCCTTTATATAGGCTCCAAAAACCCCAAGTTTTCCATGTATTTTCGATGTGGGAGTTTGGGATTGTTTTTTATTTTTTTTTAGAAAAAAACTAAAATTTTCAAAAATGCAAACTATAATTAAACTAACCTAACTAACATTGTATTTAGTAAAAATAAAATCTTTTAAGGTAATTTTTGAATAACCACATAAATATTAATCAAATATATAGTTATATAGAAATATGTATATTATACTAAAATTTATAAAAAGATAAAAATAGTTAAGAATAATATGAAAATATATTTTTTTTTATAAAAGCTAATTGTTTCAAAATGTTCGAATTTAAAGAAACTCGATAGCTAATTTGCGTTGTGGATGGTCAAAATTGGGTGTCAACAGTCCCTTGCTCAAGTAAAAGTTTCCATACAGCCATGAACTAAATAAATTTTTCTTTAGTTTGATTTTATCCTTGCTAATTGAAAGTTCAACGATATAGTTTCAAGCCTGTGTGGACTACCGCCAGCTCTTTAGATCCTAGTTGCTGGTAACAACCTTAAATAGGAACCGACCATCTGATATTGCTTCCATGTCTGAAAATAAGACAGCCCTTCAGACTCCTACTCATATTCAACGTCCTATAGAAGTAAAAGATTTTAAATCTAAGTCACTAACTGATTTAGAATCTCTTATTGATAAAAAAATTAGCAAATTTAAATGCTAAGTCAATCGGAATTATAGATAACTTTCCCATTGAAGAAGATATTTCTGAACTCAAACCATTTCGCTCTAAAAGTTATCAAAGAGAAAAGGCAAAACTAAGTCAAATAGAAAATATGCTACTAAATTAGCTACATTTACTATTATCCGCGGCCTACTCCTCAAGATGTATTAATAAAAGAAAAAGACTAGATTCAATCTAATATACCTTATAGCGGTTATCAAATTTATGAATAAAATATTGATGGTTTAACTGATAGACAAGTCTTCATACTTTTACATAGAATGTTGATGTATGTTACTATTTGAAAATCCACAAATCACAATGATGATTATACCACTTGTAAAATGATAGTGGAAGAATTTACAGGCCAACTATAAGGTTGGTGGGATAATTTCTTAACAGACGATACTCGTACTGCTATCACTTCTTCCATAAAGAGGGAAATAACAACTGAGGCAGTCTTTTCTGAAGAAGGAACGTCTCAAAGACATGTCGAAAATGTTCGAAAGGATGCCTTTTTACATTAGTTCTTACCATTTTAGAATATTTTAATGGTAGATTTACCAATCAAAATGAAACTCTTAGAACCCTTCTAAATGGACTTCGATGTCAAAATATAGGAGAGTTTAGGTGATATAATGTAATGACCCATTTGGTCATTTTGAGAATGAGTCGTCTCTCTTCCATATAATACTCTCTCCGGAAAAAAAATTAAATTATAAATTTGGACTATTCGATATTTATAGTTATTTAATTGAGGGGAGAATTTAAATAACTTAATTAATTAATGGACTAAAATGGTAATATATTTAATACTTTATAACACTTATTCCATATTTATTTAAAATTAGTCAGTGGGGTTTTAATCTTTAATACCTAATTAATAAGAAAAAGAAAACAAGAGAGAACGAGAAAACTTACCTGCGACGCGGAGGAAGGCCGAAACTGCTTCAGGTAATGGCTAGATTTTGGCTACAAAATAGTTACGGTTATGCATATATGTGCAATCATTGAAAAATAACTATGGCCAATCATTCAGTAGTCATGATTAGGTGTAAGGTTATAGATTAGTGTACATTAGTTTTACGTTTCTGCATAGTTAGGTTAGGTACTGTTTTGTACCAATTGAAAAGAAAATCAGTTAATTATCCTATTATAATTAAGTTTTGATATATTGAGATAGGTAATTAAATGTTAGAAATATTATGTCATATAAATTCCATTAAATTTATGATATTGGGTTAATTGAGACTTAACCCTAGGCTTGAAATTTAAAAAATATAAGATTTGGTTTATTAATTGGCATCAAGATTTGGGAACTTGATTATAGATTTGTGTAAGTTTTTAGGTCTAGAATAGACATGGGTGTTGTTAGTTTTGAAATCTTATGATGATTATTCATTTGATTAGATTACATTGATTTGCAAACCCATCGAAAGGGGAAGGCTCAGATCTCGGAGTAATTGCTTGATCATTTGAGGCAAGTAAATTTCTAAACCTCAATTTAAGCTTGTAGATGCTTGTATTTCCGTGTTAGTGTACTGTGAAGTAATGGGAATTGAACTGGATTATTGATTGTAAGATTGGCCTTAAAAATGGCAATGAGGGATATAAAATATTAATCTAATGACATGTATTAGTGGAATTGATATATTGTGATTATGGTTTATTTTGGACAGGTGAAATGACTATGTTGATGTGAGATAGGAAAAAATTATTATTGTTGTCATGTTATTATCGTGAATTATGTGAACATGAATTTATTGCATTGGTTATAATACATTGTGTTGAGACTAAAAATGATATGAAATAAAAGGGGTCAGGCCACACGCTTCGTGACAGTTATTATGAAATAAAGGAGTCAGGCCACACGTTCCGTGGCAGGTATTATGAAATAAAGGGGTCGGGCCACACACTCCGTGGCAAGATATATATATATATTGAGGGGATGGACCACACATTCCGTGGCATGTTACTTGGATAGAAATATCCCCCATGGGTTCCGGACTGTAATTCAGCAAATGTGCACAGATAGGACAGACATGCATCATTGCATTGCATCGCATTTTGTTGATATTTGTGAATTTGTGTTTACCCTTTTATTGCTCTGTATATGTTGAACTTGACTTGATATGATTCATTAATGAGACTATTGATGAGTATTCGTGGACTATATTACTGTTATTATTGTACAAGTGTAGAGTTAGACTAGTTTTATGTAGGTTGTAGTTAAGAAGGTTCGGTTGGAAGGACAAAAGTATTTGTATTTATTAAGCTTTGCTTAGTTTTACTTATCCACTTGGTGAGTACCGTGTTGTTTGGTACTCACCCATTGCTTTTATACTTGTATAGGTTGTGAGCACGGGCCTGCTTTATCTTCTAGCATTTTCGACCACTTTGAGGCTATCATTTCGAGTGTTGAGGTAGTTGTTACATCCATCTAACGGACACCTCTTACTCTTTTATTATGTTTTAGTCCTATTCTAGAGACAAAGACATTGTGACTATATTTCTTTCTGTACTTTGCTAATATATTAATGGCTTGTACACGTGACAACCAATCTTGGGGATTTTGAGTTTGTTTTACGTGTTCTCGGTTAAGTTAAATTTTGATTTATTTCTTTTCTTCCGTATCTATTTTTCCGTTAGGTATTAGGCTGACTTGTCTCGGTGGGTTGAGATGAGTTCCATCACACCCGTATTCGGTTCTTGAAAAAATGGTATTAGATCCCCAGGTTCATAGGTCTCACGTGTATACAAGCCGAGTCTAAGTAGAGTTTTGAGGATCGGTATGGAGACGTCTGTACTTATCTTCAAGAGGCTATGAGGACTTTTAGGAAAATTTTCCCTTTGTTCTTTCACTTTGTATCGTACGTGGTTACTTGTATTGGTACTGAACTTTCGCGTGTCCTTTTTGACAGATGACCAGGACCAGAACTACGGCTACAGATAGAGGCCGAGCTAGAGGCCGTGGTCGGGGTGTGGCGGAAAGCAGAGGTCATTCTCAAGAAGCAGCACCAGCTAGAGGTCATACTAGAGGGATTCCTCTTAATCCACAGATTGATGCTAGAGAGGAACAGGTCCATCCAGAGACTGCTACAACCACATTGCTTCAGGCTACTTTAATGAGAGTCTTTTATGACCGTTTTGTCCCCTGGAGTATGAAGTAAAAGAGACGATTATGGCTCAATAATTTGAGACAGAAGGGTATTACAGTTGCTGAGTATAAAGCTCATTTCTACCAGTTGTCCAAGCATACCATGGCTGTCCTTCCTGATGAGATAGAGCGGATTCGTAGATTTGTGTAAGGACTGAACTACACTATTTCTACAACAGTTTTTCGACCCGCCCATGAGGGCGCTTCCTACCAATCCATCGTGGGTGCCGCCAAGGAGGCGGAGTTGATGGAGAGAGAGGAGTTTGGGACCCCAAGAGGGTCTATGCTTCTGGTCAGTTTTCGGGTATCTCATCTAGAGGTAAAGGGTCCTATAGAAGATGTGGTTCCTTCCAGCGTAGGGGACCAGTTTATGCATCTATGCCAGCTTCTGAAGGTGGTCATACACCTCGTGGGTCCTACAGTATAGGTCAGAGTTACCAGGGGTTACAACAGAGGTCGGTTAGCTGGGGTGGTTATACAAGTTCTTCAGGTTCATCGCAGAGGTTTTTGCATGAGAGAGCATGTTATACTTGTGGTGATCTGGATCATATTTCATGGCAGTGTACATCTCAAGGTCGAGAAGGAACCTAACCTAGTTCTTTAGTTTCAATTAGAGGACCAGCGACGCCGGTTAGAGGTCGAGGTAGAGCCCAGACTAGTAGAGGTGGTCGCACTCCTGGTAGAGGTGCTAGTAGTGCTATAGTCCCTCAGGGAGGAGGTAAAGGTGTTGGGCAGGTCGGAGGTGGTAGGGGAGCTTAGTGTTATACTTTTCCAGGGAGACCCGAGGCTAAGCCTTCCAACGCAGTTATCATAGGTATTGTCCCAGTTTGCCATCGACCTGCATCTGTATTATTTGATCCATGATCTATATTTTCCTATGTGTCTGCCTATTTTACATCTGACTTTGATTTGACATATGATCGTATGTCCGTGCTCGTTCATATTTCTACACCCATAGGTGAACCCTTAGTGGTGGATTGAGTATATTGATCTTGTCTTATTTCCTTGGCCAGTTATGATACTTGGGTAGATATGATTATTCTAGGGATGGTAGATTTTGATGTGATATTGGGTATGGATTGTCTTTCTCCCCATCGTGTTATACTCGATTGTTATGCTAAAATAGTTACCTTAGGATACCTGGTGCCCCGAGGATTGAGTGGAAGGGCACTAGTGGCTCCTATCCCAGTAAGGTTATCTCATATATTCGTGCTCAAAGGTTGATTGATAGAGGGTGTATGTCCTATTTGGCTTTTATTCGGGATACCAATATTGAGTCACCTCCTATAGAGACGGTTCTAGTGGTTAAGGAGTTTTCTGATGTATTCCCTACTGATCTTCCTAGTGTTCCTCCAGATAGGGATATTTATTTTGCTATTGACTTAGATCCTGGCACTAAACCCATTTCTATTCCTCCATATCGTATGGCTCCAGTTTAGTTGAAGGAGTTGAAGGATTAGTTGCAAGACTTGTTGAGTAAGGGGTTTATTCGCCGTAGTGTGTCGCCTTGGGGTACACCAGTTCTCTTTGTAAAGAAGAAAGATGGGACTATGAGGATGTGTATCAATTACAGGTAGTTAAACAAGGTAACTGTTAAAAATAATTATCCTCTTCCCTGTATTGATGATTTATTTGATCAACTACAGGGAGCGGCATTGTTTTCCAAAATAGACTTGAGTTCTAGTTATCATCAATTGAAGATTAGGGCGTTAGATATCCCCAAGATAGATTTTTGGACTCGTTATGGTCATTACGAATTCTTGGTAATGTCATTTGGGTTAACCAATGCCCCCACAACATTCATGGAGTTGATGAACGGAGTGTTTCGCCCGTACTTGGATTCTTTTGTGATAGTATTCATTGATGACATCTTGGTGTATTCTAAGACTGAGGCAGATCATGTCCGCCATTTGAGGTTGGTACTTCAGAAGTTGAGGGAAGAAAAGTTGTATGCAAAGTTCTCCAAGTGTGAATTTCGGCTTGATTCTGTGACTTTCTTAGCACATGTGGTGTCCAAAGAGAGGATTAGAGTGGATCCAGCTAAGATTGAGGCAGTTAGAGGTTGGACAAGGCCTACTTCTCCTACTAAGATTCGTAGTTTTGTGGGGTTAGCCGGTTATTACAGATGATTTGTGCAGGGCTTCTCCACTATTATAACTCCATTGACTAGATTGACTCAGAAGGCTGTAGATTTTCATTGGTTCGACAAGTGTGAAGCGAGCTTCCAAAAGCTCAAGACTTTATTAACTCCAGCTCCTGTTTTGACGCTATCCGAGGAAGGTGTGGGATTTATTGTATACTGTGATGCTTTTGATGTTGGTTTAGGAGGCGTGTAGATGCATAAGGGGAAAATGGTTGCCTATGCCTCAAGACAGTTAAAGGCCCATGAGAAAAACTACCCTACTCATGATTTGGAGTTAGCGATTGTAGTTTTTGTGCTTAAGATATGGCTGTAATTACCTATATGGTGTGCATTGCGAGGTCTTCACCGATTATAGGAGTCTTTAGTATATATTCAGTCAGAGGGATCTGAACTTGAGGCAACGTAAATAGATTGAGTTGCTGAAAGACTAGGACATGACTATTTTGTATCACCCAGGAAAAGCCAATGTGGTGGCGGATGCCTTGAGTAGGAAGTCCTCTGGTATGGGGAGTCTTGCCATGATCCGAGTTGAGGAGTGACCATTGGCTAGAGATATTCAGAGGCTAGATAATAGTCTTGTCCGGTTGCAGATTTCAGAGGATGGTGGTGTTCTTTCCTTTGTGGAGACACGTTCTTCCTTGGTTGAGAAGATTCAAGAGAGATAGTTTGAGGATGAGAAGTTATGTATCATTCGATACAAGGTGTTAAGAGGTGAAGCTAAGGAGGCGGTACTTGATTTGAAAGGAGTATTGAGGATTGGCGGCAGAATTTATGTGCCTAAGGTAGGTGACCTGACTAGACTTATTTTGGAAGAGGCTCATTGTTCAAGGTATTCCATCCATCAGGGAGAAGCCAAGATGTATCATGATCTGGGCCAATACTATTGGTGGTGTGGGATGAAGAAGGATATCACAGAGTTTGTGTCCAAGTGTTTGACTTTCCAGCAGGTAAAGTATGAGCACCAGCGGCCTGAGGGTGTTAGTCAGAGGATGCCTATTCCTACTTGTAAGTGGGAAATGATCACCATGGACTTCGTTATGGGTTTACCTCCCACCGTAGGTGGTTATGATTCTATATGGGTGGTTGTTGACAGACTGACAAAGTCTGCCCATTTTATTCTAGTTAAGGTGAGGTACACAGCAGATAAGCTAGCCTAGTTGTATATTAGCCATACCGTAAGGCTTCATGGTATTCTAGTATCCATTGTTTTGGATCGAGGTTCAGTATTTACTTCATACTTTTGGCAAGCATTACAACATAGTTTGGGTATGAGACTTGATATGACTACAACTTTTCACCAGACCGATAGTCAGTGCAAGCGGATGATTTAGGTGTTGGAAGACATCCTCCGAGCTTGTGTTATTGATTTTGGTGCTAGATGGGATCAACACTTACCCCTAGCGGAGTTCGCCTACAACAATAGTTATCACTCCAGTATCCAGATGGCTCTATTTGAGGCTTTGTATGGTAGGAAGTGTCGATCTCCTATTGGATGGTTTGACTTAGCTGAGATGGACTCCTTAGACAGAGACTTGCTTAGAGATTCTATGAAGCAGGTTCGTAGGATTTAGGGTAGACTCTTGACAGCCCAGAGTAGGCAGAAGAGTTATGCAGATTGGAAAGTTCGACCATTGGAGTTCATGGTAGGTGATCAGATTTGGCTTCGAGTGTCGCCCATGAAGGGCGTGATGAGGTTCGAGAGAAAGGACAAGCTCAGCCCTCGATTTATTGGTCCATTTGAGATTTTTGCGCGAGTTAGTGACGTGGCTTATAGATTGGCCTTGCCACCTAGCTTATCGGTTGTGCATAACGTATTTCATGTTTCCATGCTTTGGAAGTATGTTCCGGATGAGTCTCATGTGTTGTCACTCGATTCAGTGAAGTTGGGTCCAGACTTTACATTTGAGGAGGAGACTATAGCCATTCTAGATAGGCAGGTTAGTAAGCTTAGAACCAAAGTGATAGCTTCAGTGAAGGTACAATGGAAGCACCGTTCAGTCAAAGAGGCGACTTGGGAGACAGGCCGACATGCGTGCCGGATATCCCCATCTTTTTGAATTTTCAGCTATATTCCTTTACTTTATGTTCGAGGACGAACATGATTTTTAGTGGGGGATAATGTAATGATCTGCTTGGTCATTTTGAGAATGAGTCGTGTCTCTTCCATAAAATACTCTCTCTAATTTTTTTTTATAAATTTGGACTATTCGATAATTATAGTTATTTAATTGAGGGGAGAATTTAAATAACTTAATTAATTAATGGACTAAAATGATAATATATTTAATACTTTATACCACTTATTCCATATTTATTTAAATCAGTTAGTGGAGTTGTAATATTTAATACCTAATTAATAAGAAAAAGAGAACAAGAGAGAACGAGAAAACTTACCTGCGACGCGGAGGAAGGCTGAAACTGCTTCAGGTAATGGCTAGATTTTGGCTACAAAATAGTTACGGTTATGCATATATGTGCAATCATTGAAAAATAACTATGGCCAATCATTCAGTAGTCATGATTAGGTGTAAGGTTATAGATTAGTTTGCATTAGTTTTAGGTTTCTGCATAGTTAGGTTAGGTACTGTTTTGTACCAATTGAAAAAAAATTTAGTTAATTATCCTATTATAATTAAGTTTTGATATATTGAGATAGGTAATTAAATGTTAGGCATATTATGTCATATAAATGTCATGACCCGAGCCTAGGGCCTAGACGTGACACGGCGAATGAGACACCCGAAGGTACCTCACCCAAGCCTACTAGCATTCATTAAGCATTTCATTGGTAATGGTAAACAATAATAAGCGGAAATAAAAACATTTTTCCATTTATGTCCAAACATACCTCTACTAATAGACTTGGCGGGGGCTAAGACATGTTCCTAGCTCACCCTCAATATAAGTGTCAAGAAATGTCTTAATAAAAGTCTTACTATTCTACATAACATAAGCTTAGAATAAAAAGGATGTCGTTCCCAAAACATGGGAACTCACCACAAGAAATCTTCAACTAACTTGAGCTAGCCACGTGGAGGGGGTCGAGGAGTGACGCCGGTTCCTACGTGGTGATATCATGTAGGCAAAAGTATGCATTAGTACTTTGAATGTACTAAGTATGTGAGTATTCTATGAAATGAAAAACATAAGAGAGACATGAGTAAGCAATATGCATAAGTGAATGTATGCATTAGACATCATCATATGAAATTTTAAAATATTCATTTTATGGGGAAGTGACCATAACCGACATTTAAGACCATGCGAGCTATTACATGAAATCCAACATAAGCCCTTACGTTGGCACGGGGAGACTACTTGCCAGGTAGAACTCCATTCAGATTACATTTAATTATTTAATATTTGGTGGCCACAAAGGCCTAGCCGACAAGGGCTCCTATAGTGGCACATAGTTAATGCAACATGAGACTTTACTTAAGAACCCCTTAGGTCGAGTTCCCATCTACATGCTACATTCGGTGCTAGGTCAAATCCCATGGAATAACATTTAAAATATCATAATAACATAAGCATTGTATAACTTTAGACATCAAATCATCATCGGTGGAATAGCTCATTAAAACCTTTGGTTTATAATATCATCATGACTACCATGTCCTATTTACCGTTCTACTAATGAACCTTGGTTTATAAGAAAATTAGGTCTACAATCAGTGATGGCATTCCGGGTACCATGCTAATCGGACCTTCCATTTTGGGAAAATGTTCAAAAGCATTGACGGCTTATAGGGAGGTCAAACATTCCATATCATAACCTTAAACATTTCATTTGATTCAATGTGAGAATTGTCCTTTCACATTGAAACCTTAATTTGGCTAAGAAGCCCTTTTATCAATCAAACATTTCATAAAGACATTTCATTTGATTCAATGTGAGAATTGTCCTTTCACATTGAAACCTTAATTTGGCTAAGAAGCCCTTTTATCAATAAATCATTCAATCATTTCACAAGACTCACTTAAATATAGGCATTTGCTTCATAAACTTTCATTTAGAGTCAAACTTCCAATCCAACTTCATTTCAACATAAGAAGACTAGGTGGGTTCATTTCATATAACTTTCAATTACATTTAAAAGAATACATGTATGCATGAGAGTGATATGAATGCATCTAATCAAACATCTTAAAATAACCCACCATATGTACTTTAAAACTACTTTCAAACCTTCATATAAGTACCTTGATAAACTATCCATTTCATGTAAATATGAATCAACATAAGTCAATATAGGTAATAAACTTCAAATATTCAAAAGTCTATACATTTGAAATCGTAGTATGAAAATCCCTAAAAACTCATCACTTGAAATTAAGAGTCAACATATCCATTTAAACATAATAAGCTTCAAGTATACCATAATATATGCATTTTTAATCATCATGTAAAATACCATAAGATTTCATCATTTAGAATTTATATACAAAGTTGAGAAAAACATTTGGGCTCCATGGGTGGAAGAACCCATGGATGAAAACCCTCATACCTTGAGGAGTCAACTCTTGAATGAAAAACTTGAAAAGAAATGGAGGCTTGAATCCTTGATTTTTTTTTTGAGGGCAAATCTTGTTGAAGATGAATTGAGAGAGAAGAGGGTGAAAGTTAGGGTTCTTTGGAGGTGAAAATGTGCAGAAATTGACCCCAAAAATGTTCCAAGTCCGTATATATTGTTTAGGGAATTGTCCAACTTGCCCTTCCTCAAAGAAAATCTGGAAAATGGGCCAAAATCCCTACGCGCGATAACTGGCGCGCCGCGCCAACACCCAAACTACTGAGGCTAGTTTGCCTGAAATTCTGCAGAGATAGTTTGTGGTAAAATGGTCATAACTTTTGACTCCGAATTCCAAAAATTGCAATATTGGTGGAGTTGGAAAGAAAACTCAAATACCTTTCATTTGGTAGGTCGTGGTCCACCCAATTATTTATATTCAAAGAGATATGGTCATTGGAAGTTGACCCTTATACAAACTCATTCGGAAACTTAGTCGAAACGTATTCTTTGGACTTGGCTTGGTTGTAGGGATTCCTTATGACCCTAAATCACATATAATACCCTTGAATTACTTAGGAATATCCTAACTCATGAATGCCCTTTAAATTCATCGAGTACGATCCTATACATACATGAAAAATGCTACGGGCCTTGGCGTAGAAATATTTGGGATGTTACAATAAATTCCATTAAATTTATGATATTGGGGAAATTGAGACTTAACCCTAGGCTTGAAATTTAGAAAATATAAGATTTGGTTTATTAATTGGCATCAAGATTTGGGAACTTGATTATACATTTGTGTTAGTTTTTAGGTCTAGGATAGACATGGGTGCTGTTAATTTTAAAATCTTATGATGATTATTCATTTGATTAGATTACATTGATTTTCAAACCCAGAAAAAGGGGAAGGCTTAGGTCTCGGAGTAATTGCTTGATCATTTGAGGCAAGTGAATTTCTAAACCTCAATTTAAGCTTGTAGATGCTTGTATTTCCGTGTTAGTGTACTGTGGAGTAATGAGAATTGGACTGGGTTATTAATTGTATGATTGGCCTTAAAAATGACGATGAGGGGCATAAAATGTTGATCTAATGACATGTATTGGTGGAATTGATATGTTGTAATTATGAGTTTATTTTGGACAGGTGAAATTGATGTGAGATAGGAAAAAAATATTGTTGTTATCATGTTATTATCGTGAATTATGTGAACATGAATTTATTGCATTAGTTCTAATACATTGTGTTGAGACTGAAAATGATATGAAATAAAAGGGGTCGGGTCACATGCTCTGTGGCAGGTATTATGAAACAAAGGGGTCGGGCCACACATTCTGTGGCAGGTATTATGAAATAAAAGGGTCGGGCCACACGCTTCGTGGCAAGATATATATATTTAGGGGATGGATCACACATTCTGTGGCATGTTACATGGACAAAAATGTCCCCCATGGGTTCCGTACTGTAATTTAGCGGATGTTCATCGATAGGACAGACATGCATCATCTCATTGCATTACATCGCATTTTGTTGATATTTGTGAATTTGTGTTTACCCCTTTATTGTTCTGTATATGCTGAACTTGACTTGATATGATTCATTAGTGAGACTATTGATGAGTATTCGTGGACTATATTACTGTTAATATTGTACAAGTGTAGAGTTAGGCTAGTTTTATGCAGGTTGTAGTTAAGGAGGTTCGGTTGGAATGACAAGAGTACTTGTATCTATTAAGCTTTGCTTAGTTTTAGCTATGCACTTGTTGAGTACCGTGTTGTTTGGTACTTTCCCCTTGCTGCTATACTTGTGTAGGTTGTGAGCACAGGCCTGCTTGATCTTCTAGCATTTTCTACCACTTTCGAGGCTATCATTTCGAGTGTTGAGGTAGCTGTTACATCTATCTAGCGGACACCTCTTACTCTTTTATTATGGTTTACCTCTTCATCAATCATTCTACACATATTAAATAAGCACCATTCACGTCATCACTCACATCGTCATCAAAAAATCATCATCAATAATTGCAGAATTAACTTTGTGCACTTCAATCATGCTAATAAGGTATTAATTAAGGGGAACATACAAAAATCTCACTTTAGTTTAAGAGTTAATTAGTTAGATACACTCTACTTTGCAGTATTATGTATCTTATGTAATATTGGACATATGTAAGTTGAATCTTGATTGTTATGGTTCTTATTATGAGTATTTTACTCACTTGATAGATATGAGCATATTGAGTCGTGGAAATCCCATGAGATACATATCATAAATCATACTTAATATGCTCTTCATACTAGGCAAGAGGTGGAGGAGAGGAATTGAGGAATGTAGTCTTTTCTATTAACCCTAATTCAGCAGCTGGCCCTGATGGTATGAATGGCAAGTTTTTCCAGGTGACATATTTCATCCCCTAAGGGTGACACAGTCCACCTCCTATTGGACTAACCAATCCATGCCACCACTCCAAGGCTGCCATGTGGCAGCGTAGGACCTACTTTGGTAATATATTAGTGGCTTGTACACGTGACAACCAATCTTGGGGGATTTTGAGTTTGTTTTACGTGTTCTCAGTTAAGTTAAATTTTGATTTATTTCTTTTCTTCCGTATCAATTTTTTTGTTGGGTATTAGGCTGACTTGTCTCGGTGAGTTGAGATTAGTGTCATCACACCAGTATTCGGGTCTTGACATATAAAGACACATTTTAAAGTCGCGTAATGGACCTACCTGAAAGTAATAATATTTATTGGAAGACTAAATTTATTGATGGACTTCCACCATTATTTGCAGAAAGAGTTTGGAAAACCCTTAGAGGAACTCATTCAGCTATTCCTTATGATGTTTATACTTATGCTCAATTAATTGGCACATGCACTCAAGAAGGATTAAATATATGAAATGATCTTAAATTAGCTCAACAATTAAAAGCTAGTAGCAAAAGGGAAAAAATCCAATTAGGAAATTTTTGTAATCAATTTGCTGTAGAAGGCCCTTCTCATAAAACAGGTAAAAAATCTAAAAAATATAGTCACTCTAGGGAAGATAGACCCTATCGAATATATCATCACCCTCGTAGAAGTAAAGACATGCGTGAAGCAAAAAAGGCTCATCGTAAATCTACTCGATTTACCAAAAATTATTCTAAACAAGATCTTAGCAAAATAAGTGCTATGAATGTAGTCAATATGGACATATTGCTCCCAATTGTAAACTGCAAAAACTTAAAGGTTTAAAACTTCATAAAGACGTTTATGATAAAGTATATGGTTTATTATATACTTCGGATTCTGAATCAGATTATTACTCTAGGTCTTAATCTCAATCTGAAAAATCAAAAAGTGAAGTTAAACTTATTGATTTTTTCGATAATGAAAATGATATTTCATCTAATTGTAGCATTAACTACACAGGTAATAACTGTCCATGCAGAACAGATGAATTTTATAAACTTCAGTCTCAATTTCAAGATTTGAATGTTCATACCATTAATTCTGAGAATGTTATTGAACTATTAAAAGAAATTTCTGATGAAGAAAGTAGGAGCAAAATTATTAATATGGCTTCGGTAACAAGCTCCCAGTCTAATAAATCTAAATCTTTTAAGACAAAGATTGATATTGATTCAAAACCTTATTCTTTAACGGAAGTCTTTGCTCTTCTTGATACAAAGACTGATACTATAATAAGGGATACTTCTTTAGATGATTTAAAATTTTAAGTAGAAAAACTCAAAAAAGAGATCAAAGGTCTTAGACAAAATCAGATGATTCATGATCATATGATCTCTCAATTAGAAACTAATGATAATAAAGGTGATTCTGAACCATCTCTCCCCTCTGATAAAGGGAAAGGTTAGACAGACGTCCTAACCCAAGAAGAAGAGATTGGTGAAATTAGTGAACCTTTTTCTAAACAAAATTCATTTTTAGGAATGTTACAGATTGTAACTGCTCATCGTTGGTTTATTAAATGTACCATTTTAATTAATAATGAATTTACCATTACTAACACTGTCATGATTGATAGTGGAGCAGATGTTAGCTATATCCAAGAATGATTAATTCCTTTTAAGATATTTTAAAAAAACTACTCATGCTGTTAAATCTACATCTGGACATATTTAGTTATAAAGTATAAGTTATCTAACACTCATATTTGCCAGAATAAAGTTTGCATTCCTCATTTCTTTTTATTAGTAAAAGATTAGATGCATCCTCCAATTATACTTGGTATCCCTTTTATTAATACAATATATCCTTTTTCAAAAATAGATGCAAAAGGATTCACTACCAATTATAAAAATAAAAAAATATCTTTTTCGTTTATAACTAAACCACTCACTAGAGATATAAATGCTTTAATCCATATGAAATAAAAAACATGTAGACTCTTTACAGTTGGAAATATACAACTTAAATATTTATGATACATTGAAGTCTACTAAAGTACAAGAAAAGATTAAATTAATCTCTGAACAACTGGTCATTAATGTTTGTGCCTATCATCCCAATACTTTTTGGAATAGAAAAAAGCATATTGTAACTCTTACTTATGAAGATAATTTCTCTGAAGAAAATATTCCCACAAAGTCACGTCCTTATCAAATAAATACTGAATTAGTAGAATTTTGTAAAAAAAAATTGATAATCTTTTACAAAAAATATGATAAAGCCATCAAAATCGTCATGGTCTTATACTGCCTTTTTTGTTAATAATGCAGAAGAAAACGAATGTGGTATACCCAGGTTAGTAATAAATTATAAACCACTACATAAATTCTTAAAATGGATTAGGTATCCTATTCCAAACAAAATAGATCTATTATCAAGATTATATGATGCCAATATATTCTCAAAATTTGATTTAAAATCAGGTTATTGGCAAATCCAAAATTTCAAAGAGCATACTTATAGAACTTCTTTTAATGTCCCCTTTGGGCAATACGAATGGAACGTAATGCCTTTTGGATTAAAAAGTACCCCCTCTAAATTTAAAAAAATTATGAATGATATCTTTATTCCTTATCTGGATTTTGTCATTGTTTATATTAATGATATATTAGTCTACTCAAAGACTTTTGAAACTCATATCAAACATCTTGATATTTTCAAAAAAATAGTTATACAAAATGGTTTGGTTATATCTAAATCAAAAGTGAGTTTATTCCAAACAGAGGTTAGATTCCTTGGCCATAATATCTGTCAAGGTAAAATTACTCCTATTCAACGATCAATTGACTTTGCTTCAAAATTTTCTGATATTATAACAGATAGAACTATGCTTCAAAGATTTTTGGAAAGTTTAAATTATATTTCTCCTATTTACAAAAATCTATCTCGAGATTTATCCCTATTATATGAACGACTGAAAAAGAATCATAAATCTCCTTTGACTGATAGTCTAACTGAATTAGTAAAATCAGTTAAGAATGTGTTAAATCTTTACCTTGTTTAACATTGGCCAACCTAGCTTGGCTAAAAATAATTGAAACAGATGCTTTCAATATTGGTTATGGAGGAATACTTAAACAAGTAAATCCTAATGATAAACATGAATATCTTATAAGATTTTATTCAGGTAAATGGGCAGAGGCCCAATAAAAATATGCGATTGTGGCCCATGAAATGTTACGTATTGTTAAATGTGTTTTAAAATTTCAGGATGACTTATATAATCAACTATTCATAATCAAAATAGATGCCCAATCAGTCAAATATAGGTTTGACAAAGATTTTAAACATGATGCCTCAAAATTAATATTTGCTAGGTGGCAGACTCAATTGGCCCCAGTCGATTTTGATATTCAATATAAAAAGGAAAATGATAATTTCTTACCTGACTTCCTATCCAGGGAATACTTAACCAATTAAAATACATTATTTTATAGCCTTATTTGATGATAAAACTTTATAACAATTCTAAAGGCAATTTCTTTAGGTCATGATATTCATGAAAAAATTCTTGATCAGATAAATGCAGATATTATCAGAAAAGAAATGGAACCATTTTATTTCTCTATTTATTCTTATGACTATGATGATGGTCCATATTATCTTGATGTAGATGATTTATTTGAATTCCACTAATACCTTATGTTTTCAGATATGGCAGACCCATCGTGGTCTATAATCAGAAGCCGCAATAACAACAGAGCTAGTGTAACACCCTAAATATTTCTACATCAAGATCCGAACCATTCTTCATATGCGTATAAGATCAAACTCAATGACTTTTAGTTGTATATATGAGTTAGGATCAATTCCTAAGTATATGAAGTGTATTATATTGTTTTAGGGTCATAAGGGATGTCTAACCCCAAGCCAAGTCTAAAGAATTTTCATCGGCTAAGTTTTCATATGAGTCAGAAAGAGGGTCAAATTTCAAACGCCCATATCTCCTATTATATAATGAATTAGGTGTTTCATGACCTATCAAATTAAAGATCTTTGAGTCTTATTTCCAACACCACCAAGTTTTCCTCATTTCGAGTTTGGAGTAAAATGTTATGACCATTTTACTATAGACTATCACTGCAGCAATTTCAGGCCTGGCGTTGGAGTGGCGCCCGACGCCACTATAGCACCCAAAATAAGCTGCAGTAGTTTGGACTTTGGTGCGGCGCGCCACTATAGCTCCTGCATTGTTTTGAGCCCATTTTTCTGATTTTTTTGATGAAGAGAATCTTGGACAATTACCTAAATAAATATATATGAACTTAGACGTGTTTGAGGGTCATTTTTCAGTCTTTCACCTCCCCAAAACCCTAAACTTCATCCTCCTCTCTTTCAAATCATCCCCTCCAATTTTTGCTGTCAAACTCAAGGATTCAAGTTTTCCAATTTAAGGCCTAACATCAAGACTTCTCCAATTCTTCTTGAAATTCCTCTCTAAGGTATGTGAGTTTTCATCCATAGGTTCTTCCACCCATGGAGCCCAAATATTTTCTCAACTTAGTATTTCAATTTTAAATGATGAAATCTTATGGAATTTTACATGATGGTTCCAAATGCATAGATAATGATATATTTTAAGTTTATGTACTCCTATTGATATATATGTATATTGATTCTTAATTTCAAGTGATGATTTTTTATGGATTTTCATACAACGATTCCAAAATGCATAGATTCTTGAATATTTGAAGTTTATTTACCTATATTGACTTATGATGATTCTTATGTACATGAAATGGATGGTTTATCAAGGTTCTTATATGAAGGTTTGAAAGGTAGTTTTAAAGTTCATACGGTGGGTTACTTTTAAGATGTTTGATTTGATGCAGTTATATCACTCTCATGCATACAAGTATTCTTTAAATGTATTTGAAGGTCTTTATGAAATGAACCCACCTAGTTTCCTATTATAAAATGTTGAAATGATGTTTGACTCCAATGAATGTTATGAAGTAAATGTTTATGAAGGGGAGTCTTTATGAAATAATTGATTGATGAAAGGGCTTCTTAGCCAAAGTAAGGTTTCAATGTGAAAGCACAATTCTCACATTGAATCAAATGAAATGTTTAAGGTTATGATATGACATGTATGACATCCCTATATACCGTCAATTCTTTTGAACATTTTTCCAAAATGGAAGGTTCGATTAGCATGGTACCCGGAATACCATCATTGATTGTAGACCTAATTTTCTTATAAATCAAGGTTCATCAGTAGAATGGTAAATAGGGCATAATAGTCATGATGATATTATAAATCAAATGTTTTAATGAGCTATTCCACCGATTGATGTTTTAAATGTTAAAGTTTCTATATTGATGTTCAACGTTATTCCGTGGAATTTGACCTAACACCGAATGTAGCATGTAGATGGGCACTCGACCTAAGGGGGTTCTTAAGTAAAGTCTCATGTTGCATTAACTATGTGCTACAATAGGAGCCCTTGTCTTCTAGGCCTTTGTAGCCACCAAATGTTAAATAATTGAATGTAAACTGAATAGAGTTCTACCCGGCAAGTAGTCTCACCGTGATAACGTAGGGGATTATAGTGAATTCCATGTAATAGCTCGCTTGATCTTAAATATTGGTTATGTTCACTTCCCCCAAAAAATAAATATTTTAAGGTTTCATATGATGATGTCTAATGCATGCATTCACTTATGCATATTTCTTACTCATGTCTCTCTTATGTTCTTCATTTCATAGCATACACTAACACATAATTTTGCCTACATGATATCACCATGTAGGAACCGACGTCGCTCCTCGACCTCTCCATGTGGCTAGCTTGAATTAGTTTAATGATTGCTTGTGGTGAGTTCCCATGGTTTGGGAACAACATCCTTTTCATTCTAAGCTTATGTTATGTAGAACATTAAGACATTTATTAAGGCATTTCTTGACACTTATTTTAAGGGTGAGCTAGGGACATGTCTTAGCCCCCACCAAGTCATTAATGTAAAAGGTATAGTTGGATATAGAAAAATATGTTATGTCGTCTTTGACTCTTATTAAATGTGAAGCCCTTATTCCCTACATTCCTTTTGGTTTCTGCTTGATTTTTTTATCATTACCAATGAAATGCTTAATGAATGCTAAGAGCTTAGGTGAGGTACCTCCGGGTGTGTCATTCTCCGTGTCAGGTCTAGGCCATAGACTTGGGTCGTGACAGCTACAGGCAGGGGAAGATCCACCCCTTCACAAAGACCATCATATGGTTCTTCTTCATCTAGCAACTTTCATATTTTAAGAATGGGAAACAGGAGTTTGATAAATTTCAAAATTGGTGAAGCATCTTCATCTACTCCCAAGGAAGATATTCCTTCAAATAATCTGGAAGATATAATCCAGAAGACAGTCCATTAAATGGACAACTCAAATCATACTTAGAATCCCAAAAAGCAAAAAGATACGTTTGTTGTCATGATCAAAGAAATGGTTGATGACAAAAACTATGAAGAAGCATCTACAAAAGAAATCATATTTCTTTTAGAAAACTCTGATATTCAAAGGCAAGAGGAACCATGGAAGATTTTCCAAAGATATTTGGTACGGGGATTATATTTCCCAGGTGAGTCATATAAAACTCGTACATATTATGAAATAATATTAATCAAAACTGGAAGTGATGACTTTTAACACTTCACCACAGAAGAGAACGTTTATAATTTTTCAAAGAAAATTATGGAACAAATTATATCTATTGAAGAGTGGAGAATCTCCAAAATGAATGAGCGACAAGTTTGTGTTAATAATATGAAAATTAACCTAACATATTGGGATTATACCCATGCATTTTACAAAGTCTTTTATTATAACAATGATAAACACAAGCATACTTGGTTTATAAAAAATTATGCGAAGATATTCAACGGAACAATTCCTAACTAGTTTATTAGATGGTGGACATTCCATGGACCTACGGTAAAGATTTTACCATATGAATACCTTAACTTATACAAAGAATGGGCAACGATATCCGCATTGGGGGGCGACTAAATTTGAATACATATCAAAAAGTTTTACATTGGAAATAAAGCTCTCTCTAACAAAAATTTCTCTAAGATTTTTTAGTAGTGGATTTGGGGAAAATTGTAAACAAAATGTTTGAAATTTTAGTCAATTTATATACTTTGGATATTTCTACCATAAGTCTGTCAAAAGTTACTGAGTTCAAATGAACTTGTAAACGGAATAAGGGGAGGAGCTAGAGTTTTGTCTATAGATTTGGCTCCAATCTAGTAGCTTTTGTTTAAATTTTGTATTTGTCTTAAGAATCTATTGAATATGTACAAATAATTAATTTAAAACTCAAGTACTTAAAAAGATTAGAATTCATAACTGATAATGTTGAAATCTTGGCCCGCATATGGTGGAAACTATGCATCGCCCCATGTCTTTTTTGACCCCCGTTATTTAGTTTATTTTGATCAAATTTATTTCAGCACATGTAATCTTTGGTGGGTTAGTGCTCTACCAATTTACAAACTCTGTCAGTTCAGTTAGCTCATTTGATATTCCTACGTATAATCATACAAATTAATATTAATGATTTGTTTTAGATCATAAATATACAAATATTTTTTTCTTAAAATTTATGTCCAATTAATAAATATTGTCACATAAATCGAAGCGATTGGAGTAATAAACACTCACATCCTCAGTGACTGTTAATTTTGGACATGTTGTCCTCAACCTTATTGATGATGTTGTATTGAAAATACAAACATGAATGATTTTTTTTTTGAATTTTGGTTCCACTAATTTATGAATTTCAAAATTTACAGCCATGCCTTAGATTTGATTTCACAGGAAGATCTTTTCTTTGTACAACCAATTTCAATTAATGCCGCAAAATACTTAACGACGACAATAATATATTCGATGTAATTTTGCAGGTGAAATTGGAAGAGGCCCAAGAGAATAGAGTATACGTAAATATTATTTCTATCTTTTAGAGGTAGAGACGTTATTTTTGAATTTTTGTCTCAAGAAACGCATATCAAAAATAGTTTGTAAAAAGGGAAAAAAATTCAAATTACATATAATAGTGTAATTGTTTTTTATATTAGTACTGAATTTTGTTACAGATATAATAACATGTTTATTATTTTTATCAAGAATGTTTATTTTGGTTAGTAACACTTTGGTCTTTAGTTATTGGTAAAGTTCGATTTTACGCCTTGTGATATACGACTAAATACATTTCATTAACTAGGAAATGTACATTTTTAATCCCTTTGCTCAAAAATATTCATAAATTTATTGTTTAACTATTAAATGTCCCACCACTTAATTATTCATGTGATATATTAAACTTATATTGTTACTTCGTACGGTAGTAGAGTTCTTAAATAATCCAAATATAACTTATCTCCTCCATAAAGGTACTAAATATATATATATATATATATATATATATATTATTAATTAGTTAAGATTAAATGTATTGTCATATATCAAAAGAATTGAAATTAAAAATTACTTGTAATTAAGGGACAAAAAATACTATTATCTCTAAATATTTCTATATATGATTTTTGAATTTGTCCCGAATTATCAGTTACATACTCAATTACAATTTGTTTTCATTTCTTAGGCAGAAGTTTTAGCTCTCCCTTCTCTCTTGTTTCTCTCTCTAAATATTCTCTCCCTCTAATATATATATCTGAAGAAATAAAATTTGAAATTTTATCATAGCCTTCGGTGCAAGGTATCTTTCTATCTTTACATATTATTTTTTTAATTATTTCTCTATAACTGTGACTATGTCCAACTAGAAATCTCATATCTATGCCGGATATTTAAGATAGATAATATATATTATGAAAGACTCAGATTCAATCAACTTATAAGAAGAATTTATCATAGTTCCAGGACTTGGTTCTGAGATGGTGGTACAGTCAATTCCGGCACTACTGTGTTAGTCTAGCCTAGCAAGCAGTGGTAGTGTAAGTCCCCGTTAAAGAGAAGAAAAAGATGTAATATTTTCACACTATTAGAACTGCTAGTTGTCGGATTAATAATAGTCTGTATCGGAATATCTGACAGGCCCCTTGCTTAGGTAAAAGTTTCCATACATCCATGAACTAAATAAATTTTTCTTTAGTTTGATTTTATCCTTGCTAATTGAAAGTTTAACGATATAGTTTCAAGCCCGCGCGGACTACCGCTAGCCCTTTAGATCCTGGTTACTGGTAACAACCTTAAATAGGAACCGACCATCTAATATTGCTTCCATGTCTGAAAATAAGACAGTCCTTCAGACTCCTACTCATATTCAACGTCCTATAGAAGTAAAAGATTTTAAATCTAAGTCACTAACTGATTTAGAAGCTCTTATTGATAAAAAAATTAGCAAATTTAAATGCTAAGCCTATTGGAATTATAGATAACTTTCCCATTGAAGAAGGTATTTCTGAACTCAAACTATTTCGCTTTAAAAGTTATCGAAGCTAAAAGGCAAAACTAAGTCAAAATAGCAAATATGCTACTAAATCAGTTACGTTAACTTACTATTATCCGCGGCCTACTCCTTAAGACGTATTAATAGAAGAAAGAGACTATTACTATTATTATTATTACTATTACTATTACTATTACTATTACTATTACTATTACTATTACTATTACTATTACTATTACTATTACTATTACTATTACTATTACTATTACTATTACTACTATTACTATTATTATTACTATTACTATTACTATCATTACTATTATTATTATTATTATTATTATTATTACTATTATTATAATTATTACTATTACTATTACTATTATTATAATTATTACTATTACTATTACTATTATTATTAATATTATTATTATTATTATTACTATTATTATGATTATTACTATTATTATTACTATTACGATTAATACTATTATTATTATTATTACTATTTTACTATTATTACTATTACTGTTATTATTATTATTATTATTATTATTATTACTACTACTATTATTAACTAATAATATTCAAAGAATCAAAGATGAAACTGATACTCAATCCTCTAGTTTTGGATAATGAAAAGATTACCTTCCTTTTCTGATATAAGACTACATTATCGTTTATATTGGACTTTTCAGAAAATTAAAAAATAGTTAATATAAAAGAAGAATCTTATCAAATATATTTTAAAAAATTAGACACTACAATAATTGAACAAGTAAAGAAAGCACAAGAAATAATGATTGCTAATAATGAGGAAATATTATTAGGAAAAGATAATATAAAATTAATTAGTAGTTATTATTTTAAATAGCATCCAGCTAGTATAGGATAAAATGGACAATAAAATGAATTATAAATTATTGTAACACCCCCCAAAATTTCTCACTAAGATTCAGACCCTTCTTCGCGTACGTGTGGGATCGAACTCGACTATTGTGAAGTGTATGCATGAGTTAGGATGAATTCCCAAGTAATTGAAGAGTGTTAGAGGTGATGTGGGGTCACAAAGGATCCATAAGACCAAGCTAAGTCCAAAGAATTCGTCTTGGCTAAGTTTTAGAAAGAGTTTGTATAACGGGTCGACTTCTAACGACTATATCTTTTGAAATATGACGATATAGATGGACCATGACCTATTAAATTAAAGATCTTCGAATCTTCTTTCCAACGTCACCAAGATTATAATTTTTGGAGTTCGGAGTCAAAAGTTATGACTATCCTAAGATAAACTAGTACTGCAGGAATTTCAGGCCTGGGCTGTAACTGCAAGAAACCTGGGCTTGGCACCGCAGTGGCGCGATGCGCCACTATAGCGCCAGAAACCAGCCTCAGTAGTTTGGTCCCTGGCGTGGCGCGACGCGCCACTATTGGATGTGCAGGGTTTTTAAGCCTATTTTCCAGAACCCAGAAAATTTACGCTTGGCGCTGTAAGGGCGCGATGCGCCACTATCAGATGTGCAGGTTTTAAGCCTATATACGATTTGGCGTTGAAGTGGCGTGGTGAGCCTCTATAGCGCTAGGAGTGTTTTAGCCTGTTTTTCCAGATTTTTGGAGAAAGTGCAATTTGGGCATTTTCCCAAATTATATATACATTAGCCTTGAGATGTTTTGGACCATTATTTTCAGCCCATTCATCTCTCTAAAAGCCCTAAAAATCCACTCTCTTCTCCTCTAAATCCATCTCCAACAAGGATTGCCTTCAAGGACTTCAAGGATTCAAGCCTTCCATTGGAGACCCAACATCAAGGTTTCTTCAAAGTCTTCACCAAGGTATGTAAGGCTACTCAAAACATTGGTTGAGTCCACCCATGTGCCCTACATTTTTTTGAGGTTAAATGTTCATAAAAATGGAGTTTCTTGATAGGCTTATGTCCAAATGAGTCTTTTCATCTATTATCCTAATTTTTGTTATGTTGATGTTGTGGAGTTAAGAAAGTGATGTTCTACATATTGGTATGACTTGATTGATAGAAGTGGTTAAACATATTTTGTTGATTTTCTTAACTATGTTGATTTCTTTAAATATGTTAATTTTCTTAAGTATGTTGATTACCCAAAATTGTTGACTTAGAACCTTGGAGTTTTGATGAGTCCCGAAAAGATTTTCTAAATGAATAGAGGAATGATTGGATAGTATTGTATGATGTTATAATTGTATTTTTAAATTTCACTTGAAAGATACGATTGAGATTGATCGGATAGTATGATTGGAGGAGGTTTGATTGTGATAGAATTGATGATTTGACAAGGTTCCAAATAAGACTTGTCGATATGATTTGATTGAGTTGATTGGATGAAGTTTTATGAGCATTGAGTCTTAGGAGGAGCATCGAGCACCGAATTGGGTAAGAGTAAGTAATAACTCGAATCCAATAACTACGTCGCCAAACGTAGGAGGGAATTGAACCGTTAAAGTCGGATGCTTCCCCAAAATTATTGTCCTGACATGATAGGACTTGGTTGGATTGGATCCATGATTGATTGATTCGTTCATACCCTGGCAAGGTATTAATGGGCGTGGCAACAACATCGGCTTGTTGTACTATCAGTGGCTCATAAGTGATGGTTGTCGAATAAGAGAAACTCCCATATAGGTCTTGATAGTATTCTGAGTCGGATTGGGTTAAATAGTATGTGATTGGTCCCGTCTAAACCATATTCATGTTTAGGCTTAGGACACTTGATTGAGTTGTTCTTCTTTCTAAGTTGAGATTTTCGAGTTGGTTTGACTCTCTCTGATGTTTTTTCATTCAGCCATTTTACATACTCATAAATTTCATGTACTGACTCCATTTGGCCTGTATCGTTTCATAATGTAGAGACAGGTACTCGAGATCATCAACTGGCGTACCTTTGAAGATCCACTTACTTCCAGCTAGTTGGCGAGTCCTCCCAATTTCCGGAGGATACCGAGACTCATCTTGCATCTTTGATTTGTTTCCCTTATTTGAATTTTGGTAGACATGTACTTGTCATTGGCACCTTCTAGATTATTGATAGAGGCTTCATAAACTAGAGTGTGGAAATGTTGATTTGTTCGTTTGACTAGTTTTATTCTAGCTGAGTATTGATTTGATAGTAGTTTGGCCTTTGGCCCTTAATTATGGATAGTAGTCCTATAATAGAGTCTTCCGCCAATAGAATATGATTGAATAAAAGTGTGACTCGACCAAGTGGTTCGTTTGAAGGCCAGAAATGGCTTTCGAGTGCGGGCCACATCTAGTGTACCCTCCCAAGGCATAACAAACATGGTATTAGAGCATAGAGTTCAAGAGTCCTAGGGAGTCTATGAAGTCGTGTCTAGTAGAGTCTTGTTATGGGAGTATTGTGCACCACACTTATAATTAGGAGGCTATAAGACATTAAGAATTATTTCACTTTTTTCATACTCTGAACTCGTGCGATAGAGTTAAACTCTATAAGACTTCTTTTCTAATTCGTGCGTTTATATATTATAGATAATGCCTTCTAAATGTACTGCTAGCCAGAAGAATACCAATAACATGGAGATTCCACAGTCAGAAATGAGCCCATCGAGGACTAGGGGCCGACCTGCAAGGTATGCTGAGGCACCTCAAGTGTCTACTACTCTGCCTGCACCAGCCTCAGAGGCAGATTTTTGAGGAGCAATTGCCATGCACACTCAATTAGTGGATGCCCGCAATGGTAACCAGAGTTTGCCAACCTTTAGCTCTAGTTCCCAAAAGTCGTTTGCTGCCACAAGAATTAGAGACTTTTTGAGAATGAATCCACCGGCATTCATGGGTTCTAAGGTTGATGAAGACCCCCAGAATTTTATTGATCAGATGTAGAAGATCCTAAAAGCTATGCATGCTACAGAGATCGGGGGGATGAGTTGGTGTCTTATCATCTCAAGGATGTGGCAAACATCTGATATAACTAGTGGGAACAAAGTAGAGGTGAAGATGCTAAACCTATTATTTTGGATGAATTTGAGGGAGCCTTTCTTGACCACTTCTTTCCTAGAGAATTGAGGGAAGCGAAGGTGGAAGAGTTTGTAAATTTGAAATAAGAGGGTGTGGCCGTTAAGGAGTATAGTCTAAATTTCATCCAGCTGTCCAGATATGCTCCAGAGATGATCCCAGATATGAGGTCGAAGATAAGGAAATTTGTCTCCGGATTGGGAAGACATGTGAAGAAAGAGTGCAAAGCGGCGTTGTTAATCTCCAACATGGATATTTCAAGATTAATGGTGTATGCTCAATAGGTAGAGGATGAGAAGAGGAAAGAAAGTGCAGAGCAAGTGCGGTAAACTCCACTTGGGAGAGTGCAGAGCAGGAAGGGTTGGTTGTTATAAATGCGGCCAAATAGACCATTTTCAGAAGGAGTGTCCAGCATGGAGGAAAAGATCCCAGTATTCTACCCCCGCACCACCAGCTAGAGGTAATCAGAGGGGCACTACTTCAGGTTCGAGCGGAGGTACAAATCGTCTATATGCAATGGGTAGTCACCAACATCAGGAGAACTCCCCAAACACTGTAAAGGGTATGATACGAGTCTCTTCTCTTGACTGTTATGTTTTGATCGATCAGGGTGCCACACTATATTTTGTGACTCCTTACGTGGATAGTAAATTCAATAAAATTCCTGAATGTCTTCTTGAGCCTTTCAGTGTAGCTACTATCGTCAGTGATTCTGTCTTAGCTGAGAGAGTCTATAGAGATTACACTATGTCAATCTATCACAAGGATACCTTGGCTGACTTAGTTGAGTTGGACATGGTCGATTTTGATGTGATCCTTGGCATGGACTGACTTTATGTCTGTTATGCCTCTATTGATTGTAGGACTCAGATTGTCAAGTTCAAATTCCCAAATGAGGCTGTCATAGAGTGGAAGGGTAGTCCTGTCATGCCTAAGGGTAAGTTTATTTTCTACCTTAGGGATAAAAAAACTAATATCAAAAGGGTGTGTTTATCATATCATCCAAGTGAATGATGACAGTATTTAGTCTCCATCCCTTGAGTCGGTCCCGATTGTCAACGAGTTTCCTAAAGTCTTTCTCGATGATCTGCCCAGAGTCCCTCCTAATAGGGAGATCGACTTTGGGATCGATATCCTTCCTGGTACCCAGACTATCTCTATCCCTCCATATAGAATGGCTCCTACTGAGTTGAAAGTGTTGAAGGAATAGTTGAAGGACTTGTTAGATAAAGGATTCATTAGGTCGAGTGTATCACCATGGGGTGCTCCCATCCTATTCGTGCGAAAGAAAGATGGGTCCCTTAGAATGTGTATTGATTACAGATAACTAAACAAGGTCACTATAAAGAATAAATACCCTCTCCTCAAAATAGATGATTTATTTGATCAACTTTAGGGTGCCACTTGTTTCTCAAAGATAGACCTAAGGTCGGGTTACCATCAGTTGAAGGTGAGGGAGTGTGACATCCAAAGGACAGCTTTTCGGATCCGATATGGCCATTTCAAGTTCTTAGTTATGTCCTTTGGGTTGACTAATGCCCCTACAACTTTTATAGATCTCATGAACCGAGTATTTAAGCCATATTTTGATATGTTTGTGATTGTATTCATTGATGATATTTTGGTGTACTCCAAGAATGAGAAGGAGCACACCTATCATCTTAGAGTCGTCTTGCAAACTTTGAAAGACCAGGTATTGTATGGAAAATTCTTCAAATGTGAATTTTGGCTTGCATCAATAGCTTTTCTCGGCCACATTATATCTGGAGATGGTATTTGAGTGTATGCTCAGAAGATTAGGGCAGTGAAAAATTAGCCCAGACCCACATCCCCAACATATATAAGCAGCTTCTTGGATTTGGCTGGCTATTATCGAAGGTTTGTAGAGGGATTCTCATCCATTTCATCACCATTGACTAAGATGACCCAAAAGAAGGCTAAGTTCCAATGATTCGATGCTTGTGAGGAGAGTTTCCAGAAATTGAAGACCAAACTGACCACTACTTCTACTCTAACATTGCCCGAGGGAACAGAGGTTTTTATTGATCTACTGTGATGCGTCTAGAGTTGGTTTGGGTTATGTGTTGATGCAGAGGGGAAAGGTGATAGCCTATGCTTCAAGACAGCTTAAGGTTCATGAGAGAAATTACCCAACTCATGACCTTGAGCTGGCAGCTGTGGTATTTGCTCTTAAAATTTGGCACCACTATTTGTATGGAGTGCATGTTGATGTGTTCACCAATCATAAGAGTTTACAATACGTCTTCAGCCAGAAGGAACTCAATCTGAGGCAAAGGAGATGGCTCGAGCTACTCAAAGACTATAATATCAGCATCCTCTACCATCCAGGTAAAGCTAATATTATTGTTGATGCTCTTAACAGGTTGTCTATGAGTAGCAATGCCCATATGAAGGAGGGAAGGAAAGATTTGGCTAAAGAGGTGCATAGATTAGCTCGATTGGGAGTTCGACTTGAAGAGAATAATGAAGGTGGAGTTAATGTTCGGGATAGGTATGCATCCTCACTCGTGGCAGAGGTAAAAGAAAAGTAAGACCAAGGTCCCATCCTTCTCCAATTGAAGGAAGTTGTTCACAAACAAAAGGTGATGGTTTTTACCAAAGGGGGAGATGGTGTGTTGAAGTACCAAAATAGATTGTGTGTCCCAGACGTTGATGACGTGCAAGAAAAGATTATGGCCGAAGTGCATAGTTATAGATACTCTATTTATCCTGGCTCTACAAATATGTATCATGACTTGAGAGAAGTTTATTGGTGGAGTGGAATAAAGAGAGATATCGCGGAATTTATTTCCAAGTGCCCGAATTGCCAACAGGTTAAAGTTGAGCATCAAATGCCATGTGGGTTAGCTCAAATCATAGAAATTCTAGAATGGAAGTGGGAGATGATCAATATGGACTTTATTACGGGTTTGTCGAGGTCCCGAAAGAAATACGATTTGATTTGGGTGATCATGGATAGAATGAGGAAATTATCTCACTTTTTGGCAGTTAGGACTACTGACACCGCAGAAGATTATACAAAATTATACATTCAGGAGATTGTCAGATTGCATGGGGTCTCCTTGTCTATCATCTCACACAAAGGATCTCAATTCACTTCCCAATTTTGGAGATCCTTTCAAAAGGGACTGGGTTCAAAGGTGAATCTTAGTATGGCCTTTCATCCCCAGACAGATGGCCAAGCGGAGCGCACCATCCAGACACTGGAAGATATGTTGAGGGCATGTGTACTTGACTTTAAAGGAAATTGGGATGATCACTGTAACACCCCATAAATATTATTGATTCATGGATCCTTTCTTTCATGAAGTCCAAATAAATTATCAAAGTTTTCTATTCAAGCATGAAACTTTATGGATTTTTCATATCATAATTCCAAATGCATAGATTATTAAATATATGAAATTTAATTACCTATCTTATATTAATTTATATTGGCTTTTAAATGCATTAAATTGTTGATTTATCAAAAGTCCTTATATGAAGGCATGAAAAGATTTTGATCATGTTCTAAAGTATTTTGATCATGTTCTAAAAGTATTTTGATCATGTTCTCTCATGCCTAAAGATTCTGATCATGTTCTAAAGTATTTTGATAATGTTCTAAAAGTATTTTGATCATGTTCTAAAGAAATTTGATCATGTTCTAAAGTATTTTGATCATGTTCTAAAAGTATTTTGATTATGTTCTCTCATGCCTAAAGTAATTTAGGCATAACTTTTCATAGGATGGTCCAAATTAGGTGATTCAAATTTCTGAGTAACCACAACATCATTACCTACAACTTGCATGAAGAACATATCTTAAGATTCGGATTTTACGTAGATCAAATAAATTGATCTTTGCAAGACATAGTGTTGTGACGGAATGGAGTGTTTGTAGAATAAAATTCATATCTCGATGTAGAATGCTCCAAATTGGATGATTCTTGAACTAACTGAAACTAGACTTCTATATATACAATTCTTATGCAGACACCAAATCCTAATAAGGAATTTATCTTATTCAAACGCAGCTTCGAAAACAGATATTCCATTAAAAGAGATTTCATCTCACCTACCATAGAAAGATCTAGAACCATTTGACATCATCCATGACATCAAAATTCTCCATTGAATTTTCAAGATCATCCTTTATGATTATATTTATTTATTGTTAGGTCCCTCCTCCACACCTATAAATACCCACCTTATTTCCTCATTTTATTCACCAAGCTTTCTTAAGCAACTCTTCTCTCTATATACTTCTTTACTCCTTCTCAAATATAGTTTTAGTTTTAGTAGTATAAAGATACTACTCTAATGATTCTTATACTCCGGGTAGTACACAAAATAAACCGTCGAGAAGAAAAGGCTAGGGATCCAAGAGTATTCCAATTCGAAGTAAACCTTCGGATTTAAGGTATGTAAGGCTTTCATAGCATCGGATTGAGTTCGTCCATGCGCCCAATATTTAAATTCATTATAATTGAGTTATAGTTGAGTTTTATCCAAATCTTGAATTCTAAATAAATTAATTCTTCTTCTACTGAGTTAGATATATTTATGCATTAATATTATTATTATTGTTATCTCTCATATTGTTGGAATTATTGTTCATGACTACTTTCCCATGAATCCTAATTGATTTGATATTCATGAATATTTTTACACATATTTTGAGTAAAGATGTTGGCTTTTTAATATTTTCATTGATAAAAAGAGTGATATGAATTAATACTATATATGTATTTTATTGAGTTTTGAAAGAGCAAAAAAATTGAGTTTAAATGAATTTGAGTAAATGATGTTTTGAGCAAGATGTTTTGATGAGATGTAAATGATGTTTTAGGAAGTATAATGATTGATGAACATGAAATGAGATGAGTTTGATGATTTAAATTAAAATCTAATGAGACTAGATGATGAGTTTAATATGAGCACATATTTTGGGAGTAGTATTGAGCACCGAGTTGGGTAAGAGTTTAATTGACTCAAACCCCAAAACTACGTAGCCAGCGTAGGATGGAGGCTATGCCTCTTCAGTCCCAAAAAAGAGGACTTTGATGAGTGGATCCAAGATGGTGATGTCCTTTACCCTGTCAAGGTATTGGATGGATGTGGCAACGACATCGCTTCGTTGTATCATCGCTAGCTCATAAGTGATGGTTGTCGGTTAGAGAAACTCCCAATTGAGTAAGAATTGCTTGTTACTATTATTTTTATTATTATATTTTAAACTTGCATTACATATTGATGTTGAGATGATGTTGAGTTCTGAGCTGAGTTTTATTGAGAGGAGTTTCTTGATATTTGTCCTTACCTTCCTGCCATTTTACATACTCGTACATTCCACGTACTGACATCATTCGACCTGCATCGTTTTATGATGCAGATACATGTGTTAGAGATCCTCAACAGGCGCTTCGTTGAAGATCATTATTTTTCAGCTATTTGGTGAGTCCTTCTTATATTCGGAGGAACTCTTTATCCTTTAAGTATTGTTGAGTATTATGTTTCTTTTAAGGTAGCCATGGATATGTCATTGGCACCATCTAAGAGTATTAGAGGCTTCATAGACAGAGTTTAATGATGTAATTGGAGTAGTTCTCCTTTGAAACTACTTCTTCTAAAAAAAAACATTTCTTCTTTCATTAGATGTTGTTAATGGAGAGCCCATATAAGTATTCTTATTAAGTCTTCCGCTGATGAATAAATAAGTGATGAGACCAAGTAGTTCTCTCAGAAGCCAGAGATGGTTTCTGAGTGCCGTCCACGCCTAGGGTACCCTCTCGGGGCGTGACAATCACTTACCTCTCATAGAGTTTGCATATAATAATAGTTATTATGCAAGTATTCAAATGGCTCCCTATGAAGCTTTGTATAGGAGGAGGTGTAGATCACCAATTGGGTGGTTTGAGGTCGGTGAAATCGAGTTGATTAGACCTGATTTTGTTCACCAAGCTATGGAGAAGATGAGAGTTATTCTAGATAGGCTAAAGATAGCCCAAAGCCGTCAAAAATCTTACACTGATGTGAGGAGGATAGACTTAGAGTTTAAGGTGGATGATTGGGTGTACTTAAAAGTGTCACCCATGAAGGGCGTCATGAGGTTTGGAAGGAAGGGAAAGCTTAGTCCTCGATACATTGGTCCTTACCGGGTTGTGAGGAGGATAGGGAGTGTCGCTTATGAATTGGAGTTACCCTCGGAGCTAGCCCCTATTCACCCGGTATTTCACGTTTCGATATTGAAGAAGTGCTTAGGCGATCCCTCAATGGTAGTCCCCATTGAAAGTATTGGAAGTTAAGGATAGTTTGTCCTATGAAGAGGTTCCGATCCAAATACTTGATTGCCAAATTTGCAAATTGAGGAACAAAGAGAATGCCTCAGTTAAAGTCATGTGGAGAAATCAAGTTGTTGAGGAAGCCACATGGGAAGCGGAGGAAGATATGAAAGCTAAATATCCGCACCTATTCGTGCCCATCGATGAGAATGTTGAAGGTAACGTCCATTTTCTTGACTTGAATTCGTTTGTGCATTTTGAGTTCGGATAGTAAATTATTTTGAGAATTTGATTGGTTGAATGACTGAACTTTGATTGTGATTTGTACCTCGAGTCCATCCTTGGTTTACTCATCATTCGAGGACAAATGATCCCAAGGGGGAGATAATGTAACACCCCCCCAAAATTTCTCACTAAGATTTGGACCCTTCTTCGCGTACGTGTAGGATCAAACTCGACTATTGTGAAGTGTATGCATGAGTTAGGATGAGTTCCCAAGTAATTGAAGAGTGTTAGAGGTGATGTGGGGTCACAAAGGATCCCTAAGACCAAGCTAAGTCCAAAGAATTCATCTTGGCTAAGTTTTAGAATGAGTTCGTATAAGGGGTCGACTTCTAACGACCATATCTTTTGAAATATGACGACCTGGGTGGCCCATGACTTATTAAATTAAAGGTCTTCGAGTCTTCTTTCCAATGCCGCCAAGATTGTAATTTTTAGAGTTCGGAGTCAAAAGGTTATGGCTATCCTAAGATGAACTTGTACTGCAGGAATTTCAGGCCTAGGCTGTAACTGCAGGAAACCTGGGCTTGGCGCCGCAGTGGCGCAACGCGCCAGGAACCAGCCTCAGTAGTTTGTCCCTGGTGCGGCGCGCCACTATTGGATGTGCAGGATTTTTAAGTCTATTTTCCAGAATCCAGAAAATTTAGGCTTGTAGTTGTAAGGGCGCGATGCGCCACTATAGAGCCATAAAACAACCTTAGTATTTTGGTCCTTGGCATGACGCGCCACTATCAGATGTGCAGGTTTTAAGCCTATATTCGACTTGGCGCTGCAGTGGCGCAGCGCACCACTATAGCATCAGGAGTGTTTTAGCCCATTTTTCCAGATTTTTGGAGAAAGGGCAATTTGGGCATTTCCCCAAATTATATATACATTAGCCTTGAGACGTTTTGGACCATTATTATCAGTCCATTCCTCTCTCTAAAAGCCCTATAAATCCACCATCTTCTCCTCTAAATCCATCTCCAACAAGGATTGCCTTCAAGGACTTCAAGGATTCAAGCCTTCCATTGGAGACCCAACATCAAGGTTTCTTCAAAGTCTTCACCAAGGTATGTAAGGCTACTCAAAACACGTGTTGATTCCAGCCATGTGCCCTACATTTTTTTGAGGTTAAATGTTCATAAAAATAGAGTTTCTTGATAGGCTTATGTCCAAATAATTCTTTTCATCTATTATCCTAATTTTTGTTATGTTGATGTTGTGGAGTTAAGAAAGTGATGTTCTACATGTTGGTATGACTTGATTGATTGAAGTGGTTAAACATATTTTGTTGATTTTCTTAACTATGTTGATTTCTTTAAATATGTTAATTTTCTTAAGTATGTTGATTACCCTAAATTGTTGACTTAGAACCTTGGAGTTTTGATGAGTCCCGGAAAGATTTGCTAAATGAATAGAGGAATGATTGGATAGGATTGTATGATGTTATAATTTCATTTTTAAATTTCACTTGAAATATACGATTGAGATTGATCGGATAGTATGATTGGAGGAGGTTTGATTGTGATAGAATTGATAATTTGACAAGGTTCCAAATGAGACTTGTCGATATGATTTGATTGACTTGATTGGATGAAGTTTTATGAGCATTGAGTCTTAGGAGGAGTATCGAGCATCGAATTGGGTAAGAGTAAGTAATAACTCGAATCCAATAACTACGTCGCCAAACGTAGGAGGGGATTGAACCGTTAAAGTCGGATGCTTCCCCAAAATTATTATCCTGACATGATAGTACTTGGTTGGATTAGATCCATGATTGGTTGATTCGTTCATACCCTGGCAAGGTATTAATGGACGTGGCAACAACGTTGGCTTGTTGTACTATCAGTGGCTCTTAAGTGATGGTTGTCGAATAAGAGAAACTCCCATATAGGTCTTGATAGTATTCTGAGTCAGATTGGGTTAAATGGTATGTGATTGGTCCCGTCTAAACCATATTCATGTTTAGGCTTAGGACACTTGATTGAGTTGTTCTTCTTTCTGAGTTGAGATTTCCGAGTTGGTTTGACTCTCTCTGATGTTGTTTCATTCAGCCATTTTACATACTCATACATTCAATGTACTGACATCATTTGGCCTGCATCGTTTCATGATGTAGAGACAGGTACTCGAGATCATCAACCGGCACACCGTTGAAGATCCACTTACTTCCAACTAGTTGGTGAGTCCTCCCAATTTCCGGAGGATACCGAGACTTATCTTGCATCTTTGATTTGTTTTCCTTATTTGACTTTTGGTAGATATGTACTTTTCATTGGCACCTCCTAGATTATTGATAGAGGCTTCATAAACTAGCGTGTGGAAATGTTGATTTGTTCGTTAGTTTTATTCTAGCTGAGTATTGATTTGATAGTTGTTTGGCCTTTGGCCCTAGATTATGGATAGTAGTCCTATAATAGAGTCTTCCGCTGATATAATGTGATTGAATAAAAGTGTGATTGGACCAAGTGGTTCGCTTGAAGGCTAGAAATGGCTTTCGAGTGCCGGCCACGTCTAGGGTACCCTCCCGGGGCATGACAATTACTTAATGAACAAGATCCTCTAAAGATAGAGCAAGATTTATATGAAATATAGAGGACGATAATTTACTTCAAAAATTTAATAGTGAAAAAAATTCAAATTTGAAAGATATACTAAATCAAAAAAATTGATAAAGAACCTATAAGTAAAATATTAGATATCATCACATCTCATATTTCTAAAATAAAAATACCTGAATGATACGGAGGAAACAATTTAAAATGGTAAGCTTCGATTAGAAAATTCTGAAATAGATAATCTTATAATAAATATAAAAGAGACCAAGTTAAAAAATGAAGGTGGTATGATAAATTTAAAAATGGATACTATCAAACCAGAGGAAGTAGATTTTAATTCTAATATTACTGAGCTCCCTACTTAGGCTGAAACTAGCCGAACAGGTTTTTATAAACCCACCAGGGCTTATGCAGGTATAAACATTGGGTTAAGATGAAAAGATAGTCATACACCCATAGGATCAATGAAAAGTAAAGCGATTAATCCGTTTGGATTATAAATCTAGATTTAGATTGTATCAATAATACTGAAGAAGCTATAGATAAATGAGAAAATTCCTTCAGGATAGCTGTAACAGTAAACAAATTGGGTTATGACACCACTAAACATTTTATTGAACGAAGTCTATTAAACAGTATGCTAAGATTTTGGCAAAACTTAAATGATGCCACTAGAAATGATATTTTTGATACCGATGATAATATT
Source organism: Solanum dulcamara (assembly GCF_947179165.1). Classification (NCBI taxonomy): domain Eukaryota; kingdom Viridiplantae; phylum Streptophyta; class Magnoliopsida; order Solanales; family Solanaceae; genus Solanum; species Solanum dulcamara. The sequence goes on from NC_077237.1 coordinate 74,420,824, forward strand.
GTTAATTTAATTACAAGGGCTACAGAAGCTATAAGATTAGAATTTGCCAAAGAAAGTAATATTTTTAAAGACCCTACAATGATTAAAAAATAGGAAATTGCTTTGTTACGATTATAATTATGTGATATGTGTGAAATAGATAAATGTATTTGTGTCTTTCAAGATTACTATTACTATATTTATAACAGAGTAAAAAATACGAAAATGTATTTACCAATGTTTTTTCACTAAGATACCAGACCCTTGAAATAAAAAGTTAATAGATACTTATAATCCCGGTACAGCTGATACTTTAGGAAAAAGAATAACTCATTTAAAAGATAAGCTTAGCACATGATGTGCAAACATCAATTAGCTAACGCAACAAAAGGATTAAGAAAGAAAATAAGTGTATGTTGTGATAATCCTAAAATGGCTATAATGATTGGATGTGAAAATTCCTACTATTACAAAAAGATTAAAAGAAAATATAAGAAAAAGAAACTCTTTAAAAAGAAATATTTCAAAAAAGAGAAAATCTAGATATTACAAAAATAAAGGATATACTAGATATAACAAACTATTTTTCAAAAGAAATAATAAGAGAAAAATCCAAAGGAATGCAAATGTTATTACTCTAAAGAGATAGGACACTATTTTAATAGTTGCCCAAAGAAATTTGCAAATGATAACAAGAAAATAGAATTTGATGAAGATATTAAAGAAATGATAAATTCGGAAGAATTTATACAATTAAATAATTTCGAAGAAGTCGAGTCTGACGATACAATTTTCATATTAACAGATACTGATTATTACTCCTCTTCAGAAGAAGATAGTCAAAATGAATAATGAAATCGAAACTGTCGAGAATATAATAGAAGAAACGATAGAACAAATTGGAAAATATAAACAAGATATTTTTATTGATAAAAAAATTAAAACAAATACAAAATGAAAACTTTTCTTTAACTAATTAGTATGGATTTAAAGTAAATACCTTCAAAAGATTAGGATTAAGAAAAAGATAACATCATTTATTTTACGGATTAAATATCCAAGAAAGAGCTTTAAAATACTCATCATTTGTATTGCTTTGCTATAAAAGATACAATCGATTATTCCTATTTATTTGAAGAAGTTAGTCAAATACAAATGCCTAGCATATCCAACATAAAAGAAATAAAAGATACGCCATTAGACTTAGATTTACAACTTAAACCCTAGTATAATCAACAAGATTCAACATCTTGATTATCTTTTGATGAAACTCGAGTCATAAACCCATCTACATTGATAAGAAGAACACAATCAACAAGATTTATACAACCTATCTTAGAAACAAAAAATGATGAAATATAAAATTATAAGATAAAAAGAGAATATTTTAATGGTATAAGATTCGTTTTATCACATCCTAGTAGATACAGGTGCTAGTGGAAATTACATCAGGTATAGGTTGTGTAACCACCTTCAACAGTATAGATTAAAAGATAAACATCTTTATACTGATTTCCATGGAAAAAGACATGAAATAGTAAACATGATAGAAACTATTTTAAAATTTGAAGATAACACTATACCTGTAAGATTAGTAGTTGAACCAGAAGAAAATAATGATACTTTAGAAATCCTATTAGGAACTACATTCCTAGATAGTGTAAATACATATGATATACTCAATCAAGGTATTAAAATTACATATAATAATAAGATAATATTCATATCAAAATGACAAGTCAATATAGTATATATATACCAATTGGAATAACGTACAAAGATTATAAAGAAGAATATTTTGCTGCTTATATAAATAATGGATCGAAAAAATATTATTGTAAACCAGAAATATTTCTCAAAGAATACCATCAAAAGTTACCTATTAGAAAAGCAAGAGATATATCAAATAACATTGTAACAATGTCTAGAGGAATTGCCCAGCTAATTATACTATTAGGATATTTTTTAATAAAATATCCCCCATTTTATTTTTATAATATCGGACAGGATGTACTGTTACGAAATAACCGTTTAGAAATGTTTTATAGTGTACTATACGATAGTGTCCTACTTCAAATAAGATTTAAGACTCCATGTCAACATACGATTGTTGTAAAACGCTTTAAAACTACTTATTCAAAAAGATTATCTATCAATTTAAACCTCGCACAGCCTAGTGTGGTGATATAGGCTATCAAAAGAAACCATTTTTTTCCAAAAAGCACTCCCTTGCTACAATATGATACTGATTGAGACAACCCTCGGATAATAAACCAACAATATCCCCTGTTAAAATATCAGATAACCTTTAATAAATTAGAAGATAATATAGATATAATCAAACAAAAATTAGAAGAATGTTTTACCGAAAATCCCTTAGAATTTTGGGATAAAAATAAGATAGAAGTCAGGTTAGAAATGAAAGATTAAGATAAAATCATTAGAGTAAAATAGATGAGATACAGTCCTGAAGACCAAGAAGAATTTCAAAAGCAGATTAAAGAATTATTAAATTTTAGAATAATAAGACCTAGTAATTCCCCTCATAGTTCACCAGCCTTTATGGTTAGAAATCATGTAGAGATAGTACGAAATAAATCAATGATGATTATTAATTATAAAAAATTAAATGATAATACTTTATTTGATGGATATTTTCTACCACATAAAGAAAGTATAATTAATAGAACTACTAACAAAAAGATATTTTCTAAATTTGATTGTAAAAATAGATTTTCACAGATAAAAATGAATAGAGATAGTATTCAATATACTGTCTTCTCAACCCCTCAAGGACAGTATGAATGGTTAGTCATGCCATTTGGATTAAAAACTGCCCCACAAATATTTCAAAGGAAATTGGATAATATCTTTAAAGATGATATTTGGATTAAAAACTGCCCCACCTGCCATCTCTCTTCCATTAAATACTCTCTCCATAAATTTAAATTAGAAATTTGGACTTTTTGATAACTTCGGTTAATTAGTTGAGGGATAATTTTAGAGAGTTAATTTAGTTGATGGGCTAATGTGTAAATTTATTTGGTATCATATGGCACTTTATTTACTAAAACAAAAAGGGATTAATATTAATTGGATGATACCACAAACAACTTGCAACCCTTATTCTGCATTCAAGCGTCGTCGACAAAAAAAAACCGTAGCAGGTGATCTTAATTAAGTTTCATATTTCGTCTTATGTGTGTTGATAGTTACAGGCATACTTTTGATCCGATCTATTTTCTATTGCCTCACTCCGTTCTCTCACATATAGTGGTGACTCTTACTTGATTTTATGTGCGTGTAGTTGAAAGGTCATCATGTGATCTAGGTCCAATTTGGAGGTGGAAGTAATAAACTTATGGAAAGGGTGTCGGGTGAGATTTGTAATGCACAACGATTTTAAAAGAGTAAGTAAGATTATGGTTCAATAATGTAATTTGAGGATATGGTATAGGAAGACGAACAATGGTATAGAGGATTATATGAGTCTTATATTTTGGATAGTGGTTAAGAATTGAGAATGATGTTTGTTTGGCCTACCCGATGTTTGAAGTGGTTCTATAATTGAGATTGGTATAATTAGGGGAAAGACTATGTTGTGAGCATTGTGCCCTCAGAGACTACATACCGTGAAGTTCGTCGTGAAAGAATGAGTTACATAGTGAGTGATGAGGATGATTTTGCGTTAATCGAGATCAGAATTTCTACACCAATTTGATAAGATGGTATCAGAGCCCCAGGTTCATAGGTCTCACGTGTATACAAGCCAAGTTTAAGTAGAGTCTTGCAGATCGGTACGGAGATGTTTGTACTTATCTTCGAGAGGCTATAAGGACTTTTAGGAAATTTTTCCTTTGTTGTGTTGGTATTGAATTTTCGCGTGTCCTTTCTGACAGATGGCCAGGACCAGAACTATGGCTAGAGGTAGAGGAAGGGAGGCACTCCCTGAGGTTGATGTTGGGACCCCAACTAGGGGTAGAGATAGAGGCCGAGCTAGAGGCCGTGGTAAAGGTGTGGAGGCAGGCAGAGGTCGTGCTCGAGGAGCGGCGCCAACTAGAGGTCGTGCTAGAGAGACTTTTGTTGAGCCACAGATTAATGCGTTTAGGTTGTGAAGTGTATCCTGAGAATTCTAAGTGAGGACTTGTAATTTAACCGTAAACTCCAAGGGAGTGGATCGATATCAGAATGATAAACTTATGGATAAAGAAAGTAGCAGTGAGTATACTTGTGTGAAGGCAATTAAGAATTTTAGTGAGAGTGCGCATAAAATTGAGTTATTCCATTGGAGTTGGTTGGTCTAACTGGGTTAAAGGTATCTTGTCAATTGAGAAGGTTGACTTCAAGATGATGGCAATGGTTATTGATCATAACAGTAATAAGAATTTGTGATGGATTATGATCAGGACATAACCATACTTTAAGAATTTTGGGTTAAATAGATTCAATATGATAATAATGACTTGCAGGTATCTAAATTGCGATTATTTTACTATTTGGTGAGTGGCGTGGTAGTATGGAAAGTCATAGAATGTGTTGAGACACCACTTGAATAGAATTGAAAGAATCTAGATTCATAAATAAAAATAATTAGTGAAATGTAGTTTAGCCTTCGAAATAAGGAGAGAACAATTATATTTACTCTGGTTGTAAGAGCCGAATGTATCTTCAGAGAGAGTGGAGAATTAAATTTAGTGACACGTGGTTCTGTTTATTTTGCTTTGATACCATCTTTGTCACGACCCGAATCCAAGTGTGATGGCACTCATCTCAACCCACCGAGATAAGTCAGCCTAATACCCATTGAAAAATAGATGCGGAAGAAAAAGAAATAAATCCAAATTTAACTTAACCTAAAATAAGTAAAACAAACTCAAACTCCCCCAAGATTAGTTGTCATGTGTACAAGCCACTAATACATTTCTGAAATATGAAAGAAAATACAGTCATAATGTCTTTGTCTCTAGAATAGGACTAAAACATATTAAAAGAGTAAGAGGTGTCCGCTAGATGGATGTAACAGCTACCTCAATACTAGGAACGATAGCCTCGGAAGTGGTAAAAAATGCTAGAAGATCAAGCAGTTCCGGGTTCACAACCTACACAAGTATGGAAGCAAGGGGTGAGTACCAAACAACACGGTACTCAACAAGTGGATAACTAAAACTAAGCAAAGCTTAATAGATACAAGTACTCCTGTCCTCCCAACCGAACCTCCTTAACTACAACCTGTATAAAATCAGCCCAACTCTACACTTGTACAATAACAACAGTAACACAGTCCACAAATACCCAGCAATAGTCTCGTCAATGAATCATACCAAATCAAGTTCAGCGCACACAAATCAATATAGGGGTAAACACAAATTCACAATTATCAAAAAGGTGCAATGCAATGCAATGAAATAATGCATGCCTGTCCTATCGGTACACATCCGCTGAATCACAGTCCGAAACCCATGGGGGACATTTCTGTCCATGTAACCTGCCACGGAGCGTGTGGCCCGTCCCCTCAATATATATATCCTGCCACGGAGCGTGTGGCCCGACCCTTTTATTTCATAATATCTGCCACAGAGCATGTGGCCCGACCCCTTTATTTCATAATACCTGCCACGGAGCGTGTGGCCCGACCCCTTTGTTTCATATCATTTTCAGTCTCAACACAATATGTCAGAACCAATACAATCAATTCATGTTCATATAGTTCACGATAATAACATGACAACAACAATAATTTTTCCTATCTCACATCAACATAGTCATTTCACAATGTCCAAAATCACAACATATCAATTCCACCAATACAATTCATTAGATCACCATTTTATACCCCTCATCTCTATTTTTAAGGTCAATCATCCAGTCAATAACCCAATCCAATTATCATTACTCCCTAGTATATATGACACGGAAATATAAGCATCTATAAGCTTAAACTGAGGTTTAGAAATTCACTTGCCTTAATTAATCAAGCAATTACACTGGTACTTAAGCCTTCCCTTTTCGTTGGGTCTCCAAATCAATGTATAATCTAATAATATTTATATAATACCATACATCTAATATTTAATTACTTATACCAATATATCAAAATGTGGATCATAATATGATAACATATTAGAAACCCTAACATCGAGATCGAACTTACAGTCACTGCATTACTCTGCAAGTACGAATAGGAATAATTTCCTTGCCACCCATCCTTCTCACCTTATTGGCCAATCAACTCCTAACATTAGTCATCTATATGCAGGAATTGTGATTCAAACTTATCTTTAAACAATACATTACTTATCATTCTATATACTACTTAACAAAACAATAAAATAATCATCAAAAGTATGCCTGTAACTATCAACACACATAAGACGAAATATGAAACTTAATTAAGATCACCTGCTGCGGGGTTTTTGTTTTGTCGACGACGCTTGAATGCAAAATAAGGGTTGCAAGCGGTTTGTGGTATCATCCAATTAATATTAATCCCTTTTTGTTTTAGTAAATAAAGTGTCATATGATACCAAATAAATTTACACTTTAGCCCATCAATTGAATTAACTCTCTAAAATTATCCCTCAACTAATTAACCGAAGTTATCAAAAAGTCCAAATTTCTAATTTAAATTTACGGAGAGGAGTATTTAATGAGTCATCTCTCTTCCATTAAATACTCTCTCCGTAAATTTAAATTAGAAATTTGGACTTTTTGATAACTTCGGTTAATTAGTTGAGGGATAATTTTAGAGAGTTAATTCAATTGATGGGCTAAAGTGTAAATTTATTTGGTATCATATGACACTTTATTTACTAAAACAAAAAGGGATTAATATTAATTGGATGATACCACAAACCGCTTGCAACCCTTATTCTGCATTCAAGCGTCGTCGACAAAACAAAAACACCGCAGCAGGTGATCTTAATTAAGTTTCATATTTCGTCTTATGTGTGTTGATAGTTACAGGCATACTTTTGATGATTATTTTATTGTTTTGTTAAGTAGTATATAGAATGATAAGTAATGTATTGTTTAAAGATAAGTTTGAATCACAATTCCTGCATATAGATGACTAATGTTAGGAGTTGATTGGCCAATAAGGTGAGAAGGATGGGTGGCAAGGAAATTATTCCTATTCGTACTTGCAGAGTAATGTAGTGACTGCAAGTTCGATCTCGATGTTAGGGTTTCTGATATGTTATCATATTATGATCCACATTTTGATATATTGGTATAAGTAATTAAATATTAGATGTATGGTATTATATAAATATTATTAGATTATACATTGATTTGGAGACCCAACGAAAAGGGAAGGCTCAAGTACCAGTGTAATTGCTTGATTAATTAAGGCAAGTGAATTTCTAAACCTCAGTTTAAGCTTATAGATGCTTGTATTTCCGTGTCATATATACTAGGGAGTAATGAGAATTGGACTAGGTTATTGACTGTATGATTGACCTTAAAAATAGAGATGAGGGGTATAAAATGGTGATCTAATGACATGTATTGGTGGAATTGATATGTTGTGATTTTGGACATTGTTAAATGACTATGTTGATGTGAGATAGGAAACATTATTGTTGTTGTCATGTTATTATCGTGAACTATATGAACATGAATTGATTGCATTGGTTCTGACATATTGTGTTGAGACTGAAAATGATATGAAACAAAGGGGTCGGGCCACACGCTCCGTGGCAGGTATTATGAAATAAAGGGGTCGGGCCACACGCTCCATGGCAGCTATTATAAAATAAAGGGGTTGGGCCACACGCTCCGTGGCAGGATATATATATTGAGGGGATGGGCCACACGCTCCGTGGCAGGTTACATGGACAGAAATGTCCCCCATGGGTTCCAGACTGTGATTCAATAGATGTGTACCGATAGGAAAGGCATGCATTATTTCATTGCATTGCATTGCACCTTTTTGATAATTGTGAATTTGTGTTTACCCCTATATTGATTTGTGTGCGCTGAACTTGATTTGGTATGATTCATTGACGAGACTATTGATGGGTATTTGTGGACTGTATTACTCTTGTTATTGTACAAGTGTAGAGTTGGGCTGATTTTATACAGGTTGTAGTTAAGGAGGTTCGGTTGGGAGGACAGGAGTACTTGTATCTATTAAGCTTTGATTAGTTTTAGTTATCCACTTGTTAAGTACCGTGTTGTTTGGTACTCACCCCTTGCTTCCACACTTGTGTAGGTTGTGAACCCGGACCTGCTTGATCTTCTAGCATTTTCTACCACTTCCGAGGCTATCGTTTCGAGTGTTGAGGTAGCTGTTACATCCATCTAGCGGACACCTCTTACTCTTTTAATATGTTTTAGTCCTATTCTAGAGACAAAGACATTATGACTTTATTTTCTTTCATATTTCAGAAATATATTAGTGGTTTGTACACATGACAACCAATCTTGGGGGATTTTGAGTTTGTTTTACTTATTTTGGGTTAAGTTAAATTTGGATTTATTTCTTTTTATTCCGCATCTATTTTTCATTGGGTATTAGGCTGACTTATATCGGTGGGTTGAGATGAGTGCCATCACACTTGGATTTGGGTCGTGACACCTGGGAAGGTCTTCTTGCCGAATTTAGTTTTTTTAAGGGCGTTTAAGACTTTTTCCAAATTATTAGTTAATGAACCTAGATGTTTTTAGGACCTAATTCAACTCTATAAATTAACATAAACCTAATTCAATTCATTCTTCTACAATTTATCTATCAAATATTTTTCTCTCTGCAAAAAAGGCTCTCATGGGTTTCCATTGAAGACTTCAAGCAAATTCACTCAATTTCTCCATCAAAAACTCTCAAGTTCTTCCAAATTAATTTGTGTTCTCACTCAAGATATATGGATATTGATTCATGGATCCTTTCATCCATGAAGCCCAATAAATATCTCAGGGTTTTCTATCAAATTAAAGTATGGTATTTTATGGGTTTTGTGATCTCTATTCCAATTGCATGAATTTTGATTTAAAGTATGATCATGGGTCTATTTTGATATAAATTGATGGTTATTGAATTAAATTGAAGAGTTTTTCCATGATTTCTCCTATTTTGATTTCTAGGATACATGGTATAAAATATGAATATTTTCAATTATACTTCTAAATGATATTATCTATATGAATTATTTATGGGCTGATATAAAGTTTATGATCATGCATGTTTTCAAGTTAATTCCATGATTTTTAAGTTAATTGATCATGCATTCAAGTCATACCCTAATTCCAAGTTCAAGCTATGGTCATGAATTTTCAAAGTATGAATTATGACAATGTATTTACATTATGATCTTGAATTATAAGTATGTTTCAAAATATGAATTGCATGCAAGTTATGAAGTAAGGCGACCTAAGGCCTAATGATATGAATTATGCAAATATGATTGTAATGATGAAAGGACAATTCTCACATTACAAATATGTTATGAAAATGAGCTACTCTATGATTTCAAGCCTATGATCATGATTATGATATATAAAATTATGATTTTATGTTATGTATGTATTTCGTGGGATTTGACTTAGCATCGAATGTGGACTTGAGGTAGGGGCTCGAAGCAAGGGGTCCTTATATAAAGTCTCTTGTCTCATAACTACATGCCACCATAGGTACAAAGGAATTAGAGGTGAATACCCAAGTCTCTACGAGGTGAGTACCCAAAATATCAAGGCTTAGAGGTGAGTACCCGAGTCTAAGAACTAGAGGTGAGTACCCAGTTCACACAACCGCTTAGTGGATCCACTTAGGCATGTAGGAGTCTACCTTGGCAAAGTAGCCTCCTCCTTCCTGATATGGGTATCATCGGATTTCATGTTATAGCTCGCATGGTCTTATTGTCGGTTATGGTTCCTATTTCAGATATGTATGATTTATTGAGTATGTTATGATTTTGAACTTATTCTTTTAAATGTTTTAGTCAATATGATTTTCTCATGACTTTACGTATTCCAATTTATCATGTGATTTACTTGACCTTTGCATTCCATGATTTACGTTGCATGTCACGCCCTCATACTTAGTACATTCCAACGTACTAATGCATACTTTTTGCCTACATTATCTAATAATGTAGTGGTTGAGGTTGAAGATCTTTATCGTCCACGTAACTAGTAGGTGTTCCTATCCGAAGGTGTTGTGGTGAGTCCTCATTCACTTGGGACTAGTTTTAAGCTGGTTACTGTTTTCTCCTTTAAAAAGACTTGTGTTTACGTTGTAAATTTGAGGGTGAGCTAGGGACATGTCTTAGCTCCCGTCTATACTCATGTTTAGAGGCATCTAGTTGGACATATGTTTGACTCTATGTTGTCATAAAACATTTTCAAGTTTCTATTCATGGTTTAGACTTTCTTATGATGTTTCTACTTTTATATTTTACCTTATGTATGCTTATGATATGTACAAGAGACTTGGTTGGAGTCCTTCGGGATTTTGATTGCCGTTTTATAACTAGGCCATAGGTCGAGTCGTGACATGAATATTCCTTTGATATTGAAATTATTCAATCTAATAAGAATATTGCAGCAGATTTTATCACAAGAGATGGACAATGAAATTAAGCAACAGATGACAATACATCTGGAAGATATTAATAAATGCTTTGATGATATTCAGAGTTCAGTCTTAGATATTATCGAAATTGCCAATTTCAATTGTGAGTCAAAGATTGCTGACAAATTAATCAGCATATGTGCTAAGATAACATCCAAAGTTGGGTAATACTGCGATAATTACGATATGATCAACAGTCTGATCAAGATAAAGAAATCTGATAACACTTCAACTACTACTACCACGATACAAGATGATAAGTATGAAAAACTGTCCTTTAGGCCTCAAAAGCCTTTAAAAGGAATCTCGATTGGTTATATTGAAGAACGATTAAACTTACTACAGCCTAAGGTAGAAAGTCAAAAAATGATAATGAGAGATTTATTTTCTCTCAAGAATACTCCCACAAGATATGTTGATTTTGGAGGAATTTATCCTCGAATTAATCATCTACAAGATTCATCTCCTCAGGAGATCCAATATTAGTATGATTTTGGAACAATTAATTCAATATATCTTACTACTCCTGATTTTACTGAAATTGATAAACTCTTTTGCTGAATTAAAACTGGCGTTAGAGATTGTTATCTAAACAATCCCACGATCACACCCAAAGATACACTGATTGTTAAATTCTTTTCTGCAGGACTAGATTATTTTAATGAAGAAAGATACCAGGCTTATTATTTAATATAGTTAAGAAAATCCACGGATTTTTATATCACTCAAAATGATAAAACTATCAAAGAATTTAATAAATTCACTGAAAATGATATACGCAACTGAAGAGCCATAGGCCTCAAGATAATACTACAGGGAATAGATAGTTGTTCGAAGAAAGGTTTCAGGACCTATGGAGGAGAAAAATATGCACTCCTCAGTAATGATAGCACCAGCACGGAATACTCCACCAGCAGCTGCTCAATATTGACAGACAAAATATAATATGATTGAAAAAGGAATTTTAAAGTCAAGCCCTCAGGCTCAAAAAAGATTATGCCAGCTCAGGCAACATAACAAAGGCACATGTGAATTTTGCTCTTCAAAAAATGAGAAGATGATAGAAGATGTCATGTCAACATCTTCCGAATAAAGTAGAGACAGATGGACGGATAGAGATAAAGAAGATAAGCAAGAAGTCAAAGATAGAAGAAAAGGACTGATAGCTAACATTCTTTTCATAATATTGAAGAAGATAGAAAACAAATACGTAGAAGATAGAAAAATAAGAAAAAGATGCACTTGGTATGAAAAAGACACTTTTGTCCTATGAAGCAAAAAATGATAAATAAAAAATTATAAGATAAAAGGAGAATATTTTAATGGAATAAAATTCGTTCCTATAAACATCCTAGTAGATACAGGTGCTAGTGGAAATTACATCAGCTATAGGCTGTGTAACAACCTTCAACAGTATAGATTAAATGATAAACATCATAACATCATATTATAACAGCATAACATCTTAATAATAATAATAATAATAATAATAATAATAATAATAATAATAATAATAATAATAATAATAATAATAATAATAATAGTAATAATAATAATAATAGTAATAATAATAATAGTAATAATAATAATAGTAATAATAATAATAATAATAGTAATAATAATAATAATAATAGTAATAATAATAGTAAAAAAATTGTTAGTATTACTCAAACAAGATAATACGGATAAACCTGCCATATCTAGAACTGAACAAATATTATCCGATTATGATATAATAATAGAAGAATTAACTTATAATATTCAAACAATCAAAGATGAAACTGACTCTCATTCCTCTAGCTTTGGATAATGAAAAGATTACCTTCCTTTTCTAATATAAGATTAGATTATTTTTTATATTGGACTTTTCAAAAAAAATTAAAAATAGCTAAGATAAAAGAAGAATCTTATCAAAGATATTTAGAAAAATTAGACACTACAATGATTGAACAAATAAAGAAAATACAAGAAGCAATGATTGCTGATAATGAGGAAATATTATTAGAAAACAATAATTTAAAATTACTTAGAAGTTATTATTTTAAAAAACATCCAGCTAGTATAGGATAAAATGGACAATAAAATCAACTATAAATTACTTAATGAACAAGATCCTCTAAAGATAGAGCAAGATTTATATGAAATACAGAAAACGATAATTTACTTTGAAAATTTAATAGTTAAAGAAATTCAAACTTTGAAAGATATACTAAATCAAAAAGAAATAAAAATTGATAAAGAACCTATAAGTAAAACCTTAGATATCATAGGATCTCATATCTCTAAAATAAAAATACTTGAAGGATACGAAGGAAATAATTTAAAATGGTAAGCTCCGACTCAAAAAATTCTGAAATAGATAATCTTATAATAAATATAAAAGAGACTGAGTTAAAAAATGAAGGTGATATGATAAACTTAAAAATTGATACTATCAAATCAAAGGAAGTAGATTTTAATCGTAATATTACTGAGCTCCCTACTCAAGGTGAAACAAGCCAAACAAGTTTTAATAAATCTACCAGGGCTTATGCAGGTATAAGCTCTGCGTTAAGATGAAAACATAGTCATACACCCATAGGATTAATGAAAAGTGAAGCGATTAATCCGTTTGATATATATCTAGATTTAGATTGTATCAATAATATGAAGAAGCTATAGATAAATGGAAAAATTCCTTAAGGATAGCAGTAACAATAAATAAAATGGATTATGACACCATTAAACATTTTATAAAATGAAGTCTATTAAATAGTGTGTTAAGATTTTGACAAAACTTAAATGATGCCACTAGAAATGATATTTTTGGTACCGATGATAATATTGCCAATTTAATTACAAGGGCTACAGAAATTATAAGATTAGAATTTGCCGGAGAAGACAATATTTTAAAAGACCCTGCAACAATTAAAAAATACGAAATTGCTTTGTTACGATTACAATTATGTGCTATGTGTAAAATAGATAAATATATTTGTGTCTTTCAAGATTACTATTACTATGCTTATAACAGAGTTAAAAATACGAAAATGTATTTACCAATACTTTTCACTAAAATACCAGATCCTTGGGATAAAAAGTTAATAGATACTTATAATTCTGGTACAAGTGATAATTTAGGAAAAAGAATAACTTATTTAAAAGATAAACTTAGTACATAGTGTGCAGACGTTATATTAGCTAAAGCAACAAAAGTATTAAGAAAGAAAATAAGTCTATATTGTGATAATCATAAAATGCCTATCATGATTGGATGTGAAAGTCTCTATTATTACAAAAAGATTAAAAGAAAATATAAGAAAAAGAAACTTTTAAAAAAGAGATATTTCAAAAAGAGAAAACTAAGATATTACAAAAAAAAGGCTACCCTAGATATACCAAACCAGTTTTCAAAAAAAAATAATAGAAAATATTCAAAGGAATGCAAATGTTCCTACTATAAAGAGATAGGACACTATGCTAACAAATGTCCGAATAAGTTTGCAAATAATACCAAGAAAATAGAAATTGATGAAGATATTGAAGAAATGATAAATTCGGAAGAATTTACACAATTAAATAATTTCGAAGAAGTCGTGTCTGACTATACAATTTTCATATTAAAAGATACTGATTATTACTCCTTTCCAGAAAAAGATAGTCAAAATGAATGATGAAATAGAAATTGTCCAGGATAAAATAGAAGAAATGATAGAACAAGTTGGAAAATATAAACAAAATATATTTATTGATAAAAGAAAATTAAAACAAATACAAAATAAAAAAATTTCTTTAACTAATTACTCAGGATTTAAAGTAAATACGCTTGAAAGATTAGGATTAAGAAAAAAGAAAACATCATTTATTTTACGGATTAAATATCCAAAAAAGAGCTTTAGAAGTTTCAGTTACTTCTAATAAAGTAATGATACCGTTACTATCTAAAAAGGATATTCAAGATAAATTATGAAAAATAAATATAGAAATTCAAAATACACTTGGATTGATACATATAGGAGCTATCCAGATAATAATAAAATCTACATTTAGAGAAGGGTTAGACACCCCAATAGATTTAACTATTATAAATAACCAGATAATAAACAGGGAAGAGGCTTGTTTAGGAATCTTACGAGAAAATCTACAATATAGAAATATTAAGTTCAATATATATCCAAGAATTTCATACCATCTTTTGGATAGAGATTTTGATAAAACTCTAAATTTAATACAAGATTTTAAAAGAAAAGAATTCTTTCATAGAAAAGACTATATTCGATAACTTATGTTATTTCATAAGCAATTTCAAATACTCATCATTCAGATTGCTTTGCTATAAAAAAATACAATCGATTATTCCTATTTATTTGAAGAAGTTAGTCAAATACAAATGTCTAGCATAGCCAAGATAAAAGAAATAAAAGATACGCTATTAGACTTCGACTTACAACTTAAACCCTTATATAATCAACAAGATTCAACATCTCGATTATCTTTTGATGAAACTCGAGTCATAAACCCATCTACATTGATAAGAAGAACACAATCAACAAGATTTATACAACCTATCTTAGAAACAAAAAATGATGAAATATAAAATTATAAGATAAAAAGAGAATATTTTAATGGTATAAGATTCGTTTCTATCAACATCCTAGTAGATACAGGTGCTAGTGGAAATTACATCAGCTATAGGTTGTGTAACCACCTTCAACAGTATAGATTAAAAGATAAACATCTTTATACTGATTTCCATGGAAAAAGATATGAAATAGTAAACATGATATAAACTATTTTAAAATTCGAAGATAACACTATACCTGTAAGATTAGTAGTTGAACCAGAAGGAAATAATGATACTTTAGAAATCCTATTAGGAACTACATTCCTAGACAGTGTAAGGCCATATGATATACTCAATCAAGGTATAAAAATTACATATAATAATAAGATAATATTCATATCAAAATGACAAGTCAATATAGTATATATATACCAATTGGAATAACGTACAAAGATTATAAAGAAGAATATTTTGCTGCTTATATAGATAATGGATTGGGAAAATATTGTTGTAAATCAGAAATATTTCTCAAAGAATACCATCAAGAGTTACCTATTACCAAAGCAAGAGATATATCAAATAACATTGTAACAATGTCTAGAGGAATTGCCCAGCTGATTGTACTATTAGGATATTTTTTAATAAAATGTCCCCCATTTTATTTTTATAATATCGGACAGGATGTACTGTTACGAAATAACCTTTTAGAAATATTTCATAGTGTACTATACGATAAAGTCCTATTTCAAATAAGATTTAAGACTCCATGTCAACATACGATTGTTGTAAAACGCTTTTAAAACTGCTTATTCAAAAAGATTATCTATCAATTTAAATCTCGCACAGCCCAGCGTGGTGATATAGGCTATCAAAACAAATCATTTTTTTCCAAAAAGCACTCCCTTGCTACAATATGATACTGATTGAGGCAACCCTCAGATAATAAACCAACAATATCCCCTGTTAAAATATCAGATAACCTTCAATAAATTAGAAGAAAATATAGATATAATCAAACAAAAATTAGAACAATGTTTTACAGAAAATCTCTTAGAATTTTGGGATAACAAATAAGATAGAAGTCAGGTTAGAAATGAAAGATTAAGATAAAATCATTAGAGTAAAATACATGAGATATAGTCCGAAAGACCAAAAAAAAAATCAAAAACAGATTAAAGAATTATTAAGTTTTAGAATAATAAGACCTAGTAACTCTCCACACAGCTCTCCTGCTTTTATGGTAAAAACCATGCAGAGATAGTAAAAAATAAACCAACAATAGTTATTAACTATGAGAAATTAAATGATAATAACTTATTTGATGGATATTTCTTACCTCATAAAGAGAGTCTAATTAATAAATCTACTAACAAGAAGATATTTTCAAATTTTGATTGTAAAAATGGATTTTGAAAAATAAAAATGAATAAAATTAGTATTCAATATACTGTCTTTTCTACCCCTCAAGGACAGTATGAATGGTTAATTATGTCATTTGGATTTAAAAACGCACCACAGATCTTCCAAAGAAAAATGGATAATAGTTTTAAAGATTATGAGTATATATTTGTTTACATTGATGATATTTTAGTTTTATCTGATAGTCTTGAAGAACATCTGATACACTTAAATAAGTTTACTAACTTATGCTTAGAAATTGGATTAGCACTTTCTAAAAAGAAAATAAACCTAATAAAAAATGAGATATAATTTTTAGGAATGATAATTGATGAAAATGGTATAAAATTACAAAGTCATACGTTGAAAAGATATCTGTTTTTCCAGATAATCGATAAAAAGTAAGTACAAAACTTTTTATGAATTCTTAATTATACTTCAGATTATATTCAGAATTAAGAAAACAATTTCAGGAATTATTAAAAAGGGATAAGAGCTTTGAATTTAATGAAGTCTTAATAAAAAAAGTAAAAGATATAAAATATATTTGTAAAAATTACCAAAATTACAATTACCAAAAGATAGTGATGACTTAATTTTAGAAACAGATGCTTTGGAACAATGCTGGAGCGGAGTATTAAAAAGGATAGACTATGATCTTAATAAAAATAAGATAGGAGAAAGTCAATATAGATATTGTTCTAGACCTTTTCAGATACACAAACTAGATATTATATTAATGAAAAAAATTGTTAGCCATAGTAGAAAGTTGTCAAAAATTATATTACTTCTTACTACCAAAATGATTTACTCTAAGAACTGATAATACACAAGTAAAAACTTTTGTGCATAATAATATTCCGTCAAAATCAGAATATAAACGATTTATTAGATGACAAATGTTATTATCTGAATATTCCTTCGATATTGAAATTATTCGAAGTAACAAAAATATTACAACAGATTTTCTCACCAAAGATGGAAGAAATTAAAAACCATCTGCAAGATATCGATAAAGGTTTCAAAGATATTCAAACAGCAGTTTCAGATATTATCGAAATAACTAATTTCCATTGTGAACAACTGATTGCTGACAAATTAATCAGCATATATTCCCAGATAACGTCCAAAATTAGATAGTGCAGTGATTTTTATGATACTGTTAATAGTTTGATAAAAGCGCAAAAGGATGATAATACCTCGACAACTACGGAGGGACAAGATAAGTATGAAAAAATATCTTTTAGACCCCAATTGCCTCAAAAAGAAGTTACTTTGGGATCTAAAGTAAAACTCGATAAGCTACTTCAAGCCATCGGAGATCAAGAACAGATAGTGAGAGATTTATTTTCTCTCAAAACTACTCCCAACAGATATCTTGATTTTACGGGGATATATCCTCGAATCAATTACCTACAAGATTCATCTCCACAAGAAATTAGATACTGGTACGATTTTGGAGCCATAAATTCTATTTATCTTACTTCTCCAAAATTTTCAGAGATTAGTAGATTACCGTCATTGGTACAAGATGGAGTAAAAGATTGTTATCTCAATAACCCAATGATTACCGTAAAAGATATTTTGGTCCTTAAGTTTATTTCTGCCGGACTAGATTTTAACAAAGATGAAAGATATCCTGTTTACCATTTTATGCAAATTATAAAGGATGACGATTTTAATATTATAAATAATTTTCAAGAAAAGATATTTCAAAGATTTACCGAAAAAGATGTCCATTATAGACGAGCAATTGGAATATAGAACATAGCTTTGAGAAAGGATTTCAAACTTATGGAGGAACAAAAATACACTCCTCTATTCTGATTGCCTCAGCAAAAAACACTCCATCGGCGGCCAAACGATATATGAAAACCAAGATCGATTTAATAAATAAATAAATTATTAAATCTAGCCCTCAGACTTAGCAAAGATTATGTGAAATGAGAAAACATTCAAAAGGAACATGTGAATTTTGCTCTCCAAAAAAAGAGAAGTTGAGAGAAGATGTCATGTCAATATCCTTCGAATAAGAATAATACAAATGGACGAAGGAGGAGAAGATAAGGCAGAAGAAGAAAGAAAAAGATGATATCTACAGATAGCTAACATTTTGTCATCTTGAGAAGATACGTATGAAAGCAAGAAGATAAGGATTGGAAGGCAAGAAGACAAGGAGATGATAGCGACAGATATCATAATAACATAATCATCTTGTTTAACAAGTAAAATTAGTCCACCTAAGGGGAATATGTTATGTCTAAAGTAAACATAATAATTGAAATAGAGTAAATTTCCTGAGCAGCATAATATTATAACAGTATAATTTCATAACTTAAATAAAAAGTCAAGGGTCCAACACATTTCCATACATATCCCGCTTTGATCATAATTACTCCGGATATCCATCGAGACTTTTACCGAACATTGCAGTCCCAACCTATTTCCAAGTAACTTCTCTGACGTTCCTTCTAAATAACACAGCACAATTTTGTTCAAGAAAGATACTCACAAACTTTTAGTTATTATTCATGACTAAGAGGGTTTTTTACAAGAGAGGATTTAGAGGGCTTTTTTCTTCAATTTACACAAATGCCTCCTTATATAGAATGGGGCGACAGATTTCAAACCTAAACTTAATAATTTTACATTTGAAGATGAAAATGACTGAAAGAGACTTTACCTCTATCAGTTTACAAACGTAAAAAAGAAGGAAAATAATTTGAAAAGGACACTTACATTATTGAAAGAAAAATCAACTAAGTGGGACCCTTGTATTTATATTATTGCAGGATGCCAAAAGGGTCATTATTTGTCTCTTTCATTTCTTATCTTCTTGCAGCTTCTACATCTTTCTTATCTTTTCATCTTATCTTTTCTTTCTTTCTTCTTATCTTTTGCTTCTGATTTTGCAATCGTCTATCTGTCCGTTTTTCATTCGGATGTTGTTGACATGGCATCTTCAATCGCCTTTCCCTTCTTGGGCGAGCAAAATTCGCACGTTCCCTTCTCGTGCTTCTCATTTCACATAATCGTTGTTGTGCCTGTGGGCTTGATTTGATAATTCCTTTATTGATTAATTCTATCTTGGTCTGCATGTATCTTTTTGCAGAAGGAGATGCAGTTTTAGCAGGGGCAATCATAATGGAGGAGTGTATTTTCATACCTCCGTAGGTCCTGAATCCTCTTTTAAAACTATGCTCCATATTTTAGAGCACAATTCTTAATCCTATGGCATGTCTATAGTGCATATGTTTTTCAGTGAATCTTTGAAATATCTTATCTTGGAAATTATTGATAATATTAAAATCATTAGCTTTACCAATTTGGATGAAATGATAAGCTGGATATCGTTCGTCTTTATAAAAATCAGGTCTAGAAGAAATAAACTTAAGGACTAGAATATCCTTTATCGTGATCGTGGAGTTATTTAAATAGCAATCTTTTACTCCATCTTGAATCCATGATGGTAATCTGCCGATTTCTGAAAAATTGGGAGTAGTTAAGTATATTGAATTAACAGCTCCAAAATCATACCAATATCTGATCTCTTGAGGAGAAGAATTGTAACAACCCCTAAAATGTTGTATGTCGGTATTTCAATTCTCGACGAAAATAATAAAACCTCTGTATTTTGGGCATAACTTTTCATAGGTTGGTCCAAATTAGGTGATTCAAATTTCTGGGTAACCACAACATCCTGACCTACAACTTTAAAGAAGAACATATCTTAAGATTTAGAGTATAAGTAGGTCAAATAAATTAATCTTTGCAAGATATAGTACTGTGACGGATTGAGTATTTATAGAAGAAAATTCATATCTCACTGTAGGTTGCTCCAAATTGGTTGATTCTTGTACGATATGAAACTAGACTTCCATATATACAATTCTTATGATGACACCAAATCCTAATAAGGAATTTATCTTATTCAAACGCAGCTTCGAAAAAAGAGTATTCTGTTAAAAAGAACTCATCTTACCTACTATGGAAACATCTAGATACATTTGACATCATTAATGACATAAATTGTCCTCCATTTAACATCATCCATGACATCAATATATTCCATTAAATTTTCAGATTTTTCTTTATAATTATTTTATTTATTGTTAGGTCACTCTTTCCACGTATAAATACCCACCTTATTTCCTCATTTTATTCATCAAGCTTTCTTAAGCATTTCTTCTCTCTCTATACTTATTCTCAAATATAGTTTTAGTTTTAGTAGTATAAAAATACTACTCCGATTATTCTTATACTCCGGGTAGTACACAAAATGCTCCGGCGAGAAGAAAAGGCTAGGGGTCCAAGAGTGTTCCAATTCGGACTAAACCTTCGGATTTAAGGTATGTAAGGCTTTCATAGCATTTGATTGAGTTCGTCCATGCGCCTAATATTTAAATTCATTATAATTGAGTTATAGTTGAGTTTTATCCAAATGTTGAATTCTAGATGAATTAATTCTTCTTCTATTAAGTTTGATATATTTATGCATTAATATTATTATTATTATTATCTCTCATATTATTGGAATTATTGTTCATGGCTACTTTCCCATGAATCCTAATTGATTTGATGTTCATGAATATTTTTACATATGTTTTGAGTAAAGATGTTGGCCTTTTTATTATTTTTGATAAAAAGAAAGTTATATGAATTAATACTATATATGTATTTTATTGAGTTTTAAAAGAGCAAAAGAGTTGAGTTTGAATGAATTTGAGCAAATGATATTTTGAGCAAGATGTTTTAATGAGATAAAAATGATGTTTTTTTTTGAAGTATAATGATTGATGAACATGAAATGAGATGAGTTTGATGATTTAAATTAAAGTCCAATGAGACTAGATGATGAGTTTAATATGAGCATATATCTTGGGAGTAGTATTGAGCACCGAGTTGGGTAAGAGTTTAATTGACTCAAACCCCAGAACTACGTAGCCAGCGTAGGATGGAGGTTATGCCTCTTAAGTCCCAAAAAGAGGACTTTGATGAGTGGATCCAAGATGGTGATGTCCTTTACCCTGGCAAGGTATTGGATGGATGTGGCAACGACATCTCTTCGTTGTATCATCTCTAGCTCATAAGTGATGGTTGTCGGTTAGAGAAATTCCCAACTGAGTAAGCATTGCTTATTACTATTATTTTTATTATTATATTTTAAACTTGCATTACATATTGATGTTGAGATGATGTTGAGTTCTGAACTGAGTTTTATTGAGAGGAGTTTCTTGATATTTGTCCTTACCTTCCTTCCATTTTACATACTCGTACATTCCACGTACTGACGTCATTCAACCTGCATCATTTTATGATGCAGATACAAGTATTAAAGATCCTCAACAGGCGCATCGTTGAAGATCATTTATTTTCGGTTATTTGGTGAGTCCTTCTTGTATTCGAAGGAACTCCTTATCCTTTTATTATTGTTGAGTGTGATATTTCTTTTGAGGTAGCCATGGACATGTCATTGGAACCATCTAAGAGTATTAGAGGCTTCATAGACAGAGTTTGATGATGTAATCGGAGTAGTTCTCCTTAGAAACTACTTCTTATAAGAATTATCTATTTTTCCTTTGATTATGACAAGCCCACATTAGTATTCTTAAGTCTTCCGCTGATGAATAAATAAGAAATGAGACCAAGTGGTTCTCTCGGAAGCCAGAAATGGTTTCTGAGTGCCGGCCATGCCTAGGGTACCCTCTCGGGGCGTGACAAACTTGGTATCAGAGCACAGAGTTCAAGAGTCCTAGGGTGTCTATGAAGCCGTGTCTAGTAGAGTCTTGTTTATGGGTGTGTCGTACACCACACTTATAATCAGGAAGCTATAGGACATTAGGAATTATTTCACTTCTTTCATAATCTGAGTTCATTGCGATAGAGTTTAACTCTATATAAGCTTTCTTTCTAATTCATGCATTTACACGTTTCAGACATGCCTCCTAAACGTTCAGCTAGCCAGAGGAACGCTGCCAGCACTGAGGTTCCACAGTCAGTGATGCCTCCACGGAGAACTAGGGGCCGACCTGCAAGGTCTACTGAGGTACCCCAAGTACCTACTATTCAGACCACTCCTACTTCTGAGGAAGATTTTCGAGGAACGATTGCTATGCTCACCCAGTTGGTGGCTGCTCGAAATAGTAGCCAAAGTTCACCAACTCCTAGCTCTAGTTATCAAGAGCCATCTGCTGCCACTAGGATCAGAGATTTTCTGAGAATGAATCCACCGGTCTTCACGGGATCCAACATTGATGAAGATCCCCAAAATTTCATTGATGAGATGTGGAAGATACTAAAAGCGATGCATGCTACAGAGATCGAGGGGGTTGAGTTGATGTCTTATCAACTCAAGGATGTGGCAAATGTCTGGTATAACCAGTGGAAAGAAAGTAGAGGTGAGGATGCAGAGCCTGCTCTTTGGGATGAGTTTGAAAGAGCATTTCTTGATAACTTCTTTCCCCAAGAGCTACGTGAAGCAAAAATTGAGGAGTTTGTGAACCTCAAGCAAGAGAGTATGACTGTGAAAGAGTATAGCTTGAATTTTATTCAATGGTCCAAATATGCCCCAGAAATGATTCCTTATATGAGGTCTAAGATGGGGAAGTTTGTCTCTGGCCTAGACAAACATGTAAAGAAAGAATGTAAGGCAATGCTAATGATTTCTGACATGGATTTTTCTAGATTGATGGTGTATGCTCAGCAAGTTGAGGATGACAAGAAAAAGGACCGAGAGGAATACCTAAGCAAGAAGGCTAATTCTGCTGGGCATGAGAATGAGCAGAAGCAAGAGAAGGGTAACAAGTCTTTCTTTCAGAAAAGGTCTTCCAATTATGCACCTTCCCCAACAAATGCTTTTACACCTAATACCAGGTATGATCAGAGATCGCTAAGTCACCAAAACTTTCGATCTCAAGGTTCTCAGTCCCAATTAAGTATGGCTTAAGGTTTTAGAGGAAAACCACCATGTGCTAGATGTGGGAGGCTCCATTTGGGAGAGTGTCGTGTGGGCACCAATGCGTGCTACATATGTGGAAAGAAAGGTCACTTCCAGAATGAGTGTCCTTCAAAGAGGCAGGGAGATGGAAGTAGTAGAGCTCAGTTTTCTTCTGTAGCTCCACAGAATAGAGGTAATCATAGAGGTGCAGCTTTAAGTGCAGGTGGGGGAACCAACCGTCTGTATGCTATGGGTAGTCGCCAAGACCAAGAGAATGCACCCGATGTTGTTACTGGTATGCTCCGAGTCCTTTCTTTTGATGTGTATGCATTACTTGATCCGGGTGCTACATTATCTTTTGTGACTCCTTACTTGGCTAGTAAATTTGAGATCCTTCCTGAGTGTCTTCTTGAGCCTTTCAGTGTGTCTACTCCTTTTGGTGATTCTATCTTAGCTGAGAGGGTCTATAGAAATTGTACTATGTCAATCTATCATAGGGATACCATGGCTGACTTAGTTGAGTTGGACATGGTTGATTTTGATGTGATTCTTGGTATGGACTGGCTTTATTCTTGTTATGCTTCAGTTGATTGTAGGACCCGAATTATCAAGTTTCAATTTCCAAATGAGCCTATCTTAGAGTGGAAGGGGAATTCTGTAGTGCCTAGGGGTAAATTTATTTCCTACCTTAAGGCCAGAAAATTAATCTCTAAGGGATGTAGATATCATATAGTCCGAGTCAAAAATATTAATGATCAGACTCCATCTCTTGAGTCAGTTCCCATTGTGAATGAGTTTCCTGAAGTCTTTCCTGAGGATCTACCCGGAATCCCTCCTGATAGAGAGATAGACTTTAGTATTGATGTCCTTCCTGATACACAACCTATCTCTATTCCTCCTTATAGGATGGCTCCTGCTGAGTTGAAAGAGTTGAAAGAACAGCTGAAAGACCTCCTAGATAAGGGGTTTATTAGGCCAAGTGTCTCACCTTGGGGCGCTCCTGTCCTATTCGTGCGAAAGAAAGATGGGTCCCTTAGAATGTGCATTGATTACCGACAACTAAACAAGGTCACCATTAAAAACAAGTACCCTCTTCCCAGAATAGATGATTTATTTGACCAACTTCAGCGTGCCACATGCTTCTCTAAGATAGACCTCAGATCAGGCTATCACGAGTTGAAAGTGAGAGAATGTGACATCCCAAAGACGGCTTTTCGAACCCGCTATGGTCATTTTCAGTTTCTTGTTATATTCTTTGGATTGACAAATGCTCCAGCAGCTTTTATGGACCTCATGAACCGAGTTTTCAAGTCATACCTAGATACGTTTGTAATTGTCTTCATCGATGATATTTTGGTCTACTCTAGAAGTAAGAGTGAGCATGTTAATCACCTTAGGATTGTCCTTCAAACTCTTAAGTAGGAGGCGTTGTATGCTAAGTTTTCAAAGTGTGAGTTTTGGCTTGAGTCTGTAGCATTCCTAGGCCATATTATATCTGGGGATGGAATCCAAGTTGATACTCAAAAGATTGAGGCAGTTAAGAACTGGCCCCGACCCACCTCTCCAACCAACATAAGGAGTTTCTTAGGTTTGGCTAGTTACTATAGGAGGTTTATTGAGGGATTTTCATCCATATCCTCACCATTGACTAAGCTGACTCAGAAGAAGGCTAAGTTTCAATGGTCTGATACTTATGAGAAAAGTTTTCAAGAGTTGAAAGCTAGATTGACTACTGCTCCAGTACTATCCCTACCCGAAGGAATGGATGGTTTTGTAATCTATTGTGATGCTTCAAGAGTTGGGTTGGGATGTGTATTGATGCAGAAAGGTAAGGTTATTGCCTATGCCTCCAGGCAGCTTAAGACTCATGAGAGAAACTACCCCACTCATGACCTTGAGTTGGCAGCTGTGGTATTTGCTCTTAAGATATGGCGTCACTATATTTATGGTGTACATGTGGATGTGTTCACAAACCATAAGAGCTTACAGTATGTATTCAGCCAGAAGGAGCTGAATTTGAGGCAAAGGAGATGGCTAGAGTTTCTCAAGGATTATGACATGAGCATTCTCTACCACCCAGGTAAAGCAAATATAGTTCCTGATGCTCTTAGCAGGTTATCTATGGGGAGTACAACCCATGTGGAAGAGGAAAAGAAGGAGTTGGCAAAGGAAGTGCATAGACTTCCGCGTTTGGGAGTTCAACTTATTGACTCTAGTGAGGGTGATGCAATAGTACGAAATGGAGCTGAATCATCTCTGGTTGCAGAGGTGAAAGAAAACCAAGATCAGGATCCCATTCTTCTTCAACTGAAGGATGAGGTTCACAAGTAGAAGGTAATGGCTTTTACCAAAGGGGGAGATGGAGTATTAAGATATCAAGAAGTGTTGATGGTATTCAGGAGAGAGTCATGAAAGAAGCACATAATTCTAAGTATTCCATCCATCCAGGTTCAACAAAGATGTATCATGACTTGAGAGAAATATACTGGTGGAGTGGAATGAAGAGAGATATAGTAGAGTTTGTGCCCAAGTGGCCGAATTGCCAACAAGTTAAAGTTGAGCACCAAAGACCTTGTGGAGTAGCTCAGAACATAGAGATCCCAGAATGGAAGTGGGAAATGATCAATATGGACTTCATTACCGGTTTACCATGAACCCACAAACAACATGACTCTATTTGGGTGATTGTGGATAGGATGACCAAATCGGCCCATTTCTTGCTGGTTAAGACTACGAATACTGCAGAGGATTATGCCAAACTGTATCTTAGAGAGACTGTTAGACTACATGGAGTTCCTTTGTCTATCATCTCTAATAGGGGAGCTCAATTTACTGCTCAGTTTTGGAAGTCATTTCAAAAGGGCTTGGGTTCAAGAGTGAACCTTAGTACTGCTTTTCATCCGCAAACAGATGGCCAGGCAGAGCGTACGATACAGACTTTGGAGGATATGTTAAGAGCTTGTGTCATTGACTTCAAAGGTAATTGGGATGATCATTTACCTCTTATTGAGTTTGCATACAATAATAGTTTCCATTTGAGTATTCAAATGGCTTCTTATGAAGCTCTGTATAGGAGGAGATGTAGATCACTAATTGGTTGGTTCGAAGTTGGTGAAGCTGAGTTGATTGGACCAGACTTGGTTCACCAAGCTATGGAGAAGGTGAAAACCATACAAGAGAGGTTGAGGACTTCTCAAAGTCGCCAGAAATCATACACTGATGTTAGGAGAAGAGATTTGGAGTTTGAAGTGTACGATTGGGTATACTTAAAAGTTTCACCCATGAAGGGTGTAATGAGATTTGGAAAGAAAGGGAAGCTTAGTCCCCGCTACATTGGTCCTTATCAGATTATAAGGAGGGTAGGTAACGTTGCCTATGAATTGGAGTTGCCCGCAGAATTAGATGCTATTCATCCCGTGTTTCACATCTCTATGCTTAAGAAGTGTTTGGGAGATCCTTCACTTGTTGTCCCAGCTGAGAGCATTGGGGTGAAAGAGAGTTTGAGTTATAAAGAGATTCCAGTTCAAATTCTTGATCGTCAGGTTCGCAAATTAAGAACTAAGGAAGTGGCATCTGTCAAAGTCCTATGGCGAAATCAATTTGTTGAAGAGGCTACATGGGAAGCTGAAGAAGATATGAAGGCTAACTATCTTCATCTATTTGTGCCTTCTGATGATGATATTCAAGGTAATATTCCTTATTTCTACCTTTGAATCGATGTTTATTCTTGATTTTGAGTCATTGACCATTTGAGTATCAGAGTTTTTGAGAAATTGATGTATTGATGATATTCATTCTTTATGTCTCTTATTTTTATCTTCATTCGAGGACGAATGATTCCAAGGGGGAGATATTGTAACAACCCCTAAAATGTTGTATGTCAGTATTTCAATTCTCGACGAAAATAATACAATCTCTGTATTTTGGGCATAACTATTCATAGGTTGGTCCAAATTAGGTGATTCAAATTTCTAGGTAACCACAACATCCTTACCTACAACTTTTAAGAAGAACATATCTTAAGATTCAGAGTATAAGTAGGTCAAATAAATTAATCTTTGCAAGATATAGTACTGTGACGGATTGAGTATTTATAGAAGAAACTTCATATCTCACTGTAGGTTGCTCCAAATTGGTTGATTCTTATACGATATGAAACTAGACTTCCATATATACAATTATTATGATGACACCAAATCCTAATAAGGAATTTATCTTATTCAAACGCAGCTTTGGAAAAGAGTATTCTGTTAAAAAGAACTTATCTTACCTACCATGGAAACATCTAGATACA
This sequence comes from Solanum dulcamara, assembly GCF_947179165.1. NCBI lineage: Eukaryota > Viridiplantae > Streptophyta > Magnoliopsida > Solanales > Solanaceae > Solanum > Solanum dulcamara. Next base: position 74,448,542 of record NC_077237.1, read on the forward strand.
TTTGACATCATTCATGACATAAATTGTCCTCCATTTAACATCATCCATGACATCAATATATTCCATTAAATTTTCAGATTTTTCTTTATAATTATTTTATTTATTGTTAGTTCACTCTTTCCACGTATAAATACCCACCTTATTTCCTCATTTTATTCATCAAGCTTTCTTAAGCATTTCTTTTCTCTCTATACTTATTCTCAAATATAGTTTTAGTTTTAGTAGTATAAAAATACTACTCCGATTATTCTTATACTCTGGGTAGTACACAAAACGCTCCGGCGAGAAGAAAAGGCTAGGGGTCCAAGAGTGTTCCAATTCGGAGTAAACCTTCGGATTTAAGGTATGTAAGGCTTTCATAGCATTGGATTGAGTTCGTCCATGCGCCTAATATTTAAATTCATTATAATTGAGTTATAGTTGAGTTTTATCCAAATCTTGAATTCTAGATGAATTAATTTTTCTTCTATTAAGTTTGATATATTTATGCATTAATATTATTATTATTATTATCTCTCATATTATTGGAATTATTGTTCATGGCTACTTTCCCATGAATCCTAATTGATTTGATGTTCATGAATATTTTTACATATGTTTTGAGTAAAGATGTTGGCCTTTTTATTATTTTTGATAAAAAGAAAGTTATATGAATTAATACTATATATGTATTTTATTGAGTTTTAAAAGAGCAAAAGAGTTGAGTTTGAATGAATTTGAGCAAATGATATTTTGAGCAAGATGTTTTGATGAGATAAAAATGATGTTTTTTTGAAGTATAATGATTGATGAACATGAAATGAGATGAGTTTGATGATTTAAATTAAAGTCCAATGAGACTAGATGATGAGTTTAATATGAGCATATATCTTGGGAGTAGTATTGAGCACCGAGTTGGGTAAGAGTTTAATTGACTCAAACCCCAGAACTACGTAGCCAGCGTAGGATGGAGGTTATGCCTCTTAAGTCCCAAAAAGAGGACTTTGATGAGTGGATCCAAGATGGTGATGTCCTTTACCCTGGCAAGGTATTGGATGGATGTGGCAACGACATCGCTTCGTTGTATCATCGCTAGCTCATAAGTGATGGTTGTCGGTTAGAGAAATTCCCAACTGAGTAAGCATTTCTTATTACTATTATTTTTATTATTATATTTTGAACTTGCATTACATATTGATGCTGAAATGATGTTGAGTTCTGAACTGAGTTTTATTGAGAGGAGTTTCTTGATATTTGTCCTTACCTTCCTGCCATTTTACATACTCGTACATTCCACGTACTGACGTCATTCGACCTGCATCATTTTATGATGTAGATACAGGTATTAGAGATCCTCAACAGGCGCATCGTTGAAGATCATTTATTTTCGGTTATTTGGTGAGTCCTTCTTGTATTCGAAGGAACTCCTTATCCTTTTATTATTGTTGAGTGTGATATTTCTTTTGAGGTAGCCATGGACATGTCATTGGCACCATCTAAGAGTATTAGAGGCTTCATAGACAGAGTCTGATGATGTAATCGGAGTAGTTCTCCTTAGAAACTACTTCTTATAAGAATTATCTATTTTTCCTTTGATTATGACAAGCCACATTAGTATTCTTAAGTCTTCCGCTGATGAATAAATAAGAAATGAGACCAAGTGGTTCTCTTGGAAGCCAGAAATGGTTTTTGAGTGTCGGCCATGCCTAGGGTACCCTCTCGGGGCGAGACAAGAATCTTGTAAATAGTTGATTCTAGGATAAATTTCCTTAGAATCAATATATCGTTTTGAAATTTTTTTGAGAGAAAATAAATCTCTCATTATCTTTTCTTGATTTTCAACATCAAAGGGAAGTAGTTTATCAAATTTTTCTTTCATTGTTCCCAAAGTAATTCCCTTTTGAGGTATTTGGGGTTTGGAAGATATTTTATTATACTTATCTGTTTGTGCTTCCGTTGTTGTGGAAGTGTTATCATTTTTTTTACTCTTTATCAAATTAGTAATAATATCATGAGTGTCACTACAATGACCAATCTTGGATGTTATCCGAGCACATATGTTGAGTAATTTCAGCAATCTGTTGATCGCAATCGAAATTGGCTATTTCGATTATATCAGAAACAGTTGTCTGTATATCTATGAAGCCTTTATCAATATCTTGTAGATGGGTTTTTATTTCTTCCATCTCTTGTGAGAAAATCTGTTGCAACATTTTTGTTAGTATGAATAACTAACCATTCATAATGTCCTTGAGGGTAGAAAAGGCAGTATATTGAATACTATCTTTATTCATTTTTATTTGCCAAAATCCACTTTTATAATTAAACTTAGAAAATATCTTCTTGTTAGTAGTTTTATTGATTAGACACTCTCTACGATAAGAAATTGCTATTATTATTATTACTATTACTATTATTATTATTATTACTATTATTACTCTTACTATTACTATTATTATTACTATTATTACTATTACTATTTCTATTATTATTATTACTATTACTATTATTATTATTATTATTATTATTACTATTACTATTATTATTATTATTATTACTATTACTATTACTACTATTATTATTATTATTATTATTATTATTATTATTATTATTATTATTATTATTATTATTATTATTATTATTACTATTAATATTACTATTACTATACAGATTGGGACAACTTCAAACTATAAATCAACAATCTAACAACTTGTTAGAATATGAAATAACTTTTAATAAATTAGAAGTAAGTTTAGACATGATTAAACAAAAGCTAGAACAATGCTTTTCTAAAAATCCCTTAGAATTTTGGGATAAAAAAAAGATATAAGCCAAGTTAGAAATGAAGGATAAAGATAAAGATAATAGAGTAAAACCAATGAGATACAACCGCAATGACCAAGAAAAATTCCAAAGACAAATTAAGGAATTATTAAGTCTTAGAATAATAATACCTAATAACTCCCCTCATAGTTCACCAGCCTTTATTGTTACAAACCATGCAGAGATAGTACGAAATAAACCAAGGATGGTTATTAATTATAAAAAATTAAATAATAATACTATATTTGATGGATATTTTCTACCACATAAAGAAAGCCTAATTAATAAAACTATTAACAAAAAGATATTTTCTAAGTTTGATTGTAAAAGCGGATTTTGGCAAATAAAAATGAATAAAGATAATATTCATTATACTGCATTCTCTACCCCGCAAGGGAAATATGAATGGTTAGTTATGCCATTTGGATTAAAAAATGCCCCACAGATATTTCAAAGAAAGATGGATAATATCTTTAAAGATTATGACTATATATTTGTCTACGTTGATGATATTTTAGTTTTGTCTGATAGCCTTGAAGAACACTTGATACACCTAAATAAGTTTCCTAACTTATGCTTAGAAAATGGATTAACACTTTCTAAAAAGAAAGCAATCCTATTAAAAAACCAGATAGAATTTTTAGGAATGATAATTGACGGAAACGGTATAAAATTACAAAGCCATATCGTCGAAAAGATATATGTTTTTCCAGACAAATTAATCGATAAAAGGCAAGTACAAAGCTTTTTAGGAATACTTAATTATGCTTCGGATTATATTCAAAATTTGGCTAAACTAAGAAAGCCATTTCAAGAATTATTAAAAAAGGATAAGAGCTTTGAATTTAATGAAGTATTAATGAAAAAAGTAAAAGATATTAAATCTATTTGTAAAAATTTACCCAAGTTACAATTGTCTAAAGATAGTGATGATTTAATTTTAGAAATAGATGCTTCAGAATACTGTTGGAGCGGCGTACTAAAAAAGATAGACTATGATCTAGATAAAAATAAGATTGGAGAAAGTTTATGTAGATATTGTTCTGGAACTTTTTCAGATACACAAACAACATACCATATTAATGAAAAAGAATTATTAGCTGTAGTAAAAAGCTGCCAAAAATTATATTACTTTCTGCTACCAAAACGATTTACGCTTAATACAAATAATACTCAAGTTAAAGCTTTTGTTCAAAACAATCTCCCCTCTAAACTAGAGTATAAAAGATTTATTAGATGGAAAATGCTTTTGTCTGAATATTCTTTTGATATAAAAATTATTTGATCTGATAAAAATATTGCAGCAGATTTCTCACAAGAGATGGACAAAGATATTAAGCTACAACTGATAACACATCTGGAAGATATTAATAAATGCTTTGATGATATTCAGACTTCAGTTTTTGATATTATGGAAATTGCTAATTTCGATTTTAACTCAAAGATTGCTGACAAACTAATCAGCATATGTGCAAAGATAACATCTAAAGTTGGACAATATAGTGGCAATTATGATATGATCAACAGTTTGATCAAAATCAAAAAATCTGATACTATGTCAACCACGACTACCACCAACAAAGGCCTGTAAAAGGAATTTCGATAGAAGAAAGATTAAATGCTTTACAACCCCAAGTTGAAGGTCAAGAAATGCTAAATGAAAGATTTATTTTCTCTCAAAAATACGCCTACAAGATATATTGATTTTGGAGGAATTTATCCTCGAATTAATTATTTGCAAGATTCCTCTCCACAGGAGATCCGATATTGGTATGATTTCGGGGAAATCAATTCGATATACCTAATTACTTTCTATTTTACTGAAATCGATAGACTGCCCAAATGGATTAAAATGGTGTTCGTGATTGTTATCTAAACAATCTTACTATCACCCCAAAAGATACACTGGTTCTTAAATTCTTCTCGGCAGGACTAGATTATTTTAATGAAGAAAGATACCAAGCCTATCACTTAATACAGTTGGGAAAATCAACAGATTTTTATATTACACATAATGATAAAACTACTAAAGAATTTAACAAATTCACTGAAAATGATATCCATTATCGAAGAGCCATAGGACTCGGGGTAATACTACAAGGAAATGATATTTGTTCGAAAAAAGGATTTAGAAACTATAGAGGAGAAAATATGCACTCATCAGTTATGATAGCATCTGCAAGAAATATTCCTCCCGCAGCAGCCCGATATTTACAAGCCAAACATATCATGATTGAGAAAGGTATTTTAAAATCAAGTCCTCAGGCACAAAAAATATTGTGCCAACTAAGACAACATACCAAAGGCACGTGCGAATTCTGCTCTCCAAAAAAGGAGAAAATAGTTGAAGATGCCATGTCAACATCGTCCGAATAAAAAGGCAACAAGTGGGCGATGAGAAAAAGGCATCAGAAGATAAGTCTGAAGGGAAAACGTAGAAGATAAGAGAAGAAAGAAAAAAGATAAAGAAGACTCAACGACCTTTAATTTGATGGGTCGTGGGCCACCGAGATTATCATCTTTCAAAAGATAGGGTCATTAGAAGTCGACCCTTTATGCGAACTCCTACCCAAACTTAGCCATGACGAATCTTTTGGATTTAATTTGATCCTAGGGGTCCTTTATGACCCCACCTCACCTCTAACGCTACTCAAATTCTCAAAGACTCATCTCAACTCATGCATACACTCCTCAATACTCGAGTTTGACCCTACCCGTATACAAGAAGGGTTTGAATTCTAGGGAAAAATTTTAAGGGGTGTTACATTATCTCCCCCTTGGAATCATTCGTCCTCAAATGACGAGTGGCCAGGATTGGACTCAGGGTACAGATCACAATCAACATTCAGTCATTCAATCAATCAAATTTTCAAACAATTATCAATCAAAACTCAAAATGCACTAATGAATTCAAGTCAAGGAAATGTCGTTACCTTCAACATTCTCCTCGGTAGGTACGAATAGATAGGGATATTTAGATCTCATGGCTTCCTCCACTTCCCATGTGGCTTCCTCAACAAATTGATTCCTCCACGGGACCTTGACTGAGGCGACCTCTTTGTTCCTCAATTTGCGAATTTGGCGATCAAGAATTTGGACCGGAACTTCTTCATAGGATAAGCTATGCTTAATTCCAATGCTATCAATAGGAAATACCAACGAGGGATCACCCAAGCACTTTTTCAACATCAAAACGTGGAACACCGAGTGAATAGAAGCTAACTCTGAGGGTAACTCAAACTCATAAGCAACACTCCCAATCCGCCTCAAAATATGGTAAGGACCAATATATCGAGGACTGAGCTTTCCTTTCCTTTCAAACCTCATGACACCCTTCATGGGTGATACTTTCAAGTACACCCAATCTCCCACCTCAAACTCCAAGTCTCTCCTCCTCACATCGGTGTAAGATATTTGGCGGCTTTGGGCTGTTTTTAGACTATCTTGGATAACTCTCACCTTCTCCATGGCTTGGTGAACAAGGTCAGGCCCAATCAACTCGGCTTCACCAACTTCAAACCACCCAATGGGAGATCTACACCTCCTCCCATACAAAGCTTCATAAGGAGCCATTTGAATGCTTACATGATAACTATTATTACATGCAAACTCTATGAGAGGTAAGTGGTCATCCCAACTTCCCTTGATGTCAAGTACACAGGCCCTTAACATATCTTCCAATGTCTGGATGGTGCACTCTGCCTGGCCATCTATTTGAGGATGGAAGGCTGTACACAAGTTCACCTTCGAACCTAACCCCTTCTGAAAAGATCTCCAAAATTAGGAAGTGAATTGAGCTCCTCTGTCTGAGATAATAGACAAGGGAACCCCATGCAATCTGATGATCTCCTAGATGTATAATTTCGCATAATCTTCTGCGGTGTCAGTAGTCTTAATCGCCAAGAAGTGAGCTGATTTCGTCATTCTATCCACAATCACCCAAATGGAATCGTGTTGCTTTTGAGACCTCAGTAGACCTGTAATAAAGTCCATGTTGATCGTTTCCCACTTCCATTCTGGAATTTCTATGTTTTGAGCTAAACCACATGGTCTTTGGTGCTCAACCTTCACCTGTTGACAATTCGGGCACTTGGAAACAAATTCTGCAATATCCCTCTTCATCCCACTCCACCAATAGATTTCCCTCAAATTTTGATACATTGTTTTGGAGCCTGGATGAATAGAGTATCTGGAACTATGCTCTTCAGCCATAATCCTCTTTCGAACCTCATCGACATCGGGTATACACAATCTACTTCGGTACCTCAACACGCCATCTCCCCCTTTGGTGAAAACCATCACCCCTTGATTATGAACAACTTCCTTTAGCCGGAGGAGGATGGGATCCTGATCTTGTTTCTCCTTTACCTCTGCTACAACTGAGGACGTGGCCCTATCTCGAACGTTTACTCCACCTTCATTGTTCTTTTCGAGTTGAACTCCCAATCGGGCTAATCGATGTACCTCTTTCGCCAATTCCCTCCTTCCATTTTCCACATGGGCAGTGCTACCCATGGACAACCAGCTAAGAGCATCAGCAACAACATTAGCTTTACCTGGATGGTAGAGGATGCTCATGTCGTAGTCCTTGAGTAGCTCAAGCCATCTTCTTTACCTCAGGTTGAGTTCCTTCTAGCTGAAGACATATTGCAGGCTCTTATAATCGGTGAATACATTAACATGCACTCCATACAAGTAGTGGCGCCAAATTTTTAGCGCAAACACCACAACTGCTAGCTCAAGGTCATGAGTTGGGTAATTCCTCTCATGAACCTTAAGTTGTCTCGAAGCATAGGCTATCACCTTCCCCATTTGCATCAACACACAACCCAAACCAATTCTGGATGCATCACAATAGATCACAAAACCCTCTGTACCATCAGGCAAGGTTAGAACTAGAGCAGTAGTTAGCTTGGTCATCAATTTCTGAAAACTCTCCTCACAAGCATCGGACCATTGGAACTTAGCCTTCTTTTGAGTCAGCTTAGTCAATGGTGATGATATGGATGAGAATCCCTCTACAAACCTTCGATAATAGCCGGCCAAACCTAAGAAGCTTCTTATCTCCGTCGGGGATGTGGGTCTGGGCCAAATCTTCACTGCCTCAATTTTCTGAGCATCAACCTGAATACCATCTCCAGATATAATGTGGCCTAGGAAGGCCACTGATGCAAGACAAAATTCACATTTGGAGAACTTTGCATACAATACCTGGTCTCTCAAGGTTTGCAAGACGACTCGAAGATGATGGGCATGCTCCTCCTCATTCTTGGAGTAAACCAGAATATCATCTATGAATACCATCACAAACAAATCAAGATATGGTTTGAATACTCGGTTCATGAGATCCATAAAAGCGGCGGGGGCATTAGTGAACCCAAAGGACATGACCAAAAATTTGAAGTAGCCATAACGAGTCCGAAAAGCAGTCTTCGGAATATCACATTCTCTCACCTTCAACTGGTGGTAGCCGGATCTCAAGTCTATCTTTGAGAAACAAGTGGCACCCTGAAGTTGATCGAATACGTCATCTATTCCGGGGAGAGGGTATTTGTTCTTTACGGTGACCTTATTCAGCTGCCTGTAGTTGATACACATTCTAAGGGACCCATCCTTCTTCCACACAAATAGGACCAGAGCACCCCATGATGAGATACTCGGCCTAATGAATCCCTTATCTAACAAGTTTTTTGGCTGCTCCTTCAACTCCTTCAACTCAGCCGGAGACATTCTATAGGGACGGATCGAGATATGTTGGGTATCAGGAAGAATATCAATCCCGAAATCGATCTCCCTATCAGGAGGGACTCCAGGCAGATCTTCAGGAAAGACATCCGGAAACTCGTTGACAATCGAAACCGACTCCAGGGATGGAGACTCGATATTATCATCCTTCACTCGGATAAGGTGATAAATGCACCCTCTTGAGATTAGCTTCCTGGCCCTAAGGTAAGAAATAAACTTACCCTTAGGCATAACAGGACTGCCCCTCCACTCTATGACATCTTTGTTCGGGAATTTGAACTTGACAACCTGAGTTCTACAATTAATAGAGGCATAACATACATAAATCCAGTCCATGCCAAGGATCACATCAAAACCAACCATGTCCAACTCAACTAAGGCAGCGAAGGTATCCCTGTGATGAATTGACACAGTGCAGTCTCTATAGACTCTCTCAGATAAGACAGAATCACCAATAGGAGTAGCTACACTGAAAGGCTCAAGAAGATATTCGGGAATTTTATTAAACTTACTAGCCACATATGGAGTCACAAAAGATAGGGTAGCACCCGGATCCATCAAAACATAGAAATCAAGAGAAGAGACTCGAATCATACCCATCATAACGTTTGGAGAGTCCTCTTGATCTTGGCGACTACCCATGGCATATAAACGGTTTGTACCTCCGCTGGTGCCTGAAGTAGTGCCCCTCTGATTACCTCTAGTCGGCGGTGCGGTGGCAGAATGCTGGACTCTATTTCCCCCTGTTGGACACTCCCTCTGAAAATGGCCCATTTGGCCATATTTATAATAACCAACCCTTCCCTCTCTGCATTCTCCCAAGTGGAGCCTACCACACTTACTGCATGGTGGCCTCCCTCTCGCACCTTGACTTACACAAGCCTAGAATTGAGAACCCTGGGGTCTGAAATTCTGATGACTCTGTCCCTACTGATCGTACCTGTTTTACGACATAGTTGCACTTGCGGTAGATGAGGCATAGTTGGAAGTCCTCTTCTAGAAGAAGAACCTGTTGCCCTTGTTTTGCTTCTGTTCATTCTCTTGCCCAGCTGACCTTGCCCTCTTATTCAGATGCTCCTCTCTATCTTTTCTTTTCTCATCCTCCACCTATTGAGCATACACCATTAGTCTCGAAATATCCATGTCAGAGATCAACAATGTTGCTTTGCACTCCTTCTTCACATGCCTCCCTAATCCGGAGATGAACTTCCTTATCTTTGACCTCATATCAGGAATCATTTCTGGAGCATACCTAGACAACTGGATGAACTTCAGGCTATACTCCTTAATGGTCATGCCTTTTTGTTTCAGATTCACAAATTCCTCCACTTTCGCTTCCCTCAATTCTCAGGGAAAGAAGTGGTCAAGGAAGGCTCCCTCAAATTCATCCCATCTAGCAGGTTCAACATCCTCACCCCTAACCTGCTCCAATTGGTTATACCAAATATTTGCCACATCTTTGAGTTGATAAGACACCAACTCGACCCCCTCGATTTCTGTAGCATGCATAGCTTTCAGAATCTTCCACATCTCATCAATAAAGTTTTGGGGATCTTCATCGACCTTAGAACCCATGAATGCCGGTGGATTCATCTTCAGAAAGTCTCTAATTCTAGTGGCAGCAGATGGCTCCTGGGAACTAGAGCTGAGAGCCGGCGAACTCTGGTTACCATTCCGGGCAGCCATTAATTGAGTGAGCATGGCAATCGCCCCTCGGAATTCTGCCTCTAACGTGGGTGGAGGCGGAGTAGCAGGCACTTGGGGTGCCTCCGCATACCTCGCAGGTCGGCCTCTAGCCCGTGCTGGTTATACCTCCGATTGGGGCATCGTGGCATTGTCAACGTTTCTCTGGCTAGCCGTACATTTAGGAGGCATTATCTGTAACGTACAAACGCACGAATTAGAAAAGAGTTTTATAGAGTTTAACTCTATCGCACGAAGTCAAAGTATGAAAGAGGTGAAACAATTCCTAATGTCCTATAGCCTCTTGCTTATAAGTGTGGTGCAAAACACATCCATAAGCAAGACTCTACTATACACGGCTTCATAGACTCCCTAGGACACTTGAACTCTGGGCTCTGATACCATGTTTGTCATGCCCCGGGAGGGTACCCTAGACGTGACCAGCACTTGAAAGCCATTTCTGACCTTAAAGCGAACCACCTGATTCAGTCACCTCATAGTATAGCATACTATTCACACTCACCCAAATAAGGGGTCAATCATAGCATACTATTCACATTGCAGGGCCGAAGGCCAAACATATTCAACTCCAACAAAACAAGTAAAATAGGACTCCTCAAAATAACAGTCCAACCTTCCCACACTCTAGTCTATGAAGCCTCTATCAAAGTCTAGAAGGTGCCGATGACAAGTCCATGGCTACCAACACTCAAAATAAAAGAAATGACAACAAAACTGTACAAGAAGGCTCAATATCCTCCGGGAACTAGGAGGACTCACCAACTAGCTGGAAGTGTATGTGGATCTTCAACGGAGCGCCGGTTGATGATCTCTAGTGCCTGTCTCTACATCATGAAATGATGCAAGCTAAATGGCATCAGTACATGGAATGTACGAGTATGTAAAATGGCTAGATGAAACAAATATCAAGAAGACATCAACATCAACTCAGCACCTCAACTCATACATATATATATAAATATAAGACAACTCACTCAAATGTCCTAAGTCTAACAAGAATATTTTAGACGGGGCTAACTCATAAACCACTCACTCAACTGACTCAGAGCACTATCAAGACCTAAATGGGAGTTTCTCTTAACCAACAACCATCACCTATGAGCCGGTGTTAGTACAATAATCATACATTGTTGCCACGTCCGTTCATACCTTGACAGGGTATGAACGCCTCCCTAATCATGGATACCATCGATTAGTCAAGTCCTATCATTTCAGGACAATAAAATAGGAAACATCTGACTTTAACGGTTCGATCCCAAGGGAAGCATCCGACTTTAACGGTTCTATCCCTACCTATGTTGGCGACGTAGTTTCTGGGGTTCGAGTATGGACTGTACTCTCGCCCTCCTTAGTGATCGATACTCCTCTCATGACTCTATTCTCATAAAACTCCTCTAATCATCTCAAACAAGCCCTCACGGCTAGTTTCATGTGGTACATTGCCACCTCATCAACTCGGTTCTCATTTCAAGTCAATTAAGTCATAATGGCAAGTCTTGTTTAGGACCTTGTCCACTCGTCAAATCCATCCTCACATCAACTCAATCAAGCCTCATTTATATAAACATTTATGACATCTCCTCAAGATTCAACACAACTCTATGACTTCAACTCAACAATTCAAGTAGAATAGCACGTTTAAGGAAATTGACTTAAACAACATAATCACATGGCTAAAAAGATCAACAAGACGTAACAACAAGTCATCTCCATCAACTCATACTAACATGAAGGATTTTAGGGACTTCTTAGATCAACAACATCAACACATATAGCATCAAATAAATAGGAGACAAATTTCATACAAACATAAACCATACCAAGAAACTCTATTTTCATGAACATCTAACCTCAAGGCAAGAGTAGGGCACATGGGTGGACTCAACCCATGTTTTGGATAGCCTTACATACCTTAGTGAATACTTGAAGAAAACCTTGATGTTGGGTCTTCAATGGAGAACTCAAATCTTGAAGCTTTTGGAACTCTTCTTGTTGGAAATGGGGAAGAAGAAGAAGAGAGAGAGAGAGGGAAGCTCCTAGGGCTTTTTAGAGAGAGTGAGGATGAGAAAATGTGTTCCCAAAATACCAAGGCAATAAATATATAATTTGGGTAAGTTCCCAAATTGCCCCTCCTCAAAAGTTCTGAAAATAGGCTAAAAATGCACCTGGCGCGATAGTGGCGCATTGCGCCATTGCAGCACCAGGATGAATACGCCTAAAAACCTGCACACCTCGTAGTGGTGCGCCGCTCTAGAGACCAAACTACTGAGGCATGTTTCTGGCGTGATAGTGGCGCATCGCGCCCTTACTGCGCCAAGGCCATTGTTCTGAGTTCTGGGAATTTGGCCTGAAAAACCCTACATAACTTTTAGTGGCGCGTCGCGCCAGGGGCCAAACTACTGAGGCATGTTCCTGGCGCGATAGTGGCGCATCGCGCGACTACGGCGCCAAGCCCAGATTTCCAGTAGTTGAACCCCAGGCCTGAAAATCTCAGTTGTGCTCGCTCATTTTAGGATCTCCATACCTTTCGACTCCAAACTCCAAAAGTTACATTCTTGGTGGCGTTGGAAAGAAGACTCAATGACCTTTAATTTGATGGGTCGTGGGCCACCGAGATTATCGTGTTTCAAAAGATAAGGTCGTTAGAAGTCGACCCTTTATGAGAACTCCTACCCAAACTTAGCCACGACGAATCTTTTGGATTTAATTTGATCCTAGGGGTCTTTCATGACCCCACCTCACCTCTAACGTTGCTCAAATTCTCAAAGACTTATCTCAACTCATGCATATGCTCCTCAATACTCGAGTTCAACCCTATCTGTATACAAGAAGGGTTTGAATTCTAGGGAAAATTGTTGAGGGGTGTTACAATGTCGTTGGGAGGGACACAACAACAAGACATGTTCAAATTATCTTGTTGAAAATTAGTCATAATTTATTTTTGTTTAATTTAGTTGTTTAATTATGACAAACACATATTTTAATTTTTTTGGTCTTTTAACTCAATGAATTATGATTTCAGAATATTTATTATGTGTAATACTTAATTCTTTGTGTATGCATTATTTTTCAAATGTAGACTCAAAAATTAAAACTAATTAATGTTGATAATCATTTGGTATTCACATGTATTCAATTGGTATCTACTTAAAAAATTAAGTCCACCAATGTATGTAATTGGTATCCTACAGATATCCAAGTAGAAATATTAAGTCTAGCAATGTATGCAATTGATATCTAATTGGTATCCAACTGAAAATGCAATGTAAATTAAGATTTCAGCCGAGTAAGCCAAGATAAAACTAGTTAATATTGTATCCAATTGATATACATTTGGAAATCTTAAGTGTAACAATGCATATAATTGGTAGAATTTTAAAATATTTAATTCTTACTACTTTGTTGTAACATCTCAAAATTTCTACGCTAAGATTCGGACCATTCTTCGTATGCGTATAGGCTTGAACTCGAAGACTTCAAATTGTATATATGATTTAGGATCAACTCCTAAGTATTTAAAGTGTATTATATGTGATTTATGGTCATAAGGGATCCTAAAACCAAACCAAGTCCAAAGAATTCCTCTCGGCTAAGTTTTCGGATGAGTCTGTATAAGGGTCAACTTCAAACGACCATATCTCCTAAAATATAATGAATTGGCCCATGACCTATCAAATTAAATGTCTTTGAGTCTTATTTCCAAGATTGCATGCTTCCGAGTTCACAGTCAAAAGTTATGCTTAGTTGAACAGAGAGGTCTGCGACAGGTCCGCGTCGCGGACCTGAAGCGAACTTTGACAATTTGTTTTCCATATTTCATTTTTTGTTGACCTGAAAGGTGCGCGACACATATGCATCACGGACCTGTCATGCACTTGTCCTGATTTCTAGATTTTAGACAGGCATTTTGGGAAAATTACCTAATACCTATATATACAACTAGGACGCATTTTGGATCATATTTTTTAGTATTTTGCCTCTCCAAGGAACTCTAATCTTCATCCCCTTCTCTCTCAAATCATCTCTAACAAGATTTGCCCTCAAAATTCAAGGATTCAAGCTTTCCATTGAAGACCTAACAACAAGGTTTTTTCAAAATCTACTTTAAGGTATCTAAGGCTAACCTAAAATATGGATTGAGTTCTTCCATATGCCCATAGATGTGTTGGATAGAAATTTTGAAAGACTTGAACCCTCCATGAACGTTTTCTTGAATTTTTCTAAAACCCTAGAATATGTTTACATACTATTAATTGATTGATAATCTTCATGACTTGAATTCTTGAACAATTACTTTTCATATGTTATTTCATAAACTGTAGCCATATATATATATATATATATTGATTTTAAATGATTAGGTATGTGTATTGCTTGGAATGAAAAGCATGAATTGGGATAGCTATGAATGTGAATGGCATAAAATAGAAACATAACTTATTGTTGTTATACAAGTATATCTAAATACTCTTGATAGAATTAATTGGGACTAATTGGATAGTATAATTTGTTGAAAGGTTTGATTGTGATAAAATTGATAAATTAATAGGGGTCCATATGAGACTTGTCGATATGATTAGATTGAACTGATTGGATAGATTTTTATGATCATTAAGTCTTGGTAGGAGTATCGAGCACCGAATTCAGTAAGAGTAAGTAATAACTCGAACCCAATAACTACGTCGCCAAAAGTAGGAAAGGATTGGACCGTTAAAGTCGGATGTTTCCCAAATTGTTGTCCTGACATGATAGGAATTGATTGATTATGGATCCATGATTATTAATTCATTCCTACCCTATCAAGGTATGAACGGACGTGTCAAAAACATCGGCTTGTTGTACTATCACTTGCTCATAAGTGATAGTTGTCGGATAAGAGAAACTCTCATATAGGTCTTGATAGTACTCTGAGTCAGATTTGGATGGATTGGATTGAATTGTATATGATTGATCTTGTCTAAATCATATATCCTTGTTTAGACTCAGAACATCTTGATTGAGTTGTTCCTTCTTCTGAGTTGAGATTTCGAGTTGATTTGATCCTACCTTGATGTTTGTTTCATTCGGCCATTTTATATACTCGTACATTTCATGTACTGGCGTCATTTGGCCTGTATCATTTTATGATACAGATACAAGTACTAGAGATCGTCAACAGGCACACCATTGAGGGTCTATCCACTTCCAGCTAGTTGGTGAGTCCTCCGTATTTTTGGAAGGTACCACAATTGTCTTTTTTAGCTTTGAGTTAGTTTTCTTTTATTTTAATTTGTGGTAGCCATGAACTGTCATTGACACCTCCTGGATTGCTAATGGAGGCTTCTAGACTAGAGTGTGGATGAATGTTGATTTGTTTCATTATGACTAGTTTTATTCTTACTAGTATTTGATTAGACATGTGGTTGGCCTTTGGCCTTAATTACGAATAGTATTCTTGTGAGTTGAGTCTTCTTCTAATTGAATATGACTGAATGGAAATGTGATTGTACCAAGTGGTTTGCTTGAATACCAGCAATGGCTTTCGAGTGCTGGTCACATCTAGGATACCCTCTCGGGGTGTGACAAATTTAGTATTAGAGCACAAAGTTCAAGAGTCCTAGGGATTCTATGAAGCCGTGTCTAGTAGAGTATTGCTTATGGGTGTGTTGTTCACAACACTTATAATTAGAAGGCTATAGGACATTAAGAATTATTTCACTTCTTTCATAATCTAAGTTCGTGCGATAGAGTTTAACTCTATAAGACTTCCTTTCTAATTCGTGCATTTATACATTGCAGACAATGACTCCAAAACATACTGCCAGCCAAAAGAATGCTGATAACACATAGATTCCACAGTTCGGGATGCGCCCATCGAGGATTAGGAGCCGACCTGCAAGGTATGTTGAGGCACCTCAATTGCTTAATACTCCGCCTGCACCAACTTTAGAGGCAGATTTTCGAGGAGCGATTGCTATGCTCACTCAATTAGTGGTTGCTCACAATGTTAACCAGAGTTCACCAACTCTTAGATTTAGTTATTAGGAGCTCTCTGCTGCCATGAGGATTAGAGACTTTCTGAGAATGAATCCGCTGACATTCATGGGTTCCAAGGTTAATGAGGACCCTCAGAATTTTATTGATGAGATGTGCAAGATCCTGAAGGCGATGCATGCTACAAAGATCAAGGGGGTTAAATTGGTGTCTTATCAGCTCAAGGATATGTCAATATCTGGTATAACCAGTGGGAAGAATTCTAGTAGAGGTAATGATGCGGAACTTGCCATTTGGGATGAGTTTCAGAGGTCATTCCTTGATCACTTCTTTCCTAGAGAATTGAGAGAAGGAAAAGTAGAAAAGTTTTTGAATTTGAAACAAGAGGGTATGACAGTTAAGGAGTATAGTCTTAAGTTCATCCAGCTGTCCAGATATGCCCCAGAGATGATCCCAGATATGAGGTCAAAGATGAGAAAATTTATCTCTCGATTGGGAAGGCATATGAAGAAGGAGTGCAAAACAGCATTGTTGATCTCTGATATGGATATTTCCAGATTAATGATGTATACTCAGCAGGTAGAGGATGAGAAGAGGAAAGACAAGGAGTAGCATTTGAGAAACAAGGCAAAATTAGATGGACATGAGAGTGAGTAGAGGCAAAGAAAGGGCAATAGGTCCTTCTTTCAGAAGAAGTCTTCCAACTATGCCCCATCTGCGGCAAGTGCATCTACGCCGCATAACAGGTATGATCGGTAAGGACAGAGTCATCAGAATTTTAGATCCCAGGGTTCTCAATCCCAGGCTAGTGTGGGTCAAGGTTCGAAGGGAAAGCCCCATGCTGCAAGTACGGTAAGCTCCATTTGGGAGAGTGCAAAGAAAGAAAGGATGGTTGTTATAAATGTGGCCAAGTGGGCCATTTTTAGAGAGAGTGTCTGACATAGGGAAATAGAGCCCAGTATTCTACCACTACACCACCAGCTAGAAGTAATCAGAGGGGCACTACTTCAGGTACGAGTGGATGTACAAATTGTCTATATGCCATGGGTAGCCGCCAAGATCAGGAGAACTCCCCAAATGTTGTGATGGGTATGATCCAAGTCTTTACTCTTGACTGTTATGGTTTGATGGATCTGAGTGTCACACTCTCTTTTGTGTCTCCTTATGTGGCTAGTAAATTTGATAAAATTCCCGAATGTCTTCTAGAACCTTTCAATGTAGCTACTCCTATTGGTTATTCTGTCTTAGCTGAGAGATTCTATAGAGATTGTACCATGTCAATCTATCACAAGGATACCTTGGCTGACTTAGTTGAGTTGGACATGGTTGATTTTGACGTGATTCTTGGTATAGATTGGTTTTATGTCTGTTATGCCTTTATTAATTGTAGAACTCGGATTGTTAAGTTCAAATTCCCGAATGAGGCTGTTATAGAGTGGAAGGGTAGTCTTGTCGTGCCTAAGGGTAAGTTTATTTTCTACCTTAAGGCTAGAAAGTTAATCTTCAAAGGGTGTATTTATCACATCGTCCGAGTGAAAGATGACAATGTTGAGTCTCTATCCCTTGAGTTGGTTCTGATTGTCAACGAGTTCCCTAAAGTCTTTCCTGAAGATCTGCCTGAAGTACCTCATGATAGGGAGATCTACTTTGGGATTGATGTCCTTCCTAATACACAGTGTATCTCTATCTCTTCATATAAAATGGCTCTTATTGAGTTGAAAGAGTTGAAAGAACAGTTGAAGGATTTGTTAGACAAATGATTTATTAGGCCGAGTGTCTCACCTTGGGGTGCTCCTGTCCTATTCATATGAAAGAAAGATGGGTCCCTTAAAATGTGTATTGATTATAGGCAACTAAACACGGTCACCATAAAGAACAAATACCCTTTCCCAAGAATGGATAATTTATTTGACCAACTTCAGGGTGCCACTTGTTTCTCAAAGATAGACCTAAGATTAGGTTATCATCAATTGAAGGTGATGGAATGTGATATCCCAAAGACAGCTTTTCGAACTCGTTATGGCCATTTTGAGTTCTTAGTTATGTCCTTTGGGTTGAGTAATACCCCTGCAGCTTTTATGGATCTCATGAATCGAGTATTTAAGCTATATCTTGATATATTTGTGATTGTCTTCATTGATGATATTTTGATTTACTCCAAGAATAAGGATGAGCACGATTATCATCTTAGAGTCGTCTTGCAAACTCTAAAAGACCAGGTATTGTATGCAAAATTCTCCAAATGTGAATTTTGGCTTGCATCAGTGGCTTTCCTAGGCCACATTATTTCTAGAGATGGTATTCAGGTTGATACTCAGAAGATTGAGGCAGTGAAAAATTAACCCAGACCCATATCCCCAACAGATATAAGAAGCTTTTTGGGATTGACTGGTTATTATCGAAGGTTTGTAGAGGGATTCTCATCCATATCATCACCATTGATCAAGATGACCCAAAAGAAGGCTAAGTTCCAATGGTCCGATGTTTGCGAGGAGAGTTTCCAGAAATTGAAGACCAAGCTAACCACGACTCCTGTTTTGACTTTGCCCAATGGAATAGAGGATTTTGTAATCTATTGTGATGTATCTAGAGTTGGTTTGGGTTGTGTCTTGATGCAGAGGGGAAAAGTGATAGCCTATGATTCAAGAAAACTTAAGATTCATGAGAAAAATTACCCAACTCATGACCTTGAGTTGGCAGCTATGGTATTTGCTCTTAAAATATGGCGTCACTAATTGTATGGAGTGCATGTTGATGTGTTCACTGATCATAAGAGTTTGCAATACGTCTTCAGCTAGAAAGAACTCAACCTGAGGCAGAGAAGATGGCTAGAGTTGCTCAAGGATTATGACATGAGTATTCTCTACCACTCAAGTAAAGCTAACGTTATTGTAGATGCTCTTAGCAGGTTGTCTATGGGTAACATTTCCCATATAGAGGAGGGAAATAAAGAATTAGCTAAAGAGGTGCATAGATTAGCTAGATTGGGAGTTCATCTTGAGGAAAATAATGAAGGTGGACTTAATGTTCAGAATGGGTCTGCATCCTCCCTTGTGGCAGAGGTGAAAGAGAAGCAAAACCAAGATCCCATCCTCCTTTAGTTGAAAGAGGTTGTTCACAAACTAAAGGTGATGGTTTTCACCAAATGAGAAGATGGTGTGTTGAGGTACCAGAATAGATTGTGTTTCCCGAATGTTGATGATTTTCAAGAAAGGATTATGGCTGAAGCGCATAGTTCCAGATACTCTATTCATCCTAGTTATACAAAGATGTATCATGATTTGAGGAAAGTCTATTGGTGGAGTCGAATAAAGAGAGATATTGCTGAATTTGTTTCTAATTGCCCGAATTGCCAACAGGTTAAAGTTGAGCATCAAAGGCCATGTGGGTTAGCTCAAAATATAGAGATTCCAGAATGGAAGTGGGAGATGATCAATATGGACTTTATTACAGCTTTGCCAAGGTCACGGAAATAGCATGATTTGATTTGGGTGATTGTGGATAGAATGACTAAATTAGCCCACTTTTTGGCAGTTAAGACTACTGACACCGCAGAAGATTATGCAAAATTATATATTTAGGAGATTATCAAATTGCATGGGGTTCCCTTGTCTATCATCTCAGATAGAGGAGCTCAATTCACTTCCCAATTTTGGAGATCCTTTCAGAAAGGACTGGGTTCTAAGGTGAATCGTAGTACAGCCTTTCATCCCCAGATAGATGGCCAAGCAGAGCGCACCATCCAGATATTGGAGGATATGTTGGGGACGTGTGTACTTGACTTCAAAGGAAATTGAGATGATCATTTACCTCTCATAGAGTTTGCATATAATAATAGTTACCATGCAAGTATTCAAATGTCTCCTTATGTAGCTTTGTATGGGAGGAGGTGTAAATCACCAATTGGGTGGTTTGAAGTTGGCGAAATTGAGTTAATTGGGCCTGATTTTGTTCGCCAAGCTATGAAGAAGGTGAAGGTTATTTGAGATAGGCTAAAGATAACCCAAAACCGCTAGAAATCTTACACTGATATGAGAAGAAGAGACTCAGAGTTTGAGGTAGATGATTGGGTGTACTTGAAAGTATCACCCATGAAAGGCGTCATGAGGTTTGGAAGAAAAGAAAAGCTTAGTCCTCGATACGTTGGCCCTTACTAGAATATGAGGAGGATTGGAAGTGTCGCTTATGAGTTGGAGTTACCTTCTAAACTAGCTGCCATTTATCCAGTGTTTCACATCTCGATATTGAAGAAGTGCTTGAGCGATCCTTCGTTGGTAGTCCTCATTGATAGTATTGGAGTTAAGGATAGTTTGTCCTATGAAGAGATTCCGGTCCAAATTCTTGATCGCCAGGTTCGTAAATTGAAGACAAAGGAGATTGCCTCAGACAAAGTCTTGTGGAAAAATCAATTTGTTGATGAAGACACGTGGGAAGCTGAGAAAGATATGAAATCCAAATATCCGCATCTATTTATGCCTATCGATGAATAGTAATTTATTTGAATTAATACATCCATTCTTGATTTTGAATAGTAATTTATTTTGAGTATTTGATAGGTTGAATGATTGAGTCGTGATTGTTATTTATACCTCGAGTCCATCCTTGGTTTACTCATCATTCGAGGACGAATGATCCCATGGGGGGGATATTGTAACACCTCAAAATTTCTACGCTAAGATTTGGACCGTTCTTCATATGCGTATAGGCTTGAACTCGAAGACTTCAAATTCTATATATGAGTTAGGATCAACTATTAAGTATTTAAAGTGTATTATATGTGCTTTAGGGTGATAAGGGATCCCGAAAACCAAGCCAAGTCCAAAGAATTCCTCTCGGCTAAGTTTTCGGATGAGTCCGTATAAGGGTCAACTTCAAATGACCATATCTCCTAAAATATAATGAATTTGGTGGTCCATGACTTATCAAATTAAAGGATTTTGAGTCTTATTTCCAAGCCACTAAGATTGCATTTTTCCGAGTCCAGAGTCAAAAGTTATGCTTGGTTGAACAGAGGGGTCAGCGATAGGTCCGCATCGCAGACCTAAAGCGAACTTTGATGAATAGTTTTTCTAGATTTCATTTTTTTTTCAAACAGAAAGGTGCGCGACACGTCTGCGTCGCGGATCTTTCGCGGACTTATCCTGATTTCTAGATTTTGGAGGGGCATTTTAGGAAAATTACCTAATACCTATATACACAACTTGGACGCATTTTGGATCATATTTTCAGTCTTTTGCCTCTCCAAGGAACCCTAATCTTCATCCCCTTCTCTCTCAAATCATCTCTAACAAGATTTTCCCTCAAAATGCAAGGATTCAATCTTTCCATTGAAGACCTAACATCAAGGTTTCTTCAGAATCTACTTTAAGGTATCTAAGGCTAACCTAAAATATGGATTGAGTTCTTCTATATGCCCATAGATGTGTTGGATAGAAATTGTGAAAGACTTGAACCCTTCATGAACGTTTTCTTGAATTTTTCTAAAACCCTAAAATATCTCTACATACTATTAATTGATTGATAATCTTCATGACTTGAATTCTTGAACAATTACTTTTCATATGTTATTTCATAAACTGTAGCCATATAAATATATATATATATATATATATATATATTGATTTTAACTGATTATGCATATGTATTGCTTGGAATGCAAAGCATGAATCGGGATAGCTATGAATCTGAATGACATAAAATAGGAACATACCTTATTGTTGTTATACAAGTAAATCTAACTACTCTTGAAAGATGTGATTGGGACTAATTGATAGTATGATTTATTAAAAGGTTTGATTGTGATAAAAATGATAAATTAATAGGGGTCCGCTTGAGACTTGCCGATATGATTAGATTGAACTGATTGGATAGAGTTTTATGAGCATTGAGTCTTGGGAGGAGTATTGAGAATCGAATTGAGTAAGAGTAAGTAATAACTCGAACCCAATAACTACGTCGCCAAACATAGGAGAAGATTGGACTGTTAAAGTCGAATATTTTCTAAATTACGGTCCTGACATGATAGGACTTGATTGATTATGGATCCATGATTGTTGATTCATTCCTACCCTGGCAAGGTATGAATGAACATAGCAACAACATCGTCTTGTTATACTATCACTGGCTCATAAGTGATAGTTGTCAGATAAGAGAAACTCTCATATAGGTCTTGATAGTACTCTGATTCAGATTTGGATGGATTGGGTTGAATTGTATGTGATTGATCTTGTCTAAATCACATATCCTTGTTTAGACTTAGGACATCTTGATTGAGTTGTTCCTTCTTCTGAGTTGAGATTCCGAGTTGATTTGATCCTACCTTGATGTTTATTTCATTCGGCCATTTTACATAATCGTACATTACACGTACCAACGTCATTTGGCCTGCATCATTTCATGATACAGAGACAAGTACTAGAGATCATCAATAGGCGCACCGTTGAGGGTCTATCCACTTCTATCTAGTTGGTGAGTCCTCCCTATTTCCGGAGGGTACCGCAGTTGTCTTTTTTAGCTTTGAGTTAGTTTTGTTTTATTTTGATTTGTGGTAGCCATGAATCTTTCATTGGCACCTCCTAAATTGTTGATGGAGGCTTCATAGACTAGAGTGTGGATGGATGTTGATTTGTTTCATTTTGACTAGTTTTATTCTTACTAATATTTGATTGGACATGTGGTTGGCCTTTGGACTTAATTATGAATAGTATTCTTCTGAGTTGAGTCTTTCGCTAATTGAATATGACTGAATGGAAATGTGATTGGACCAAGTGGTTCACTTGAAGGCAATGGCTTTCAAGTGCCGGCCATGTCTAGGGTACCCTCTCGGGGCGTGACATTTGTATATGCAGTATTTTTCAAAACTGAAATTTCAATATAGATACCAATTTTAATTAACATTTTATATTATTATCACCTTATTGAATCAACATTGAATGAACATTACCATATTTCATACTAAAAAAAGAAAAAAATATGTTAATTTACAAAATTTATATAAAAATAAATTAATTTTAAATCATGAATGAAAGCATAAAATTTGTATTGAGCAAAAGAAGTGTGCATGAAAAAAGTTAAAGAAAAAAATAACTAATATGGGTATATTAAAGAATAAAATTATGTGAGAATATTAATGAGGGATTTAAAAAAATAAAACAGATTTAAGAAATAAGAATACTATTTTTTTAAAAAAATGATTCTCAATGATATCAATTTTCAAAATAATAATAAAAATCGTAGAAAGAAGGAGAAAAGAGAAACTAAAACAGGATATTGATACTATTAATTAGGATATTGGTTAGGAGATTGATACCAACAGGATTGAACTTCTTAGCCTTATCTGACTTCTTTTTATACTTCTAATGAGCCGAAGGTCTCCCGAAAACAGCCGTCCTAACTTGGTAGGAGTAAGGTCTGCGTACACTTTACCCTCCCCAAACCCCACGTTATGGGATTTCACTGGGCTGTTGTTATAATTGTTATTGATAGCAACTAAAATAGTGTCCAACTAAATGGAGAAAATCAAGGATTGATATATCTGACTATTTATAAATCACTATTTAAGGATAAATATATTATTATCTAATTACTTAAGAAAATATAATCAATTAATTTAAAAACTAAACTTAGAGTCCTGATTGAATGGTAATTCGGTATTACCAAATAATACATTTATTACCTTTTTCTTTAATTCGTTTATTATTAAATTAATTACTACATTATATTTTAAAATTTGTTATAACTTGATAGAGTTTTACTGCTATAACTTGAAACTTATAAAATTCTGTTATAACTCGAAATATGATATCTTAATAATGACATTTCGAAAAAATTTCACTTTATAATTCCTTAGATTACTTAGGTTTGTAATCTTAAGCAATTGTTGAGGTTCAGAGTTTAGTAAAGTGGAGTTAAATCCTACAAATGTGTAGGTCGTGGATTTTCACCCTTTATGAGTTGGGTTTTTCACTATAAATCATTGTGTTGTTACTTTATTTTTCGGATAAAGTAGGCTCAGTAAATTCATAATGAATAGACACGACATACTTGTTCCTTAGGCAAATTAGGATGTCGGTATTCTAACACTCACCATCCTTCATACACCAAAAATACTTTCACCATCATTGTAAACACAAAAAAATCATCAGAGCTGCAATTGTGAGAAGAGATATGAATAATAACGACGGAGCTCATCAAGGGATATTCGAGCTTTACTCAGATAATCTGAAAAACAAAGTAAAAAAAGTGAGGGTTCAAGTATTCCAAGTCTTGAATTTGAGATAAAAGCAGAAAAAAAAACCACTCAAACTATTATGACTACAATAGAACCCGTCTAGATGAGAGAAATCATGCATATAGTAGTTATACACTTGTAGGGTATATTTATAACAGACAAGGGTCAAAACTAACTATCAAAAATAGCATATTTGCGGAGGTTTTGCCGTGCTGACATGTTAGAAATGTTTGCTAGAATTTGAGGGGGAAAAATACTTTAGATTATTTATTGCACAACAATTACCTAAAAGTCTATTTCTTGTAAATGCTAGGTTCTGCAGTTCTGACATGCTAGAAATGCTTGATAGAATCTGTCTTGTCAAGTGTGGAAAATACATGATCAGTACCAATTTGGCGGAAGAGAATTAATTGAATGGAAGAAATTTCAGATTTCTCAGATGTATCATAATACCTTCCAGATGCAGAGTTGCAAGGTATAAGGTTGTAAGTGCCATTACGTTGGCTATCTCTTTTGGTACAATTCCAATGAACTCATGTCACGATCCAAAAACCGAGGTTATGATGACACACATCACAAATCTCATCCCGATGTATAAGCCTAAAAATAAATCATACGAGACTGCCAAAGAAAGGTTAGGCCACAGATGAATGCAATAAAAGGACAACACTGAAATTATTCTAAAATCTGATGTCATAAGTTTAAGAGCATTTAAATACAAATATGAGTATGAATACACAGTGTAAGTCTCTGAATATAGAAAAGACTGTAAATGAAAGATGGACTAGCGGCAATTTGGATCCCAAGATCTCACCACTGATCCGATGATGTCGTACCCACTAGAATCAACTACCGTGCTGGACACCCTGATTAGTATTTGCATCAAAAGGGACACAGAAGTAGGGGTGAGTACAATCCACATGTACTCAGTAGGTTTAACCGACTGAATATAAGAAATTAATCAAAAACTATGAAATAAACTAATGAATGTTCCACCCACACATAGAAAAGTCCCACTCCGATTACATTGCTACCAATTTATATAAAACAACGTGATTAAAGTAAACACATAAATACAATTCAATATCACGGTTAAACAAATAGGTCAAGTATCACAGGTATCAAGGCAATGCAATATGATGATGCAATGATATGATGGCACGGTGGGATCAAGTATGTCGCTCAACCTATCGTATACACCTGCCTAGCTATGCTACCAAACAGGACCTATGGGGGTCTCGCAGATCATATACCTTATCAAAATCTCAATGTATCAACTATCTCGCCACCCATCTCTTGGCCAAGGACTCATGATATTAATATCTCATCCGCTTGCCACCTACTCGTGGTCAAGAATATATGAAAGGTGCCATATTTTCTTTCTTAAAAAGAATTTCCACAGTTCTCAACTTTCCAATGATCAGTGATAATATGAATGGGGATGAATCATTCACAACATATAAGGCATGGAGGTAAATTCAACTCAATATGTACTACAAGGTTTAAAGTTCTCAAAACTTAACCTAAACATGATATTCACCCTCAATAGACAGTTATGGGGAGGAATTAGCTCAATTTAAGTTTTCACCCTTTTTCTACTATATTTTAATACTCATGTATGCTCAAAACCCCCAACTCAACCCCTCATGCGGGCATCTCAATCCTTGATTCAGTTAAGTCATGGGTTACACAGTCTTAACATAGATATGATATCAAATAAGCCCCCCCACACAAGCTACATAACACATATATGCCCCTACACGGGCATCTCAAAGAAAATTAACAATCTCAAACTACACTATGACCCCATCCCAAAGTGTAAAACATAGAATCTGATTAATCACCCCAACTCAGTCCCAAGAAGGATAGCCGAACCTACCTTGATAGCTGAAACCGCAGTCAAATACCTCCACCGGATGATCAACTCTCTAATTCAACACCCGAAATAACAACCCATTATCAAGAATGAACCATACGTGCCATAAGGAGTCCACTGATACCCATATTGATAAGTTTCGGAATATGGGGTAAAATAGTCCAAAAATTGACTATTTTCGAAAAGGATTGAATCTGAAAATTTCTTTCAAAAACGCGTTCTACTCATTGAAGGGAGTTTATGGGTGAAAAACCCATAAAATAAGCCAAGAAACAAGGTATAAATCAATGAAACCAAATTGGAATTTAAGAACTAAAACTCCCAACAATTCTCACTTAAAACTAGAGTTTTTCAAGAATTTTATTAGAGGAAATTCATAGATAAATGATGTGGAATTGAAAAGGAGACTTACCCGCAAGATGTTCCTCAAGAATTCTGCCAAAATAGCCTTCTCCAAGCTCCAAATCGATAACAATGGTGGTTTTTCAGAAATGAGCCTGATTTCACAACTTAACACTATTCAGATCATTTTTACAAATCGCGATTGCGAGTCATTCATTTCCGTAATCGTAGAGACCCCCTCGCGATTGCGAAGCACACTAGAAGAAAAGACCTTCGTTATCGCGGCACCCACCCTAGCGATCGCAGAGCCCATACACCCAATAAATTGTGATTGCATGACCCCACGTCGCAATCGCGATGAAGGAAATATGTTGCACCAGAACCCAGATCATAACAGCTTTGCCAAGTCTAAAAATGCTCTCAATTGGACCTTCGGACATTATTCGGGGTTCGATAAAAATAAACTGAATATGCTACTACACTAAATTCGATATTTTGGACTCAATAAAATCATTAGATTTCGAAAAAGAAGGTGTTTTGACTAAAATACCCTTCTGTACCCTTTACTAGCCTAAAACTCAACTTTTGGCCTAAAAACTCAAAATGGCAATTAAGGTTCCAGAGCTCTAAGTCAATGTTCAACTAGACTAAACTCGACGTTTTGGACGCAACAGAACTGACCAAATTCTCATCTGATGCTCGGATCTCCAAATGTTGACCAAGGTCAAACTAACTCATTTAAAACAACACATTTCAACTTAAGACTTCAAATTCACGGATCAACCCTAAATATGATTCTGATGACTTCCCTAGACTAATTTCCACATTCTGGAGCTAATGAAACTGACGGAATCCTGTTCCGAGACCTATAGCTCTGATTGGTACTAAAAATCACTTTTTAACAACTTTACTCCTTAAACCTCAAAAGCTTTCCCAATTCACAAACCATTAAAATTTTAACACATTCAACTATACAGACTGATCAAATAACACTTGGGGCACTAATGATAGGGGAAAATAGTAATTTTGCAAAAAATTCCAAAAAGGACACTCAAGGTCATTACAACTCATTTGTAGATAATGACAAGATTTGGCACTTTTTGCATTTTCCTATGTTTGGTGGAATAACACCAACTGGTTGGTTGGCTGAGAGGTGAAGCTCTTCCAATTTTGGAAGATTGTCACATACAGTTACTGAAAGCTTACCCGTAAGATTATTGTAGGTGAGACCAATCTCTTTCATTGTTGTAATGTTAAAGATTGATGGTGATACAGAGCCAATAAGCTGGTTATATTCCATATCTAACAAAGTCACGTGACAGACAACCTTTAAATTTTCAATCTCCATAGGAACTTTCTCACTTAATAAATTTGACAAAACATTGAAATCTATAAAATTTTGAAGGCCCCTAAGCTTGTAGGTAAACTCCAATTCAGCCTATTGCAGGTAACGTGTAATGACCTAAGGGTCATTTTCAGAATTTTTATAAAATTACTATTTTACCCCTCTAGTTAGTGCCCCTAGGTGTTATTTGATCAATTTGTGTGGTTGAATGTGTTAAAGTCTTAATAGTTTGTGAATTGGACAAGTTGTTGAGTTTTATAGAGTAAAAATGTTAAAAAGTGGTTTTTGATACCAATTGGAGCTACGAGTCTCGGAACGGGATTTTGTTAGTACCATTAGCTTTGAAATATGGAAATTGGTCTAGGAGAGTCGTCGGAATCAGATTTGGGGTTGATATGTGAATTTGAGGTCCTAAGTTGGAAAGTTTAGTTTCAAATGAGATAAATTTGACTTTAGTCAACAAATTGAGTTCAGTGACTCGGATTAGATTTCTGATGGTTCCAATGGTTTCGGGGTTAAATCTAATGCTAAAAATAGCTTGTTTGTAATTTTTAGAGGTTCCAAGGGTATTATTGGTATTTCAAGTGCCAAAACTAATTTAGTTGCGACTTATCACATTTTGGATCAAGGAGACCTCAAATTCAAATTTTGATAGTTCCATTGAGTCTAGAATGTCAAATTTAGTAGGAGTGCATATAAGTTTTGAGTATACGGGATTCCGAACGAATTCCGAGGGTCCGATCGGAGAATTTGAGTTTGGGATTTTGCTCGTTTCTAGTGCAGTCACCTTTGTTCATTGCGATCGCGACCTTAGGACAAGCAATCGCGATGAGTCAGGATAGGGGTCTTCGCAATCGTGAGGAGTGGTTACGACTAGGATGGTCTTTTCATCATGTGTCCTTCGCGATCGCCAACATTAGTGGATCGCGATTGCAATGCATAGTTCCACCTAAATAGTGTTCAACTTTGGGAGAAACCCCATTTTAACCATTTTTGAGTTTCTTGAGCTTTTTGGGGAAATTTTGGAGAGAGTTCTTTGAGTAGTTTCGTTGGGTAAGTAATATTTCACTAAAGTTTTTCATATTCCATCATTTATATCATGATTTCAACTCCTAAACTTTAGTTTCAAACCCCAAATTTCTTTTTTTGTTCCCTAATCTGAACCTAAGGAAAATGGTGATTTCAAACTCATTTTGAACTATATTTTTTTAAGTTTTTTAACCATGAGTTTCTTATTACTAGTAGAACATGATTTTGCAATAAAATTCCATATTTAACCCTTTTTGAAAATGATTATTTTTTAGACTATTTTACCCCAGTTCTGAACCTATCAATATGGTTGTCATTGGACTCCTTATGAAATGTATGTTTCATTCTTAATAGAGGGTTGTTATTTTGGGCATTGAATTCAAAGGTTGTTCGTCCGGTAGAACGTTCAAGTGCGGTTTCAGCAATTGAGGTAGGTTTGGCTATTTGTCTTTGGCCTGAGTTAGGGTGATTAGTCAATTTATATGTTGTAGACTTTGGGATAGAGTGGTAGTGTATTTTGGGACTATTAATTTATATTGTGATGCTTGTATAGGGGCTTATATATGATGTGTAGCCCGTGTAGGTGGCTTATTTGATATCTTATCTTTGTTGAGAATGTTTAATCCATGACTTAACAGAGTTAAAGATATGAAATGGTTAATTGACTTGAAATACTTGTGTGAGGGGTTGAGTTGGAGGTTTTGAGCATGCCTAATATTACAATATTGTCGAAAAAGGGTGAACACTTAATTTATATTGGGATATAGTGGTAGTGTAGTTTGGGACTATTAATTTATATTGTGATGCTTGTATAGGGGCTTATATATGATGTGTAGCCCGTGTAGGGGGCTTATTTAATATCTTATCTTTGTTGAGAATGTTTAATCCATGACTTAACTGAGTTAAAGATGTGAAATGGTTAATTGACTTGAAATACTTGCATGAGGGGTTGAGTTGGGGGTTTTGAGCATGCCTAATATTACAATATTTTCAAAAAAGGGTGAACACTTAAATTGAGGTAATTCTTTCTCATTAGTATCTATTGAGGGTGAATATCATGTTTAGGTTAAGTTTTGAGAACAGAAGAGCTTTAAGAGATTTGTTAAGTTGGCACCTCACAGATTAGATGGTACATGGTAGAAGGCCTATGACTTTCTGACTGAGTGCCAAGACAGGTTGTTCAACCTGTGTATTCTTGAGGCACATAGAGTTGCTTACAAGTCATATCAATTTACAAGGGTGGCCAAGGAGCAGTGGAGATTTGTAATTGCTCGTAGGCCTGCTGGTTCCCCTATGATAAGTTGGGATCGGTTTTTAGAGGTGTTTCTTGAGAGGTTTGTGCCTTATAGCCTCCATGATCAGCTCAAAGACGAGTTTGACATATTGAAATAAGGCTTTCTATCCGTTTTTGAGTACGAGGTTTGCTTTGATGAGTTATCTCGTTATGCTATGTCTAGTATCCCTACTGAGTTTGAATGGATTTACAAGCTGGTGAAGGGATTCACTGGTTATCTTCAGGAGGCTACAACTTCTCTTGTGCTATTTGGTAGTACCTGTCAGAGTGTTATTGACCATGCTAGGATGATAGAGAGCATTCGGCATGCTAGATAGGGCAGGGCTAAGAGGTTCCATTGGCAGGGTCAGTTTAGTGGTCATTCCTCCAGGGGCAGAGAGTATTTGGGTTAAGGTACCCATGCTTATCAGGGCAGACCAGTCCAAGTAGTTGTTTAGGGCTCAGATTGTAAAAGTGGATCAAGATCGGGTCAGACTGGTTATAGTGGTTCTTTGGACTTTGAAAGATGTATTGACACTTCTGATTATCCTCTACGTTGTTCAGGACCTCAAGGCTACTTTCTGTGTGATGAGTTTAGTCAGAAGGCCCAAGATTTCCCCAGATGTGCTTCTTCTACTTGATAGACCGGTATACCGACTGTTCATTTTACTCCCTTTCCAGCCATTTGAGGTACTGCACAGGGTACTAGAAGTGGCACCAAGGGTGCTAAGGGTTGAGCTAGAGGTGGCGCTCGTGGTGGTTCGAAGTTTAGAGGTGACCATCAGCGATACTATGTTATACTAGATAGATCAAAGGCGGAGGCCTCTCATGCAGTTATTACAGGCATTCTTCCGGTTTGCCAGCATTTTGCTTTGGTATTATTTGATCCAAGGTCTACCTATTCTTATGTTTTGACCTATTTTGATGTGGGTAGTGATTATTTATGTGAGCCTCTTACTATGCCTATTACTGTTTCTACCTTGGTAGGTGAGTCCTTAGTGGTGAATCGAGTATATTGGGGGTGTTTGGTGGTATTTTTGGGTAGAAAGACCCGTGTAGATATGATTTTATTAGACATGCTTGATTTTGATATGATATTGGGTATAAGCTGGTTATCTCTTTATCATGTTATATTAGATTGTTATGCAAAGATCATGACCTTAGCTTATCCCGATTTGCCTAGTTTGGTGTAGAAGGGTAATCCGAGTTTGTATCCTAAGGGGGTGATATCTTATATTCATTATTGTCATCTAATGGATAAGGTTTGTTTGTCTTATTTGGATCATATATGTGGTCTCACTATGGAGTCATATCCTTTAGAGATCTTTTTCAAACTCTTTCTGAAAAAGTCTGTAGGCCCCTACTTTAGTTTTCGAATTCTATGAAAGGGTCTCAAGAGCTAGGATGCACTATGAGGGTGGTGAGAGAATTTATGGATGTGTTTCCTAAAGACTTGTCGGGTATTCCTCATAACCATGATATTGATTTTGTGATTGATTTGGAGCTTGAGACGAAGACCATCTCTATTTCTCCTTATCGGATGGATCCGGTGGCGTTGAAGGAATTGAAAGAACAATTGGAAGTTTTATTGAAGAAAGGATTTATTCATCCTAGTATATCGCCATGGGGTGCAAAGGTCTTATTTGTGAAAAACAAGGATGGTACTATAAGGACCTATATTGACTATCGACAGTTGAACAAAGTCACCATCAAGAACAAATATCCTTTTCCTTGCATTGATGATTTGTTTGACCAGCTTCAAGGTGCATCGGTGTTCTATAAAATTGATTTGAGGTAGGGTTACCATCAGTTGAGAGTTCGGGAATTTGATATCCCAAAGACTGCATTCAGGACTCATTATGGGCATTATGAGTTTGTGGTTATGTCATTCGAGTTGACTAATGCCCCGACTGCTTTTATGGAATTGATGAACCAAGTATTCCAGCCTTACTGAACTCATTTATGATTGTGCTTATTGATGACATCTTGGTTTATTCCAAGAATGAGGTGGACCATGTTAGTGACTTGAGGACAGTCCTTCAGAGATTAAAAGAGGAGAAATTATATGCAAAATTCTCCAAATGTGAGTTTTGGTTCGAGTCTGTGGCATTCTTAGGTCATGTGATAACCAAGGATGGTATTATGGTCGATCCGATAAAGGTTGCAGCGGTTCGTGATTGGGTGAGGCCTACTTCAATTATTGAGATTCAGAGTTTTATTAGGTAGGCAGGCTATTATCGTCAGTTTATTTAGGGATTCTCTTCTATTGCAGCCCCATTGACTAGGCTAACTTAAAAGACCATGGCATTTCAGTGGACTGATGAGTGCGAGGTAAGCTTTCAAAAGCTCAAGGAGTTATTGACTTTAGCACCTTTTTTTGCCTTACTAGAGAAGGGTGTGACCTTTATTGTGTTTTGTGATGCTTCAGGAGTAGGTTTGGGTGGTGTATTGATGCAAAAGGTTACAGTTATAGCTTATGCCTCTCGACAGTTCAAGGTACATGAGAAGAACTATCCTACCCATGACTTAGAGTTGGTGGTGCTTGTGTTTTTTCTGAAGCTGTGGAGGCACTATCTCTATGGTGTGCATTATGAGGTCTTTACTAACCACCATAGCCTTAAGTATATCTTTTCTTAGCTGAATCTAAACATGAGGCAGCGTAGGTGGTTGCAGTTATTGAAAGACTATGACATCACCATTCTTTATCATTTGTACAAAGCTAATATGGTAGTGGATTCCCTAAGTCGCAAAGCATCTAGTTGGGTAGTTTGTCCTTCTTTAAGGCAGATGAGAGGCATTTATCTTTGGAAGTTCAGTCATTGGCTAGGCAGTTTGTCTGAATTGATATTTCTATACATCATAACATTTTGGCCTTTGTGGAGACTAGATCTACTTTAATGGACCAAATTCGCACACACCAGTTTGAGGATGACAAGTTGAGGGCCATTTGAGATAAAGTGTTGAGAGGTAAAGATAAATCAGGCTCTATTGATTTGAATGGGGTGTTGAGGATTAATGGTCATAGTTGTGTGCCTAAGGTTGGTGATTGGGTACGTATGATATTGGAGGAGGCTCATTGTTCCAAGTATTCTATTCACCTGGGAGAAAAAAAGAAGTTTCATGACTTGAAACAACACTGTTAGTGGTATGGCATAAAGAGGGACATTATTGATTTTATGGATGTGTCTAAATTGCCAACAAGTGAATGATGAACTTAAAAACTATGTGGTCCTATGCAAAGGATGCCCATTCCCAAGTGGAAGTGGGAGCGTCTGACTATGGATTTTGTGTCTAGATTACCTATGGCACTGGGTAAGTATGACTCTGTTTGGGTGATTATGGATCGATTAACCAAATCAGCCTATTTCCTCTCGGTGAAGACTAGATACAATGCAGAGCACTTAGCTAGGATCTACATTTGTGAGATTTTTAGGTTGCATAGGTTGCCTATTTCTATTGTGATGGATCGGGGTTCAATGTTCACCTCTCATTTTTGGGAGGCATTGCAGCGTGGTTTGGGTACGCGGCTATACATGAGTTCAACATTTCATCCCCAGACTGATGGCCAATCCGAATGAATAATTCAGGTGTTGGAGGATATGCTTAGAGCCTATATGTTTTATTTTGGTGACCAATAGGGCCAATACTTGACCTTAGCGGACTTTGCCTATAATAATAGTTATCACTTTAGCATTCAGATGGCACCATTTAAGGTATTGTTTGGTCATAGGCGTCGATCACCCATTGGGTGGTTTGATTTTGTTGCAATTGATGCATTGGATACTGACTTACTTAGAGATGCTATGGAGCAGGTACGCTTGATTCAGGGTTGACTATTGATAGCCTAGAGTCGTCAGAAGAGTTATGCTAATAGGAGGGTTCCTCCCTTAGAGTTAATGGTGGATGATTGTGTGTAGCTTAAAATATCGCCCATGAAGGGTGTGATGAGGTTCAGGAAGAAGGGAAAGCTTAGCCCGAGGTTTGTCGGCCTATTCGAGATTTTGAGGAGAGTGGGTGGGGTGGGTTATGAGTTGGACTTACCCTCTAAATTATCAGTTGTCCATCCGATGTTTCATGTCTCTATGCTTTGCAAGTATATACCAGATGAGTCCCATCTGATTTCTTATGATGTGGTAGAGTTGGGTCCTGATTTGACTTATGAGGAGGAGTTGGTAGCTATCCTAGACTGGCAGCTTCGAAGGCTCATGAACAAGGAGATCGCTTTAGTCAAGGTGCAATGGTGGCATCGGCCTATTGAGGAGGCGACTTGGGAGTTAGAGTCTAATATGCGTGCCCGATACCCTCAGCTTTTTGAGATTCCAGGTAATTTTCTCATTCTTATGTTCGAGGACGAAGATCA
This sequence comes from Solanum dulcamara, assembly GCF_947179165.1. Taxonomy (NCBI): domain Eukaryota; kingdom Viridiplantae; phylum Streptophyta; class Magnoliopsida; order Solanales; family Solanaceae; genus Solanum; species Solanum dulcamara. The sequence continues at coordinate 74,483,221 of NC_077237.1, forward strand.
TTTTAGTTGTGGATGTTGTAATGACCTTGAGGATCATTTTTGGAATTTTTTGTGAAATTAACATTTTACCTCTCTCGTTAGTTCCCCATGAGTGTTATTTGATTAGTTTGTATGGTTGAATTTGTTAAAGTCTTAATAGTTTGTGAATTGGGCAAGTTCTTGAGTTTTATAGAGTTAAGATGCTAAAAAGGTGGTTTTTGACACCAATCAGAGCTACGGGATTATGTTAGTTCCATCAGTTTTGGAATGTGGAAATTGGTCTAGGGGACTCGTCAGAATTAGATTTGGGGTTGATATGTGTATTTGAGGTCCTAAGTTGAAAAGTTTTGTTTCAAATGAGCTAAGTGTGACTTTGATCAACAAATAGAGTTCGGAGACTAGAATTAAATTTCTAATGATTCCATTCAAGGGGTGATTCTAACGCTAAAAATGACTTTGTTGTAATTTTTAGAGGTTCCAAGGGTATTTTGGGTATTTCAAGTGCTGAAACTAGTTTAGTTGCGACTTATCAGATTTTGGGTAAAAGAGACCTCAGATTCGAATTCTGATAATTCCATTGAGTCTAGAACATCAATTTAGTAGGAGTGCATATAATTTTTGTGTATACGGGATTTCGAATGAAACTCGAGGGTTCGATCGGAGAATTTGAGTTTGGGATTTTACTGGTTTCTAGTGTAGTCACTTTTGTTCATCGCGATCATGACCTTAGGCCACATGATGGCGATGAGTCAGGATAGGGGTCTTCTTGACCGCGAGGGGTGGTTTGCGATCACGATGGTCTTTTCACCTCTTGTCCTTCGCGATCGCCGACATTAGTGGATTGCGATCGCGATGCTTAGTTCTACCTAAACAGTGTTCAACTTCAGGAAAAGTCCTATTTTCACCAATTTGAGTTTCTTAAGTTTCTTGGGGCGATTTTGGAGAAAGTTCTTTGAGTATTTTCGTGGGGTAAGTAATATTTCACTAAAATCTTTCATATTCCATCATTTATATCATGATTTCAACTCCTAATCTTTAGTTTCAAACCCCAAATTTCTTATTTTCTTCCCTAATCTGAACCTAAGGAGAATGGTGATTTCTAACTTGTTTTGATCTCTATTTTTATGGAATTTTTAATCATGATTTTCTTATTACTAGTAGAACGTGATTTTGCAATAAAATTTAAGATTTCACCCTTTTCGAAAATGATCATTTTTTAAACTATTTTACCCCAATTTTGAAACCTATCAATATGAGTGTCATTGGACTCCTTATGACACATATGTCTCATTCTTGATAGTGGGTTGTCATTTTGGGTGTTGAATTAAAAGGTTGTTCGTCCGATGGAGAGTTCGAGTGCGGTTTTGATAATTAAGGTAGGTTTGGCTATCTTTCTTGGGGTTGAGTTGGGGTGATTAGTCAATTTTTATGTTGTAGACTTTGAGATAGGGTTGTAGTGTAGTTTGGGACTATTAATTTATATTATGATGTCTGTGTGGGGGCTTATATATGTTGTGTAGCCCATGCGAGGGTCTTATTTGATATCTTATTTGTGCTGAGAATGTGTAATCCATGACTTAACTGAGTTAAAGATGTGAAATGATTATTTTACTTGAAATGCCCGCATGAGGGGTTAAGTTGGGGGTTTTGAGTATGCCTGAGTATTACAACATTGTCGAAAAATGGTGAACACTTAAATTGAGGTAATTCTTTGTCATTACTATCTATTGAGGGTGAATATCATGTTTAAGTTAAGTTTTGAGAACTTTGAACATTGTACTACATGTTGAATGGAATATTACCTTCATGCCTTATATGTGGTGAATGCATTCATCCTCATTCATATTACCACTGATCATCTGAAAGTTGAGAACTGTGGAAATTCTTTTTGAGGAAGAAAATGTGACACCTTTCATACATCCTTGACCAAGAGTAGGAGGCAAGCGGATGAGATATTAGTATCATGAGTCCTTGGCCACAAGATGGGTGGTGTGGTAGTTGATACATTGAGATTGTGCTGACGTATTTTGTTTGCGACACCTCAATGGGTCCTGCTTGGTAGCACAGCTAGGCAGATGTATACGATAGGTTGTGCGACAACCTTGATTCCACAGTACCATCATATCTTTGTATATCATAATGCATTGCATTGCATTGATACCTGTGATACTTAATTTATCTGTTTAACTGTGATATTGAACTGTATTTATGTGTTTACTTTTATCTCATCGTTCTATATAAATTGGCGGCAGCGTAGCCAGAGTGAGATTTTTCTGCGTGCAGGTGGAAGCGTTCCTTAGTTTGTTTCATATTTTTTGATTAATTCCTTATACTCAGTCGGTTAAACCTACCGAGTACATATAGATTGTACTCACCCCTACTTCTATGTATCTTTTGATGCCTATATTAGCAAGGGTTTTTATCGCGGTAGTTGATTCTAGCGGATACATCATCATCGGATCAGTGGTGAGATCTTGGTATTCGGATCGCCGCTAGTGTCAAGCCCTGGGAGGGTACCCTAGATATGGCCGGCACTCGAAGACCATTGCTGGTCCCCAAGTGAACCACTTGATCCAATCACACATCCATTCATATCAATCAATCAGCGGAAAGTTTAAAATAAAGAAATAATTTAGTGGACAACTCAAATCATCAATCTAACTCAAATAATAAAGGTCATGGGCCAACAAATCGAACTCCAATCTATGTCGCTAAATAGTTTGACAAAAATAATTAAGAAAATAAAATACTCAATCGACCCATCACTATCTAATCTATGAAGCATCTATCACTACTACCTAATTGGTGCCAATGACAGGTTCATGGCTACCTCAAATCGGAATGAAAAGACTAACTTGACGCAAGAATAACTTAAGTGGTATCCTCCGAATGTAGGGGATGACTCACTAATAAGCTGAGTGTGAACAGATCCTCAACGGTGTGCCTATTGATTATCTCTTAAACCTATCTCTACATCATGAAACGATGCAGATCCAAATGGACTTTAGTATGTGGAATGTACGAGTATGTAATATGGCAGAATGAAACAATACCGGTTCAAATATCTCAAGTCATAAAGATAAGAGATACTCAATCAAGGTGTCATAAATCTAAAGTAGGGATACGGTTTAGACAGAGACTACTTATATACAATCCAATCCAATCACATACAATCCAATTCAATTTAATCACATACAATCCGATCCAATCCAATCATGTACAATCCAATCCGATCCAATCGCATACAATCCGATCCAATCCAATCATGTACAATCCAATTCAATCCATTAATTTACAATTCAATCGCATACTATTCAATCCAGTCCAATCATATTCAATCTAATCCAATTCAATCATATCCAATCGTTTACAATCCAATCACATACCATCCAATCCAATCCAATCATATACAATCAACTCAACAATAAAGTTAAAGGACTCAATTCAATAGATATACAAATTAGAATTTAGCAATAATTTACAAATGAACTCAATCAAATACAATCTCAATCAAACCAATCATATCAAGCATAATCCACTCAATTGGGAGTTTCTCTAACCGACAACTATCACCATATGAGCAAGCGATAGTACAATAGGCCGACGTTGTTGCTTCGTCCATTCATACCTTTCCAGGGTAAGAACGAATTAACAATCATGGATCCATAACCAATCAAGTCCTATCATGTCAGGACAGTAAATTAGGAAATATTTGACTTTAACGGTCCAATCCTCTCCTACGTTTGGCGGCGTAGTTTATGAGATTCGAGTATGGACTATACTCTTACCCAATTCGGTGTTCGATACTCCTCCCAAGACTCAATATGCTCATATCTATCAAGTGAGTAAAATACTCAAAATACTCATTTAGTCTCTTAGGACTTATTTTGAAATCAACTCATTTAGTCTCATTGGGCTCTTTTCAAAACTCATTCAATCTGGTCTCGTTGGACCTTCATTCACAATCAACTCATCTCAATCATCAAACTCTTCTTTTGAATTTGATACCATCTCAACTCAATGAATGCAGAAAATATTAGATGCGTTTAAAACATAATTTTAACTCCTCAAACTCAAAATAGATATTTTAATGTAAAAATACTCAACTCGTTTATACTCAAAATATTCATGTTCAAAAATGATAATTTAGAGACTTCTCAAACTCAACTCATACTTAAACTCTTTTTAAATCAAAGATGAAATAATCATTCTTTAAACTCAAAATAGTGTATAAATAGTTTATGCAAAAATGTTCACAAATCATTTATTTAAAATTCCTTCTCAAATAATAATTTATACTCATATGACTCCAATCAAATCAAATTATGCAAATCACATATCATGTAGTCACATTAGACTCTAATCCATTTCACCTCAAACATCGTCATCAACATACCTCTTCATCAATCATTCTACATATGTTAAATAACCATCATTAACATGATCATCAAACATCATCATTCACATCATTATCAAACATCTTGCTCCAAAATTCTTATTTAATTATATATTCCATTTATAGAAACAAAAATGACATTCTAGCTCTACCAATGTTTCATTTCTTTTTATGCCATTCACATTCATAACTATCCCAATTCATTCTTTTCATTCCAATCAATACATATACACACAAAAACCATCAATCTCAACCTCGAGACAATTATGAAAAAAAGAAGTCTCATCTTGAGTTCATGTGAATAAATACATGAATCCATACTCCCAACAAAACTCAACTCAAGAACACCATTAATACATATGGATTTAAAGATAAAAATTCATTGTTGTCAATATGTAATTACGATTTGTGAAATAAATATGAAAGATAATTATTCAAGAATTTAAGTTATGAAAATCATCAATCAATTACTAGTATATAAAAATATTCTAGAGTTTAGAAAAATTTCAAGAAAACCTTCATAGAAGGTTCAAGTCTTTCACCATATTCATCCAACACATCTATGGGGCATATGGAAGAACTCAATCCATATTTTAGGTTAGCCTTACATACCTTAGAGTAGATTTTGAAGAAACCTTGTTGTTAGGTCTTCAATGGGAAGCTTGAATTCTAGAATTATTTAGGGAAAATCTTGTTGGAGATGATTTGAGAGATAAGAGGGTGAAGGTCAGGGTTCTTTGGAGGGGTAAAAGACTGAAAATATCATCCCAAAACGTGACCAAGTTGTGTATATATGTTTAGGAAAAATGTCCAAATTGCCCTTCATCAAAAATCTGGAAAAATGGGCTAAAACCCTGCTGGCGCTATAGTGGCACGCCGCGCCACTGCAGTGCCAAGCTTGAAATTTTTGAAATCTGGAAAATGAGCTTAAAAACTTGCAAGTGCAATAGTGGCGCGTCGCGCCAAGGTCCAAACTACTGAGGCTCGTTTCGGGCGCTATAGTGGCGCTGGGCGCCACTGGAGCACCAGCCCTAAAATTCCTGCAGTGATAGTCTGTAGTAAAATGGTCATAACTTTCGACTCCAAACTCCAAAAAATGCAATATTAGTGGCGTTGGAAAGAAGACTCAAATACCTTTAATTTTATAGGTAATGGGACACATAACTCTTAGTATACCGAAAGCTATGGTCATTTGAAGTTGACCCTTATACAAACTCATTCGAAAACTTAATCGATAGAAACTCCTTAGACTTGGTTTGATGTTAGAGATCCCTTATGATCCTAAAACACATATAATACACTTCAAATATTTAGTAATTGATCCTAACTCATTTATGAAACTATAAGTCATCGAGTTCGATCCTACACGCACAAGAAGAACGGCTCGGGTTTTGGCGGAAAAACATTCAGGGTGTTACAGCTAGTCCATCTTTTATTTATTGTTTTTTCTATATTCGGTGACTTATACTATGTATTCAGACCCATATTTGTATTTAGATTCTCTTAAACTTATGATACCAGGTTTTGGGATAATTTCGTTGTTGTCCTTTTATTGCGTTTGTTTGTGGCTTCACTTGCCTTTGGGAATCTCGTATGGTTTTACTTTTTGGCTTACACATTGGAATGGAGTTTGGGAAGTGCGACATCGTGTTCTCGGTTTTTGGGTCGTGACATAACGCTCCCTAAGCATGGCGGCGTGGAACTAGAAATTTGATTTCCTGACGAGTCTAATGCACCAAAATTCTTTAAATTTTCAATCTCCTTGGATGGTTTTTGGAATATGACCAGTCAACTCATTGATATACAGATTCATACTTGCCACACCAGTAAGAAACAATGCGTTCGTGAACCAGCTATTTGCCGCTGTCAGCTTGACTAGAAATGCTTGAAATTCTTGTGGAAGCCGTCTCTTCGGATGAGTTTATTGTTGTTTATCATTTTCTTGTACAGAGAATTCTTCACAGTAAACTCCCCACAAATGAATTCTTTAAAATGTTTTATTGTTGTTTATATATAATCGATCTGCTTCATTGCATGAGTTGGTGGACACAGAGTTAAGAACAGAGTGTTACTTTCCATTTTTTAAGTTATGGGACTTGGTGTTCAATTTCTTGATTTCTGCCGGTTAAAACATGCATGGAAAGGCATGGATAGATATGTTAATTGAGTTTGTACAAGCTTATACTACTTCAATGTGTGTTATGGAAAGCGACCAATACATTTAAAACTAAACGCTGATGGTTCGTTTTTACCAAAGAAATGCAAGAGCTAGGCAGTTTTATACTCTGGAACAATAATAGATTTAAGAAGTGTGTAATGATGGAGACTGACCCGCGTTTTGCGGGTTAATTTCCCAAATTTGTCGCACATACACATACACTTGATCCGTCATCTTAATCACAAGAGAATGTTTTTCCATGGAGTTAGTTTATTTTTGCATCTATCAATGACCCTAAGCCAGATGTTCAAGCCCCAAATAGACAATTCATCTACTTTACAGCCCAGAATATTATATTTTCCAATTCATCTACAGAATCATCAACATTGATACTAAAGAAAGAAGTGCAATGAAATTGATCTGCTAATTTCTCTTTCTTTATAAACTAAACCACAGATGGCGCAATATGTATTTCATGAATTTGATTGGAGGTCTTAGTCAGAGCCAAAAAATGCAAAACAGAAAATGTATATATGTAATAGATCATACTTATTCTGAACACTCTAATTAACTCTATATGCTGAATTCCCAAGGCTCTTCGGTCTAAGCTTATACTTTCCATTTGAGCATGAAATTTGTCACTTGGTCAATTAGAGACGTAGATTTCAACCAGGAATACCAAATGGAGGTCATTCCCTCCTCAGATGTCCCAGTACAACTGATGACTTCTTCTAATTTACGATACCTGTGGGAAAACTCGGTATTGAATGGACATTCTTTACCACATTTTTGCTTCTGTGTACACCCTTTAAGTCCAGACAGCACCTGTATTTAAACAAAAATAAAAGGCATAGAAAAATCAATGATGCTTATCAGACAAGCAAATCAACATAAAGCAACAAAATTTTCTTATTCTTTTACATCATTAGTGCCTAAAAGTTAAGCTCTAGCGTCTTAGTGTCTACAAGTACAAGAGACGTTTTTTGAAACGATTTCCAGGTAAAGCAAGAAATTACCTGGAGTGCTTTGCTATGTGTACATGGAAGTATGGACATCATCTTGGGATAATTGAACATTAATGTTCCAATGATCGATTCAACACGCGGTATGGGTGCAATGAATATCTCGACATCATGACTTGGGGGAATAACAATTTCTGTTGAATTTTCATAAATAAGGACGTGTTTGGTCTGCAAGAATTTTTTCAATGGCATAGCTTAAACCAAATTCAACAAATTATGCATAAATCAATGAGATAAGCACAAAAAGAATGGAAAGCACTTTGATATACCTTGCGGCAAAATATTACTAACATCAAACCTTTAGAATAGTTGAACTTTCGGACAAAGTGATGAAGGTTTGTGTACCAACTGCTGTCCACATCTCCAAATTTTGATCTTACTGTGCTAGGTGAGAAGAAATTGAGTCGGGCTGTCTCCAAGGAAGAAGGATCCATAGATGAGAAGGGCATTTTATCACCATTAAAATCGAATTTCAATAACTTTGGAGCTTGAATCGTGACTTTTTCCAGATTCTTCCTCTGTGATAAGATGAATTTCAATAAATTTGGAGCTTCAATCGTGACTTCTTCCAGACTCTGCAACCCGGCTAAGGTGAAATTCATGAGTTTTTCACTCTGAATCTCTATATATTTCAGTTTATAGCATCTTGCTAGATTCAATTCTGAAATGTTTGGGAACTTATAGGATACATCTCGAAACTGTTGGTCCGTGATGCTGGCACCAGTGAGTGCGAGTGTTTGTAAAGTATTGTAACCATCCAAAATAGAAATTTCGCAAGGATGATCAGTACATTCTGTATATCTAAAGTATTGAAGATTTGGGGCCTGGACTATCACACTATCGAGTTTGCACAATTCAACAATCAAATTCTCCAGATGTACCAGGCCAAAAACTTGCAATTTGTTTATTCCCTGGCAAGCGAGTAGGTTTAGAGTCCTAATGAACGGGGATCTATTGATAACTCTTTGCAATTGAGCATCTGAAATATGGACATGGTGCAAATAAAGATCCTCAAGACAACAGAATCTTATGTGAGTGGCGTTAATATCAAATTCAAACTTGCACCTGCTTAACCACAATTTTGTGAGCTTTTTAGCAGCATAAATAACATCAGGTAAGCTATATGAACGTAAAAAGAAAGGGTAAATCCCCAGCACTGTGACATTAAGTTTAATCGCCATGTCAATCCAAGTATCCAAGTGAGAATCCAATTTTGGATCACGATATGTAAGGATGAATTGTTCAAGATGTAAGTTTTGTTCCACATGGGATCGCAGGGATTGATCAATCAACTTGACATAGTTTTCAAGGGTCATATGTCTATTGGTAATGTTGTTTAGTAATTGATTGAATATGAGATTAGGTCTTGAAGTCCAACAATAGTACCATCTCTTAGACAAGATACAAGTTCTCGCCGCCTCTTTCACGTCGAGGTTAGTGCGGCATAAGATGTGATGAATGATATGCACAGGCAATTCCGATATTCTATCCTCTCTACAAACTCGTTTTGCCTCTCTCTCAAGCATATTGATACCTTTTGATTTTCTTGGTGAAGTCAGTCGTATTAAAACAAGGTTTTTTATTCGGCTTAGAAGTTCAAATATAGTCTTTTAATTTTTAATTACTTTTAACTTTTAATAGTTAAATAATAAAATAGGAAATATAGTATTATAAGGTAACTTGAACCCTAATAGATCTATTTGTAAAGTATCTTTTTCTATTTGAGATTTAGAGGACACATTTTCATATTCTTTTGAATTAGTACTACAAGTTGTATTCTTGAAAGTCAGGTCAATAGTCCTTTCGGAATCCCTATTTTTTATTCCATTTTCATTGCATCAGAGTCTTCAACTTAAAGTTTGAATCGGTGATAGTAGGCTTCATTTAAAAGTGGAAACATGATGGAAAATATTTTAATCACAAATTTCTACTATAGAAAATAGCTAGCAACACATTTATTTATAAGTTTGATGGATTGATCGGATATTTTTGTCTTTTTCCACTTTTATTTCTAAAATATGTGATTCATCCATGTAAACTTACTTGAATTTGAATTCATATTTTGGGAATAGAGCATAGTCCATGTATTATGTATGGTATTATTTAGTACTATGTTTGATAGAAATTTTGGGTCTATGCATATTTGGTATTATAGGGTGTATAACTAATACCTTTCATTTGGTGGTATTAGTAATACATAGGATTTAATACCATGGGATTATGTAATGATAAAAATACCTCTCAAATACTTTTAATTATTTTATTTATTTTCTTGGTTTTTGTAATGTATCATTTAAGAGAAATTACTTTTTGTGTGAAACAACCATTTTGCCCTTCGCCTTAGCGTTTTCATGCTTAATATGTGTTGTGGGAGTGGTTAGTCTGGTCTCTGATGTGATCTGGTGAGATTTTGAGCATTTTAAATTGAGTTATATTGAAATAGTTGACTTTGGTCAACATCACGAGATCCAAGCATTGGATGGTAATTTTGTTAGTTCCATTTCGTCTGGAACGTCGACTTTGGTATAGTAAGGTGGTTGGTTAGAGACCCGACACCTTAGGTTGTATTTGGACTGTTTCGGCGAGAAGTTTAGCTTTTAGCCATAAAAGAGGTCAGCGAGGGTATTTCTGTCATAACGATTTTTTTAGAAAATCTGACGATTCCATTGAGTCTAACATGTCGTATTCAGTGGGATAACATATCCAGTTTAATTATTTTTATCGGATCCCGAACAAATTACGAGCTTCCGATCCGAATTTGAGTACACTACTAAAAAACTATCAAAAAATGACACGAAAAAGCGACACAGTCACTTCCATCGCTTTTTGCCTCGATGCTTTTCAAAAAGCGATGGACTGCATCGCAATTAACGACGCGGTCCGTCGCTTGTTTTTATTTTTTTTAAAAAAAAAAAATCAGAAAAGCGACGGACTGCGTCTCTTTGTTCTTGAGCATGAAGAACATAGTGATGCAGTTCGTCGCTATTTTCTATTTTATAATTTTCAGAAAAGCGACGGACAGTGTTGCTATGTCCGTCGCTTTGTTCTTCATTGTTCTTTACTACGAAGAACAAAGCAACGGACATGGCGACCCTGTCCGTCGCTTTTTCTGAAATTTTATTTTAAAAAATGCAGGAAAAGCGACGAGAAAAAGGCTTCTCCGTCGCTTTTCCTGCATTTTTTTACGGCAGAAACCTGTAATTTCTGTTGCCACCTTCACTATATTTTTATTTCAATTCTAATCAATATATATCCCAACAATACAATCAACAAAAAACACTACACATATAATATAACATCCACAACTTAATAAAACATTTTAAAATGTAAAATTAGTTGTTAGACTTATAAAATTGTTTCAAAGTTAGTCAAGTATCCCAAACTTTACAAAAATATTCGAAAACTAAGGGAGTAATGTAGCCAAGGAGTGGGGGCTATGTATTCTTATATACTAGCTATAAGCTATCATCTTACCACTCTTCATCCTCGCTTGTTTCATTTTCACCAATATTCTCCCATTCCCCCTTCTCAGTTGTTTCATTTTCATCGCCCTCATTCTTTCTCCTCGAATGATTCATCTCATTCTTCATCCTTGTTTATTTCTTCCTCGACTTCTGCCATTATCTCATCATCAGAAACTTCTTCTAATATGTGTTGAGGATGTTCTAGTGTGGTTTCCAATTCAACATCAACTTGTTGTTGAACAAGTGCGATATCATTTTGGTACGTCACATCTAACACATTTTCAATTTCAATTCTTCCCATAGGCTTTGTCTTTATTACAATCCACCAATCAACCTTGTCTCTACGCAACGGATATGGAGTGTAATAGACTTGCTTTGAATTTTGTGCAATGATAAAAGGATCATAACTTCTGTATTGTCTAGTGTGCTTAACTTCAGTTGTATTATGTTGTTTTCCACCCTTGTGCCTCTATGTGATAGATCAAACTACTTACACCGAAATAATACAATCTTCTTTTTTGTCCAGCCTGAATACCTTACTTCAATAATCTCACGAATAACACCAAAATACTCAATAGTTTGGCTAGTACCATCAGCATCACGTTGTATATAGACACTGCTATTATTAGTTTTCTTACACCTAGAAACTTGTTCAGTTTGAAACTTAAAATCATTCACACAATACTTATTCATTATTTGAATTTGAGATTCAAGTCCAAGTGCAATTTCTCTTACTAATTGAAAATGTTCGACATTTGAATATTCATCGTAAACCTGCATATTGTTATTCAAAATAATACAATTTAGTATAAATGAAATATATTATTATACTTATTGATTCAATGTAAACTTGCACACTTATATATTCTTTTAGCCATTTAGAAAATCTCGTATATATGGCTTCATTATCCTATGTGTTTAAGAACAAGCTGATAATTGTACATTCAAATTTTTCGTTAGTTAATAAATATTTATAGTATGTAATTTTATAACATACTTTATCACTTATTCGAGATATGGTTGAATCTGTGGACAATTAAGCAAAATATGTGTCACATCTGATTGTATTTCCATACTAGTGAAGCCTTGCTTTCCACGCTTTTTAGATCCCCGATAATTTTTGTTAAAAATTGATATTGAGGGAAACAAAGGATTAGTATCACCTTCATCATTGCGATTGGGACTATTTCTCCTACATTGCACTTCATTCCCAAAGTAGTAAGAATAAAAATCACTAGTTTCTCTCGTAATATGACCTTGAACAACTGATCCTTCGATCTTTCCCCTTTGCCTAATTGTTTGTTTGCATCTGCCAATTTTTTTGTCACTCCCCGAGAGGGTACCCTAGATGTGACCGGCACTCGAGGACCATTGCTGGTCCCCAAGCGAACCACTTAGTCCATTCACACATCCATTCAATATCAATCAACCAGCAGAAAGTTTAAAATAAAGAAATAATTTGGCGGGCAATCCAAATCAACGATCTAACTCAAGAAAGAAAGGCCATGGGCCAACAAATCAAACTTCAATCTTTGTCATTAAAATAGTTTGACAAGAATAATTCAAGGAAAGAAAATACTCAACCGACCCATCACTATCTAGTCTATGAAGTCTCTATCACTACTATCTAATTGGTGCCAATGACATGTTCATGGCTACCTCAAATCAAAATAAAAAGGGATAACTCGACGCAAGAATAACATAAGCGGTGTCCTCCGAATGTTGGGGAGGACTTACCAATACGCTGAGTGTGTATAGATCCTCAATGAAGCTCCTATTGACGATCTCTTAAACCTGTCTCTGCATCATGAAATGATGCAGGTCCAAATGGACGTCAGTACATGGAATGTACGAGTATGTAATATGGCAGAATGAAACATACCTCAAGGAAGAATAACGTTGGTTCAAACATCTTAATTCAGAAAGATAAGAGAGACTCAATCAAAGTGTCATAAGTCTAAAGTAAGGATACAGTTTTAGACAAAGGACGATCATATATCATACAACCCATTCCAATCATGTATAATACAGTTCAATCAAATCATTTACAATTCAATCCTATCCCCATCACATACCGCTCTATTCAACCCAATCTAATCGTACACTATCCGATCACATATCATTTAATCCAATCCACCATATATCACCTATTCCAATCCAATCATACACCATCCAATCATATATCATCCAATCCAATTCAATCATATACAATCAAATCAACAAACAACTCAACAATCAAATCAAAGGACTCAACTCAATAAATATGCAAATTAGAACTTAGTAATATTATACAATCCAACTCAATCATCAAACAATCTCAATCAAACCAATCATATCATGCACAATCCACTCAATTTGGGAGTTTCTCTAACAGACAACAATCCCACCACCTATATATAGGTGATGCACAATGAGTCACGTCGTTTCCATGTTCGTTCATACTTGCCAGGGTATGAACGACTCAACCAATCATGGATCCATCAATCAATCAAGTCTTATTATTTCAGGACAATGAAAATAGGGAAACATCTGACACGGTACAATCCCTTCCTACGTTGGCGGCGTAGTTTATGGGATTCGAGTATGGACTATACTCTTACCCAATTCGGTGCTCAAAACTCCTCCCAAGACTCAATACGCACATAGCTATCAAGTGAGTAAAATATTCAAAATACTCATTTAATCTCTTAGGACTTAATTTCAAATCAACTCATTTAGTCTCACTAGACTCTTTTCAAAACTCAATCAGTCTGGTCTCATTGGACCCTCTTTCAAATTGACTCATCTCAATCATCAAACTCTTCTCTTCAAATTTTATATAATCTCAACTCAATGGATGTAGAAAATATTATGCATTTAAAATATAATTCCAACTCCTCAACTCAAACTCAAAATAGATATTTTAATGTAAAAATACTCAACTCATTTATACTCAAAATATTCATGTTCAAAAACGATAATTTAGAGGCTCCTCAAACTCAACTCATACTTAAACTCCTTTTTCAATCAAAGATAAAAATAATCATTCTTTAAACTCAAAATAGTGTATAAATAGTTTATGCAAAAAGGTTCACAAATTATTTATTTAAAACTCCTTCTCAAAGATCGTTTATTTACAAAATGCTCATAAGACTCTAATCAAATCAAATTATGTAAATCACATATCACATAATCACATTAGACTCCAATCCATTTTACCTCAAACATCATCAACATCATCATTCACATCACTATCAAGCATCATCATCCACATCATTATCAAATATTATCATCACATCATTATCAAATATTATCATCACATCATTATTAAATATCATCATCACATCATCGTCAAACATCTACTCCACAATCATTATTTTTAATCCTATGCTCAATTTATAGAAACAAAAGGACATTCTAGCTCCACCAATGTTTCATTTCTTTTTATGTCGTTCACATTCTTAACTATCCAATTCATTCTTTTCGTTCCAATCAATACATATATACACAAAACCATCCATTTCAACCTCAAGATAAATTATAACCAAAAGGAAATCTCATCTTGGGTTCATGCGAATGAATACATGAATCCATACTCTCAACAAAGTCAACTCAAGAACATCATTAACACATTTTAGTAATATTATATAGTTTAGGAAATTTCAAGAAAAATCTTCATAAAAGGTTCAAATCTTTCACAACTTCTATCCAACACATCTATGGGCATATGGAAGAACTTAATACATATTCTAGGTTATCCTTACATACTTTAGAGTAGATTTTGAAGAAACCTTGTTGTTGGGTCTTCAATGGGAAGCTTGAATCCTTGAGCTTTTGAGGGCAAATCTTGTTGGAGATGTTTGGAAGAGAAGAGGGATGGATGTTAGGGTTTTTGGGAGGTGAGGAGGCTGAAAATATCATCCAAAAACATTCCAAGTTGGGTATATATAATTAGGGAAAAAGTCCAAGTTTCCCCTCTTCAAAATCTGAAAAACTGGGCGAAAACTCTTGTTGGCGCTATAGTGGCGCGTCGTGCCACTGCAGCGCCAAGCCAAAATAGGCTTAAAACCTGCACATCTGATAGTGGCGCGTAGCGCTAAGGACCAAACAATTATGGTTGTTTTATGGTGCTATAGTGGCGCATATCACCCTTACAGCACCAAGCCTAAGTTTTTTGGGTTCTGGAAAATAGGCTTAAAAACCCTACGACCCTAATAGTGGCATGCCGTGCTAGGGACCAAACTATTGAGTCTTGTTCCTGGCGTGATAGTGGCGCGTCGTGCCACTGTGGCGCCAAGCGCAGGCTTCCTGCAGTCACAACCCAGGCCTGAAATTCTTGCAGTACTAGTCCGTATTAGGATAGTCATAACTTTTGACTCCGAACTCGAAAAATTACAATCTTGGAGGCGTTGGAAAGAAGACTCGAAGACCTTTAATTTAATAGGTCATGGGCCACCCAGATCGTTATATTTCAAAATATATGGTCATTAGAAGTCGACCCCTTATACGAACTCATTCGAAAACTTAATCGATTGGGATTCTTTGGACTCGACTTGGTGTTAGAGATCCCTTATGACCCCTAAAAACATCTTACATACTTCAATTACTTAGGAATTAATCCTAACTCATGTGTAAAATTACAAGTCCTCCGGTCTGAGTCTACACACACATGGAGAAATGTTCTAGTCTTTGCGAAAAATTTTCCGGGGTGTTACATTTTTGTATGTATATAATTGCTATAGTTAGCTAATAATTATAGTATATATAAGAAAAAATAATTTAATAAATATAAAGAATAAAATTACCTCTCAAATGGATACATCCATTTTGTTTGAACTGGACCTCCGAGGCGGGCCTCTTGTACAAGGTAAATTGGAAGATGCTCCATCACATGAAAGAAACCACATGGAAAGATCTTCTCCAACTGAGTAGTAATAATAGGAATATTTTTCTCCATCCTATCTAAACTACTATGTAACAACTTTTCTAAACATAGATATTTAAAGAAAAGACTGATCTCCGTGATTGGTTTCCATATCCTGTCAGGTAAATGACTAAAAGTGATAGAAATTAAAGTTTCTATGAATACATGACAATCATGCATATCAACTTTCCTTCATTCATAGCTGTCCGCTTTTCTAAATTCGAAGCATAGCCCTCCGACATTCTCAAATGTTTAACCCACGCACAAATTTCATGTTTCTCATCCAATGTGAATGAAAAACTGGCTTTGGGATTAACTATTTTACCATTTTGTAATTTTTGCAGCCATAACTCCTTTCTCCTACAACATTCCTTTATGTATATTCTAGTTTTGCATTGTCTTTTATTTTCCTCTTAACATCCATCACTGTGTTAAACAAATTATCAAAAATAATTATCAAAAACAAAGCATATTTTGGGAATCCCCTCATACATTTGGCGACGTAGTTTATTGGTTCGACTATGGACTATACTCTTACCCAATTCGGTGCTCGATAATCCTCCCAAGACTCAATATGCTCATATCTATCAAGTGAGTAAAATACTCAAAATACTCATTTAGTCTCATTAGACTCCTTCAAATTAACTCATTTAGTCTCATTGGACTCTTTTCAAAACTCAAATCAAATCTGGCCTCATTGGACCTTCTTTCAAATTGACTCATCTCAAATAATCAAACTCTTCTCTTTAAAATTGATACAATCTCAACTCAGTTATACTCAAAATACCCGTGTTCAAAAATGAGAATTTAAGAGACTCTTTCAAACTCAATTTATGCTTAAACTCTTTCTAAATCAAAAATGAAAATAATCACTCTTTAAACTCAAAATAGTGTATAAATAGTTTATGCAAAAATGTTCGCAAATCATTTATTTTTAAAGTATTCGTAAGACTCCAATCAAATCAAATTATGCAAATCACATAATCACATTAGACTCCAATCCACTTCATCACACAAATCCTCATCAACATAACCTCTTCATTCACATCATCATCAAATATCATCATTCACATCATCATCATACATCATCATAACATCATCATCAATTATCATCATTCACATCATCATTAAATATCTTGCTCCAAAATCCCTATTTAATTCTATATTCCATCTATAGAAACAAAAGTGACATTCTAGCTCTACCAATGTTTCATTTCTTTTTATGCCATTCACATTCATAACTATCCCAATTCTCATATAACTCAAAATCAATTTCATCAAACTCATATAAAAGAATACCTCATTTCACTTTGGAAATAATATTGTTTTTATTATACATAAAAACCATCAATCTCATCCTCAAGATAAATTATGATCAAAAAGAAATCTCATCTTGGGTTCATATGAATGAATACATGAATCCATACTCTCAACAAAGTCAAGTCAAGAATATCATTAACACATTTTAGTAATATTCTATAGTTTAGGAAATTTCAAGAAAACCCTTCATAGAAGGTTCAAATCTTTCACAACTTCTATCCAACGCATCTATGGGCATATGGAAGAACTCAATCCATATTTTAGGTTAGCCTTACATACATTAGAGTAGATTTTGAAGAAACCTTATTGTTGGGTCTTCAATGGGAAGCTTGAATCCTTGAATTTTTTAGGGCAAGTCTTGTTGGAGATGATTTGAGAGAAGAAGGTGAAGGTTAGGGTTTCTTTAGAGGTGAGGAGGCTAAAAAATGAGCCTAAAACGTCCTATGTTAGTGTATATATGTTTAGAGAAAATGTCCAAGTTGCCCCTCTTCAAAATCTAAAAAACTAGGCGAAAAGTCTTGCTAGCGCTATAGTGGTGTGTCGCGCCACTGCAGCGCCAAGCCAAAATAGGCTTAAAATCCTGCACATCTAATAGTGGCGCATCGCGCCAAGGACCAAACTACTGAGGCTGTTTTCTGGCGCTATAGTGGCGTCGGGCGCCACTGGAGCGCCAAGCCTAAATTCCTACAGTGGTCGCCCAAGGCTGAAATTTCTGTAGTACTAGTCCGTAGTAAAATGGTCATAACTTTCTGCTCTGAACTTTACAAATTGTAATCTTAGTGGAGTTGGAAAGAATACTCAAAGTCCTTTAATTCGGTAGGTCATGGTCCACCCAGTTCATTATATTCAAGGAGATATGGTCATTAGAAGTTGACTCTTATACGAACTCATTCGGAAACTTAGTCGAGACTAATTCCTTGGACTCGACTATGTGTTAGAGATGTCCTATGACCCTAAAACACATCTAATACTCTTAAAATACTTAAGAATTAATCCTAAATCATATATAAAATTACAAGTACTTCGGTTTGAGTCTACACATAGGTAAAGAAATGTTTGAGTCTTTGCAAAAACAAAAACTAGGGTGTTACATTATCTCTCCCTTGGGATCATTCGTCCTCGAATGAAGATCAAGAAAATCTTGAATCGAGGAATGAATAACAATAGAGACTCATTTAAATCAACCAATCGAGCAATTTAGACAATCAACTATCCCCACTCAAGAATAAACAAATCAATTTAAGTCAAGAGTTGGGACATTTCCTTCGTCATTCTCATCATTAGGCACGAATAGAACATCGAAACTCTATCAATCGAATCATTCAAACATCTATATCATCAACCGTCGAACTCCAATTCATGAGTGACATTCCTAATCCTCTCCATAATTTTTTAAGACCAATATATCGGTGCCCAAGCTTCCGTTTCTTTCCAAGCCTCATAACACCCTTCACGTACATCCAATCATTCCCCCAAAAGTCATTAATAACCTTCTACCATCACTCTCATAGTTACTACCACACATTCAAGCCTATCACTCTAACCACGTCAACCACACCTAAGAATTTCCAGGCTTACCTTAACATTTCTACCTCTATTATTGTATGAGCTCTTACCCAGAGACATACTAACATACTCCTACCTATCTATTGCACATCACAAGGTCTCATCTAGCTCATCTTCCACACATCTATCCTCAACTAGACAAGTACAACACAACTATCATAATCAAGAAACACTCACTCTTCCCCATCTACTCTCACTCAACTCAGTCTACTATCATCCTAGTCAACCCATCACATTCGAAAGCCCAAGACTTAATTTGGTTCATTAACTTGTCATCTCCCCCTTAGCTCAAAGGCATCAACTAAATGATACTAACTAGTCACCCAAAGCAATTCATAAAATTGAAGCCTCATTCAAATCTATACTATCTCATATACACCTCTTAAGCCTCTTCTTACCAAGTCACTTAGCCTCAATTCACTTTTTACATCTAAGGGTCGCATACCCCTCCATTCATAATACACACTCCTCGCAAGTTAATATCTTAATCTCTCGTATACATCATGTCAAGCCTACTAAATAAAATCTTAAAATTAGCACTATCACCATCATTCATTACATCTCACTACTCACCTCATATATAATTCACTCTAGTTACAGGCCTCAATCAACCACCATTCTCACTATTTCAGTTCTACTCCTCCTACTCCCTCTTTCTAACTCTACAATCATTCTACCAACCATAGCTCACCATGCCTCCAATCACATTCCATTGGATGGCGACACTAATCATTTAAAGACATAACTTCCCTCTCAAAGATAACATTTGAATTAAGATTCAGAGATGAGATTCTAGGATACATCTCGCTCTGGCTCAATGCACGATCCATATGAATGAGAGTACATTCTTCCAAATCAATAGAGTTAAACAGATTAATCGGATCCTCTCAATCTTTATGCAGTCTCTTCACTTCCTCAAGACTTTATCTTAACCCATCAACAAGAATCTCAAATTTACCATTCCAACCACCTTGAGTATGAGGGGTAGGCGAATGGATATGAGCAACACACGAATTAGAAGGGAACTTTTATAGAGTTAAACTCTATCGCACGAACTCAGAATATGAAAGAAGAGAAACAATTCTTAATGTCCTATAGCCTCTTGATTATAAGTGTGGTGCACAACATACCCATAAGCAAGACTCTACTAGACACGGATTTATAGACTCCCTAGGACTCTTGAACTCTGTGCTCTAATACCATGTTTGTCACGCTCCAAGAGGGTACCCTAGATGTGACCGGCACTCAGAAATCATTTCTCGCTCCCAAGCAAACCACACAGCCTGATCACATATCCGTTCATTCATTCAATTAGCGGAAGACTTAAAATAAAGAGAATATTTGGCGGGCAACTCAAATCATCAATCTAACTCAAAGAATAAAGGCCATGGGCCAACAAATTAACTCCAATATTTGTCATTAAAAATAGTTTGACAAGAATAATTCAAGGAAAGAAAATACTCAATCAACCCATCACTATCTAGTCTATGAAGCCTCAATCACTACTATCTAATTAGTGCCAATGACATGTTCATGGCTACCTTAAATTAAAATGAAAGGGCTAACTCGACGTAAGAATAACATAAGCGATGTCCTCCGAATGTAGGGGAGGACTCACCAATACGCTGATGTGAATAGATCCTCAATGGTACTCCTACTGACGATCTCTTAAATCTGTCTCTGCATCATAAAATGATGCAGGTCCAAATAGACGTCAGTATATGGAATGTACGAGTATGTAATATGGCAGAATGAAACATATCTCAAGGAAGAATAATATTGGTTCGAATATCTCAAATTAGAAAGATAAGAGAGACTCAATCAATGTATCATAAGTCTAAAGTAAGAATACATTTTAGACAAAGACCAATCATAAACCATCCAACCCAATCTAACCATGTACGATATAATTCAATTAAATCATTCGATCCAATCCAATTATATATCATTCGATCCAATCCAATCATATACATCTTAAAATTAGCACTATCACCATCATTCATTACATCTCAATACTCACCTCATAGATACTTCACTCTAGTTACAGGCCTCAATCAACCACCATTCTCACTATTTCAATTCTACTCCTCTAACTCCCTCTTTCTAACTCTACAATCATTCTACCAACCATAGCTCACCATGCCTCCAATCACATTCCATTGGATGGCGACACTAATCATTTAAAGACATAACTTCCCTCTCAAAGATAACATTTGAATTAAGATTCAGAGATGAGATTCTAGGATACATCTCGCTCTGTCTCAATGCACGATCCATATGAATGAGAGTACATTCTTCCAAATCAATAGAGTTAAACAGATTAATCGGATCCTCTCAATCCTTATGCAGTCTCTTCACTTCCTCAAGACTTTATCTTAACCCATCAACAAGAATCTCAAATTTACCGTTCCAACCACCTTGAGTATGAGGGGTAGGCGAATGGATATGAGCAACACACGAATTAGAAGGGAACTTTTATAGAGTTAAACTCTATCGCACGAACTCAGAATATGAAAGAAGAAAAACAATTCTTAATGTCCTATAGCCTCCTGATTATAAGTGTGGTGCACAACTCCCTAGGACTCTTGAACTCTGTGCTCTAATACCATGTTTGTCACGCCCCGATAGGGTACCCTAGATGTGACCGGTACTCGAAGATCATTGTTGGTCCCCAAGTGAACCACTTGGTTCAATCATACATCCATTCAATATCAATCAACCAGCGGAAGTTTAAAATAAGGAAATAATTTAGTGGGAAACTCAAATCATCAATATAATTCAAAGAATAAAGGCCATGGGCCAACAAAACGAACTCCAATCTATGTCACTAAAAATAGTTTGACAAGAAAACAATTCAAGGAAAGAAAATACTCAATTGACCCATCACTATCTAGTATATGAAGCCTCTATCACTACTATCTAATTGGTGACAATGACATGTTCATGGCTACCTTAACTCAAAATGGAAAGGGATAACTCGATGCAAGAATAATATAAGCGGTGTCCTCCAAATGTAGGGAAGGACTCACCATTACGCTGAGTGTGTATAGATCCTCAATGGTGCTCCTATTGACGATCTCTTAAACCTGTCTCTACATCATAAAAAGATGCAAGTCCAAATGGATGTAAGTATATAGAATATATGAGTATGTAATATGGCAGAATGAAACATACCTCAAGGAAGAGTAACGTTGGTTCAAATATCTCAACTCATAAGGGTAAGAAAGACTCAATCAAAGTGTCATAAGTCTAAAGTAAGAATACATTTTTAGATAAAGACCAATCATATACCATACAATCCAATCCAATCATGTACAATATAGTTCAATTAAATCATTTACAATTCGATCCCATCCAATCACGTACCATTAACTCTAATTCAATCATATATCATCTAATCCAATCCAATCACATATCCAACCCAATCTAATCACATGCCTAATCCAATCCAATCCAATCCAATCATATGCAATCAACTCAATTCAAAAGATATGCACTTTAAAATTATGCAATGTTTTACAATTCAACTCAATCATCTACAATCACAATCAAACAAATCATATCAAGCACAATCTATTTAATTGGGAGTTTCTCTAACCGACAACTATCACCATATGAGCGACTAATAGTACAACAAGCCGACATTGTTACCATGTCCGTTCATACCTTTCCAGGGTAAGAATGAATCAATAATCATGGAGCCATAACCAATCAAGTCCTATCATGTCAGGACAATACAATGGGAAACATCCGACTTTAACTATTCGATCCCATGGGAAGCATCCGACTTTAATGGTTCAATCCCCTCTTACGTTTAGTGACGTAGTTTATTGGTTCGAGTATGGACTATACTCTTACCCAATTTGGTGCTCGATACTTCTCCCAAGACTCAATATGATCATATCTATGAAGTGAGTAAATAATCAAAATACTCATTTAGTCTCATTAGACTCCTTCAAATTAACTCATTTAGTCTCATTGGACTCTTTTCAAAACTCAAATCAAATCTGGCCTCATTGGACCTTCTTTCAAATCAACTCATCTCAAATCATCAAACTCTTCTCTTTAAAATTGATACAATCTCAACTCAATCTCAAAAATCAACATTTTAAAGCAAAAATGCTCAACTTATTTATACTCAAAATACTCGTGTTCAAAAATGAGAATTTGAGAGACTCTTTCAAACTCAATTTATGCTTAAACTCTTTCTAAATCAAAGATGAAAATAATCACTCTTTAAACTCAAAATAGTGTATAAATAGTTTATGCAAAAATGTTCGTAAATCATTTATTTAAAACTCCTTCTCAAAAGATCATTTATTTTTAAAGTATTCATAAGACTCCAATCAAATCAAATTATGCAAATCACATAATCACATTAGACTCCAATCCACTTCATCACACAACATCCTCATCAACATAACCTCTTCATTCACATCATCATCAAATATCATCATTCACATCATCATCATACATCATTATCACATCATCATCAATTATCATCAATTATCATCATTCACAACATCATTAAATATCTTGCTCCAAAATCCCTATTTAATTCTATATTCCATCTATAGAAACAAAAGTGACATTCTATCTCTACCAATGTTTCATTTCTTTTTATGCCATTCACATTCATAACTATCCCAATTCTCATATAATTCAAAATCAATTTCATCAAACTCATGTAAAAGAATACCTCATTTCACTTTGGAAATAATATTGTTTTTATTATATATAAAAACCATCAATCTCATCCTCAAGATAAATTATGATCAAAAATAAATCTCATCTTGGGTTCATATGAATGAATACATGAATCCATACTCTCAACAAAGTCAAGTCAAGAATATCATTAACACATTTTAGTAATATTCTATAGTTTAGGAAATTTCAAGAAAACCCTTCATAGAAGGTTCAAATCTTTCACAACTTCTATCCAACGCATCTATGGGCATATGGAAGAACTCAATCCATATTTTAGGTTAGCCTTACATACCTTAGAGTAGATTTTGAAGAAACCTTATTGTTGGGTCTTCAATGGGAAGCTCGAATCCTTGAATGTTTTAGGGCAAGTCTTGTTGGAGATGATTTGAGAGAAGAGGGTGAAGGTTAGGGTTTCTTTAGAGGTGAGGAGGCTAAAAAATGAGCCTAAAACATCCTATGTTAGTGTATATATGTTTAGGGAAAATGTACAAGTTGCCCCTCTTCAAAATCTAAAAAACTAGGCGAAATATCTTGCTAGCACTATAGTGGTGCGTCGCGCCACTGCAGCGCCAAGCCAAAATAGGCTTAAAATCCTGCACATCTAATAGTGGCCCATCGCGCCAAGGACCAAACTACTAAGGCTGTTTTCTGGCGCTATAGTGGCGCCGGGCGCCACTGGAGCGGCAAGCCTAAATTCCTGCAGTGGTCGCCCAAGCCTAAAATTTCTATAGTACTAGTCCGTAGTAAAATGGTCATAACTTTCTGCTCTGAACTTTACAAATTGTAATCTTAGTGGAGTTGGAAAGAAGACTCAAAGACCTTTAATTTGGTAGGTCATGGTCTACCCAGTTTATTATATTCAAGGAGATATGGTCATTGGAAGTTGACTCTTATACGAACTCATTCGGAAACTTAGTCGAGACTAATTCTTTGGACTCAACTTTGTGTTAGAGATGTCTTATGACCCTAAAACACATCTAATACTCTTAAAATACTTAATAATTAATCCTAAATCATATATAAAATTACAAGTCCTTCGGTTTGAGTCTACACACAGGTAAAGAAATGTTTGAGTCTTTACAAAAAACAATCTGGGTGTTACAAAACAATTCTGGGGTGTTACATTAGAGTTGATGGTATGTGATTGGATTGGATTGGATAGGTGATTCGATCAGATCAGATCGTACATGATTGGATGGGGTCGAATTATAAATAATTTGATTGAACTGTATTGTACATGACTGGATTGGATTGTATGGTGTATGAGTGGTCTTTGTCTAAAAATGTATTCTTACTTTAGACTTATGACACTTTGATTGAGTCTCTGTTATCTTTCTGAGTTGAGATATTTGAACCAACATTACCTTTCCTTGAGGTATGTTTCATTCTGCCATATTACATACTAATACACTTTATGTACTGATGTCCATTTGGACTTGCATCATTTCATGATGCAGAGATAGATTTAAGAGATCGTCAATAGGAGCACCATTGAGGATCTATACACACTCAGCTTGTTGGTGAGTCCTTCCCTACATTCGGAGGACACCACTTATGTTATCTTGCATTGAGTTTAGTCCTTTTCATTCTGATTTGAGGTAGCCATGAACATGTCATTGGCACCAATTAGATAGTAGTGATAGAGGCTTCATAGACTAGATAGTGATAGGTCGATTGAGTATTTTCTTTCCTTGAATTATTCTTATCAAACTATTTTTAATGACATAGATTGGAGTTCGATTTGTTGTCCCATGGACTTTCTTTCTTGAGTTAGAATCGTTGTTTTGGATTGCCCACAAAATTATTTCTTTATTTTAAACTTTTTGCTGATTGATTGATATTAATGGATGTGTGATTGGACCAAGTGGTTCACTTGGGGATTAACAATGGTCTTCGACTGCCAGTCACATCTAGGGAAACCTCTCGGGGCGTGACACTATTGGAAAGAACTGAAGAGAAAATCAAACCATGTATTTTTTTCTGCCATACTTTAAAGTCAATGCCTTACTATTCTCCATTAAATGTGGGCATGCTAGCTTTCCAGATGTCATCCGACCAGACAACATTCTTTATGAAGGACAATCATTAATAGTCAACATTAAATAAGCATATATAACAAAATTTTGCTCAGTTGATATATCATAAGTCACTACGCCTTCAAACTACAATTGTCTAAGCGCATCTATCAATGGTTGTAGATAGACTTACAAGGACCTGGAATAACACAACTTAGAAAAATGTACGAACTTGTCATGCACATTTTAGGAGGAAGATTGTATGGGGTAAGAAATACAGGCCAGCAAGAATAAGGCAAGGCAACATTAGAGAATGGTGTGAAGCCATCTGCACACAACCCCAATCTTACATTTCTTGCTTCACTAGCAAAATCAGGATACATGTTATCAAAATGCTTCCATGCTTCTACATCAGATAGATGAGACAAGACACTCGAAGGCCTTCTATATTCACGATGCCATCTTATATATGGGGAAGACCTCATCGATGCGTACAACCTCTTTAATCTAGGAATAAGAGGTAAATAATGCATAGCCTTAATTGGGACCATCTTTCCAGCAGGAGTCCTCTTATAACGAGCATGTCTATAAAACTTACAATTTTCTAATTAACTATCAGTCTTGTAGAACAACATGCAACCATTAACACATCAATGAATTCTATCATACGACAATCCTAACTTGGAAACCAATCTCTTTGCCTTATAGAAGTTCTTAAGTATGTTAAATTCTGGATTAACCAGTTCACCTAAAAGATCAACCATTGAGTCCATAGCCGCATGAGGAACACTGCAATCTGATTTATTATTTATTAACTTAACTACAATTAACAAAGCAGAATGCGGACTCCCATAACATAGTGGACATTTAGCCTCTTTTAATTGATGATAGAAGTGTCTTTCTTCTTCATTAGGAACTTCATCACAATATTGGTCAGGTTCTACCCCACCTTGAACCCCAAATCCATCGTTGACCATTTCATGAACTCATCATGTCAAAATGTATCATGTTGTACTCTATCATGTGGAACCCTATCATATTCAACCCTAATTTGGTCATGTGGTGCAAGCATATTATATTCATCCACGGAGAGCAAATTATAAAATATATTATTCAATCCATTTATTTCTCCATGATCAACCCATACAAAATACCTAGGCTGAAATTCATTACCATATAAATGAACCATAACTATATCTAGCTTAAACAATTTCAAGCACCTACATTCACGACAAAGACACCTAACCAATCCATTTCTCTTAAAAATATCAAGTGTCATTGCATGATCGATAAAAGTGCTTACACCATCAATAAATTGAGGTTCAAACCATTACCAACTTCATAATGCATGTTATACATCCATAAACGATAATTTATCTATAAAATTATTTATATTCAAACTTAATTAGTTCATAAAGAGTACAAAATTATATATATCCAATCTTAAGTAGTTCATCAATTTCTAATTAATTAACGCTAATGACTTTGAATATGTCACGACCTAAGCCTAGGGCCTAGACATGACACGGCGAATGAGACACCCAGAGGTACCTCACCCAAGCCTCTTAGAATTCATTAAGAATTTCATTGGTAATGATAAAGAAATCAAGCGGAAAACAAAATGGATGTAGGTCCTAAGGGGCTTCACATTTAATAAGAGTCAAAGCCAACATAACATATTTTTCTATATCCAATGACCTTCTACATTAAATACTTGGTGGGGGCTAAGACATGTCCCTATCTCATCCTCAAAATAAGTGTCAAGAAATGCCTTAATAAAATTCTTAATGTTCTACATAACATAAACTTAGAATAAAATGATGTTATTACCGAACTATGGGAACTCATCGCAAGCAATCTTCAAACTAATTCGAACTAGCCACGTAGAGGAGATCGAGGAGCGACGTCAATTCCTACATGGTAATATCATGTAGGCAAAAGTATGTATTAGTACTTTGAATATACTAGTATGTGAGTATACTATGAAATGAAGAACATAAGAGATACATGAGTAGGCAATATACATAAGTGAATGCATGCATTAGACATCATCATATGAAACCTTAAAACATTCATTTTGTGGGGAAGTAACCATAACCGACATTTAAGACCATGTGAGCTATTACATGGAATCCAACATAACCCCCTACGTTGGCACGGGAAGACTACTTGCCAGGTAGAACTCCATTCAGTTTACATTCAATTATTTAACATTTGGTGGCTTCAAAGGCCTAGCCGACAAGGGCTCCTATGGTGGCACATAGTCAATGCAACATGAGATTTTACTTAAGAACCCTTAGGTTGAGTCCCCATCTACATGTTATATTCGGTGCTAGGTCAAATCCTACAGAATAACATTTGAACATAAATATAGCAACTTTAACATTAAAACATCAATCGGTGGAATAGTCATTAAAACCTTTGATTTATAATATCATCACGGCTACCATGCCCTATTTATAGTTCTACTAATGAACCTTAATTTATAAGAAAATTAGGTCTACAATCAGTGATGGTATTTCGGGTACCAGGCTAATCAGACCTTCCTTTTTGGAAAAATATTCAAAAGCATTGATGGCCTATAAGGATGTCATACATGTCATATCATAACCTTAAATATTTCATTTGATTCAATGTTGGAATTTTCCTTTCACATTGAAACCTTACTTTGGCTAAGAATCTTGTTCATCAATCAATCATTTCATAAAGACTCCCCTTTACAAACATTTACTTCATAACATTCATTGGAGTAAAACTTTATTTCAACTTTACTTTACCATAGGAAACTAGGTATGTTCAAATCAATCAACTTTCAAGTCATTTAAATCAACGCTAACATGAATGAGAGTGAAAGAATTTATCATTTAAACATCTTAAAATAACCCACCAATATAATTCGAATCTACTTTCAAGCCTTCATAGAAGGACCTTGATAAATCATCCATTTCATATAAATAATAATCACCATAAGCCAACATAGACAAATAAACTTCAAATATTCAAAATCTATACATTTGAAATCGTAGTATGAAAATCCATAAACAAACTCATCACTTGAAATTAAGAGTCAATATACATATATATCAATAGGAGTAAATAAACTTAAAATATACCATAATCTATGCATTTGGAATCATCATGTAAAATCCCATAAGATTTCATCATTTAAAATTGAAATACTAAGTTGAGAAAACATTTGGGCTCCATGGGTGGAAGAACCCATGGATGAAAACCCGCATACCTTAAAGAGGAACTTGAAGAAGAAGTGGAAGGGACTTGATGTTAGGTATTCAATGGGAAGATTGAATCATTTGAGTTTGAGAGGATTTTGTTGGAGATGATTTGAGAGAGAAGAGGATGAAGTTTGGGGTTTTGAGGAGGCTAAAGACTGTAAAAATGCCCTAAAATGCGTCCAAGATCATATATATATAATAGGGAATGGTCCAAGTTGCCCTTACTTAAATCTGGAAAAACTAGCCAAGTTCGCGTCAGGTCCGTGTCGCGGACTTGTCGCGCACCTCTCTGGCCAAAAAAATTTGGAAACACTGGCGAAGTCAGCGCCAGGTCTGCATCGCGGACTTGTCGTGCACCTCTCTAGTCAACTGGGCATAACTTTTTATGCCGAACTCCAAAAATTACAATCTTGGTGGCGTTGGAAAGAAGACTCAAAGAACTTTAATTTTATATTTATGGGATACCCAATTCGTTATAGTTTAGGAGATATGGTCATTTGAAGTTGATCCTTTTGCGGTCTCATACGAAAACTTAGTCGATAGAAATTCTTTGGACTTGTCTTGGTGTTAGATATCCCTTATGACCTTAAAATACATATAATACACTTCAAATACTTAAGAATTGATCCTAATTCATATATATAATTAGAAGTCATCGAGTTCCATCCTATACGCATATGAAGAATGGTTTAGGTCTTGGTGTAGAAATATTTGGGGTGTTACAGAATATCTAACTCTAATTAGCTTAATTAGTTCAAAAGGAATACAATTCAACAATATTTCTAAAGTTAACAAAATATTCAAGTTCTAAGTTGAAGTTCGAAATTCAAGTTATAAATTTAAGTATCTAAATTATTCTAATTATAAGTCCTAAAGTCCTAAAATTCAAGTCTCTAAGTTCCAATATTTTTTTTAAGTTTCATACTTCAAAACTTCCTAAGTTACAATCCAATACACAAACAAACTACAACAAACTACATGGAATAAACTAATTAACTAACTAACAAATCACAAATTACTATCCAATTTAAAAATCACAAATCTAACTTAAAGCCTAAAATTAAAACTATAATTACATTCACTAATTTTACAATCCAATATACAAATAAACTACAACAAACTAAATGGAATTAAATAACTAACAAATCAAAAATTACTATCCAATTTACAATCTAATTCAACACCCCCAAATCTAACTTCAGCCCTAAAATTAAATAATATAACTACATTTACTAATTTTACAATCCAATATACAAACAAACTACAACAAACTAAGTTGAATAAACTAATTAACTAACTAACCAATTACAAATAAAATAAAAATTGAATTTTTTTATAAACTTTAAACCCTAACCTCTTAAAGAGGAATAAAGAATCTACAAGCTTCCACTAGACAGCTGCGACGCACAGGCAGAGGAGGGGGGGCGGCGGCGGGGGATGGCGATGGGGGTCGAGGGACACCGAGGGACAAGGGACGGCGATGTGGGCGGCTGGGCAGCGATTTTGTAGAGAGAAGGGAAAGCTAAGAGAGTGTTTAGAGATAGTCAAAGTTTAAAACACTATCTAGTCTCCTATATATTTTTAAAAAAGTGACGGACTGCATCACCAAGTCCGTCACTTTTTAAATAATATTTGACCATGATTTTGACCAAAAAGCAACGGACAATGTGACCCTGTCTGTCGCTAATTTAAATTGGTTGACCAATTATTTTGACCAAAAGTGACGGACAAACCTACGCCGTCCGTCACTTTTTAAAAAATAATAATAAATAAATAAAATCTAAATATAAACAATGGATGGCGTCATTAATAATTAATATATAAATAAATATTTAAATTTAAAAGCGACAGACGGCGTCATTAAGTATTACTTATATATATTTGGCGCAAAAATCCGCCAAAATAAGCGACAGACAAAGTCCGTTTCTTTTAGAAAAAAAAATAATAAAAGCGACGGACAGCATCGCAAATTGTGTGGCATTTGTTAGAAAACGTTGTCCATCATAAATGTTTCCGTCGTTTTGTGCCCATTATTTTAGTAGTGGTACTTGTCTTTTTCTAGTTCTTGTGCAAGGGACCACAATCATTGGTCCCCTAGCACATTCAGAGAAGGTCGATGGTGGATAGCTTTGCGATCGCGGGCTGAGAAAGCATGTTCGCGGAGAGTGCAGTGGGTAGAACTCCACCGATCGCTGGCTAGCGAGTTAGCTTGTGGACGGTTTAGTAGGTGAAGGCTTCTGTATTTACGGAAGGTGTGGGCAAGGTTAGTGGTCCGCGTTTGCGGCATCAAGCCCGCATTTGCGAATCTCAATTTTAAATCCTCGAATAGTGCATAGACAGGTTTCTTCCTATTTTTTTATTTCCTCCATTTTCACTTATTTGGGAGCTTAAGAGAAGAAAGTTTTTAGGGATTTCTTAAGGAAACTTGTTAGGGTAAGTGCCCTTATCAATTCTTTATCAAATTCTTCAATTATTATCTTGTAAAACACTTCTAAATCAAGTTTCAAATGTGGGTTTTGGGGTTTCTCCCCAAAATTGGAAAAATTGGTTTTTCTTTGATTTGGTACCTGATTCTTACTCATTTTTAGTGGAATTTTCAACCATGAACTCCCTTTTACTTATAGAACATTAATCTCAAATAAAATTTTGGTTTTACCCTTCTTTCTTTTAATATGATTTTTGGACAATAACTCCAGTTCCTTACCTTAGCAATTTGAGTATCTTTGGAACCCTATTAATGCGTACCTTCTATTTTTGATAGTTGGGGATTGTTTCAGAGTTATTAGTTGAGGAAAAGCACCTGTAAAGTGGTTCGGGTGAAGTTTCAGCCTTCGAGGTAGGTTTGGCTTATCCTTCTTCTAGACTAGGTTGGGTAGTTAATCTTACTTATGAATTAGACTAAGGGATGGGAGGGTAGCATGAAATTGGATTGTTGAAAACTGTTGAGTACAATTTCTTTGCCCGTGTGGGGCCTTATTATGGTTGCTTAGCCCGTGTGGGGGCTTATTATTATTGTTTCGCCGATGTGGGGGCTCATTTGTGTTGCTTAGCCCGTGTGAGGGCCTTATGTGATATTATTATTTTCTTTAAGAGCATGTGGTTCAAGTGATTACCCGAGATAGGGGTTTGAGTTGATTATTCTAGCATGTGTAACTTGAAATGTTCGAGTTGGGCTTGAAATGATTTTTATCACTTCTTAAAATGAAAGGAACATTTTCCAAATGATAATGTTTTTTAACGTTTTCCAAATCATAATGTTTGTTTCAAATGAGTTCTTCCACTACTTTTGACATGTGAGGGCGTATATCATGATTTATTGAGTTTCATGACTTTAGATATCACGACCCAAGCTAGGCCCTAGACGTGACACAACGATTAGAATTTTGAAGGACCCCAACCAAGCCTCTTAGCATACATAATATACATAAGGTAATAAGACAAACATAAATAAAATCATAAATGCGGAAGGAAGTCTCAAAGTAGATGACTCAATAGAAGGGAATCAAAACATAATCTCGAAGAAACAGGAACTACATAATCATACTAGTCTAGACATCCCTCTACTACTTTAGATGGGGCATAGGACAAGCTCTTAGCTTACCAAAACATAATGAAAGAACATGAATCTTAAACAATAAAGAGAGACCACAGCAGGCTCGCCCTCAAAACATGAGGACTCATCAATCAAAGCTAAGATCACCAACTAGTCACGCGGAAAAGATGAAATGTCATGACATATGTTATGAGACAATATACGTAAAAGGATATGTCAATAAATGGAATGTACTAAGTATGTGAGAAATATGCTTAAACATGAATAAATATCTTGAAAAACGTGAAGTAAAATGTAAAGTCATGAGCGAAGGTCGATGCATCATAAAACATCATTTGCAAGCTTATAAGAAAACATATACATTTGTGGGGATATTTAAGACCGTGTGATCTATATCATGGAATACGATGTACCTCCCACATCGAGAAGAGAGAAGAGAGATACTACTTGACAAGGTAGACTCCGTGTCATAATCATCATCATGTGCTATATGTGGATCCACTAGTTAGGTCAATTAAGCCAACCTACGGGGGAAACGTAGTTTGAGACAAGGGGTTGCTACTAGAGACTTCCTTACCAAATCTCCACCACAAAGTCCTCTCGGTGCTAAGTTAATTCCAACAGAATAAGTAAATCATTAACATTAGGAAAGGCAAACAAGTATCAATCCACATTCATAAAATACATCATAAATATAGCTCCTTGGAAATCATGATCATAACATAATTCATATGGACACTTACCTTTCTAATCATCTAAATTATGATTTCATTCATATTGTGCGAAAACCTTTCACAATTCATTCATTCATATTTGAAAACATACTTGAAACATAACTCACAACTTTTTATAAATACTTCATAAATCCTTCATAAGTTCATGATCATAAATTCATGGTTCATAGTGAAAATAATTGAAATAGTGCATGAGTCTATGCGAAATCAATTTAAATCATGTAGTAATGTAAATTCATGCATAATCAAGTGAAACAATAGCAATTGAATCAATATGGAAAAGGCCCATGGAGAATTGACATGAAACCCTCTTGAATTGGGTAAAATTAAATTAGGAGAATTTAATTCTTTTGGGACCTACTGGATGTAAGGAATCCATTGGTTAATACAAGCATACCTAAAAATCAAGCTCTAGCAACAATGGAGTGGGAAACACTTGAACTTTGGAACCCTAGTTTGAACTTGAAGAAGAACCTTTGAGAGAAACTTGAAGCCTTGGATGATTTTTGGGAGAATGAGACGGATTTTTAAAGGGATAGGGTAGTTATAGGTCGTCCAAAAGTAGTCCCAAAATGATCTGGAGGGTCATTACATTAGTTTACGCCAGCGATTCACAAATAGTGGTCTTGATTACCTCCGACAAACTGAATTACATTGTTTTCTGGTACCTCGATGAATCAGGTACTTCAATTTTCTCTTTCTGAACTGTTCCTTTTTATATCTTTTAGGGTTCAAATCATAATTTAGGTTCTTCATACTTCGTTTTATGTAAAGAAATTGATGTTGTGTTATTTATGCTAAACTACTACTTTCGATCTATTTTTATTTTGATCACTATTAGATGATTTTAAGTGCTTTGATATACTTTATTTGAGGCAAGAGTGTGTTTGAAAACAACTCATCTATTAGAGGTAAGGTTTGCGCACACTGGATATGTTGTTGTTGTTGTTGTTAGACGAGTTAAATAATGTGAATTAAACATTTTTATGTAACAATTCTAGTGCATGAGAATTTTTGTGAACTAGGGTCTATCAGAAACAACCTAGTTAGGGGGTTAAGGACGCAAATAACTTTTCATCATTTAGTTTATGGGTTCATCTGAATAATATAATCTTACATGATTCATCCACTAGAATGAAATAAATATTCTAATTCAGTAAATTGAATATATATTACCAAATTTAAACATCTCATTTGAATTTTGAATCTGTCTCTCCATATTTGGATAGGATTAATAAATTTAACGTTTCAACTCTTTCGAGCATAGTTTTTGTTTTAACCAGGTGTTTTTGTTAAAAAGAATATATTGCTGAGCATGGAGGTACATTAGTCATTCAACAGTCAACACTTCATTTGAAATGCATTTTGG
Organism: Solanum dulcamara; assembly: GCF_947179165.1. NCBI lineage: Eukaryota > Viridiplantae > Streptophyta > Magnoliopsida > Solanales > Solanaceae > Solanum > Solanum dulcamara. The sequence continues at coordinate 74,517,640 of NC_077237.1, forward strand.
AACGAAAACATTTCTAATTCTAACGTCACATATATAAATGTTGTGTCCGCAAAAATTCCCACTTACCATTTTTTTCCCTCTATATATATCAGAGGTAGTAGTAACCTAGCCCGTACGTTTTTTTACGCCGCCACCGATTCACAACAATGGCCTCTTTAACCTCCGACTTCCTGAATTACATTATTTTCCGGTACCTTTATGAATCAGGTACTTTAATTTTCCTCTTCTGAACCTGTTCTATCTTTTCGGTTTCAAATCATAATTTATGTTCTTTATAGTCCTTAAAGAGTTTTATGTATACAATTATTTTTTTGAATCACTATTAAACGAGTTTATTTGCTTTGATATGCTTTAATTGAGGCGGGGGGGGGGTGTTTGAAAACGCCGTCCTCTACTTGCACAAAGTAGGGGTTAGGTTTTCGTACACACCACCCTACCCAGCCCCCAGGGTACGTTGTTGTTGTCGTTAGACGAGTTAAATTCTGTGAAGTAAATATTTTTCTGTAACCATTCTAGTGCATAAGTGTTCTTCTTAGCCAAGGGTCTATTGGATATAGCCTCTCTACCTCAAGCTAAGGGTAAGATCTGCAAACATCTTACCCTCTCCATATCTCACTTGTGAAATTGCACTGGCATGTTGTTGTATTCTAGTGCATAAACATTGTCGAGAATAAATTGGACTTCATCTGGTAGTGGCTAGGACTGAGTGGGCCATTTGCATTAGTAGAAAATGTCCTTTATTTGCTGTGTTGACAAGAAAGATAAGGCTTTCCTGTATTTTCTTGGTTTTTCTGTTAAGGAAACATAAACCAAAGTGGGAATGAATATTATTCAGATCATGTTTGGTCAAGCTTTCTTTCTTATCAAAACAACGTTTACAAAAAAAAAGTACTTTTGGAGAAAAACAATGTGTTTTGTGTTATTATTGCTCAAAAGCGCCTTCCTTTTTTGGCCAAACACCTCAAATGTAAAGGAGTGCCTTCCCTGTGCTTTTAGCCTCCAATAGGCTACTAGAAACGTAAGAACTCTTGTTCTTTCAAACTTCCAATATTTACGAAAAATTTCATTGATTACGCATAGCATGAATATAACAATTGTGAAGGGAATATATTTCAATGATTAATAGAAATGACTAGTAATAGAGAAGTTGACTATTTAGGTTACTTAAATAAGGAATCTAATGGTTGATCATCAAAGAAACGATAGAAGGATTATTAGCCCCTACAATAACAATAAAATAACCAGTGTAATCACATAAGTGGGTCTGAGAAGAGTACGACAAAAGTTAAGTTGTTAATTTGACTTAAATGATTAAAGTAGAGATAGTGGAAGAAAGTGTTAAAATAATAGCTACAAAGTTATTCTTTTTGAAAATACATTACATCATACTTTAAATAGCTATAATGGGCATATCTTGCTATGATGAAGACACTTCTTTGACTAATATTTTTTCTGGATGACATACCATCATCTTTTTCAGTTTCATGGGCTTCCTAATCTATAAAAGGAGGTTTAGAAATTTCCATTTTCGTGCTCATTTCAATTGTTGGTTTAGCTTTAACATGTTGTATATGTTGGGGGGAGGAAGCACCACAACTAAACTTTGATATGATAATAAATAATGAAAAAAATTGGACATGAGAATTTTACGTGGAAACCTCTCAAACATATAGAGGGGAAAAAACACGGGATAGAAGAATTTCACTATGATAATATGGGTGTCACGCCCCGGGAGGGTACCCTAGACGTGACCGGCACTCAGAAACCATTGCTGGCTCCCAAGCGAACCACTTGACCTGATCACACATCTGTTCATTCATTCAATCAGCGGAATACTTAAAATAAATAGGTAATTAAGTGGGAAAATCCCAATCAACAATCTAACTCGAAGAAGAAAGGCCATAGACCAACAAATCGAACTCTAATCTATGTCGTTAAATAGTCTGACATGAACAATTCAAGAAAATAAAATACTCAATCGACCCATCACTATCTAGTCTATTAAGCATCTATCACTACTATTTAATTAGTGCCAATGACATGTTCATAGCTACCTCAAATTAAAATAAAAAAACTAAACTCAACGCAAGAATAACATAAGAGGTGTCCTCCGAATGTAGAGGAGGACTCACCAATAAGCTGAGTGTGAATAGATCCTCAATAGTGCGTCTATTGATGATCCCTTAAACCTGTCTCTGCATCATGAAATGATGCAGGTCCAAATAGACGTCATATGTGGAATGTACGAGTATGTAATATGGCAGAATGAAATATGTGTCAAGATGGAACAATACTGGTTCAAATATCTCAAGTCATAAAGATAAGAGAGACTCAATCAAGGTGTCATAAGTCTAAAGTAAAAATACAGTTTAGATAGAGATCAATCATATACAATCCAATTCAATTCAATTTAATCACATACTATCCAATCCAATCTAATCATATACCATCTGATCCAATTCAATCATATATAATCTGATCCAGTCCAATCATATACAATCCGATCCAATCATGTACAATCCAATTTAATCCAATCATTTACAATTCAATCACATACCATTCAATCTAATCCAATCACATATCGTCTAATCCAATCCAATCACATATCATCTAATCCAATCCAATCACATATCGTCTAATCCAATCCAATCATATATAATCAAGTCAAAGGACTCAACTCAATAGATATGCAAATTAGAATTTAACAATATTTTACCATTCGACTCAATCATCTATAATCACAATTAAACCAATCATATCATGTACAATTCACTCAATTTGGGAGTTTCTCTAACTGACAACCATCACCTATGAGCCAGTGATAGAACAACAAGCCGACATTGTTTCCATGTCCGTTCATACTTTGCCAGGGTATGAACGAATCAACCAATTATGGATCCATTAATCAATCAAGTCCTATCATTTCAGGATAATAAAATGGGAAACATCCAACTTTAACGGTCCAATCCCTTCCTACATTGGCTACGTAGTTCATGGAATTTGAGTATGGACTATACTCTTACTCAATTCGGTGTTCAATACTCCTCCCAAGACTCAATATGCTCATATCTATCAAGTGAGTAAAATACTCAAAATGCTCATTTAGTCTCTTAGGACTTAGTTTCAAATCAACTCATTTAGTCTCATTGGACTCTTTTCAAAACTCAATCAATCTGGTCTCATTGGATCCTCATTCACAATCAACTCATCTCAATCATCAAGCTCTTCTTTTTTTTGAATTTGATACCATCTCAACTCAATGAATGCAGAAAATATTAGATGCATTTAAAACATAATTTCAACTCCTCAACTCAAACTCAAAATAGACATTTATATGTAAAAATCATCAACTCATTTATACTCGAAATACTAATACTAAAAATAATAATTAAGAGACTTTTCAAACTCAAATAATGCTTAAACTCTTTCTAAATCAAAGATGAAAATAATCATTCTTTAAACTCAAAATAGTGTATAAATAGTTTATGCAAAAATGTTCACAAATTATTTATTTAAAACTCCTTCTCAAACAATCATTTATACTTATATGACTCTAATCAAATTAATTAAGCAAATCACATATTATCTAGTCACATTAGACTCCAATCCATTTCATCTCAACATCATCATCAACATACCTCTTCATCAATCATTTTACCTTTGTTAATGATAAACATCATTCACATCATCATCAAACATCTTGCTACAAAATCCTTATTTAATTCTATGTTCAATTTATAGAGACAAAAGGGCATTCTAGCTCTACCAAGATTTCGTTCCTTTTTATGTCATTCACATTCATAACTATCCCAATTCATTCTTTTCATTCGAATCAATATATATACATACAAAAACCATCAATCTCAACCTCAAGATAATTATGACAAAAAAAATCTCATCTTGGGTTCATGTGAATGAATACATGAATCCATACTCTCAACAAAACTCAACTCAAGAACACCATCAATACATATGAATTTACAGACAAAAAATCATTTGTAGTCAATATGTAGCTACAGTTTATGAAATAAATATGAAAGATAATTATTCAATAATTCAAGTCATGAAAATTATTTATCAATTAATAGTATATAAAAATATTTTATAGTTTAGGAAAAATTCAAGAAAACCTTCTAGAAGGTTCAAGTCTTTCACAACTTCCATCCAACACATCTATGGGGCATGTGGAAGAACTCAATCCATATTTTAGGTTAGCCTTACATAGCTGGAAATGAACAAAATCAAGACTTGAAGGAATGGCTTGAAATCTAACTCCTCTTCTTCTTCTCTAATTTCTTCTCTCTAAGTCTTCCATGCCTTAATGAGGAGAAAACCCTCCTTGGTATGATGAAGAATTGATTTCTTTGTCCCAAAATGGCTAGGGTTATATTTGGGATAGGTGGGGAAAAGTTCAGAATGCCCTTTATCAAGAAAAAACTGAAAAATGAGTCTAAAAACCTGTAGGCGCGATAGTGGCGCATCACGCCAAGGGACAAACTTCAGAGACTAGTTTCAGGTAATATAGTGGCGTCGGGCGCCACTAGAGCCCCAGGCCTAAAATTTCTATAGTGATAGTCTATAGAAAAATGGTCATAACTTGTGACTCCAAACTCCAAAAATTGCAATCTAGTGGCATTGGAAAGAAGACTCAAAGACATTAATTTGATAGGTCATGGGTCACTCAATTCATTATATTCTAAGATATATGGTCATTTGAAGTTGACCCTTATACAAACTCATCCTAAAACTTAGTCGATTGGAATTCTTTGGACTCGGCTTGATGTTAGAGATCCCTTATGACCCTAAACAACCTCTAATACTCTTAAAATACTTACGAATTAATTCTAACTCATATATAAAATTGCAAATAATTGAGTTCGATCCTACACGCACAAGAAGAACGGTTTAAGTCTTGGCAAAAAAAATCCAGGGTGTTACAATGGGAGTACACTGCTCTCAAGTATAAGAAGAAAATAATAATAAACACTTCTCTCTTAAAAAAGGAACAACTACTAAAGAGGACACTCAAGACTATAATATTTATCTTGGTGTATAACTCTCTTTGTATTTTTACTCTCACTTTTCTAAATGAAATAAATGAAGGCATGATGCCCTCTATTTATAGGAGAATGAAAATGCATAGAAAATTTATGCGTTAATTTTCTACGCATTTTGTCAAAGTTCTACGCATAATTTCTGTCAACTTTTGATTTTGTCAACTTTTGCTTTTTCAAAAGTTGTTGCATTTTTCTTTCTTTTTGCTTTTTATTTTTTGACTTCTTGCATTCTCCCACTTGAAAATTCAATTGAGAATCAATTAAGTCTTCACACCATCCTTTCTACTCAATTACTGCAATGTTACGTTTTTGCTAGGCCAATAGAAGATTGACACCATTTAAACTTGTTACTGTTGATCGTCTTTGTAAAATATTTGCTAGGTTGTCATTACTGTGAATTTTCTGAATATCCACACTGCCTTCTTTCACCTTCTCACAGAAAAAGTGATACTGAACTCATATGTGTTTTGTCCTTGAATAAAATGCCGGATTTTTTGCAAGATGCAAAGTGCTCTGACTGTCACAAAACAGAGCAACCTTCTCTTATTTGTGCCCGAGCTCCTCCAGTAACATCTGCATCCATATTGCCTCTTTGCTAGCTTGTGTAGCTGCTATATATTCTGCTTTCATCGTAGATGTAACCATGATAGATTGCATTTTTAAAACCCAGCTTACAGCTTCTCCAGCAAGAGTAAAAACATAACCTATGGTGGACTTACTTTTATCAAGATCACCTACATAATCTGAATCAACATAACCTTTAACAGTAAAGTCTGATCCTCCATAACATATTGCAATATTTGAGGTACCCTCGATATATCTCAGGATCCTCTTAACAGTATTCCAATACTCTCTACCAGGATTAGCCATGTATCGACTAACCACTCCCACTACTTGTGCAATGTCAGGTCTTCTAGATACTGTGGCGAACATTAAACTCCCCACTGCTGATGCATAATGTACTCGATATATATCCATCCTCTCTACTTCATTGCTAGGACTCATACTTGAGGATAACTTAAAATTAATAGGAAGTGGGGTAGAACTTGACTTACAGTCTTGTATCTTGAAGCGTCTCAAGCTTTTCTTTAAGTAGTTCTTTTGAGAAAGCCAAATCTTCCTAAAATCTCTTGTAATAAACACAAGGATTTGAACTATGTCTGTTGTATCCAAGGCTTATAATAAAGGAATCAAATATCTTATACTATTACCTTAACACCTGTTTGAGACCATATAGAGATTTGTTCAACCTGCAAACCAAGTTCTCTTTTCCCTATTCTTCAAAACCTTCTGGTTGGAGCATGTAAATTTATTCTTCAAGCTCTCCATGAAGAAATGCAGTTTTGACATCTAACTGCTCCAAGTACAAGTCAAATGTAGCACACATCATCAGGACCAGTCGAATTACTGTGAGTCGAACCATTGGAGAAAATATCTCATTGAAGTCTATACCTTCTTTCTGAGTGAATCCTTTCACCACCAATCTTGAACAATACTTCTCCACTTGATCATTACCATTGCATTTGATCTTGTAGACCTATTTGTTTCCAATGGCCTTCCTTCCTTGTGGTAATTGAACAATATCCCATATTTTATTTTTATAAAGAGCTTCAATTTCTTCTTGCATTGTTGTCATCCATAGAGATGATTCTTGGCCTTTCATAGCCTCGTGAAAAGTTGAAGGCTCTCCATCTTCTGTTAATAGACAGTATGCAATATTGCTCTCCATAGAATAATTTGAATGCCAAGCTGGTTCTCTTCTCTCCCTAGTTGACCGTCGAACTTGTGGAGTTTTGATCTCAGATTGCTCTTATACTTCGTGCTCTGGGTTGCTTCAGAAGAAAATGGAACTTATTTTCTTTCTTCAACTTCAACTGTAGTAGTCTCTGATATTTTTTTTGAAGTGTTTCCTTCTTTTGCTTGTATCTTGTTTTCAATAAATACAACATCCCTGTTGATTACCACCTTGTGGGTTGTGGGATCCCACAAGCGATACCCCTTGACTCCATCAGCATACCCTAAGAAAATGCATTCCCTAGATTTCGGATCCAACTTTGATTTTTCTTAGGTGTTGTACATAACATAAGCAAGACTTCCGAATATATGTAAGCGACAATAATCAGCTGGTTTTCCTGTCCACATCTCCATTGGCGTTTTCAGATCAATTGCGGTTGATGGTGACCGATTGATCACATAATAGGCGGTTTTGACTGCTTCTGCCCAGAATTGTTTTTCCAACCCTGCAGTTGCCAACATAGCTCTTGTCTATTCCAACAAGGTTCTGTTCATCCACTCTGCTACTCCATTTTGTTGTAGAGTATATGCCACCGTGAACTACCTTTTAATATCTTCTTATTTAAAGAAATTATCAAATTCATCACCAGTATATTCTCCTCCATTATCTGTCCTCAAATACTTGATCTGTTTCTCAGATTTAAGTTCTACCTGCGCTTTGAACTCTTTGAAAACTAGAAAAACATTTGCCTTTCTCTTGATTGGATACACCCAACTTCTCCTGGAGTAATTATCGATAAATGACACAAAATATTTTGCTCCTCCTAGGGACTCCAGCGGTGTTTGCCAGACATCAGAGTGGACCAGATCTAATATTTCCTTGATTTTAGCAGAGGAACTACTGAACTTCAGTCTGTGTTACTTACTGGTAACACAATGCTCACAAAAGGGTAGTGAAACCTTTTTGAGCTCTGAAAGAAGATTTTTGTCAACAAGAATCTTCAAACCTCATTCCGACATATGGCCAAGTTTACGATGTCATATTATTATTGATTCTTCAAATGAACTTGCTGACGCGGTTGATGCTTTTCCTTGTTGGTGTGTTTCACCTTTAAGCACATATAGATTTGCAGCAAGTTTTTCTACTTTCATCACTACAAGCTCTCCTTTGGATATTTTTATGACTCCACCATGAGTCTTATATGAACATCCATTATCATCTAATTGTCCCAAAGACAATAGATTCTTTCTCAAGTCTTTTACATGTCGTACCTCCTGGATGGTGTGTATCGTGCCATCATACATCTTTATTTTGATGGACCCAATACCAATAACATCCAAAGCATGATCGTCTTCTATGAACACAGTCCCTCCTGAGATAGAATTATATTGATGGAACCATTCTCTTCGGGAAGTCATGTGCCATGTTGCTCCTGTATCCATGATTCAGACATCAGTAAAACGTTTTCTGCCTTCATTATTTGATATTGCTTCACTACATAAAATATCTCCATCATCCAGGGTACTTGCAACATTCCCTTGAGCATTTGATGGCTCAGGGTGTTCACTCTTCTTCTTGAATCGACAATCTTTCTTGAAGTGTCCTTTCTTGCCACAGTTGTAACACTTGATATTCTTTTTACTTCTTGATTGAGATCTACCATGATTGTGACTCCCACTGGGGCCACTTTCCGTTAGTCTTTCTCTCACCATCATCAAAGCTTCAGCTTGCTGCGAACTTGCATGTTTGTCTTCCTTATTTTTGCGCCGATTTTCTTTTTCTAAGACAACGGCTGCAATTTCATCAAAAATTAGACTGTCTGTATTGTTCGTTAGGTTGACGATGAGTTGATCATACGAGTCAGACAGACTTTGAAATAGAAGCTCCGCATATTCAGTCCCTTCTATTTTGCAATTCATTGTTGTAAGTTGCGAAAATAGCGTATTCAAAGTATTGATGTATTCAGTAACTAACATGGACTCTGTCATTCGAAGAGTGTACAATCTTTTTTTAAGAAGATTTTATTATGCAAAGACTTTGACTCATATAATCTTGTAAGAGTATCCCATATTTCCTTCGTTGTCCGTTTTTCAGCCACACTAGACAACACATGATCAGCTAGTGCCAAGTATAGATCAGCAACTTAGTTGCTGTCTATGTCATTCCACTTGATGTCATCAGGTGGGTCTGCCTTCAATTGCAGCTAAGCAATTGTTCTTTCTCATTATTGCTCTTATTTTCATTTTCCCCAATGAGAAATTAGTCTCATTGAATTTCTCAACATTAAACTTTATTGTACTAGACATTGTTATTTGCTTTACACCCTTCTAGATCATTTCTGAATATTTTTGCGAATAATCGTGACAAACTGTACTGTCACCGAAATTTACTATTCACATAAATAGTAGTTTTTACCGAATTTTACTATTTACGAAAATTTAATATTCACAGATAGTACATTCGCATAAAACAGACAGAATAACCGAGGGCTCTGATACTACTTTTGGGGGAAGGAAGCACCACAACTCAAGTTTGATATGATAATAAATAATGAAAATAAATTGGACACGAGAGTTTTACATGGAAACCCCTCAAACAGATAGAAGAAAAAACCATGGGGTAGAAGGATTTCAATATAATAATATGGGAGTACACTGCTCTCAAGTATAAGGAGAAAACAACAATAAACACTTCACTCTTATAAAATGAACAACTACTAAAGAGGACACTCAAGACTACAATATTTATCTTGGTGTATAACTCTTTTTGTATTTTTACTCTCACTTTTTTGAATGAAATAAATGAGGGCACGAGGCCCTCTATTTATAGGAGGATGAAAACGCGTAGAAAATTTATGCATTAATTTTCTACGCATTTTGTCAAAGTTCTATGCGTAATTTCTATCAACTTTTGCTTCTGTCAACTTTTGTTTTTTCAAAAGTTGTTGCATTTTTCTTTCTTTTTGCTTTTTACTTTTTGACTTCTTGCAGTATAGGGGAATTGGAACAGTCGCTCCTGATATTCAAACAATAAAAAGAAAAAGGTAATAACAAGATTGATCCAATTATGAAATCCACTTAGCGATCTTACTTGAATGAACAGCTGAAATTTCAGTTACGTTTTGTGATCTTCCAAGGTGGTCAAGACACACTAGTTAATGGTTGGTCCTTGATAATACTAGTTATTTCTTCATTGATATGATTTGCTAATAGGCTGGCTTACACCCTTACTTTGATTGTGATGGACTAGTACGGTAGTATCTAACTAATATACTGGTTTTGCTGATATATTTTTTCAGGATTCTCACATTCAGCATTTAATTTTGGATATGAGGCAGGGATCAATAATAGCACAATGGATGGAAATCTAGTTCCTCCTTGTGCTCTTGTTACCTTTGTGCAAAAGGGTATTCAGTATCTTGAACTAGAAACAAATTTGAGCAATGTAATGCAAACATTTTGATAATCTGATTTTTTATATCTGAAGTTAATCTCTTTTGATAACTCTAAACTAACCAATATTAACTAAGGAACGCAGGATAATACCGATATGGATGAAGACTTCCTGTTTCTTGAACCTTTGGATCTCATTTCAAAGAATGTATATGAGCTGCAAAATATAATAAAAGAGAAGAAAGAAAAGTTTCAGAGAGATAAACATAGGAAGAAGGATAAGATGAATGCTGACCATGAGAGGGACCACGGACGAGAACCTGCAAGAGAAAGGGAGAAGGAGAAACAAAAGAAGAAAAGAGAGCATGAACGTTATATAGAAAGGAGTGAAAAGAACAAGGAGAAACAAAAGCGCAATAACAAAGAAAAACCACACGAGGATATTATGGATTCAAAACGGAGTGGAGAAAAAGAGGCTTCCAGACATGAGGAAAAGGGAAAAGCCGGAGGTAATACATTCCAATTGCAACTAATTTGCTACTCGTATGAGCATGAGAAATGCAGGTTTTTTTATCATGCAGCTGATACATCTACACATTTCTTCGGTGGTCTTATGGCACTAAGTTTTGCTTTTGTTGCAAGATAGATTTGAAGCCTATGGATAACTGCACAGTCTCAACCACTTTGCCATGTGAAATTCCTAGTTCTGATGTAATGGTTTTGGAAGGACATACGTCTAAGGTTTGACTGCATGTCTATAAAGTTCTTCTAGTCCTCCATGATTCGATATATATCTTTTCCCATTTTTATTTATTAACTTACAATTTTTTCTTCTTCCTAAACTCATGCCAGGTTTTTGTCTGTGCTTGGAGTCCAGAACGGTCACTTCTTGCATCTGGGTGAGCAGTAGTACCATTTCTTTCTTTTTTGTTCTCTACTATGAATCAACTCATGTTCATAGTCATACTTCTGTTTCTAATTCTCTTGCGATTTTACAACTTTGGAAATAATCATCATAAGCACCGGAATTTTACGAAGGATCATCTCTCTTATAGCTAACCCATGTGGGATATCAATTTAGGTCTGGAGACTCTACTGCTAGAATTTGGACTATTGGAGATGGTCCATGTAATTCTACTATCCAAAGGAGGCCTCCAAATGTTTTGGCTTTGAAGCATTTGGAAAGTCAAGCAACTGAGAAACACAAGGGTGTTATGACACTTGATTGGAATGTGAGTCTTCTACAGCCTGTTTTGGGCTGACTTTCGTTGATATATACTTTTTTGGTGGACACACTGAAATTAGACTGCATTGTTTGTGGTTACCAATTTGATTTTGTTGTTAGTATTCAATCTTGTATTTATGACTTTTTCTTGCGCAGAGCGAGGGTAAACTGCTTGCGACTGGTTCTTACGATGGCCAAGTCAGAATCTGGAACCTATCTGGTAAGGGGCATAAAGGAAAAACTTGTTTTGAATATTGAATGTATAAATTGGCCATGGAGAAGTATGGTTCCGAAAATGTTTTCGCAAGTTTGTTCTTTGGATTATTTTTCATAATATGCCACCACTTTTCATCTCTTGTTTATCTGATTGAAACTAAAAGGCACCAAGAAACAATCCATATTCCTGTTGGGAAATCTATTAGCTTTTTGCTATAGAGAATCAGATGACCCATGAGATAACTGTACTCAACAGCATTTAACCGATGTTTCCAGTTGTCTTTCTTTATCTTCCTCTCTAACTTTTGTATTTTACCCTATCGAAACAATTCAAGAATGTTTAATCCTTCCCATTGTTTTCCATATAATGTCTTCGCTTTATCCTTTTCATTAATTGGCAAGTTATTCAGTCTTGCAGTTGTTCAAGTACTCATGTTGTCCTCGTGTCATCAAACTGTTTGTTTTTTCAATCATGTAACATATGTTTAGGTTTCTTGGTATTTACTGTTCATGGCGCATTTATCATCTTATAATGTGATGTCTGGTTTTCTCTTACTGATATCCATGACCAATCCTATAACTGACTTTTCATCCAGGGAAGTTAGTTAGTACTCTTTCCAAACATAAAGGGCCAATCTTCTCTTTGAAGTGGAACAAGGAAGGTGATCATCTCCTTAGCGGTAGTGTTGATAGAACTGCCATTGTTTGGAATGTGAACTCTAGCGAATGGAAGCAGCACTTTGAATTTCCTTCAGGTGTTTTGTTGCCCTTGTTCTGTCTTAATTTTGCTTTATATTTTACCTGATAACTTGGCAAGGATAATTTTGTTTTGTTTTGCATATTTCTCACTGTAGTTATACAACCCCATTCAGGTCCGACGCTTGATGTTGATTGGCAAAACAATGATTCTTTTGCGGTCAGCTCCGCTGATAAAATGATTTACATTTGTAAAGTTGGGGATAATACACCAGTCAAAACATTCTCAGGACATCAGGTGTGGTGTCCAATTGTTGCATTTAGTGGGAAAATCCTTTAATAAAAATTTTGTTTCTATTGGATGGTTGAAGCTTATCAAGAACATTAAATTGGATCAGTGTACATTTTCTCTTTCAAATAATCATGTTTTTCCTTTCTCGTTTGGTTTTTATGAACTTTTCCATATGAAACCGTCTGTGCAAAGTGCAAACTTAATTACCCTTTATCTCTTTGATGTATGTGCGCTGATTATATTGTCATTTCAAAATAATCTCACTGTTAATCATGCTTTTACTTAATTACCCTTTGTGAATATTCTTAAAGGGTTGTTGACTTCGCCATTGCAGAATCGAGTCAATGCTATCAAGTGGGATCCCTCAGGTTCCTTGCTGGCTTCATGCTCTGATGATTCCACAGTTAAGGTAATTCCTATTTTGTCCTTCTGTAACAAATGGTGCGCAGTTAAGGTAATTCCACAGTTAAAATTTGCTTTTTACTGTCTTCTAAGCACCCTTGAATATTTATTTAGGTTCTGAATTTATGTAAGTTGTGTTAATGCCTCTTTTTGTCTATTTCTTCTGATCATTCCTTGCCATATTTTATCTTATCAGAAAGTCCCTTATTTATATATTTGTTATGAAATATTGGAACTAGCAAATGTTGCTCCAAAAGCAAGATCAACTTAAATCGTGGTGTGTGGGTTAGGTGCATGTCACATTTTGAACTGTGCTGTAGAATAAGCTTGGGAGATTAGAGAAACAATAGTGCCTAGGGAGTAGACAAATTACAGAAATCAAGATTAGAGAAAGTTGAATTTTAGCTTCACCTTTTCCTTCGCTAGGACTTTGTCAATAATTCTCTCAGTAATTCATTGTTTCTGTGCAGATATGGAGTATGAAACAGGATGTCTGCTTGCATGATTTCAGAGAACATCGCAAAGTATAATCTTAAAGTCTTCTATTTTTTTTTCTTTCTTTTTCTTTGACATCTTTGGTGATTCATTTAATCAAATCGGACATCAGCTGCTGACTATTATGTTTTTTTAGGAGATATATACCATCAAATGGAGTCCAACTGGCGCTGGTACAAACAATCCGAATCAACAGTTGTTGTTGGCAAGGTATTCTATCTATTGCGACCAGTCATGTTTACAGTATTCTGTCTATCGTTCTCGATTATATATTGCATATCTGTTCGGTTAAATTAGATTTATTCATGCCTTCTGTTTGGTTAGATTAGAATTATGCATGTTAAAACACTTCACGTACATTCATATCTGTTCCTCACCTGACTGATTTGCCTTCCACTGGGCCAAAGTTTAGGCAGATAGGAAGAAATCACCTAAAGTTTTTTGTCCTTTTTTGGATTTAAACTCTAGTCTCCGTTATCTTCACTCACATCATTGCTCACTAGTTTACAGCCTTTGGTGCATTTGGGCTGACTTAACTCTGAAGTTTTTTCTGGTACACTATAGTCAAAGGCGCGCTTAAAGCCCCAAAAGTTGAGTTTCAAAATTTGGAATGATTGCAATCTGGCTCGTAATCCCCTTGCTTGCGAGTAAAATGATCAAGAGAGATACTGTTTCACTTTAATCGTCCAGCAAATGGGATTTTGGTGTGCGCTGCCTCCAAAAAGAGATATTATGTATTGCACCTAACCATTTAGTTCTTTGAGCTTATTGGTTTTGTTTTATTGTCTATCTGTGTAGTGGTTCATTTGACTCTACCGTGAAGCTATGGGATGTTGAACTAGGGTGTCTTCTTCACAGCTTGAACGGTCACAGGTAATGGATGTATACTCATTATGTCTACTTGGAACAGACACGGGGTATACTAAGGCACTCTTAATAAAAATTACACCTTTTAACTATCAAATATAGGTTCAAGTATTATGCGGTTTGTTTACTCGTACTCAATTGAAATATCGATACCTATATACCTATTCCTTTTATTTGGATGGGGATGTGAGAAGAGGGGAGAGACTGGAGTGAGAATGAGTAAACTGTGGATCAAATCTTTGTATAGTTCTTGTTGAATATTTTTGTTTTTTTACTGAGTAGGTTCTCTTCCATTTTGAATCCAGGGAAGATGTTTACTCTATTGCATTTAGTCCGAACGGTGAATACTTGGCAAGTGGGTCATTGGATAAATGCATGAATATATGGTCAGTGAAAGAGGCCAAGATTGTAAAAACTTACAATGGCGATGGCGATATTTTTGAAGTGTGTTGGAACAAGGAAGGCAACAAGGTTGCAGCATGTTTTGCAAACAACAAGGTTTGTGTGTTTGATATTCGATTGTAGAGGTTGAGGAATAGCTTCAAAAGGACTTGGGAACACAGAGGCAGGAATTTCACAATTCAAGAAACTCTACCTTCTAGAAATGCAGATTATAGATAAGGTTTTTTTGGTTTGTCATCTGGTGTCCGATTTATTCATATTGTGGCCCGGCTAAATCATTTTGTTGTGGTACTGCTGGTATAGTTGTTCCTGCTCTTCTTCTTTTGTTGATTGTGAGGAAATTGACATGGCTGTGAAGTCACATTGTCAATTCCTTGCTTGAAATTGAGCCTAAAAATCTAAGAGATTGTTTGGTTTGCAAACAAGTTATATTGGATTATAGCGTGGGAATTATAATACAGGGATTTAAAATATCTTGCTTTAGTTTCTTTTTGTTTTTAATATATATACATACTACGTAAATTATCCGCGCTTCGCGCGGTGGTGAACTACCTCATTAAGCTTATGTATGATCATTAGATAATATCATTTTCCAATTGATTCGTACACCAATGAAACTTGTCATCAGTTTCTCAATGTTTGTCCAATTAATTACAACATTTTTTCTATGTATACGAGGAATTAAAAGGGATATAAAAGATAGAGAGTTTATATTTCGATGCTTATACCAAATTCCCGAAAAAACTTTATCCCAATAGTGAAAAATTTCACGAAAATCATAAAGTGATATTGAGGTTTTTTGTTGTTCAAAAGATATGGGAGTCATAGAGGAAACCCTAAGTATAAGAAAGAAGTATAAGGAAGCCTCCATGAATAGTTGATGCAACATAACTAAAACAATTATCTAACTTTGCGAAAATTATAAAGAACATTTAAACGTGTAAAAGCCTATTGCATAAAAATGAATTGATTTTTATATTTTCAATAAAGAGAATCTTGCTTTGGGAATAAGAAATATGAATAATTCAACCGAGTGTAAGATCAAATATTAAACATCCCATTCAAATGAAATTTTTGTATCTCTAAATTCATGTAAATAACACATTCTTTTGATATGGTTTTTACAAGTTTAAATCTCTATAAATGCATACTCCCCAACATAGTTTGAATAAGGCCACCAATACACAGTCTATCTATATAGTATTAAACGCACATTCATTTTAGAGTCTCCATGCCATTTTCGGCAAAGCAGGGACCATTTTACATAATTGTAGTGTGATGCCACTGAATTTTTAAAGTCTTGCAATCCATTAGATAATGTGCATATCCTTTTCTGTAAGCAAGTTCCATTGAGGTTAAGAAGTGCTTCCACAAAACGATAGCTTGATCATAAATGTTAAGAGGGAGTCCACGTGGGCTCGTTTAAGAGGGTTCATGCAAAGAAAACAATGACTAAATTAGAAACAGGTACGATGAAATCAATGGCAATTTTGACAACCCCAAAATAGTCATATCGGTACCACTTCACTTATAGTTCAGTTCATGAGACAAACTTGGTTCAACAGAGGAATAAACACATAAATGATATATTTTATAGGTAAATAACTATGCAAACATGAAACAGAATAGTCGAAGAAGGGGCAAAGTCACGAATCTGAACATAGTTAAAACACGAAAACTCCTAGACAAGCGGACATTATAAATGTGCGAACAAAACAACAACTAAGAATTGGGGGCATTTTGAGATTCAAACCCAAGGTGTACTAACGTGCTTTTAAGGACCCAAAGGAAACTTGTCAAAAGCTAATTTCTCTGATAATCAAATGAAAAAAGAACAGAAGCGAAATATGACTCATCCTTTATATCGTTATTACACACAAATTCAATCTTAGCAGATCATATTACTCATCCTTTTGTCCCATTTGAATACATTTAAGAAAAAATGCATAAGCTAATACATGATCCAACAACACAGAGTCAAATTTGCAATTATCTTATAACAAAGAAGGAGTTCAGTCGTATATTAATGAACAACAAAGACAAAAGATTATTGAGCTTAAATCTACTGATCAACAGGATTCATAAGTTCATAATTACTTATGCATAAAATTTGAACCTTAGGTTAAATACATCAGCAACGAAATTGAAACTCTAAAGCAAAATATCTTAACTAAACAGAGAAACAAATCATTCTACAGCGGAAAATAACAGAGAGATAAAAAACACAAAGGAGAACGATGATTACCATTTTAGGAGCAGCGAGCCTGGGAGCGACGAATTGTTGGAGCTTTCCACTGACTCCGACTTCGATTTCACTGGACCACTTGTCCTACAAAAAGGAAAATGAGAAACCCATCTTAAACAAATGCAAGTTGGCATTTTTTTACGATATTACACACTCATTTTTCATTTAAAATTGTCAATTGTACTACAGAAAAACCACCCACATTAAATACACATGAAACCAAACACCAACTAAACTTGAAGAATTTGTATCTTGGATATTTCTGGCAAACAGAGTTTGCTTCTCCTCTATTTGTTTCTTCTTTTCCTCAGTGGCCGCTGCATTTGACAACGTGAAAGTTTGAGAGAAGCACTCCTCATTGTGTATTTTTTTCTATTTTGACGCTCTGAAGCGGCCCTTTCGGAGGCATCAATTATTCCTATTTTGAAGCGTTGTATTTTGGAAGAAAGAATGACTTGAACTCACATATAGTAATGGAGTTTGTAAGAATAGTCACTGGTTATGTCATGCCCCGGGAGGGTACCTTAGACGTGGCCGGCACTCAAAAACCATTGCTGGCCTTCAAGCGAACCACTTGGTCCAATCACACTTCCATTCAGTCACATTCTATTAGCGGAAGACTCAACTCACAAGAATACTATTCATAATTAAGGCCATAGGCCAACCACATATCCAATCAACAACTAGTAAGAATAAAACTAGTCAAAATGAATAATTCAACATCATCCACACTCTAGTCTATGAAGCCTCTATCAACAATCCAAGAGGTGCCGATGACAGGTTCATGGCTATCACAAATCAAAATAAAGGAAAACAAACTCAAAGTTGAAAAGATAACTGCGGTATCCTCCGGAAACAGGGAGGACTCACCAACTAGCTGGAAGTAAATAGATCGTCAACGATTTGTCGGTTGATGATCTCTAGTACCTGTCTCTGCATTATGAAATGATGCAGGCCAAATGGCGTTAGTACGTGGAATGTACGAGTATGTAAAATGGCCGAATGAAACAAGCATCAAGGTAGAATCAAATCAACTCGGAATCTCAACTCAGAAGAAGGAACAACTCAATCAAGATGTCCTGAGTCTAAACAAGAATATATGATTTAGACAAGACCAATCACATACAATTCAACCCAATTCATCCCGATCTGACTCAGAGTACTTATCAAGACCTATATGGGAGTTTCTCTTATCCGACAACTATCACTTATGAGCCAGTAATAGTACAACAAGCTGACGTTGTTGCCACGTCCATTCATACCTTGCCAGGGTATGAACGAATCAACCAATAATGGATCCATAACTAATCAAGTCCTATTATGTCAGGACAATAATTTGGGAAATATTCGACTTTAACGGTCCAATCCCCTCCTATGTTTGGCGACGTAGTTATTGGATTCGAGTTATTAATTACTCTTACCCAATTCGGTGCTCGTTACTCCTCTCAAGACTCAATGCTCATAAAACTCTATCCAGTCAACTCAATCTAATCATATCGACAAGTCTCATTTGAATCCTTGTCAATTCATCAATTTTATCACAATCAACATCTCAACCAATCATATTATCCAATCAATCACAATCACATTTTTCAAGAGTAGTTTAGATATGCATTTATGACAACATTTAATCCTATCCAATCATTCCTTCGTTCACTTCACCAATCCTTTAGGGACTCATCAAGACTCCAATACTATAAATCAACAATTCAAGATACTCAAAATATTTAAGTTTTTAACAAAAATATGTTTAACAACTCATATCAATCACCTTCTAGACATAAAAAACATGTATAACAACTCATGTTAATCAACTCATATCAACATCAAGCATTTATCAATTTCTCGACTTATCAATATCAACATAACAAAAATTGAGTTAATAGATGAAAAACAAACTCATAAGGATATAAATCTATCAAGAAAATCCATTCTTATGAACATTCAATCTCAAAGAAGATGTAGGGCACATGGGTGGATTCAACCCATGTTTTGAGTAGCCTTACATACCTTAGTGTAAATTTTGAAGAAACCTTGATATTAGGTCTTCAATGAGAAGCTTGAATCCTTGAATGTTTTAGGGAAAATCTTGTTGGAGATGAATTGAGAGGGAGGAGGGTGAAGGTTAGGGTTCTTTGGAGGTGAAAATATGCAGAATTTGACCCCAAAAATGTTCCAAGTTTGTGTATAAATATTTGGGGAAAATGTCCAAGTTGCCCTTCATCAAAAATCTGGAAAACGGGCTAAAAATACCCTACAGGAGTGATAGTGGCGTGTTGCGCCAAGGGATAAACTACTGAGGCTAGTTTCTGGCGCTATAGTGGCGTCGAGTGCCACTGGAGCCCCAGGCCTGAAATTTCTGCAGTGATATTCTACAGCAAAATGGTCATAACTTTTAACTCTGAACTCTAAAAAATGCAATCTTAGTGGCATTGGAAAGAAGACTCAAAGAACGTTAATTTGATAGGTTATGAGATATCCAATTTATTATATTCTAGGAGATATGGTCATTTTAAGTTGACCCTTATATGAACTTATTCAGAAACTTAGCCGAGAGGAATTTTTTGGACTTGGCTCGGTTTTAGGGATCCCCTTATGACCCTAAATCACATATAATACACTTTAAATACTTAATAATTGATCCTAACTCATATATACAATTTGAAGTCTTCGAGTTCAAGCATATACGCATACGAAGAATGGTTCGAATCTTAGCGTAGAAATTTTTTAGGTGTTATAGATTAATAATTTAGGGAAGTACAGGGACAAAGGAGTGATTGAGGAAGAAAAAAGAAAAATATTAGTCAAGGAATAATGTCATTGCCGAAGCGACGTTTGTCTCGTACGATCCATGGAGACTTCCTTGAAAGGGGTTCTGACAGTTATTTCTAGGGGCATTCCAAATAATTTCCCATTTTGGGCTATTTCCTAATGCCTATAACTACCCACACTCCTCAAATTCTCTTCATTCCCTCTCAAGCTCTCCCACTCAAAAATCTTCTCTCTAGAATTCTCTCCCAAAGTTGTCTTCTTATCCAAGATAGGATTTCAAGGCTTTCAAGTCTCCATTGATAGAGCTTCATTGGGCTTTGATTACCAAGTTATGTGGGAATTTCATCCATGGATTCCTTTCCATTCATTGAGTCTCAAAGGTTTCTCACTTTCTCTTTTATGATTTCTTCGTGAACCCTAAAGTTTGATGATTTAGCATTGGGTTCATTCAATTATGCCTTTACTCAACTTCAATGATCTTGCTATGCATGCATTGATGTTAATTACGTGATTTCAAGAAGTTTTACATGAACCTATGTAGTATGGCTATTTTATGGATATCAGCAGTGATTTGAGATTATGAATGCATCATGAATTTATGAAAAATAATTTCAAGGATGCTTTTAGATAAAGTATTAATATGATTTTATGAAGCTAAGGTTTACTTCGAATGAAAAATAATCTCATCGTGAAGGTTTTTCATGATTTAGCCACTTTCAAGTTAAGTGTGATTTTATATGAAAAGGTTATCATGATCTAGATGTTTTTAATTAAGTATCTTTTATGACTTCGAGTGGGTCGAGGTTCATGATATGGTTTAAGGAGCTATTTTTATGATTTTCAAATGTCTATGATGAATTCGATCTTATAAGCTTATTACCATTTTCCATGACTATGCTATGATTTTGATTTATGTTCTTGTTGAGAGCTTACTAAGAACCTATCAAATTAAAGGTCTTTGAGTCTTCTTTCCAACGCTGTCAAGATTATAAATTTTGGAGTTCAGAGTCAAAAGTTATGACTATCCTAAGACGGACTAGTACTGCCGGAATTTCTAGCCTGGGTTGTGACTGCAGGAAGCCTGGGCTTGGTACCGCAGTGGTGCGACGCGCCACTATCGCGCCAAAAACAAGCCTCAGTAATTTGGTCCCTGGCGCGGCGCGCCACTAGGAGATGTGCAGGGTTTTTAAGCCTATTACCTAGAACCCAGAAAACTTAGGCTTGGCGCTGCAAGGGCGTGACGCGCCACTATAGTGCCGTAAAACAGCCTCAGTAGTTTGGTCCTTGGCGCGATGCACCACTATCAGATATGCAGGTTTTAAGCCTATTTTGGCTTGGCACTGCAGTGGCGCGACGCGCTATAATAGCTCCAGCAGGAATTTTGCCCAGTTTTCCAGATTTTGAGGAAGGGCAAACTGGATTTTTTCCCAAATTATATATACCCAACTTGGAACATTTTAGACTATATTCTTTTTCAGATTTTTGCCTCTCCAAAGAAACCCTAGCATTCATCCCTCTTCTCTTCCAAACATCTCCAATAAGAAATCCTCTCAAAAGCTCAAGAATTCAAGATCTTCAAGTCAAGTCTTGGTTTTTGGTGAGATGATCTTCAAGCAAAGGTATGTAAGGCTAACCTAAAATATGAATTGAGTTCTTCCATATGCCCATGTATGTGTTGGATAGGAGTTGTGAAAGATTTGAACCTTCTTGGAAGGTTTTCTTGAAATATTTCCTAAACCCTAGAATATCTTTATATAATAAAAATTGATGGATGATTTCATGACTTGAATTATTAAATAGTCAACTTTCATATTATTGACTACAAATGTATCTTTGTATATAGATTTATAGGTATTGACGATATTCTTGAATTGAGTTTTGTTGAGAGTATGGATTCATATTTCATTCACATAAACCCAAGATAAGATATCTTTTGTCATAATTATCTTGAGGTTGAGGTAGATGGTTTTGTGTATATATTTATTGATTGGAATGAAAAGAACGAATTGGATAGTTAAGAATGTCCTTTTGCTTGTATAAATTGAACATAAGATTTAAAATAAAGATTGTGAAGTAGATGTTTGATGATGATGTGAATGATGGTATTGATAATGATGTGAAAGACGATGTTTGATAATGATGTGAATGATGATATTTTGATGATGGTGTGAGTGATGATGTGAATAGTGGTTATTTACCATATGTAGAATGATTGATGAAGAGGTTATGTTGATGAGGATGTTGTGTGATGAAATGGATTGGAGTCTAATGTAATTATGTGATATGTGATTTACCTAATTTGATGCGGTTGGAGTCTTATGAGCATTTTGAAAATAAATGATCTCTTGAGGAGTTTTAAATAAATAATTTGTGAAAATTTTTGCATAAACTATTTATACACTATTTTTGAGTTTAAAGAATGATTATTTTTATCTTTGATTTAAAAAGAGTTTAAGCACGAGTTGAGTTGAAAAGTCTTTGAATTATTTTTGAACATGAGTATTTTGAGTATGAATGAGTTGAGCATTTTTACTTTAAAATATCGATTTTTGAGATTGAGTTGAGATTGTATCAATTTTAAAGAGAAGAGTTTGATGATTTGAGATGAGTCGATTTGAAAGAAGGTCCAATGAGGCCAGATTTGATTGAGTTTTGAAAAGAGTCAAATGAGACTAAATGAATTAATTTGAAGGAGTCCAATGAGACTAAATAAGTATTTTGAATATTTTACTCACTTGATAAATATGAGCATATTGAGTCTTGGGAGGAGTATCGAGCACCAAATTGGGTAAGAGTATAGTCCACACTCGAACCCATAAACTACGTCACCAAACATAGGAGGGGATTGAACCGTTAAAGTCAGATGCTTCCCATGGGATCGAACCGTTAAAGTCGAATGTTTCCCATTTTATTGTCCTGACATGATAGGACTTGATTGGTTATGGATCCATGATTGTTGATTCGTTCTTACCCTGGCAAGGTATGAACGGACGTAGCAACAACGTCGGCTTGTTTTACTATCACTCGCTCATATGGTTATAGTTATCGGTTAGAGAAACTCCCAATTGAACGGATTGTGCTTGATATAATTGGTTGATTGTGATTGTAGATGATTGGGTTGAATTGTAAAATATTGCATAATTTAATTTGCATATCTATTGAATTGATCCCTTTGATTTATGGTGGAGTTGATTGCATATGTGATGGATTGGATTAAAAGATATGTGATTCGATAGTGTATGATTGGATTGGATTGGATTAGATGATATGTTATTGGGTTAAATAGAATGATATGTGATTGGATTGAATAGAATGGTATGTGATTGGATTGGATCGGATTGTATATGATTGGGTTAGATTGGATTGTATATGATTGGATTGAGCTGGTTGTATATGATTGAATTGGATCGAATGATATATGATTGGATTAGATCAACAACAACAACAACAACAACCCAGTGAAATCCCACAACGTGGGGTCTGGGGAGGGTAGAGTGTACACAGACCTTACTCCTACCAAGGTAGGATGGTTGTTTCCGAGAGACCCTCGGCTCAAAAAAGACATAAAAAGGGGGTCAGATAAGGTTAAGAAATTCAAAGCGCTATAGGAAAATAAATAACGAAGGCATCACAGATAAAATAGAGTAATCACACGTACTGAAAGTAATAAATAGTAATATAAATAGCAGAAATGAGAGCACAAGGAATTGTAATGTGCTAATGCACCTACGAATAGGGAAGAATAACGAGACTATGTACTAGCCTTCTACCCTAATGTGGGTCCTCCACACCCTCCTATCTAAGGTCATGTCCTCGGTAAGCTATAACTGAGCCATGTCCTATCTAATCACCTCTCCCCAATACTTCTTCGGCCTACCCCTACCTCTTCTGTAACCATCCATGGCCAACCTCTCACACCTCCTCACTAGGTCATCTATGTCTCTCCTCTTCACATGCCCAAACCATCTCAGTCGCATTTCCCGCATCTTGTCTTCCACCGAGGCCACTCCTACCTTGTCCCGAATAGCCTCATTTCTAATACTGTCGCTCTTGGTGTGACCACACATCCATCTCAACATTCCACGTACTAACGTCCATTTGGACCTGCATCATTTCATGATGCAGAAATAGGTTTAAGAGATCATCAATAGGAGCACCATTGAGGATTATTCACACTCATTATATTGGTGAGTCCTCCCCTACATTTGGAGGATACCGCTTATGTTATTCTTACGTCGAGTTAGCCCTTTTATTTTAATTTAAGGTATCCATGAACATGTCATTGGCACCAATTAGATAGTAGTGATTGAGGCTTCATAGACTAGATAGTGATGGGTCGATTGAGTATTTTCTTTCCTTGAATTATTCTTGTCAAACTATTTTTAATGACAAATATTGAAGTTAATTTGTTGGCCCATGGCCTTTATTCTTTGAGTTAGATTGATGATTTGAGTTGCCCGCCAAATATTCTCTTTATTTTAAGTCTTCCGCTGATTGTATGAATGAACGGATGTGTGATCAGGCTGTGTGGTTTGCTTGGGAGGCAGAAATGGTTTTTGAGTGTCGGTCATGTCTAGGGTACCCTTTTGGGGTGTGACAAATATGGTATCAGAGTACAGAGTTCAAGAGTTCTAGGGAGTCTATGAAGCTGTGTCTAGTAGAGTCTTGCTTATGGGTGTGTTGTGCACTATACTTATAATCAGGAGGTTATATGACATTAAGAATTATTTCCCTTTTTTCATATTCTGAGTTCGTCCGATAGAGTTTAACTCTATGAATGTTCCCTTCTAATTTGTGCGTTGCTCATATCCATTCGACTACCCCTCATACTCAAGGTAGTTGGAACAGTAAAATATGAGGTTCTTGTTGATGAGTTAAGATAAAGTCTTGGGAAAGTGAAGAGACTGCACAAGGCTTGAGAGGAGCCGATTACTGTGCTTAACTCTATTTATCTGGAAGGATGTACTCTCATTCATATGGGTCGTGCATTGAGTCAGAGCGAGATGTATCCTAGAATCTCATCTCTAAATCTTGATTTGAATGTTACCTTCGAGGGAAAAGTTGCTTATCTAGGTGATAAGTGTCACCATCCAATGGAAATGTGATTTGAGGTATGGTGAGCTATGGTTGGTCAGATGATTGTGGAGTTAGAGAAAAGGAGTTAGAGGAGTAGAACTCAAATAGTGAGAATGGTGGTTGATTGAGGCCTACAAGTAGGGTGGAGTATCTATGAGGTGAGTAATGAGGTGTAATGAATGATTGTCATAGTGCTAGTTTTAAGATTTGATTTGGTAGGCTTGAAACGACGTATGTGAGAGATTAAGATATTAACTTGAGAGAAGTGTGTGCTATAAATGGAGGGGTATGTGACCCTCAAATGTAAATAGTGAGTTGATGCTAAGTTAATTGGTAAGAAGAGGTTTAAAATGTGCATATGAGATAGTATAGAGTTATATGAGATTCTAAATTTATGAGTTGCTTTAGGTGACTAGTTAGTATTATTTAGTTGATGCCTTTGAGCTAAGGGGGAGATGATAGGGTAATAAACCAAAGTAAGTCTTGAGCTTTCGATTGTGATGAGTTGGCCAAGATGATAGTAGACGGAGTTGAGCGAGAGTAGATGAGGGAGAGTGAGTGCTTCCTGATTGTGATAGTTGTGTTGTACTTGTCTAGTTGAGGATAAATGTGTGGAGGAGGAGCGAGATGAGACCTTGTGATGTGAAATAGATAGGTAAGAGTATGTTAGTGTGTCTCCGGGAAAGAGCTCATATAATAATGGAGGTAGAAAGGTTAAAGTAAGCTTGAGAATTCTTAGATGTGGTTGAGGTAGTTAGAGTGATAAGCTTGAGTGTATGGTTGTCACTGTGAGAGTGATGGTAGTAGGCTAACGATCACATTATGGGGGAATGATTGGAGGTACGCGAAGGGTGTTATGAGGCTTGAAAAGAAGGGGAAGTTTGGGCACCGATATATTGACCTTACGAAATTGTGAAGAGGATTGGGAATGTCACTCATGAATTGGACTTCAACGGTTGACGATCTAGATGTTTGAATAATTCGATTGACAGAGTTTCGATGTTCTATTCGTGCTTAATGATGAGAATGATGAAGGAAATGTCCCTACTCTTGACTTAAATCGATTTGTTTATTCTTGAGCGGGGATGGTTGATTGTCTAAACTTCTCAATTGGTTGATTTGTTGATTTGATTGAGTCACGATTGTTATTCATTCCTCGAGTCCAGCTTTTCTTGATCTTCATTCGACGACGAATGATCCCAAGGGGGATATAATGTAACACCCTGGAAATGTTTTTGCAAAGATGATGTTATATCCCATACTTCTGTACCTGGAGACGTGTTCATAAGCTTCTTGAAAATCTCCATGTGATCCCTATTATCTATCACGTTACCAAATAACTCTAAGGATGGGAGGATGTGATGCCCCGTCATAGTGAAGGTTGGAAATAGAGTTATAAGTATTTGAAAGGAGTTGGAGGCCAACTAACAAATCGTGGAACTCGACTTGCTTGCGTAAGCTACTAACTTAGAAGTCCTACACACTTAAGCTACTTGAGTATACGTCGAGCTTAAGTAGCATGGAGTGCATAGGCTTTTGAAGTAAGACGAGATTACAAGCTCACAAAAAAGAAATAAGGAAACGACGCGCCTACTCGAAGAAAGTAGGTGATGCACCTACTTGGACAAGCAGGTGATGCATCTACTTAGGGTCAAGTAGGTGATGCAGTAGCTTGGGGTGGACCCCACTGCCACATGGCAGCATGTGATTGGCCGCATAGACTGAGGTGGCACCCTAGGAGGCTGCCACGTGTCACCCTAAAAGGCTGCCACATGGCACCTTCTAAAGAGGTATATGTATATATGTGTTATGTGACCCCTAAGTTCAGTATTCATCCAAAACATAAGCCAAAAATACAGAGAAAACGTGAGAGAAGAGAAGGAGGCAGCCATGGCTTGAAAGAGTTCAAGGTAAGTTTTCCAACGTTTTCCTCCGTGAATTAATTATCTACGATGTTCCTCAAGAACGTGGAGATGTATATTTGTTTTTTATAATACCTACGGAACCATACCTTCATCTTTACACTTTGAACAAACAAGAGAAAGTGTGAAAGAAGAAGAGGAAAACGTTGGAGGGCAAGAAGAGGAGCAATGGGTTTGGGGCTGCCAAGGTAAGACTCGGAGTTTCGTTCTGTAAATTAATTATTTAAGGTATACCACAGTTATGTAATGGTGTTTTATAACATAAAATTCCAATTTAGGTCAGCGGAAAAGGGGCACAAATAGTCCGCCCCAATTCAGCATACCAAGAAGTTTCCGAGGTGCAGTTTTGGCAAGCTTTGGCCAATTTCGGGTAAGGTGAGACCTTTGCCTTAAAATTGGGGTTTATGGTGTTGTTATGAAGTGTATTATATGTTGTTTAAGTGTCTGGAAACGTGAAAACATCATGGAAATTAGTGACGATCGAAACAAACTAAATTAGAATCGCTATAGTTGAATTGTCGTCGAAGTAAAGTGTTGTGCTTGTGGTGTACTACTGCAGGTGTGTGGGGGTTTGTTGAAGGGACTAAATGTGTTCTAAAATGGGTTTGGGTGCTTCTGGTAACAGCCACACGACCCCTCGTTTTGTATAAATAAAGGCTTTGCAAAATAAAGACTAGAAACCCTATTTTGGTGTCGTAATTTTCAGCAAGTTGTTTGGAGCTTGTGTTGCGTGATATCGCCATGTTTTATATTTATATGTTGCAGGGTGTTGTTTTTGGTTGGATTTAGATATTAGGTATGTAACTGGAAATTCGGGTAGGGCACTTTATAGGGGAGGTGCTGCCCAATTTTCGTTAACGCCTTAACGAATTAAAGAACTAGTCGTGGAGACGAATAAGGAAATAGGTTTCATGAATGCTAAGGTGCAACTGAGGGCACTGGAAAGTTAAGGTTGTTGATACTCGCATTTCTCCCATGTTAAATAGGTTCGAAGTAAGACGACGTGGACGTGATTGAGAAAAGTCCATATGAGGTATGTGAAGCTTTCTTTTGGCATGTTTTCGGAATAAGTATGTAAAGCTTATCCCTTCTCTTGGCATGTTTTTGGCATAAGTAGGTAAAGTTATTCTTCTTTATTTTGGCATGTCTTAGATATAAGTTATGAATGGTTTGTATATGGAACTTGGGGATAGTTCCATTCGTAAAGCTCCGAGTACAGTCCATAATTCTTATCCACTTCGTAATGGTAGAACTCCTATAATATTTGAGCTATTGCCTTTTTAAGGCTTCTATAGGATAAAAGGTAATATATGTAAAGCCTATTGACTCGTGTTCACTTCTAAATGCTAAGACTCTTAAGGTAGCTGAGCTATCACCCTCAAGCCTTCTATACAGTAAATAGTAACCAAATGCATGGGAAGCATGAACTATAACTCCTATTCATTTCTTAATATCAAAGTTCTTAAAGTAGTTGAACTACTACCCTTGAGTCCCTATATGATGAATACTAATTGAATGTATGAGATCCCATGCCTAAGAACTTTATAATGACAAGTGTCTCTGATTGCATAAGCCATTTGGTATTACCTTAATAAAAGCCTAGGACTCTTGAGACTCCGTCGATGTGGCCCCTAATGGAAGTTAGAGGATACGTGAGACGATGATAGTTTTGATCCTCAAATGATAGTCCATGACGATTGTTATATCGAATCTCAGATGATGAACTAATTGCATATGGTTCCTCGTTACTTTACTCATGCATGTTGTTAATACGTCACTCATTGCGTCCTATGAAGAGCCGGGCAGGATAAATTTACCGCGTCCCATGAAGGGCCGGGCATGATAAATTTACCGCATCCCATGAAAGGCCGTGCATGATAAATTTACCACATCCTATGAAGGGCCGGGCATGATAAATTTACCGCATCCCATGAAGGGTCGGGCATGATAAATTCACCGCATCCCATGAAGGGTCGGGCATGATATATAATGCAATGATCATTCACCGCATCCCATGAAGGGTCGGGTATGATAAATGATGAAATGACATCTTCATTGAGTCCCTCATTGAAGGTCCGGATACAGTTTGTAGGCATGCATGTAGAAATATAGTGACACAGTTGTAGCACCAAGTCCCATAGTGGGCCAGGTATGGTATGTAAGGAAGGTATACATGCCCTTATGTCATAAGATGCATGTAGAGAAATTTGTTAACTGTTATATTTATTTCCTGCATCCCTACTTCAGTTGTCCGCTCAGTTATGTATTATTATGCTTTATATACTCAATACATATATCATACTGACCCCTCTTTCCTTGTGGGCCTGCGTTTCATACCTGCAGGCACAAACATTCATTTCAGAGATCTGCCAACTCAGAATTTTCGCTCACCTATGATTAGAGGCGCTTCACTATTTTGGAGCCTAGTTTTTTATACTGGTCCTCCGATGTATATATGTATTTATTTATTCAGGGGTACGGCGGGAGCCCTGTCCCGCCATATGTTACCGTACTATTCTTAGAGGTCTATAGACATGTATGTGTGGGTTGTTTATGAGCTTATTTCGGCTGTGCCTATATGGCACGTTGTAAATGTTTTTACGTTATGGAAGCCTTATCGGCTTGCATTCTCTTCCATAATATGATATGAATGAAGGAGGATGCATGAACATGAAAAAGTTTTAACCCATTGTGGTTTGGGGGGGTTGTATCACAGTACCCATAGTTCAATTTAGTTATATTTGAAAGTTACGTCTATGGGGTCCAGGTTGGAACCTAGTCGCGGCCCACGAGGTTGGGTCTTGATAGATTCGAACATTTCTTCACGTGAGTGTAGACTTTTACACATGAGTTAGGATTAACTCCTAAGTAATTGAAGTGTGTTAGATGTGTTTAGGGGTCATAAGGGATCTCTAACACCAATTCGAGTCCAAAGAACCAATCGATTAAGTTTTTGGACGAGTTAGTATAAGGGTCAACTTCAAATGACCATGTCTCATAAAATAGGATAAATTGGATGGCCCATGACCTATCAAATTAAAGGTCTTTTAGTCTTCTTGAAAACGCTGCCAAGATTGTAAATTTTGGAGTTCAGAGTCAAAAGTTATGACTATCCTAAGACGAACTAGTACTGTCGGAATTTCTGGCCTGGGTTATGACTGCAGGAAGCCTAGGCTTGGCGCCGCAGTAGCGCGATGCGCCATTATCTCTCCAGGAATAAGCCTTAGTAGTTTGGTCCCTGACGCAGTGCGCCACTAGGAGATGTGCAGGATTTTTAAACCTATTTCCTAGAACCCAGAAAACTTAGGCTTGGTGCTGTAAGGGCGTGATGCGCCACTATAGCACCATAAAACAGCCTCAGTAGTTTGGTCCTTGGCGCGAAGCGCCACTATCAGATGTGCATGTTTTAAGCCTATTTTGGCTTGCCGCTGCAATGGCGCGACGCGCTACTATAGCGCCTGCAGGAATTTTGCCCAGTTTTCCAGATTTTGAGGAAGGGCAAACTGGACTTTTTCCCAAATTATATATACCCAACTTGGAACATTTTGGACCATATTCTTTTTCAGATTTTTGCCTCTCCAAAGAAACCCTAATATTCATCCCTCTTCTCTTCCAAACATCTCCAATAAGAAATCCTCTCAAAAGCTCAAGGATTCAAGATCTTCAAGTCAAGTCTTGGTTTCCGGTGAGATGATCTTCAAGCAAAGGTATGTAAGGCTCACCTAAAATATGAATTGAGTTCTTTCATAAGCCTATGTATGTGTTGGATAGGAGTTGTGAAAGATTTGAACCTTCTAGGAAGGTTTTCTTGAACTTTTTCCTAAACCCTAGAATATCTTTATATACTAAAAATTGATGGATGATTTCATGACTTGAATTATTAAATAGTCAACTTTCATATTATTGACTACAAATGTATCTTTGTATATAGATTTATAGGTATTGACGATATTCTTGAATTGAGTTTTGTTGAGAGTATGGATTCATGTTTCATTCACATGAACCCAAGATGAGATTTCTTTTGTCATAATTGTCTTGAGGTTGAGGTGGATGGTTTTGTGTATATATGTATTGATTGGAATGAAAAGAATGAGTTGGATAGTTAAGAATGTCCTTTTGCTTCTATAAATTGAACATAGGGTTTAAAATAAGGATTGTGGAGTAGATGTTTGATGATGATGTGAATGATGGTGTTGATAATGATGTGAATGACGATGTTTGATAATGATATGAATAATGATGTTTTGATGATGGTGTGAGTGATGATGTGAATGGTGGTTATTTACTATATGTAGAATGATTGATGAAGAGGTTATGTTCATGAGGATGTTGTGTGATGAAATGAATTGGAGTCTAATGTGATTATGTGATATGTGATTTACCTAATTTGATGCGGTTGGAGTCTTATGAGCTTTTTAAAAATAAATGATTTGTGAATATTTTTGCATAAACTATTTATACACTATTTTTGAGTTTAAAGAATGATTATTTTCATCTATGATTTAAAAAGAGTTTAAGCACGAGTTGAGTTGAAAAGTCTTTGAATTATTTTTGAACATGAGTATTTTGAGTATGAATGAGTTGAGCATTTTTACTTTAAAATATCGATTTTTGAGATTGAGTTGAGATTGTATCAATTTTAAAGAGAAGAGTTTGATGATTTGAGATGAATCGATTTGAAAGAAGGTCCAATGAGGCCAGATTTGATTGAGTTTTGAAAAGAGCCAAATGAGACTAAATGAGTTAATTTGAAGGAGTCCAAAGAGACTAAATGAGTATTTTGAGTATTTTACTCACTTGATAGATATGAGCATATTGAGTCTTGGGAGGAGTATCGAGCACCAAATTGGGTAAGAGTATAGTCCACACTCGAACCCATAAACTACGTCACCAAACGTAGGAGGGGATTGAACCGTTAAAGTCAGATGCTTCCCATGGGATCGAACCGTTAAAGTCGAATGTTTCCCATTTTATTGTCCTGACATGATAGGACTTGATTGGTTATGGATCCATGATTGTTGATTCGTTCTTACCCTGGCAAGGTATGAACGGACGTAGCAACAACGTCGTCTTGTTGTACTATAGCTCGCTCATATGGTGATAGTTATCGGTTAGAGAAACTCCCAATTGAATGGATTGTGCTTGATATAATTGGTTGATTGTGATTGTAGATGATTGGGTTGAATTGTAAAATATTGCATAATTTAATTTGCATATCTATTGAACTGATCCCTTTGATTTATGGTGGAGTTGATTGCATATATGATGGATTGGATTAAAAGATATGTGATTGGATTGGATTGGATTAGATGATATGTGATTGGGTTAAATAGAATGATATGTGATTGGATTGAATAGAATGGTATGTGATTGGATTGGATCAGATTGTATAGGATTGGGTTAGATCGGATTGTATATGATTGGATTGAACCTTGTATATGATTGAATTGGATCGAATGATATATGATTGGATTAGATCGAATGATTTAATTGAATTATATTGTACATGGTTAGATTGGGTTGGATGGTTTATGATTGGTCTTTGTCTAAACTGTTGTCATGCCCCGGGAGGGTACCCTAGACGTAACCGGCACCCAAAGGCCATTTCTGACCTCCGAGCGAACCACTTGATACAGTCACTCATTCATTCAAGCATATTCTCTTAGCGAAAACTCAATTAAACAAATCCTTCTCATAACATAAGGGCCGAAGGCCAAACATTTACAAATCAAAAAAGATAATCAAAATAGGACTCCTCAAGATGATTGCTCGACCTCCCCACACTCCAATCTATGAAGCCTCTATTCAAGTCTAAAAGGTGCCAATGACAAGCCCATGGCTACCGACAATCTAAATAAAGAAAAGACAATCAAAACTGTACAAGAAGGCCCAATATCCTCCGGTAACTAGGAGGACTCACCGACTGGCTGGGAGTGTAATTGGATCTTCAACAGGCGCCGGTTGATGATCTATAGTACCTGTCTCTGCATCATAAAACGATGCAGGCCAAATGGCGTCAGTACATGGAATGTAGGAGTATGTAAAATGGTCGAATACAACGAACATCAAGGAAGAATCAATCAACTCGGGAACTCAACTCAAAAGGGATGACAACTCAATCAAATGCTCTAAGTCTAAACAAGGATATGATTTAGACGGGATCAATCATATACAAATCAACTCAATCTGACTCAGAGCACTATCAACACCTACTTGGGAGTTTCTCTTAACCGACAACCAATACTTATGAGACAGTGAAGGTACAACGAAACGACGTCGTTGCCATGCCCGTTCATACCTTTCCAGGGCATGAACGACGAACACTCATGGATCCAATCCAACCAGGTCCTATAATGTCAGGATAAAAGCTCTCGGGGAAGCATCCGACTTTAACGGTTCAATCCCCCCTATACTCTTGCCCAATTCGGTGCTCGATACTCCTCCCAAGACTCAATGCTCATAAAACTCCATCAAATCAACTCATCTCAACAAGTCTCATTACAACCTTGTCAACTCATTAACTCTATCACAATCAAATCTCAATCTCAATGCTCAATCTCAATCATATCTTCAAGGAAGTTTTAAATGCACATATATAACATCATCTAGATATAATCATTCATTACCTCCATCCATTTGAGAAAATACTTGTGACTCATCACATCCTCAAGACTTCAAATCGACATTTTTATAATAAGCAACAGGTTTAAGAAAATAATATACTTTATCAAGTCTACATAATTAAGAAGACCAATAAAACATATTTAGCAACTCATTTCTTCATCATCTCATACTCACATAAGGGCTCAGTTTAGGAAACTCTTAGCTCAACAACATCAATGCATATAGAATCAAATAAATAGGGGACAAAACTTATTAAACTTAGACCATATCAAGAAACTCCATTTTCATGGACATCTAACCTCAAAACAAGAATAGGGCGAATGGGTGGACTTAGCCCATGTTTTGGATAGCCTTACATACCTTAGTGAAGACTAGAAGAAAACCTTGTGGTTGGGTCTTCAATGGAAGCTTGAGGTCTTGAAGCTCTTGGACTCCTTTTTGGTTGAAAATGGAGAAGAAGAGAAGAGAGAGGAGCTAGGGCTTTTAAAGAGAGAGTGGGGGCTGAAGAAATGACCCCAAAATACACAAGGCTTGTGTATATATAATTTGGGAAATTTCCCAAATTGCCCTTCCTCCAAATTCTGAAAATTAGGCCAAAACGCCCTTGGCGCGATAGTGGCGCATCGCGCCCTTACAGCGCCAAGGCCAATTACGCCTAAAACCTGCACAACTTTTAGTGGCACATTGCGCCAGAGACCAAACTACTGAGGCATGTTTCTAGCGCGATAGCGGCGCGTCGCGCCCTTACAGCGCCAAGCCCATTATTCTAAATTCTGGGAATTTGGCCTGAAAAACCCTGCACAACTTTTAGTGGCGTATCGCGCCAGGGACCAAACTACTGAGGCATGTTTATGGCGCGATAGTGGCGCGTCTCTCCCTTATAGCGCCAAGGCCATTTCCCCAGTAGTTGCAACCCAGGCCAAAAATGAACTTCCTGTCGTGCTAGTTCATCTTCGGATCGTCATATCTTTTGACTCCGAACTCCAAAATTTACGTTCTTGGTGGCGTTGGAAAGAAGACTCAACGAACTTTAATTTGATAGGTCGTGGGCCACCCAAATTGACGTCTTTCAAAAGATAGGGTCGTTGAAAGTCGACCCTTACATAAACTCATCCTAAACATAGCCATGACAGATCTTTTGGACTTAGCTCGGTCCTAGGAGTCCTCAATGACCCCACATCACCTCCAACGCTCTTAAATTTATCAAGGACTCATCTAAACTCAAGCATATACTTCGAAATAAATACAATGGGCCCCATACGTATACAAAAAAGGCCCGAATCTTAGGAAAAATTTTGAGGGGTGTTACATTATCCCCCCTTGGGATCATTCATCCTCGAATGATGAGCAACCAAGAATGGACTCGGGGTACAAATCATAATCAAAACTCAGTCATGCAATCAATCAAATTCTCAATCAAATATCAATCAAACTCAAAAAGGCATAAATGAATTCGAGTCAAGGAAATAGTCATTACCTTTAATATTTTCCTCGGTAGGCACGAATAGATGTGGATATTTAGATTTCATGGCTTCCTCCACTTCCCATGTGGCTTCCTCAACAAGTTGATTCCTCCATAGGACCTTGACTGACGCGACTTCTTTGGTCCTCAATTTGCGTATTTGGCGATCAAGAATTTAGACTGGGACCTCTTCATATGACAAGCTATCCTTAATTCCTACGCTGTCAATGGGGACTACCAACGAGGGATCGCCTAAGCACTTTTTCAATATTGAAACATAGAACACCGGATGAATAGAAGCTAGCTCTGAGGGTAAGTCCAACTCATAAGCAACACTCCCGATCCGCCTCAAAATTTGGTACGGACCAATGT
The DNA here is from genome assembly GCF_947179165.1 of Solanum dulcamara. Taxonomy (NCBI): domain Eukaryota; kingdom Viridiplantae; phylum Streptophyta; class Magnoliopsida; order Solanales; family Solanaceae; genus Solanum; species Solanum dulcamara. The sequence continues at coordinate 74,552,892 of NC_077237.1, forward strand.
ATCGAGGACTAAGTTTCCCCTTCTTCCCAAACCTCATGACCCCCTTCATGGGTGACACTTTCAAATACACCCATTCATCCACCCCAAACTCTAAGTCTCTCCTCCTCAAGTCGGTGTAAGATGTTTGGCAGCTTTAGGCTGTCTTTAGCCGCTCTCGGATAACTCATACCTTCTCCATGGCTTGATGAACAAAATTGGGCCCAATCAACTCGGCTTCACCAACTTCAAACCACCCAATGGGCTATCTACACCTCCTCCCATACAAGGCTTCGTAAGGAGCCATTCGAATGCTTGCATGATAGCTATTGTTATATGCAAACTCTATGAAAGGCAAGTGATCATCCCAATTTCCCTTGAAATCCAGCACATACGCCCTCAACATATCTTCCAATATCTGAATGGTGCGCTCTGCTTGGCCATCTATCTGGGGATAGAAGGCTGTACTCAATTTCACACTCGAACCTAATCCCTTCTGAAAGGATTTCCAAAATTGGGAAGTGAATTGAGCTCCTCGATCTGAGATAATAGACAAAGGGACCCCATGCAATCTGACGATCTCCTGTATATACAACTTTGCATAATCTTCTGCGGTGTCAGTAGTCTTAACCGCCAAGAAGTGAGCTGATTTCATCATTCTATCCATAATCACCCAAATGGAATCATATTGCTTTCGGGACTTCGGCAAGCCTATAATAAAGTCCATGTTGATCATCTCCCACTTCCATTCTGGAATTTCTACGTTTTGGGCTAGACCACATGGTCTTTGATGCTCAACCTTCACTTGTTGACAATTCGGGCATTTGGAAACGAATTCTGCAATATCTCTCTTCATCCCACTCCACCAATAGATCTCCCTCAAGTCATGATACATTTTTGTGGAACCTGGATAAATAGAGTATCTAGAACTATGCGCTTCGGCCATAATCCTCTCTCGAACATCATCAACATCCGGTACACACAATCAATTTTGGTACCGCAATACCCCATCTCCCCCTTGGGTAAAAAACCAATACCTCTTGTTTGTGAACGACTCCCTTTAATTGGAGAAGGACGGGATCTTGGTCTTGCTTCTCCTTCACCTCTGCCACAAGTGAGGATGTAGACCCATCCTGAACTGTAACTCCGCCTTCATTGTTCTCTTCCAGATGGACTCCCAATCGGGCTAATCTGTGTACCTCTTTCGCCAATTCTCTCCTTCCTTCCTCCACGTGGCTAGTGCTACCCATAAACAACCTGCTAAGAGCATCAGCAACAATATTAGCTTTACCTGGATGGTAGAGGATGCTCATATCATAGTCTTTAAGTAGCTCAAGCTATCTCCTTTGCCTCAGATTGAGTTCTTTCTGGCTAAAGACGTATTGCAAGCTCTTGTGATCGGTGAATACATCGATATGCACTCTATACAGGTAGTGGTGCCAGATTTTAAGTGCAAACACCACAGCTGCCAGCTCAAGGTCATGAGTTGGGTAATTCCTCTCATGAAGCTTAAGCTGTCTTGAAGCATAGGCTATCACCTTCGCCCTTTGCATCAACACACAACCCAAACCAATTCTGGAGGCATCGCAATAAATCACAAAACCCTCTATTCCATTGGGCAAAGTTAGAACAGGAGCAGTGGTTAGCTTGGTCTTCAATTTCTGGAAACTCTCCTCACAAATATCAGACCATTGGAACTTAGCTTTCTTTTGGGTCAGCTTAGTCAATGGTGATGATATGGATGAGAATCCCTCTACAAACCTTCGATAGTACCCAGCCAAACCCAGGAAGCTCCTTATCTCTGTTGGGGATGTGGGTCTAGGCCAATTCTTCACAGCTTCAATTTTCTGAGTATCAACCTGAATGCCATCTCCAGATACAATGTGGCCTAAGAAGGCCACTAATGCAAGCCAAAATTCACATTTAGAGAACTTTGCATACAATACCTTGTCCCTCAAAGTTTGTAAAACGACTCTAAGATGATAGGCGTGCTCCTCTTTATACTTGGAATAAATCAGAATATCATCTATGAATACAATCACAAACATATCAAGATACGGTTTGAATACTCGGTTTATGAGATCCATAAAAGCGGTGGGGGAATTAGTCAACCCAAAGGACATGACCAAAAATTCAAAGTGGCCATAATGAGTCCGGAAAGCAGTCTTCGGAACATCGCACTCTCTCACCTTCAACTGGTGGTAGCCGGACCTCAAGTCTATCTTCGAGAAACAAGTGGTACCTTGAAGTTGATCGAATAAGTCATCTATTCTGGGGAGAGGGTATTTGTTCTTTACGGTGACCTTATTCAACTGCCTGTAGTCGATACACATTCTAAGGGACCCATCCTTCTTCCGCACAAATAGGACCGGAGCACCCCATGGTAAGACACTCGGCCTAATGACTCCCTTATCTAACAAGTCTTCTAGTTGCTCCTTTAAGTCCTTCAACTCAGCCGGAGCCATTCTATATGGAGGAATTGAGATAGGCTGGGTATCAAGAAGAACATCAATCCCGAAGTCGATCTCCCTATCAGGAGGGACTCCAGGCAGATCTTTAGGAAAGACATCCGGAAACTCGTTGACAATCAGGACTGACTCAAGGGAGAGAGACTCAATATTGTCATCTTTCACTCGGACAATGTAATAAACACACCCTTTTGAGATTAGCTTCCTGGCCCTAAGGTATGAAATAAACTTACCCTTAGCCGCAATAGGACTACCCTCCCACTCTACGACAGCCTCATTCGGGAATTTGAATGTGACAATCTGTGTTCTACAATCAATAGAGGCATAACAGACATAGAGCCAGTCCATGCCAAGGATCACGTCGAAATCAACCATGTCTAACTCAACTAAGTCAGCCAAGGTATCCCTATGATGAATTGACACGGTGCAATCTCTATAGACTCTATCAGCTAGGACAGAATCACCGACAGGAGTTGCCACACTAAAAGGCTCAAGAAGACGTTCAGGAATTTTATTGAATTTGCTAGCCACATAAGGAGTCACAAAAGATAAGGTGGCACCTGGATCCATCAATACATAACAATCAAAAGAAGAGACTCCAATCATACCCGTCACGACGTTTGGAGAGTTCTCCTGATCTTGGCGACTACCCATGGCATATAGGCGGTTTGTACCTCCACTCGTACCTGGAGTAGTGCCTCTCTGATTACCTCTAGCTGGTGGTGCGGTGGCAGAGGACTGGGCCCTGTTCCCCCATGTTGGACACTCCCTCAGAAGATGGCCCATTTGGCCGCATTTATAGCAACCAACCCTTCCTGCTCTGCATTCTCCCAAGTGGAGCCTACCACACTTACCGCATGGTGGCTTTCCCTTCGGACCTTGACTTACACTGGCCGGGGATTGAGAAATCTGGGGTTTGAAATTCTGGCGACTTTGTCCCTGCGGATCATACCTGTCCTGCGGCATCGGTGCGCTGGCGGTAGATGAGGCATAGGTGGAAGGCCTCTTCTGGAAGAAGGACATGTTGCCCCTGCTTTGCCTCTGCTCATTCTCATGCCCAGCTTATCTTGCCTTTTTTCTCAGGTGCACTTCTCTGTCTTTCCTTTTCTCCTCCTCTACCTGTTAAGCATACACCAATAATCTGAAAAAGATCCACATCCGAGATCAACAATGCTGCCTTGCACTCTTTCTTCACATGCCTCCCTAATCCGGAGACGAATTTCCTCATCTTTGACCTCACATCAGGAATCATCTCTAGAGCATACCTGGCTAGCTGGGTGAACTTTAGGCCATACTCCTTAACTGACATACCTTCCTGTTTCAGATTGACAAATTCCTCCACCTTCGCTTCCCTCAATTCCCGAGGAAAGAAGTGGTCAAGAAAAGCTCTCTCAAATTCATCCCACCTAGCAGGTTCAGCATCTTCACCCCTACCTTGTTCCTATTGGTTATACCAAATGTTTGCCACATCTTTGAGTTGATAAGACACCAACTCGACCCCCTCGATTTATGTAGCAAGCATAGCTTTTAGAATCTTCCACATCTCATTGATAAAGTTTTGGGGATCTTCATCGACCTTAGAACCCGTGAATGCCGGTGGATTCATCCTCAGAAAGTCTCTAATTCTAGTGGCAGCAGATGGCTCCTGGGAACTAGAGCTGAGAGTCGGCGAACTCTGGTTACCACTTCGGGCAGCCATTAGTTGTGTGAGCATTGCAATTGCCCCTTAAAATTCAGCCTCTGATGTGGGTGCAGGTGGGGTAGATGGCACTTGAGGTGCCTCTGCATACCTCGCGGGTCGGCCTCTAGCCCTTGCTGGGCATGCCTCCGACTGTGGCATCCCCGCATTATCAACATTCCTCTGGCTAGCGGTACGTTTAGGAGGCATTATCTGTAACGTATAAACGCACGAATTAGAAAGGAAGTTTCATGGAGTTTAACTCCATCGCACGAATTCAGAGTATGAAAGAAGTGAAACAATTCCTAATGTCCTATAGCCTCCTGCTTATGAATATGGTGCACAACACACCCATAAGAAGGACTCTACTAGACACGGCTTCATAGACTCCCTAGGACACTTGAACTCTATGCTCTGATACCATGTTTTTGTCACGCCCCGGGAGGGTACCCTAGACGTAACCGGCACTCGAAGGCCATTTCTGACCTCCGAGCGAACCACCTGATACAGTCACTCATTCATTCAAGCATATTCTCTTAGTGGAAACTCAATTAAAGAAATCCTTCTCATAACATAAGGGCTGAAGGCCAAACATTTACAAATCAAAGAAGATAATCAAAATAGGACTCCTCAAGATGACCGCTCGACCTCCCCACACTCCAATTTATAAAGCCTCTATTCAAGTCTAAAAGGTGTCAATGACAAGCCCATGGCTACCGACAATCTAAATAAAGAAAAGACAATCAAAACTGTACAAGAAGGCCCAATATCCTCCGGGAACTAGAAGGACTCACCGACTGGCTGAGAGTGTAATTGGATCTTCAACGGGCGCCGGTTGATGATCTCTAGTACCTGTCTCTGCATCATGAAACGATGCAGGCCAAATGGCATCAGTACATGGAATGTACGAGTATGTAAAATGGCCGAATACAACGAACATCAAGGAAGAATCAATCAACTCGGGAACTCAACTCAAAAGGGATGACAACTCAATCAAATGCTCTAAGTCTAAACAAGGATATGATTTAGACGGGATCAATCATATACAAATCAACTCAATCTGACTCAGAGCACTATCAACACCTACTTGGGAGTTTCTCTTAACCGACAACCAACACTTATGAGACAGTGAAGGTACAACGAAACGACGTCGTTGCCACGCCCGTTCATACCTTTCCAGGGCATGAACGACGAACACTCATGGATCCAATCCAACCAGGTCCTATAATGTCAGGATAAAAGCTCTCGAGGAAGCATCCGACTTTAACGGTTTAATCCCCCCTACGTTTGGCAACACAGGTATTGGGTTCGAGTATGGACTATACTCTTGCCCAATTCGGTGCTCGATACTCCTCCCAAGACTCAATGCTCATAAAACTCCATCAAATCAACTCATCTCAACAAGTCTCATTATAACCTTGTCAACTCATCAACTCTATCACAATCAAATCTCAATCTCAATGCTCAATCTCAATCATATCTTCAAGGAAGTTTTAAATGCACATATATAACATCATCTAGATATAATCAATCATTACCTCTATCCATTTGAGAAAATCCTTGTGACTCATCACATCCTCAAGACTTCAAATCGACATTTTTATAATAAGCAACACGTTTAAGAAAATAATATACTTTATCAAGTCTACATAATTAAGAAGACCAATAAAACATATTTAGCAACTCATTTCTTCATCATCTCATACTCACATAAGGGCTCAGTTTAGGAACCTCTTAGCTCAACAACATCAATGCATATAAAATCAAATAAATAAAGGACAAAACTCATTAAACTTAGACCATATCAGGAAACTCCACTTTCATGGACATCTAACCTCAAAACAAGAATAGGGTACATGGGTGGACTTAGCCCATGTTTTGGATAGCCTTACATACCTTAGTGAAGACTTGAAGAAAACCTTGTGGTTGGGTCTTCAATGGAAGCTTGAGGTCTTGAAGCTCTTGGACTCCTTTTTGGTTGGAAATGGAGAAGAAGAGAAGAGAGGGGAGCTAGGGATTTTAGAGAGAGAGTGGGGGCTGAAGAAATGACCCTAAAATACACAAGTCTTGTGTATATATAATTTTGGAAATTTCCCAAATTTCCCTTCCTCCAAATTTTGAAAATTAGGCCAAAACGCCCTTGGCGCGAAAGTGGCGTGTCGCGCCCTTACAGCGCCAAGGCCAATTACGCCTAAAACCTGCACAACTTTTAGTGGCGCATTACGCCAGGGACCAAACTACTGAGGCACGTTTCTGGCGCGATAGTGGCGCGTCGCACCCTTACAGCGCCAAGGCCATTTCCCCAGTAGTTGCAACCCAGGCCAAAAATAAACTTCCTGTCGTGCTAGTTCATCTTCGGATCATCATATCTTTTGACTCCGAACTCCAAAATTTACGTTCTTGGTGGCGTTGGAAAGAAGACTCAACGACCTTTAATTTGATAGGTCGTGGTCCACCCAAATTGACGTCTTTCAAAAGATAGGGTCGTTGAAAGTCGACCCTTATATGAACGCGTCCTAAACTTAGCCACGACGGATCTTTTGGACTTAGCTCGGTCCTAGGGGTCCTCAATGACCCCACATCACCTCCAACGCTCTTAAATTTATCAAGGACTCATCTCAACTCAAGCACATACTTCGAAATAAATACAATGGGCCCCATATGTATACAAAGAAGGCCCGAATCTTAGGAAATATTTTGAGGGGTGTTACATTATCTCCCCTTTGGGATCATTCATCCTCGAATGATGAGCAACCAAGAATAGACTCAGGGTACAAATCATAATCAAAACTCAGTCATGCAATCAATCAAATTCTCAATCAAATATCAATCAAACTCAAAAAGGCACAAATGAATTCGAGTCAAGGAAATAGTCATTACCTTTAATATTTTCCTCGGTAGGCACGAATAGATGTGGATATTTAGATTTCATGGCTTCCTCCTCTTCCCATGTGGCTTCCTCAACAAGTTGATTCCTCCATAGGACCTTGACTGAGGCGACTTCTTTGTTCCTCAATTTGCGTATTTGGCGATCAAGAATTTGGACTGGGACCTCTTCATATGACAAGCTATCCTTAATTCCTACGCTGTCAATGGGGACTACCAACGAGGGATCACCTAAGCACTTTTTCAACATTGAAACGTGGAACACCGGATGAATAGAAGCTAGCTCTGAGGGTAAGTCCAACTTATAAGCAATACACCCGATCCGCCTCAAAATTTGGTACGGACCAATATATCAAGGACTTAGTTTCCTCTTCTTCCCAAACCTCATGACCCCCTTCATAGGTGACACTTTTAAATACACCCATTCATCTACCCCAAACTCTAAGTCTCTCCTCCTCACGTCGGTGTAAGATGTTTGGCGGCTTTGGGCTGTCTTTAGCCTCTCTCGGATAACTCGTACCTTTTGCATGGCTTGATGAACAAAATCGGGCCCAATCAACTAGGCTTCACCAACTTCAAACCACCCAATAGGCAATCTGCACCTCCTCCTATACAAGGCTTCGTAAGGAGCCATTCGAATGCTTGCATGATAGCTATTGTTATATGCAAACTCTATGAGAGGCAAGTGATCATCCCAATTTCCCTTGAAATCCAGCACACACGCCCTCAACATATCTTCCAATATCTAAATGGTGCGCTCTGCTTGGCCATCTGTCTGGGGATAGAAGGCTGTACTCAAGTTCACCCTCGAACCTAATCCCTTCTGAAAGGATTTCCAAAATTGGGAAGTGAATTGAGCTCCTCGGTCTGAGATAATAGACAAAGGGACCCCATGCAATCTGATGATCTCCTGTATATACAACTTTGCATAATCTTCTGCGGTGTCAGTAGTCTTAACCGCCAAGAAGTGAGCTGATTTCGTCATTCTATCTACAATCACCCAAATGGAATCATGTTGCTTTCGGGACTTCGGCAAGCCAGTAATAAAGTCCATGTTGATCATCTCCCACTTCCATTCTGGAATTTCTATGTTTTGGGCTAGACCACATGGTCTTTGATGCTCAACCTTTACTTGTTGACAATTCGGGCATTTGGAAACGAATTCCGCAATATCTCTCTTCATCCCACTCTACCAATAGATCTCCCTCAAGTCATGATACATTTTTGTGGAACCTGGATGAATAGAGTATCTATAACTATGCACTTCGGCCATAATCCTCTCTCGAACATCATCAACATCTGATACACACAATCTATTTTGGTACCGCAATACCCCATCTCCCCCTTGGGTAAAAAACCATTACCTCTTGTTTATGAACGACTCCCTTTAATTGGAAAAGGAAGGGATCTTGGTCTTGCTTCTCCTTCACCTCTGCCACAAGTGAGGATGTAGACCCATCCTGAACTGTAATTCCGCCTTCATTGTTCTCTTCCAGATGGACTCCCAATTGGGCTAATCTGTGTACCTCTTTCGCCAATTCTCTCCTTCCTTCCTCCATGTGGCTAGTGCTACCTATAGACAACCTGCTAAGAGCATCAGCAACAACATTAGCTTTACCTGGATGGTAGAGGATGCTCATATCATAGTCCTTGAGTAGCTCAAGCCATCTCCTTTGCCTCAGATTAAGTTCCTTCTGGCTAAAGACGTATTGCAAGCTCTTGTGATCGGTGAATACATCGATATGCACTCCATATAGGTAGTGGCGCCAGATTTTAAGTACAAACACCACAGCTGCCAGCTCAAGGTCATGAGTTGGGTAATTCCTCTCATGAAGCTTAAGTTGTCTTGAAGCATAGGCTATCACCTTCCCCCTTTGCATTAACACACAACCCAAACCAATTCTGGAGGCATCGTAATAAATCACAAAACCCTCTGTTCCATCGGGCAAAGTTAGAACAAGAGCAGTGGTTAGCTTGGTCTTCAATTTCTGGAAACTCTCCTCACAAGCATCAGACTATTGGAACTTAGCCTTCTTTTGGGTCAGCTTAGTCAATGGTGATGATATGGATGAGAATCCCTCTACAAACCTTCGATAGTACCCGGCCAAACCCAGGAAGCTCCTTATCTCTATTGGGGATGTGGGTCTAGGCCAATTCTTCACAGCTTCAATTTTCTGAGTATCAACCTGAATGCCATCTCCAGATACAATGTGGCCTAAGAAGGCCACTGATGCAAGCCAAAATTCATATTTAGAGAACTTTGCATACAATACCTTGTCCCTCAAAGTTTGTAAAACGACTCTAAGATGATAGGCGTGCTTCTCTTCATACTTAGAGTAAATCAGAATATCATCTATGAATACAATCATAAACATATCAAGATACGGTTTGAATACTCGGTTCATGAGATCCATAAAAGTGGCGGGGGCATTAGTCAACCCAAAGGACATGACCAAAAATTCAAAGTGGCCATAACGAGTCCAGAAAGCAGTCTTCGGAACATCGCACTCTCTCACCTTCAACTGGTGGTAGCCAGACCTCAAGTTTATCTTCTAGAAACAAGTGGCACCTTGAAGTTGATCGAATAAGTCATCTATTCTGGGGAGAGGGTATTTGTTCTTTACGGTGACCTTATTCAACTGCCTATAGTCGATACACATTCTAAGGGACCCATCCTTTTTCCGCACAAATAGGATCAGAGCACCCCATGGTGAGACACTCAGCCTAATGAATCCCTTATCTAACAAGTCTTTCATTTGTTCCTTCAAGTCCTTCAACTCAGTTGGAGCCATTCTATATAGAGGAATTGAGATAGGCTGGGTATCAGGAAGAACATCAATCTCGAAGTCGATCTCCCTATCAGGAGGGATTCTAGGCAGATCTTCAGGAAAGACATCCAGAAACTCATTGACAATCGGGACCGACTCAAAGGAGGGAGACTCAATGCTGTTATCTTTCACTCAGACAATGTGATAAACACACCCTTTTGAGATTAGCTTCCTGGCCCTAAGGTATGAAATAAACTTACCCTTAGGCGCAATAGGACTACCCTCCCACTCTATGGCAGCCTCATTCGGGAATTTGAATGTGACAATCTGTGTTCTACAATCAATAGAGGCATAACAGACATAGAGCCAGTCCATGCCAAGGATCACGTCGAAATCAACCATGTTTAACTCAACTAAGTCAGCCAAGGTATCCCTGTGATGAATTGACATGGTGCAATCTCTATAAACTCTCTCAGCTAGGACAGAATCACTGACAGGAGTGGCCACACTAAAAGGCTCAAGAAGACATTCAACAATTTTATTGAATTTGCTAGCCACATATGGAGTCACAAAAGATAAGGTGGCACCTGGATCCATCAATACATAACAATCAAAACAAAAGATTAGAATCATACCCGTCACGATGTTTGGAGAGTTCTCCTGATCTTAGCGACTACCCATGGCATATAGGCGGTTTGTACCTCCACTCGTACCTGGAGTAGTGCCTCTCTGATTACCTCTAGCTGGTGGTGCGGTGGCAGAGGATTGGGCCCTGTTCCCCCATGTTAGACACTCCCTCAGAAGATGTCCCATTTGGCCACATTTATAGCAACCAATCCTTCCTGCTCTGCATTCTCCCAAGTAGAGCCTACCACACTTACCGCATGGTGGATTTCCCTTCGGACCTTGACTTACACTGGCCGGGGATTGAGAAATCTGGGGTTTGAAATTCTGGCGACTTTGTCCCTGCGGATCATACCTGTCCTGCGGCATCGGTGCGCTGGCGGTAGATGAGGCATAGGTGGAAGGCCTCTTCTGGAAGAAGGACCTGTTGCCCCTGCTTTGCCTCTGCTCATTCTCATGCCCAGCTTATCTTGCCTTTTTGCTCAGGTGCACTTCTCTGTCTTTCCTTTTCTCCTCCTCTACGTGTTAAGCATACACCAATAATCTGAAAAAGATCCACATCCGAGATCAACAATGCTGCCTTGCACTCTTTCTTCACATGCCTTCCTAATCCGGAGATGAATTTCCTCATCTTTGACCTCACATCAGGAATCATCTCTGGAGCATACCTGGATAGCTGGGTGAACTTTAGGCCATACTCCTTAACCGACATACCTTCCTATTTCAGAGTGACAAATTCCTCCACCTTCGCTTCCCTCAATTCCCGAGGAAAGAAGTGGTCAAGAAAAGCTCCCTCAAATTCATCCCACCTAGCAGGTTCAGTATCTTCACCCCTACCTTATTCCCATTGGTTATACCAAATGTTTGTCATATCTTTGAGTTGATAAGACACCAACTCGACCCCCTCGATTTCTGTAGCATGCATAGCTTTTAGAATCTTCCACATCTCATCGATAAAGTTTTGGGGATTTTCATCGACCTTAGAACCCGTGAATGCCGGTGGATTCATCTTTAGAAAGTCTCTAATTCTAGTGGCAGCAGATGGCTCTTGGGAACTAGAGTTGAGAGTCGGCGAACTCTGGTTACCACTTCGGGCAGCCATTAGTTATGAGAGCATTGCAATTGCCCCTCAAAATTCAGCCTCTGATGTGGGTGCAGGTGGGGTAGATAGCACTTGAGGTGCCTCTGCATACCTCATGGGTCGGCCTCTAGCCCTTGCTGGGCGTGCCTCCGACTGTGGCATCCCCGCATTATCAACATTCCTCTGGCTAGCGGTACGTTTAGGAGGCATTATCTGTAACGTATAAACGCACGAATTAGAAAGGAAGTTTCATGGAGTTTAACTCCATCGCACGAATTCAGAGTATGAAAGAAGTGAAATAATTCCTAATGTCCTATAGCCTTCTGCTTATGAATATGGTGCACAACACACTCATAAGCAAGACTCTACTAGACACGGCTTCATAGACTCCCTAGGACACTTGAACTCTATGCTCTGATACCATGTTTGTCACGCCCCGGGAGGGTACCCTAGACGTAACCGGCACTCGAAGGCCATTTTTGACCTCCGAGCGAACCACCTGATACAGTCACTCATTCATTCAAGCATATTCTCTTAGTGGAAACTCAATTAAAGAAATCCTTCTCATAACATAAGGGCTGAAGGCCAAACATTTACAAATCAAAGAAGATAATCAAAATAGGACTCCTCAAGATGACCGCTCGACCTCCCCACACTCCAATTTATAAAGCCTCTATTCAAGTCTAAAAGGTGTCAATGACAAGCCCATGGCTACCGACAATCTAAATAAAGAAAAGACAATCAAAACTATACAAGAAGGCCCAATATCCTTCGGGAACTAGGAGGACTCACCGACTGGCTGGGAGTGTAATTGGATCTTCAACAGGCGCCAGTTGATGATCTATAGTACCTGTCTCTGCATCATAAAACGATGCAGGCCAAATGGCGTCAGTACATGGAATGTAGGAGTATGTAAAATAGTCGAATACAACGAACATCAAGGAAGAATCAATCAACTCGGGAACTTAACTCAAAAGGGATGACAACTCAATCAAATGCCCTAAGTCTAAACAAGGATATGATTTAGACGGGATCAATCATATACAAATCAACTCAATCTGACTCAGAGGTATTGGGTTTGAGTATGGACTATACTCTTGCCCAATTCGGTGCTCGATAGTCCTCCCAAGACTCAATGCTCATAAAACTCCATCAAATCAACTCATCTCAACAAGTCTCATTACAACCTTGTCAACTCATCAACTCTATCACAATCAAATCTCAATCTCAATGCTCAATCTCAATCATATCTTCAAGGAAGTTTTAAATGCACATATATAACATCATCTAGATATAATCAATTATTACCTCCATCCATTTGAGAAAATCCTTGTGACTCATCACATCCTCAAGACTTCAAATCGACATTTTTATAATAAGCAACAGGTTTAAGAAAATAATATACTTTATCAAGTCTACATAATTAAGAAGACCAATAAAACATATTTAGCAACTCATTTATTCGTCATCTCATACCCACATAAGGGCTCAGTTTAGGAACCTCTTAGCTCAACAACATCAATGCATATAGAATCAAATAAATAGGGGACAAAACTCATTAAACTTAGACCATATCAGGAAACTCCATTTTCATGGACATCTAACCTCAAAATAAGAATAGGGTACATGGGTGGACTTAGCCCATGTTTTGGATAGCCTTACATACCTTAGTGAAGACTTGAAGAAAACCTTGTGGTTGGGTCTTCAATGGAAGCTTGAGGTCTTGAAGCTCTTGGACTCCTTTTTGGTTGGAAATGGAGAAGAAAAGAAGAGAGGGGAGCTAGGGCTTTTAGAGAGAGAGTGGGGGCTGAAGAAATGACCCCAAAATACACAAGGCTTGTGTATATATAATTTGGGAAATTTCCCAAATTTCCCTTCCTCTAAATTCTGAAAATTAGGCCAAAACGCCCTTGGCGCGATAGTGGCGCGTCGCGCCCTTACAGCGCCAAGGCCAATTACGCCTAAAACCTGCACAACTTTTAGTGGCGCGTCACGCCAGGGACCAAACTACTGAGGCATGTTTCTGGCGCGATAGTGGCGCATCGCGCCCTTACAGCGCCAAGCCCATTGTTCTGAATTCTGGGAATTTGGCCTGAAAAACCCTGCACAATGTTTAGTGGTGCATCGCGCCAGGGACCAAACTACTGAGGCATGTTTCTGGCGCGATAGTGGCGCGTCACTCCCTTACAGTGCCAAGGCCATTTCCCCAGTAGTTGCAACCCAGGCGAAAAATGAACTTCCTATCGTGCTAGTTCATCTTCGGATCGTCATATCTTTTGACTCCGAACTCCAAAATTTACGTTCTTGGTGGCGTTGGAAAAAAGACTCAACAACCTTTAATTTGATAGGTTGTGGGCCACCCAGATTGATGTCTTTCAAAAGATAGGGTCGTTGAAAGTCGACCCTTACATGAACTCGTCCTAAACTTAGCCACGACGGATCTTTTGGACTTATCTCGGTCCTAGGGGTCCTCAATGACCCCACATCACCTCCAACACTCTTAAATTTATCAGGGACTCATCTCAACTCAAGCACATACTTTGAAATAAATACGATGGGCCCCACACGTATACAAAGAAGGCTCGAATCTTAGGAAAAATTTTGAGGGGTGTTACAAATGTAATTTTACTTTAGACTTATGATACGTTGATTGAGTCTCTCTTATCTTTCTAATTTGAGATATTTGAACCAACTTTATTCTTCCTTGAGGTATGTTTTATTCTGCCATATTACATACTCGTACATTCCACGTACTAACGTCCATTTGGACCTGCATCATTTCATGATGCAGAAACAGGTTTAAGAGATCATCAATAGGAGCACCATTGAGGATTATTCACACTCATTGTATTGGTGAGACCTCCCCTATATTCGGAGGACACCGCTTATGTTATTCTTACATCGAGTTAGCCCTTTCATTTTGATTTGAGGTAGCCATGAACATGTCATTGGCACCAATTAGATAGTAGTGATAGAGGTTTCATAGACTAGATAGTGATGGGTCGATTGAGTATTTTCTTTCCTTGAATTATTCTTGTCAAACTATTTTTAATGACAAATATTGGAGTTGATTTGTTGGCCTATGGCCTTTATTCTTTGAATTAGATTGATGATTTGAGTTGCCCGCTAAATATTCTCTTTATTTTAAGTCTTCTGCTGATTAAATGAATGAACGGATGTGTGATCAGGCAGTGTGGTTCACTTGGGAGCCAGAAATAGTTTCTGAGTGCCGATCACGTCTAGGGTACCCTCTCGGGGCGTGATAATGTTATTATTATGTCATGCTAGATATGCTAAGAGACTTGATTGGAGTCCTTCGAGATTCTAATTGTCGTATCAAGTCTAGGGTCTAGCTTGGGTCATGACAAACTTGGTATCTGAGCATAAGGTTCAAGTATCCTAAGATGTTCGACATGCCATATCGAGTAGAGTTTTGTTCATGGGTGTGAAGTGCACCACATATATGAATAAGAGACTATGAGGCATGTAGGAAACTTCACTTATTTCATCATTCTTAAGTCGTGCGATAGAGTTGAACTCTATAAGGTTTTCTTTCTAACTCTTGTCCTTTGCGATTACAAAATCATGCCTCCATGAAAAGCCTTCGTAAGAAGGAATGCCAGTGTGAATATGAATGAGGAGAAACAAGCCCAGAAGATCCTAATGATCCCTTAGCCGATCAAGTCTCACATGCCAAATTTAGAGTAGCTTTTCATGCGCTTGCCCAAGCTGTGGAGGCATAAGACAACCACGAAGTGGTGTCTCCCATGAACCCAAATGTGGGTACGATGGCTACTAGGTTGCATGACTTTACAAGGATGAACCCTCTAATGTTTCATGGTTCAAAGGTGGAAAAGGATCCACAAGAGTTCATAGAGGGTATCCAAAAGATTGTTGACATAATGGGAGTTTGTCCATCGGAAAAGGCAGATTTGGCCACTTATCAATTAAAAAGTGTGGCGCAAATTTGATTTGATCAGTGGAAGGATGAAAGAGCTAAGGATGCAGGTAAGTAAATTGGGAGGAGTTTAAAAATGCATTTCTTGACCGTTTCTTTCTCCTTGAGTTGAGGGAAGCCAAAATTCAAGAGTTCATCAACTTGAAGCAAGGTAACATGAGTAAGAGAGAATATTCCTTGAAATTCACATAATTTTCTAAATATGCTCCGTTCATGGTTGCCAACTCTAGAGCTCATATAAGTAAGTTTTTTTGGACTTGGTGGTCAAGGAGAGTAGAACCGCCATGTTGATCAAAGAGATGGACATCTCAAGGTTGATGACTCATTCTAAGAAAATTGAGGAGGAAAAGTTTAAGGAGAAGGCTAGAGAGTCAAAGAGGGCGAGGACCGATGGTGGTGACTTTTCATATGTGAAGTCTGGAAATAGTGGTCGTTCTCAATTTCACCAAAAGTTCTAAAATCAAAATCTTTCTTCTACTCCGTCTTTAAATTTCAATAAGGATAAGATGTCTAACCCTAAGCCTCAAAGGAGTGCTCCGAGTGGTCGTACTGCCTTCACATGTAAGAGATGTTGGAGAAACCATCGAGGAGAGTACTTAGCAGAATTGGGTACATGTTATGGATGTGGAAAGACGATCATCAGTTGAAGGATTTTCCTCAGGGTGCTAGTAGAGGTGGAGGAGGTCATCCTTGGAATCAGACTACTACTTCCTGTCACTAGCTCAACAAGGTACTTGTAAGACCCTAAAAGTTGGAAAGATTAGAAAAAAGAGGAAATCTCAAAAAATTCCA
The DNA here is from genome assembly GCF_947179165.1 of Solanum dulcamara. NCBI lineage: Eukaryota > Viridiplantae > Streptophyta > Magnoliopsida > Solanales > Solanaceae > Solanum > Solanum dulcamara. The sequence goes on from NC_077237.1 coordinate 74,569,123, forward strand.
ATCATAGTTGCTTCCACGAGGCCTTTAACAGGTCGTGTAATGTACCATGAGCTATGAAAAGCTATCGTGGAAGTGGTATAGAAAGGATTTTTCGAGGAGGGGTTATAAAAAACCCCATACATATCGTGAAAAGAACCACAACCCGTACAAGGGTCCCATGAAGGGGAACGTGGAAGGTGAAATACTAATTGAAGTCCATGATGGGATCTATGACCCATAGAGTTTGTGACATGCCATGGAAGCACCCGTAGGAGTCACCCCTCAGAACCCAGTAAGTTCTTTAGGTTCACGAGCCGCTTCACAGGTCGTGAAGAGGTACATGGCCCATGAACTGGTCTGTGAAGTATCCCCCGCCAAGTTTTGAATTAAGGTTATTTGGGACTATTCCCATTATTTTAATTCTGTATTTGGATGATTTTGGGAATTAATTCCAAATCTAATAACTACCCAAAACCCTCATTTAGTCCCTCATTCCCTCTCAATCACTTAATATAATAATTCTCCCTCTAGAACTCTCTCCCAAGGATCAATCTTGTTCTCCAAGTTAAGGGCTTCAAGAATCAATTTCAAGTCTCCTAATTCCAATTGCATTTAGGGCTTTGAGTAATCAAGGTATGTGGAAATTCATACATGGAGTCCCAAAGGTTTCTCTATTATCTCTTTTATGAATTTAACTTTGGTCAATTCAATTAGGCTTTTACTCAATTCCAATGATCTATTCATACATGATTCAGTTTGAATTGCATATTTTCAATGAGTTTTATGAGGATTGATAAATTATGCTATAAACTTCAAGTATGAACTATGGATTTATGATCATGGATTTTATGAAGTATCATGTATGATTTATGAAAGTTATGAATAATGATTCAAGTATGTTTTCAAGTAATGAACTATGAATTGTGAAAGGTTTTCTCACAATATGCAAGAAATCACGATTTAGATGTTTAGAAAAGTAAGTATCTATATGTTTATGTTATGATCTTGGTTTTCAATGAGTTATTATTATGATGTATTTTATGATGTGGATTGGTTAATTATTGTTTTTCCCTAATTATAATGATTTATGTATTTTGTTAGGATTAACTTAGCACCGAGAGAACTTTGTGGTGGAGATCCACAAGGGAGCCTTAGTAGTAACCCCTAGTTCCAAACTATGTGCTATCGTAGGTGCTTTTATGGCCTAGCAAGTGGATCCATATATAACTCATGTTCATTTTTATACGAAGTCTAGCTTGGAAAGTAGCCTCTCTCTTCCTAGTGTGGGAGTTACATCGGATTCCATTTATAGGTCACATAAACCTAAATATCGGTTAATGTTAATATCCCACATATGTATATGCTTCTTCTTATAAGCTTTAATGATGTTTACGATGCATTGACCTTATTAAATACTTTCAAATGTTTTTCAAGTTTTACTTCATTCATTCAAGATATTTGGTCATACATCACATGTTTCATACTGATTATGTTTGATCATTCTTGTTCATGGATGTGAAGTGCATTACATCTATGAATAGGAAGATATGAGGCATTTTGGGAAATTCCACTTCTTTCGTTATTCTTATGTCATGCAATAGAGTTGAACTCTAAGGTTTTTCCATTCTAATGATCTTTCTTTGCAATTATAGAATCATGCCTCCACAAAGAGCTTATGTGCAAAGGAATGCCAACGCCTATAAGAATGAGGAGCAACAAGCTCCCCAAGTTCCTAATGACCCTTTAGTTGAGCAAGTTTTGCATGCCGAATTCTTAGTGGCTTTTCAAGTGCTTTCCCAAGTCTTGGCAGCACAATCTAATCGAGAGATTGTTTCTCCTATGAAACAAAATATGGGTACGGAAGCTAGTCGAGTTTTTGACTTCACTCGCATGAACCCTCCTGATTTTCATGGTTCTAAGGTGGAAAAAAATCCACAAGAGTTTGTTGAGGGTATTTGCAGGATTGTGGAAATTATGGAAATTGGTCTTGTGGAGAAAGTGGACTTGGCGATATATCAACTCAAGGGAGTTGCTCAGATTTGGTACGGGTAGTGGAAAGGTGAAAGGGCTAGAGATGATGGAAGGGAAGAGTTTAAGGGTGTGTTCCTTGACTATTTCTTTACATTGGAGTTGAGGGAATACAATGTCAAAGAATTCATCAATAAGGTAATATGAGTGTAAGAGAGTATGCTCTAAAGTTCACCCAATTATCAAAATATGCTCCTTTCAGTCGTCGATTCTAAAGCTCATATGAGCAAATTTATCTTGGTGTGTCAGACTTGATGGTCAAGGAATGTAAAACCACTATATTGATCAAGGAGATGTATATCTCAAGGTTCATGACACATGTCGAACATGAGGAAAATAATCTAAAAGAGAGAGCTAGGGAGTCCAAGAGGGCTTGAATAGATGGTGGTAAATATTCTCATGGTAAATTCAGAAATGGTGGGCGTTCACAATTTCATCCAAATTTCTCCGGCCAAAATTCTAAAAACACTCCAGCTTCAAAGTTCAACAAAGATAAAGTATCTAACCCTTAGCCCAAGAAGGAGCTATTAGTGACCAAACTATTTGCTTATGTAAAAAGTGTGGGAAGAGGCATCAAGGAGAGTGTTTGGCAGGATCAGGTGCTTGTTTTGGTTATGGCCAGATGAGTCACCAATTGAAGGATTGTCTTTTAGGTGCTACTAGAGGTGGTCAACCCCAAACTCAGACTCAGACTACTACAAGCCGACCGATTTAGCATAGTACTACTCTAAGTTCGGGTGGTGAACAGTGCCAGAATAGATTTTATGCTTTACAAACTTGTAAGAGTTGGAGGATTATCCCGATGTTGTGACTAGTATATTAAAGGTCTTTGAGTTTTATGTTTATACATTGTTAGATCCAGGTGATACTCTATAATCTGGTACTCTTTATCTTTCTATGAAATTTGATGTTAGTCCCGAGATCTTGTTAGAGCCTTTTTCGATCTATACTCATGTTGGTGATTCAGTTTTGGCTAAAAAAGTATAAAAATTGTCCACTTTCAATTTTTTATAAAATTACCTCAGTTGATCTTATAGGTCTTGATATGATCGATTTTGATATTATTCTTGATATGAATTAGCTTCATGCATGTTATGTTTCTATAAATTGTAGAACCCGTGTGGTTAAGTTTCAGTTTCTTAATGAGTCATTCCTAGAATGGAAAGGTAGTAATTATGTGTTTAAGGATCAATTTATCTCGTGCCTTAAAGCCCAAAAACTGATTTCTAAAGGTTTCATTTATTATCTAATATAGGCTAGGGATACAAATTACAAGACTATTACTCTTGAGTCTATTTCGCTTGTAAATGAGTTTTCAGAAGTATTTCTCAATGATCTTCCTAGTATCCCTCCTAAAAAAGAGATAAACTTCAATATTTATCTTCTTTCTGATACCCAACCTATCTCTATTCCTCCTTACTGAATAGCTCTGGCAGAACTAAAAGAGTTAAGGGATCAGTTAAAAGATTTATTGGATAAGAATTTTATTAGGCCGAGTATCTCTCTATAGGGTGCTTTGGCTCTATTTTAGAAAGAAGGATAGTTCTCTCCGTATGTGTATTGACTACCGGCAATTGAATAAAGTCACAATCAAGAATAAGTATTTCATTCCAAGGATCGATGACTGTTCTATCAACTTCAAAGAGTAAGTTATTTTTCAAAGATAGATATTCTATTGGGTTATCATCAACTTCGAGTGAGGGAATATGACATTTCGAAGATGGCCATTAGAACTCGATATGGTCACTTTAAATTTTGGTTATGTCTTTTGGACTAACGAATGCTCCTGCAGTTTTATGGATCTCATGAACAGGGTGTTCAAGCAATACTTAGATATGTTTGTTATTATTTTTATTGATGATATATTTATATATTATCGAAGTGAGGATGACCATGCCGATCATTTGAAGATTGTCTTACAAATTCTCAAGGATCGTTAATTATTTGCTAAATTTAGAAAGTGTGAGTTTTGGTTGAGATTGATTGATTTCCTTGGTCATATTGTGTAGTGAAGGTATTATGGTTGATCGTAAGAAAATTGAGGAAGTTAAGAATTAGCCTAGATATTTATCTCCCTCCGATATTTGGAGTTTCTTAGGCTTAGCTGATTATTATAGATGGTTTTTGGAAGGGTTATCCTCCATTGCATCGCCCTTGACTACTTTGACTAAAAATAAGATGAAATTCCAATGGTCCAAGGCATGTGACAAAAGCTTCTAAGAGTTGAAAGATAGACTTACTTCCACTCATGTGTTGACTTTACCAGAAGGGTCCAATGGATTTGTTGTATATTGTTATGCTTCAAGGGTTTCTGTTGGTTGTGTCTTCATGGAAAATGGTAAAGTGATCGCATATGCCTCTAGTCAACTTAAGGTGCATCAAAAGAACTATCTGACTCACAACTTGTAGTTAGTGGTAGTTGTATTTTCTTTGAAGATTTGGAAGAACTATCTTTATAGGGTCCATGTTGATGTATTCACTGACCATATGAGTTTGCAATATATGTTCAACCAAAAGAAATTGAACCTTTGACAAAGAAGATGGCTTGAGTTGTTGAAGGATTATGATATGAGTGTGTTGTACCATCTGGGTAAAGCAAATGTGGTTGTCGATGCTCTTAGTAGGTTGTTCATGAATAGTGTTTCCCATATTGATAAATTAAAGAAAAAGTTAGTTTGTGATATTCATAGACTAGCTCGTTTGGGTGTTCGCTTGGTTTATTTGAAAGATGGTGTTGTTGTTGTCCAAAATGGTTCCAAAATAACCTTTCATTGCAGATGTGAAGGCAAAGAAAGATAATGACCCTACTTTGGTTGAGTTGAAGAAAGTGGTTGTAGAAAAATCCATTTAGGCTTTCTCCTAAGGGGGAGATGGTGTGCTTGGATATCAAGGCCGACTATGTGTTCTCGAGGTTGATGGCTTAAGAAAATGATATTATTTGAAGCTCATAGTTTATGGTATTCTATTCATTCGGGATCTATAAAGATGTATCAAGATTTGAGGAAAGTGTATTGGTAGAAGGGCATGAAGAAGGATATTGCAGAGTTTGTGGCTAAATGTCCTAACTGCCAACAAGTGAAGGTTGAGCATCAAAAATTGGGAGGTTTAGTTCAAGACATTGAGATCCCTACTTGGAAGTGGGAAGACTAGAATATGGACTTCATTATAGGTTTGCCTCGTACCCATAGGCAACAAGATTTGATTTGGATTATTGTTGATCGAATAATTAAGTTGGCGTATTGTTTTCCCATTAAGACTTCCTATTCGGTCAAGGATTAAGCTAGACTCTAACTTTGTGGGTTTGTCAAACTTTATGGTGTTTTATTGTCTATTATTTTGGACCGAGGTACTCAGTTTTGGAGATCATTCCAAAAGGGTCTTGGTACTCAATTTAAGCTTAGCACAGCTTTTCACCCTCAAAACGATGGCCAAGCCGAGCATACCATTCAGACTTTGGAGGACATGTTGAGAGCTTATATAACTGAACTCAAAGGTAATTGGAATGATCACTTTCTATTGATCGAGTTTTCTTATAATAACAGTTATCATTCTAGCATCCAAATGGCTCCCTTTGAGGCCTTGTATGGTAGGAGGTATAGGTCTCTTATTGGATGGTTTGACATTAGTGAGGTTGCTTTGATATGACCTGAGTTGGTTTATGAGGCTATGGAAAGAGTTAGAATCATTATAGAAAGGTTCAATACTGCCTAAAGCCGACAAAAGTCTTCTTCGAATGTGAGGAAAAGGGAGCTATAATTTGATATTGACGATTAGATATACTTGAAAATCTCATATATGAAGAGTGTGATATGTTTTGGCAAGAATGGGATTAGTCACTAATATGTAGGCCCATATAAGATTTTGAGGCATTATGTCATGGTGGCATATGAGTTAGATTTGCCTTCAGAGTTGGCATGGTGCATCTAGTGTTTCATGTTTTTGAAGAAGTGTGTTGGTGATGTTAGCTATACTGTTCCTTTAGATAGCATTGGTGTGAAGGAGAGTCTATCCTATGAGGAGGTTCTAGTTGAGATTCTACACTGGCAAGTTCGGAAGCTGAGGAACAAAGAAATACATCTGTGAAAGTTCTCTGGAAGAACCAACAAGTAGAGGGTCCTACTTGGGAGGCCGAAGCCGATATGATATTATGATATCCTCATCTATTTCCTTTCGTTATAGGTTAAGGTATTAAGTTTCTTAATGATCACTCTTTCGAATCCATGCATTTTAAGTCATCTTATGTTTTTATATGCATGCATGTTCATGAAATGAGTTTTAAAGTCATGTTTTAGCTTGAGAGTTGATTACTCCTTGGTGTCAAGCATTTTACCATGTATTTGCATTCATGATGGGTTACTATGTCTCTTTTACTATTCTATTCATGCTAGCTTGAGTCTCATTTAAGGACGAATGTTCAAAAGGGGGAGATATTGTAAGACTCTGGAAGTTGAAAAGTTTAGAAAAGAGGAAATCTCAGAAAATTCCAGTCACAATGGCTTCTCAATTATCTCTTTTATGAATTTCTTCTAAAACCTAGTTTGATCAATTTGTATTTGGTCAATTCAATTATACTTTTACTTAATTACAATGATCCATTCATGCATGATTCAATTTAAATTACATGTTTTTAATGCGTTTTAAAAAGACCCATGCATTATGCGATGAAATTCAAATATGAACTATAGATTTATGATTATGGATTTTATGAAGTATCATGTATGCTTTATGAAAATTACGAATTATGTTTCAAGTATGTTTTCAAGTAAGAAATCTTGTTCGAAGCTCATAGTTCCCGATATTCTATTCACTCAGGATCCACTAAGATGTATCATGATTTGAGGGAGGTATATTGGTGGAATGGCATAAACAAAGATATTGCGGAATTTGTAGCTAAGTGTTCGAATTGTCAACAAGTGAAGGTTGACCATCAAAAACCAAGAGGTTTAGCTCAAGATTAAGATTCCTACTTGGAAGTGAGAATATTTAAATATGGACTTCATTATGGGTTTGGCTCGTACTCATAGGCAACATGATTAGATTTGGGTTGTTGTGGACCGAATGACTAATTCTGTGCATTTTCTTCGTGTTAAGACGTCTTATTCAGTCGAGGATTATGCTAGACTTTACATTCGAGAGTTGGTTAATATTTATAGAGTTTGGTTGTCTATTATTTTAGATTGAGGTACTCAGTTTACCTCTTAATTTTGGAGATCATTTCATAAGGGTCTTGGTGCTCAAGTTAAGCTTAGTACAACTTATCACCCTTAGAACGATGATCAAGCCGAGTGGACTATTCAGACTTTGGAAGATATGTTGAGGGCTTGTGTAATCGACTTTAAAGGTAACTGGATGACTATTTTCCATTGATTGAGTTTGCCTATAACAACAGTTATCATTCGAGTATCCAAATGGCTCAATTTGAGGCATTGTATGGTAAGAGGTAAGCAGTCAAGTTCAAGTCTGAGACGACCACGACTCTAGAGTAAATGTTATTGTTTCACTAAGTGGAGGTTCAATGCAGAGCACACCTTCATTATGTGTAGTAGTCTTCCTTCAGCTGATAGACTCTCTTATATAATATTAAAATGAGTGGGGCCTTGTTAGTGTGGCATTTTAATATTTTATTAAATTGTAATTTTAGCATTTACTCATTGATAGAATCTAATGTCATCTTTATTATATTTTGCATTAGTTCATATATTAGTCAATCCATTATGTTTTTTTAAAATAATTATCTCTAGTAAATGGTGCACTAAATGATAATTTTTTTTAACATAATTATCACTAGTAAGTGGTGCACTAAATGATAATTTCTTTTAACCTAATTATCACTAGTAAATGGTGCATTAAATGATAATTGTGCACTAAATGTTAATGATGACATTCCATCATTTTTCCATCTTTTGAATGCTTTCCTCTCCTATAAATATAGAGGTCTTATTTGTTTTGAAATAAAAGAAAACATTGAGTGCATTAAGTTTGTCAAAAAATATAGTTCTTATTAGTTGAAGGGAGGTGTTCTTTTTTAGTGGAGCTTTAAACTCAACTCTTGTCCAGAGTTTGTTGAGTTGCAATTTGTGATAAGGCTATTGTATCCTGGAGGTGACAAGTCAAGAGGACAACTGCTGAATCGGTGAAAAGATTTGCCGCAGTGGGCTTGAATCTCTTTAAAGAGAGCGAGATATCCACGCCTCAGCCAAGAAGTGAATATATTTTCTTTATTTTATTTTTCAATTGTAATTTGTAATCTTGTAATTTCACCAACATAAATCATTGAAGATTTGGGGCCTGGACTATCACACTATCGAGTTTGCAGAATACAACAATCAAATTCTCCAGATGTACTTGGCCAAAAACTTGCAATTTGTTTATTCCCTGGCAAGTGACTAGGTTTAGAATCCTGATGAACGGGGATCTATCAATAACTATTTGCAATTGAGCATCTGAAATATGGACATGATGCAAATAAAGATCCTCAAGACAACAAAATATTGTGTGAGTGGTGCTAATATCAAATTCAAACTTGCACCTGCTTAACCGTAATTTTGTCAGCTTTTTAGCTGGACAAATAACATCAGGAAAGCTATATGAACTTAACAAGGAAGGGAAAATCCCCAGCACCACGACGTTAAGTTTAACCGCCAATTCAATCAAAGTATCCAACTGAGAATCCAATTTTGGATCACGATATGTAAGGATGAATTTTTCAAGATGTAAGTTTCGTTCGACATGGTATCGCTGGGATTTATCAACCAACTTGACAGAGTTTTTGCGGGTCATATGGCTTTTGGTACTATAGTTTTGTGATTGATCAAATATCATATTAGGTCCGGAAGTCCATCAATAGTACCATCTCTTGTACAAGATACAAGTTCTCGCCGCCTCATCCACGACGAGGTTAGTGCCACATAAGATTTGATGAATAATATTCACATTCAATTCTGATATTTTGTCTTCTCCACAAACTCGTTTTGCCATAAAGCTTCATTTTTTATTTTGTTGGTGCTGTCATATGCCCTCTTTAAGGTTTTAATTTCCTTTCCTAGTGGGAATCGATCATATATTTGGGCGAATAGCCACTTTTAACACTTACCATCAAATATTAGTCACTATTTTTAAAAGCTATTAACTAGGGGTGTCAAATGGGTTGGGATGAAGTTGGGGAGATTAAAATGGGCTGAATCAGAAATTGTGTTGGGTAACTTTTCTTTCTTGGGCAACTCCTCCCCCCAAAATTCACCATGGTTTCTTCATAAAGTTGCTGACATGTGACCAGGAGGTCACGGGTTCAAAACTTGAAAATAGCCTCTGACAAAAATGCAAGGTAAGGCTGCGTACAATAGACTCTTGTGGTTGGACTCTTTTCTGAATCCTCCCTATAGCGAGAGCTTAGTTCACCGGGCTGCCCCTTTTTCTTCGTGAGAGTTGGAACAAGTATTTTCAAAAATGATTTTAGTTGAATTCGGTTTTTACTTATATCGATGAACTGATAGTTAAGTATCATACTTATTTATTTTTAAATGATTAAATAGAAAAAATCAATGGCAAGCATAACAATGTTGATTAAACATTCGGAGAAGTGGAACGAAGAAAATTGTTACATCAAATACAATATAGATGGAATTGTCTTGAAGGAATATAATTCATATAGCAAGTTGATTGATCTAATTTCGATTTCAACTAACTATTGATTTGACTACAAAGTGTATAAAAATCAAATATATTTGTGAAAGATAGTGATACGCCTATGGAAATACACAATGCCATGGATAGTCATTGTATCAGCCACTCTAAACTAGATCAAAGTGACTCTTTTGTACGGATGAGCTATTCTTCTCTCGAGACACATAAAATCTAATTTTCTGCATATAAACCAATAAGAAAAATATAAATTTGAATACATATTAATATAGTTACTACTCAAATATTCAAAACTTGTAGTAATTTTTAAGAATTGATACATAAATACAATTGTACCAAAAATGATCTTAGTTGCTACATGTATTATCTATACAGTTAGCATAGCATATGGAAAATCAAAAAAAGTAGAATGAATACAGATACAATGAATACAACTACTATACCAATAAATATACATACAGTGAATTCAAATATTGATATAGTACAACTACTGTTACATTGAATACATATATAGTGAATACAACTATTGTTATAATATGGAATACATGTATTTATTTGGTTCATTAAATTTTAATTACAAATTATAAAAAAAAAACTTTTACATTTGGTGGAATCCTGATACATCACGTAAAGTGATGTATGCGATGTATTCAACATCCCAATACACCACATAAGATATATTCGACCGATACATAACGTAAAGTGATGTATCCGACTGATACATCGCATAAAGTAATGTATCTGATGTCTCAATACACCACGTAAAGTGATGTATCTGATTGATACATCGCGTACAGTGATGTATTGAGAATAGGAAAGAGTAGGAATTTTTGCAATTTTTTCAAATGGTAGAAAAAATTTTAAAATATGATAACATAAGTTGTGTATTTAAATAATTTTTCGTTTAATCTTTGGGTCTTCCTCAAATTGGCCAACATATATTAACATTGGGTTTTGAGACAATGGACCACAAATATTTGCATTTGTTGGATTGATATTGAAGGGATGCAGAACAAACAATATACTAGGAATTACAAAAATTTCATAGTGTTAAGAGTTAATTACATCATTTCCTACTATTTTTCAAATTAGAAAAATCTTTTAAATTTGGTGGAATTCGGATGCATCCCAAAAATGCCCTGATACATTGCGTCTCAATTTCGGATACATCACTAAACATCTTGATACATCACGTCTCGAATTCGAATACATCACTCAGCATCCAGATACATCATGTATTCAACCGATACATCGCGTAAAGTGATGTATTCAACCGATACATCGCGTAAAGTGATGTATATAAGAATTGGAGAGAGTAGAAATTTTTGTAAATTTTTCAAGTGGTAGAGAATTTTTTAGAATATGATAAAATAAGTTATGTATTTAGGTAATTTTTTATTATGACCCAAGCTACGCCCTAGGCGCGACACAACAATTAGAATCCCGAAGGATTACAACCAAGCCTCTTATCATATCATACATGAGCATATATAAGGTAAGTAAGAACAATAAGACTAAGAGCCCGTTTGGATGGGCTTAAAAAAGTAACTTTTATGTATGAACTGCTTTTAGAACTTTGAAGTGCTGAAAGTTATTTTTATAAATAAGCAGTTGAGTGTTTGGATAAAAGTGCTTATGTTAAAAATAAGTGTTTGAATTTTAGGGTTAAAAGAATAAAAATGGTAGTTTGGGAATTTAGTTAAAATATAAGGGATATAAAAATAATTTCCATGGTCAAACAAAATGGCTTTAAGCACTTAGAAAAAAAAGTTAGAAATCCTAACTTTTCATTTTTGACTGACTTTAAGAACTTTATGGCTTAAAGTTAGCATTAGGAAAATACGTCCAAAAGCTAAAAAGGGCTTTAAGTTGGTTTTGACCAACTTAAAACCCATCCAAACGGGCTCTAAATCATTAGTGCAGAAATAACCTCTAAAAATGAGAATCAAACTCAATCTCCAAAGAAAAAGACAACATACACTTCATGAATATCCAATATACCTCTACTAATCTAGAAGAGGTATAGAAAAAGTTTCTAATCACCAACATAAGACCTAAAAGTCATAAGAAACAATAGAAATCATAAGTGTCATATCCTCAAAACATGAGGACTTACTAACAAATAGGAATAGTGTCTCAAGCTCTAGCCAAGAGTGGAGTGTGCGTGACGATCGTCGGAGCCTATATTATGATACAATATAGGCAAAAGTATGCGTTAGTACATGGAATGCACTAAGTATGTGAGAAGTATACATAAATAATAATAATCGGATATAGTCAATATTAACATGTGATGCATGACGAATATCTTGAAAACATGAATAAAACTTAAAAGCATCTGAAAACCATAATCACGTGGTCAATGCATCATAAAATATCATAAGAGCTTATAGAACATAACATATATATATGTGGGATACTAACCTTAATCGATATGTAAGACCATGTGAGCTACCACATGAATTCGATGTAACTCCTATACCGAGAAGAGAGAGGATACTTGCCAAGGTAGACTATGTATCATAAACATAAACATGAACTATATGTGGATCCACTAGCTAAGCCATTAAGGCACCTATGGTGCCATATAGTTTTGAAACTAAGGGTTGCTACTAGGGTTCCCTCGTGGATCCCCACCACAAAGTTTGCTCGATGCTAAGTCAATCCCAATGGAATACATGAAGATATAATCATTAGGAAAAGCAACAATTACCAATTCACATTCGTAAAATAGCATAATTAGAGTATCTTCTTGAAAATCATGATAATAACATGAGATGTGGACACTTACCTTTCTAAACATCCAAATCATAAGTTCTTGCATATTGTGAGAAAGTCTTTCACAATTCATGGTTTCTTGCTTGAAACATACTTCAAAACATAGTTTATAACTTTCATAAATCTTTGATCATAAATTCATGATTTAAAACTTGAATTTCATAACTTAGTGTAGGGGGCATTACAAAACTTATTGAAAATATGCAATTTAACTTAAATCATGCATGAATAGACAAATGGAATTAAGTAAAAGCATAATTGAATTGACCCAATGCAATTTGATCAAAATCCTAGAATTTGGAGAATTGAATTTGATGAAAAGAGGGGAAACTTTGGGACTCTATGGATGGAAAGGATCCATGGATGAATTTCCATATACCTTAATGAATATCAACTTGGAAATTGAAGAAGCTTGAACCTTAGAACCCTAGCTTGATGAAGAAGAAGATCCCTTTGCGAGAGGATCCTTGATGCCTTAGAGTGATTTTGAGAAAATTAGAGGAAATTGTGAGAATTTGAAGGTTTTAGGTATTTATACGCTTAGCATAATACCCCAAAATGACAGTATAGGTGTAGAAAAGATAGAAAATACCCAAAACGACCCTTATTAAATTTGGCTAGAGTGACCTACGGGTAGGGACCTGTGGGTCGTAGATCAATTGACAGGTTATAGGGTCGGGGCCGTAGGATCAATGCTCCAAAAATTGGGCTACTGGAAATTGCACATTGGACCTATGACTTTGGGTCTACGGCTCGTCGAATGAGTTACGAGTTGTAGGGATAGCTCGTCAAATACCCCAACACTTAGCCAAACAATCCAAACCTCAAGACCCAACCTACGAATGTCGTCTACGGGCTATCAAACCCTCTACGGGTCGTAAGGACCCCTTGTCCTGGCAACTTTTTCAAGAGTTGAAACACTGAGTCTCTGATCACTTTCTATGGGTCGATCCTACGGATCATAGGAACTTCTATGGTTCGTAGGTCCTCCTCGCAAAGTGATTGGACACTTAGTGAAATTTCATTCTTTAGGGCCTTTTCTACGGCTCATCAACACCTCTACGAATTGTCAACTTTCATCGTCTTAGACTTCAAAATTTTTCCCAAGTGCCTGGGCCTTCTACGATAGCCTTCCTATGACTAATAGGTTGGCTCGTAGAAGTCTGCACCAAATACTTTTCTGTAATTTTTCTACAACATTGATCCTTTGTTTGGCTTTTCAACTTCTGGGATCTTACATTTTTTCTATACTAAATGGAAGAATAAAACTTTCTTGAAGATGTACAGTTGTAAAGACATGTTCTTCCCTACTATATCAATCACACATGCCTAAAATATTTTGGGGGAGATTGTCTTTTAACAACCACCTATTTGATTAATCGGTTCCCTTCAAAGGTGTTGCAAAATAAATTCGCTTACCAAATTATATATGAAAAAGTTTCAGTTTATTCACATCTAAAGTCATTTGGATGTTTTGTATCTACTTTACCTAGGCATCAAGATAACCTATCTCCTAGAGTTATACCTGGGTTGTTCTTAGGCTATCTTTTTGGAAAGAAAGGTTACAAAGTTCTTGTTTTACAAACAAACAAAATCCTTCTATCCAAGGACGTCAAGTTTTGTGAAATAATATTTCCTTCTGCTCATTCTCAACCTTTGACAAGTATTTTGCTGGGTTTTAAAGGTGTGAATGAGAAATGAAAGGTTGTGACTTTTTAAAAAGAGTTGCGGCTTTTTTGAAAGGTTGTGTCTGTTCCGATAAGACACAATAAGCACTTGTTCACACTACCATTTGTTGTCTATAAATAGAAGGATTTTCCTCTCTTTTTAAAAAAAAAATTCTCCTTCTTCTGCATATATATTTTCTTTCAAACCAAGTTGAGTCTTTGTGTGATTTTGTTGCTGGCTTTTGAGTTCGCTGAAATTATTGAAGTTTAAGGTACCGCTACTTCTTTAATAGTTTATCCATTTTATCTTGGGAGAAAATAATTCATAACCTCTGGTACAATGAGTGGATTAAATTCCTTAAGGACACACAGTGAATTCTGTGAACTCGGATACTATTTTTTATTTTTATATTTATTGTTTCTGATTTGCTAACCTTAATACAGGAGGGATAACATATTTTTCCCATTTCTTTTTTTACTTATTATTTAAATAGTCCTGCTACTCAGACTATTCAATCAAGTCCTACTGCTATCTCCTTTCCCATTTCTACAAACTCTAATCAACCTACTCAATCAAGCTCCACAAAAAGTGCAGTATTTTCAGCAACACAATTGATATGTGTTTTTCCTTTCATCAGCTTAACCGATTGACGTGAGCAAACTTATAGAAATAATTAGATTTTACTTAATTACAAGCAAGAAGTAGTAAAGAAGAAATGCAAGTTATACCAAAAAATGCATTTTTCATTTTTATAGGAATATATGAACTTGAACCATAGACTTTCTCGGTAAAACATATCAAACTTATTAGTAAAATGATCTAAGCTAAGCAGATCATCACGCGAACATAACTGACCACAATATCTTTCAAATTTTATTTGTGCAATGTTTTTACTGTTATTTCACTTATTCCCTTTTATTCTTTTTCATTTTATGCTTTATCTTCTACAAATCAACAGAATATTAGTTTTATTTTTCAAATTCATGAACCAAATATAAGAGCAAGAGTAGAGTATAAAAAAGTTGATTATCATTATTAAAACATGTAGTTCTTTTAGCAAATTTGTCACCCAATTTATTTCAGCAAACGCATTTGCAACAACAAATACTCTGCTTCAGTTCATAAATGAGCAATTAAACTTTGTTTTCTGGAGTACTAGCTCACAGGATTTTGGCCAAAACAACATATAACCAGTAGTAGAAGCTTGATCACTCACATCTCCGATCCAATTCGCATCAAAGTACATGTATAGCTTGAAATCAATATTATCTCTTTAAGTCATGATTCTTTTTTGGACTTACGCATTTCTTTATTTGATTACTCAATTTGGTTTGCCTATTGAGTAATCTCTCTCTAAACGCTTCCATGGGTCTTAGGGTTAGATCGTCGTACATTATAAGAATTTTAAATTTAAAATATTATAGTTTAGGAGATAATAACAACACTCCCTAGTTTACATATATTAAACTTGCAAGACATGAGTAGTATATAAGAATTTTGTTTATATTAACCCTATTATTCATACGATTTTTAAAAGTTTTTATTGATTGATATAAAATACACACGCAATGTATCTATTTAAAAACTAGTTATATTTTATTTTAGACAAACAAAAATAGAGAGGGAGTACTACATTAGAAAAGAAAAAAACATGACAAGAATGAAGTTAATCTCAAATTTTATCTCAAACTTATTATCTTTATATCCATATCAAACACCAATTAGAGGCTATTTAGATGAGCTTATAGCGTATGTCTTATACGCCAAAACAATTTTCACTTGAAACACTAAAAATAATCAAACGGGCTCTTTATTCCTAAATCCAAATTCCCCAAGTAACAAAAAAGGTTAAGGGTGAAAAATACCCCTCAACTTTTATTTATTAGTTGACTTTACCTTTATCGTTAAAATAAAGTTATTCGTATCCTCGCTATCTACAAATTAGTCACCCGTACCCCTCAATTGGATGGAAAACCCCAAATCGACCTCAAAACCCCAATTGTAATCCAAATTACCCATTTAAAATTGGTTCCCACTTTTAATTCTAACCCGATCCACTAAATCAAATAACATTGGTGAAACTTCAAACTTTCTCCTCCCTAATATTATCAAATACAAATATTTTGCACACTGATGTACAACTTAACTCACATAAACCAACAATAATAAGAAATCACCATAGAGGGAAATGGAAAGTTACTACCATGGTTCTAAAAATTGTTTTTGCATAGATGATGATGGAAAAAAAATGAGAAAACGCCATTAGAGTATTTGGTGGCATTTCCTTGTACTCCGGCGACCCCTTGAGCGATTCTAAATTGTCGGTGATTTATTTCGGTGACTATGGTAGCATATAAATATCACCGATAAAATTATTTTATGCCACAGGGGAGGCAACGTTAGAGACGAGAAAGGGAGTGCAAAGAAGCAGACGGGTGGGTTAGGGATGATACTCGCTAATTTGGCGGACTCCAATGAAGAACTTCTTCCATATCTTCTCCCGGAGACGATGGTTGGTCAAAAAGTAGGAAGCCAAACCCTTCTGCCTCCCACTGTCACTATATTTTCTTTCATATTCCCTGCTTTCAATCTCTCAATTTTCCGACATTGATTTGAACCAAGAAACCCAATAAGCAAATAATACCAAGTTTCAAGAAGTTATTGTTTCAATTCTTCGATCTCGGAATTTACCATGTTGGTAACTCATACCAAATCAAAAGATTTGGGTTTACAACAACAATTTTCCTAATCTCTCATGCCCTTTTCCAAAGATATTCAAACATTTTTCTCCGACGTTAAAGTTGCAATTCATCCAAATTAAAACCTTTTTCAAAGAAGTTGTTGGGGTATTTGACATAATTATTAGAAATGAAAATTGGAAAATGCTGTTAATTAAGATAAATGAAATGGATTATATGATTAGGTGAGTTGGGTGGGGTTAAAATTGAGTAATTTAAGTAAAATCGGGTGATTTTTGCTTATTTGGTGCTCTCCATCCAATTGAGTGGTATATGTGACTAGTTTATAAAGGGCAAAAATAATTTTATTTTAACATTAAAGATAAAACCAATTAATAAATAAAACTTTAGGGTCATTTTTTTTACCCTTTAATTCAAAAAAAAAAAAGCATGGGCAGTTTGGGTAATTAAGGGTTCTTCTGGTTCTACTAGGGTTTTAGATGTCAATATATAAACAAAATTTTCTTCACATTCTTCTTCGTCATCTGTCTGCGTCTTCTTCTTCAGGCCGTCAAAGCAAAACCCTAGAAACCCAATTGGTGAGTCCCAAATTCTCTCTCTTCATCTGCACTATTCATTTGTCTATTAGCTTAGACCTTGTGATATTGTGCGTACTTCTTATTTTTGCAATCGACAGGGTTGTGGTGTGAAAAATGACAACAGTTCCAGGGCAATTAGTGTGGGAAATCGTGAAGAAGAACAATTCCTTTTTGGTGAAGGAGTTTGGTAATGGTTCCGCTGGCGTTGTGTTTAGCAAAGAGCCTAACAATCTTTGCAATCTTCACTCTTACAAGCACTCTGGTCAGTTCTTCATAAATATGCTTTGCGATTTGCTTTATCCTTAATTTAGTTCTCTAGAGTGTTTAGATCTGGATTTTATTTGCATTGAACATCAAACTCTTCATCATTCCTATTTTATATGATCTGTTGAAGCTTGCATTAGTGAAATTATTTTAAGCAAAGTTCACAACTTTTTATATTTCGAATTCATTTAAGGTTTATTTGGTAAAATGTGTTTTTTTTTGAGTAAGCAATAAATGTTATCTCTAGAGTGTTTATATGTAATTTAGTAAAACACTTAGAGGTTGTTGGTTAGAGGTGGAAAGGGGTGGGGTGGTCAAGAGGGGGGCATTGGAGGGCGCCCGAGAATATAATGAACTTGGGAAGTTACTTATGTAACTTGTTTTTCCTACTCCTATTAGTGCAATCATTTTCCTCTTTCTTAAGTAACTTGTTTTCCGAAGAATATTGACTAACCAAACATGAGAAATTTGAAACATATTTTCCTCCATACCAAACACACCCTTAGTTACTCAAATTTTGAACTTTGGTGTGACATCATCACTGTTATTTCCATTATAGCTAATATAATGCACCAGTCAGTTTAACATAGTAATTTTGTGTTCAGCCAAATGCATTACAATGGATCCAAAAATACCAGAATGTATAACTCAACTAGTTTGGGGTTGAGCATAGTTGATTGATCTATTGCTTTGAACCTACTTGTAGGCACTAAAAATGTTTGCTGCTTTATGTTCTCTGATATCTTTCAGTTGAAGTATTAGAATTTTGGTTTACAATGCCTCAAGTTACCATGTAATTGAGCTTTTGTTGTAATGACTATGTAGGCCTAGCAAACAAGAAAACTGTGACCATCCAGGCTGGAGGCAAAGATCAATCCGTGTTGCTAGCTACAACGAAGACCAAGAAACAGAACAAGCCTTCTAGTTTGCTGAACAAATCTGCAATGAAGAAGGAGTTCCGCCGCATGGCCAAGGCAGTAACAAACCAGGTAGGCATTTACCCTCTTTTTTACCACCGTACTGGAGCAAATATACTGCATTGTAGCTATGCAATAACCTTAACTGGGTTCTTCATGTGCTAATTTGGCAAATGAAGGGTTCTTTGTAACATGACCTAAATGCATTATGATCTTAGTGTTCCAGTTATATTTGGTGAAAGAGATTGGTAGTAATCAATAGTGTAACTTACTACCCAAAGAGCTAGAGAGAGTTGCTCTTAAAGACAATATGTTGTTTATTGTTTGTTTTCTTCCTCACTAATTATAGTGCCTTGATGTTTGTACACATAAATGAAATTCCTCAATAACACAACGTAGTAAGATCTCTGAGCTTTATATTACTAGCTTAATTAATTCTTTCTAGGATGGTCAATTTCTATCATGTGTAAGGGCTTAATTCATTTCAAGTATTTTTGTAATTTAAAGACTGATTAAAAGCTGATTCTTATAAGGGATGGTCAAGTTTACAACTATTGCTTTTATATAGTAAGCTGTAAGCAAAATGCTAGGGTGATTTCTGAAATTGACAAGGTCAACCAATCCAAACCAAATAGCCTTCAAGAATCCAGATGTTGAATACGGTTTTTGGTACTTGAGGTTTAGAAAGCATTAATGAATTCCAAAGAAAAACTTCAAACTATTTTTGACCTAATTGTGAATGTTTGTTTTGTATCTGCATCTACCTCATATTTTTCCTTCTAAAGATTCCTCAATGTTTTATATCTTTGCGCTGTCTCCCTATCATGCTACTTTATGTTCTGCTTATTGTATGTTTTGGATGTGTTCTGCTTAATGTATTGTCTATTATAATCTTATTAGGCTTTTACTTTAGGAATTCTTCCATAATCAACAACTTGGGATAGAAACCTTGTAATGATCTTTCTCACATTACATTCTTGGTTCAATTATTGGTTTTCAGGTTGCAGACAACTATTACAGGCCAGATCTGAAGAAGGCAGCCCTTGCAAGGTTGAGTGCTGTTAACAGGAGCCTCAGGGTCACCAAGTCTGGCGTGAAGAAGAGGAACAGGCAGTCTTAGTTGCATGAGTGTTACATTGTGTTTGCAATGGCATTGCTGTCTCCTGTCATTAAGTACCAAAGTTTTGTTTTTCAATTTTATATTTGATTTTCTTTTTTCAAAAAGCTATTGGTAAGGGGCTTTGCTCCGTGCTTTTGGATTGAAGGCATTATGATCATTTAGAAAGTATCTGTTTAATTTGTGGAAGGTGTGGTATATTGGACTCCTCCTTCTGCCTTTTATTTCTGCATTCCTTAACGGAACAAATAATGAATTATTGCTGAAATGGTAGTCGTTTATGCGGTTTGAAAATATGTAAAATACATACCAGATTGTAATCATCACGATTCTGATAGTTTTGTTGAAATTTAGTGGAGTCCAGTGATTTAATAGGAAATATGGACAGGCATTGGTAGTGTTGGAACTAAATTAAATTCAACTCATGTATGTTCAATTAATATGTAATTGCCCATAGAACTGAAAAAGCTCTTTAAAATCTGTTTTCCGAACATGGCTACATTACAGAGGTATTGAATCAATTATTTTTAATGAATGAATCTGATTGCAACTTCAAATATGAACTTCAAGGAGATCAGGTTCCCTATTTCTAGTTTAAAGACAGTTTAATAAGCCAGTATAAATAACAAACGTTTATTTAAATTAATCTGTAAATATTATTTGAAATTTTTGAAACAAGATTTATGGTCAAACTGGGCGTCAAGGTTCTGTAAAATTCAGTGCTCAAAACCTTTTAAAAACAATCCTGTTGGATTTTTAGTTGCTGGATGCGACTCACTTGCCAATTTGCTGCATTTGCGCCATTTCTGTGCCTTTCAGAAGTTCATCAATTTCTGTCAGTTTATACTTCTTCAAGCTCACCCTTTTGTCCAATCTGGAAACAGAACACGTAAAGAATGTGGTCAGAAATTGTTTAATTTGGGGTTGTACCCCTGATTAGTTGTATATTTGCGACCCTTCACCTCATGAGCTAGCTTGAAAATGAAGTTAGGCAGTATCAGGAGCCATACCTGCATTGTTCCGAGTCAGAGTCGTATGAAGCCAGCCACACAGCAGCTAAGGCACGACCTATTCAGGTGAGTGAGGTTGTGAACTTGTGATGCCTAGTCCCATATAAGCTATTTAGAAAAGGGTCTCAATAGCTTTTATGCGGTCCACAACTCTTTACCTCATGAGCTTTAGATGCCAGATCTGTGTTGTAGTTGCAGCAACAGCATCAGTAATCAACATGATGAGTGAAGTCTTTTACCCCTTAATCTGCTGAGATAAAACATGGTTCAAAGTAGTTGTCAAGAAAGAGAAAACAGAAACTAGCATTGCTGAGAGCCAAAGTTAATGGGGGCACCCCCATATCAAGGATAGAAAAACCTGATATTCCTTGATTGTGTTGTTGGTGTCCATAACTTTAAAATTAATGGCAACTACATATATAAATCAAATCCAACATGTGGCAATACTGAAATTGTAAGAGTTTTATGCAGATACCAGGAAGTCAAAATAGAAAAAAACTCATTTCTGGAAAGTTGGGAACAGAAATCTTTGACCCAAAGTAATAACCTCTAATGGCGTTGATTTGAGATAGAACAAGAACAGAAGTTCTCTTACTACAATTAAAAAAAGCTAAAGAAATTAATGTAGGGAAAACTAACACGATATCTAGTTTTCTATCCCTATAGGCCATATAGAGGACAGTGAACTTCCATTTTAGGCCTTAGAAAAGAGGTATGCTAGGAGCTAGTCACGGTGTAGAAAACAAAGGACTTGCAACAATATTTTTGCAGTCTTGAACCTTGAACTATGACTGAAACTTGTTCAATAAAAGTAGCCAATAACTTGACCACCCACATTTTGCCTCATCGCTTCTTCGTGATCGAAAACTCCACTCATAGCCCCACTGCATAAACATCAGTAAATCAGTTCCTTCGACAGAAGAAAAAGAGAATGGAAATGACTTCTCTAAATTTTAAATAGGAAAGGGAAGAACAGTCAACAGTGGACCTGAGTTGGATGTTAAAAGGAAATGAACTACAATCATGTATGACTTTTAAGAGGAAGGAAAAGAAATGGATAAAGAATATTTGAACTAAAAGCATATATATATATATATATATATCCAATGCATATAAAAACCTGTGCTTTGTATTTGTTTCATCGCATCAATCAACAAAAGCGCTAGATTTTATTAACACTACCGAACAGGGCAAACTAGGTGAGCAGACTCTAGAATAAAGTCCCATATGTAGATCAACATGTACATACAATCAAAGGAATTGTAATAACTGCCAAAAGAATATAGTTGGCCTGTACTTTGGTCCAAAGCCATTTTTCAGGCATATGTTCCAGGATAATATGCTGATTGAAGCGGAAAACCAACAAAAAGGTCTAGTGCTTTCATTTTCAGAAATCTCAAGATGTAAAAGGGAAGTCCAATTAGTTTACAAAAGAACCACCATTGACCATTCCCTGCTTATA
Organism: Solanum dulcamara; assembly: GCF_947179165.1. Taxonomy (NCBI): domain Eukaryota; kingdom Viridiplantae; phylum Streptophyta; class Magnoliopsida; order Solanales; family Solanaceae; genus Solanum; species Solanum dulcamara. The sequence goes on from NC_077237.1 coordinate 74,591,264, forward strand.
ATTTTTCCAATGAATCACATATCAGTCCATATGGGTACATATAATCCTGAAAAGCAGTAGAATAAATATAAACTGGGAAAAAATAGACGCATGGAGGTTAGGGAAAGGCGTGTAAGTTATATAAAGAAAACTGGTTAAAAAAGAGTTAGAATAAAGGGTTGATGGGTCCAAATACAGATTCAGTCAGAAAAAAAATGCAAGATCAAGAGGTTATCATGTTAGCATTGGTGAACCATCCAGATTCAAACCCAGAAAAAATATGGAATGTGAATACTTACACAAAGTACATCACATTGAAGTACATTGTAACAAAGACAGATCTTTCTTTTTCTTTTCTGATAAGTAACAAAGACAGAGATCTCAAAACTAAGAACTCATTGAACAACCCGTCAGTTAATGTTCCATGTTTCTATATCTGATAAAAAATCTTGTCGAATGAGAAAAAGAAAAAACTAGAGGGAGTACACAAACCTGACGAGTTAGTAATGTGCGTGTCTTGCAGTCTTACATGCTTGCAGCCTTGATGTCTTGTCTATAGGTGAGAGCACGACAATCGTTTATCCTTCCAAGCAGTTGAACAGTTATCTTACCAACTCTATGAGGATCATGCATTTCAAAGTCTTTAATATAACCTGAAAAAAACAGTTAAAATTTAAGCAGCATGAAAAGCTTTATAACTTCATCAACTGGTAAGCATGTTTTTTAATCACACAGGAGAAGTACCTCATGGTCTAATACATGACAACCCAAAACATAGTTTCACGTCTTTCAAGGTTGAGTGCCAGTAAAAATCCACAAGTAGATTAATGCAAAACTAACCAATTTATCACCCCACATAGTCAAAAAATCTAAACAGCAAATTTTTTTGGAGGCTTAATAAACCAAGAACAAGCAATCAACTTTTAGATAATCCCCTTCTTCATAACACTATTTCTATTTGGAGAATTAAACAATTTTCTTTTTATGATTACAAGATTTTTTTCAAATGATTTTATGTATTATAATTATAAAATTACGATATAAACTCTATTTAAAAACTCATAAATTGATATCCAATTCATTCTGAACACCACATACTTTAACTTCTGATCAAACCCCGGTTCTTTTAGGAGGGATAGTACAGAAGGAAAAATATAAATAAAATTGACTCCATGAGTCGTGGGAAATTTTTCTGCAATGAATTACTCCATCATGGAAAGCTCAAGAAAACATAAATTGAGGCATCGGATGACACTTAAACTTGGCCTCAACTATCAAGAAGGCACTCTAACTTTAAGAGTGCACATCTAAACATCTCAACTTGGTCTCAACTGACAACTAAATACTCTAACTCATCCCACTATGCTGACGTGACATAAATTTCGAAGGTGTCTAGATGATCATTTTGTAAGTTAGAGTACCAGTGGAGATAAGTTGAGGTGTCTAGACGTACTCTCAATGTTGGAGTATTTATTACAACCTAAGGCCAAGTTTATGTATTATGCCAACGACAGAAAAAGGTTGCTCTTTGCTTAGAATTTTTTCTCAAACATTTAAAAATACTTCTAAGTTCTAATTGTACAGACTGCTATTAGTAGCATGTAATTCTAAAATAGGTAAAATTTCTTGAAGAAAGTCAGAATTTATCCAGAAAATAATTAGATTGCTTTAAAAACAAACTGCTCTTCATAATCATTTTACAATGAAATTACTCAACCATTGGAAGCTCATATAACATAAATTTGTACAGAATCTTTCTCTTATTGCAACGGTATTAGGAGATGTGGTTCATGCTTACCTCGATATTTCATAATTTGCAGAAAATAGACAAAATCTATTAAATCTTTTACTTATTTGTAATAGGTAACTCTTAATATTTACTACTTTAAAATTGAATAAAAAATATTTTTGAAATATATTAAAAGTTCTAAAATTTAAGACTTTAAAATCAACTAAGATATTGTTGGGGTAGGAAGCACCACAACTAAAGTTTGATATGATGAAAATAATGAAAATAAATTATACACGAGAATTTTACGTGGAAACCTCTCTAACTGATAGAGGGGAAAAACCACGGGGTAGAAGAATCTCACTAATTTAATATGGAGTACACAGCTCTCAAATACAAGAAGAAAACAACAATTAATACTTCTCTCTTGTAAAAGGAACAACTATTAAAGAGAACACTCAAGACTACAATATTTATCTTGGTGTATAACTCTCTTTGTATTTTTACTCTCTCTTTTTTGGGATTTTTGGATGATCTAAATGAGGGCAAGAGGCCCTCTATTTATAGGCGGAGAAAACGCGTAAAATAAGAAAACGCGTTTTTGTATTTCAGTCAAAAACGTGTAAGGAAAAGTTGGCAACAACTGTTCAAAAAGTTGCTGCCAAACTTTTACTTTGTCTTCCACTATTTTTTTTACTTTTCTTTAGCAACTTTTTCTGACTTTCATTTCATTCTCCCACTTGAAGATTTAATTGAGAATCAATTAAGTCTTCACACCATCCTTTTTACCCAATTACTGCAATGCTACATTTCTGCTAGGCCAATAGAAGATCGACACCATATGAACTTGTTACTGTTGATCGGCTTTGTAAACATATCTGCCAGGTTGTCATTAGTGTGAATTTTCTGAATATCCACACTGCCTTCTTCCACCTTCTCACGAACAAAGTGATATTGAACTCGTATGTGCTTTATCCTTGAATGAACTGTCGGATTCTTTGCAAGATGCAAAGCGCTTTAACTGTCACAAAACAGAGTAACCTTCTCTTGTTTGTGCCCGAGCTCCTCCAGTAACATCTGCATCCATATTGCCTCTTTGCTAGCTTGTGTAGCTGCTACATATTCTGCTTCCGTCATAGATGTAGCCACAATAGATTGCAATTTTGAAACCCAGCTTACAGCTCCTCCAGCAAGAGTAAACACACAACCTGTGGTGGACTTGCTCTTATCAAGATCACCTGCATAATCTGAATCAACATAACCTTTAACATTAAAGTCTAATCCTCCATAACACATTGCAACATCTGAGGTACCCTTGATGTATCTCAGGATCCTCTTAACAGTATTCCAATGCTCTCTACCAGGATTAGCCATGTATCGACTAACCACGTCCACTGCTTGTGCAATGTCAGGTCTTGTACATACCATGGCGAACATTAAACTTCCCACTGCTGATGCATACGGTACTCGAGACATCTCCATCCTCTCTTCTTCATTGCTAGGACTCATACTTGAGGATAACTTGAAATTAATAGGAAGTGGGGGTAGAAATTGACTTACAGTCTTGCATCTTGAAGCGTCTCAAGATTTTCTTCAAGTAGTTTTTTTTAGAAAGCCAAATCTTCCTATTATTTCCGTCTCGGTGAATTTGCATCCCTAGAATCTTGTTTGCTGGTCCCAAGTCCTTCATTTCAAACTCCCTAGCCAACTGTGCCTTTAAATTTATGAGACGATCTTTGTTGGGTCCTGCTACCAACATGTCGTCAACATACAACAGCAAAATAACAAAATCTTCATCACCAAATCTCTTGTAATAAACACAAGGATCTGAACTATGTCTGTTGTATCCAATACTTATAATGAAGGAATCAAATCTCTTATACCAACACCTCGGCGCCTGTTTGAGACCATATAGAGATTTGTTCAACCTGCAAACCAAGTTCTCTTTTCCTTGTTCTTCAAAACTTTCTAGTTGGAGCATGTAAATTTCTTCTTCAAGCTCTCCATGAAGAAATGCAGTTTTGACATATAACTGCTCCAAGTACAAGTCAAATGTAGCATACATCGCCAGGACCACTCGAATTGTTGTGAGTTGAACCACTGGAGAAAATATCTCATTGAAGTCTATACCTTCTTTCTGAGCGAATCCTTTCACCACCAATCTTGCACGATACTTCTCCACTTGATCATTACCATTGCGTTTGATCTTGTAGACCCATTTGTTTCCAATGGTCTTCCTTCCTTGTGGTAATTGAACAAGATCCCATGTTTTATTTTTATGAAGAACTTCAATTTCTTCTTGCATTGCTGCCACCCACAAAGATGATTCTTGGCCTTTCATAGCTTCTTGAAAGGTTGAAGGCTCTCCATCTTCTGTTAATAGACAGTATGCAATATTACTCTCCATAGAATAATCTGAGTGACAAGCTGGTTCTCTTCTCTCCCTAGTTGACCGTCGAACTTCTGGAGTTTCGATCTCAGCTTGCTCTTGTTCTTTGTGCTCTAGTGCTACTTCAGAAGAAACTAGAACTTCTTCTATTTCTTCAACTTCAACTGTAGTAGTCTCTGATTTTGTTTTTGAAGTGCTACCTTTTTTTCTTGTATCTTGTTTTCAACAAATACAACATACCTGCTGATTACCACCTTGCGGGCTGTGGGATCCCACAAGCGATACCCATTGACTCCATCAGCATACCCTAAGAAAATGCATTCCCTATATTTTAGATGCAATTTTGATTTTTCTTGGGTGTTGTACATAATATAAGCAGGACTTCCGAATATATGTAAACGAGAATAATCAGCTGGTTTTCCTGTCCATATCTCCATTGGCGTTTTTAGATCAATTGCAGTTGATGGTGACCGATTGATCACATAACATGCGGTTTTGACTGCTTCTGCCCAGAATGGTTTTTCCAACCCTGCAGTTGTCAACATAGCTCTTGTACGTTCCAACAAAGTTCTGTTCATCCGCTCTGCTACTCCATTTTGTTGTGGAGTATATTCCACCATGAACTGCCGTTTAATACCTTCTTGTTTACAGAAGTTATTAAATTCATCACTAGTGTATTCTCCTCCATTATCTGTCCTCAAACACTTGATCTTTTTCTCAGATTCAAGTTCTACCCACGCTTTGAATTCTTTGAAAACTGGAAAAACATATGCCTTTCTCTTGATTGGATACACCCAACTTCTCCTAGAGTAATTATCGATGAATGACACGAAATATTTCGCTCCTCCTAGAGACTCCACCGGTGCTTGCCAGACATCAGAGTGAACTAGATCTAGTATTTCCTTGCTTTTAGTAGAGGAACTGCTAAACTTTAGTCTATTTTGCTTGCTGGTAACACAATGCTCACAAAAGGGTAGTGAAACCTTTTTGAGCCCTGGAAGAAATTTTTGCTCAGCAAGAATCTTCAAACCTCGTTCCGACATATGGCCAAGTTTACGATGCCACATCATCGTTGATTCTTCAAATGAACTTGCTGATGCGGTTGATGCTTCTCCTTCTTGGTGTGTTTTACCTTTAAGCACATATAGATTTGTCACAAGTTTTTCCGCTTTCATTACTACAAGCGCTCCTTTGGATATTCTCATGACTCCACCATGAGTCTTATATGAATATCCATTATCATCTAGTTGTCCTAAAGACAATAGATTCTTCTTCAAGTCTTTTACATGTCGTACCTCCTGGATGATGCAAACCGTGCCATCATACATTTTTATTTTGATGGACCCAATACCAATAACATCCAAAGCATGATCGTTTTCCATGAACACAGACCCTCCTAAGATAGGATTATATTGATGGAACCATTCTCTCCTGGAAGTCATGTGCCATGTTGCTCCTGTGTCCATGATCCAGACATCAGCGAAACGTTTTCTGCCTTCATTATTTGATATTGCCTCACTACATAAAATATCGCCATCATCCGAGGTATATGCAACATTCCCTTGAGCATTTGATGGCTCAGGGTTTTCACTCTTCTTCTTAAACCAACAATCTTTCTTGAAGTGCCCTTTCTTGCCACAGTTGTAGCACTTGATATTCTTCTTACTTCTTGATTGAGATATGCCGTGATTGTGACTCCCACTAGGTCCACGTTCCGTTGGTCTTCCTCTCACCATCATCAAGGCTTAAGCTTGCTGCGAACTTGCTTGTCTGTCTTCCTTATTTTTGCGCCAATTTTCTTCTTCCAAGACAGCGTCTGCAATCATCGAAAAACTAGACTGTCTATATTGTTCGTCAGGTTGATGATGAGTTGATCATACGATTCAGGCAGACTTTGAAGTAGAAGCTCCGCACGTTCAGTCCCCTCTATTTTGCAACCCATTGTTGTAAGTTGCGAAAACAGAGTATTCAAAGTATTGATGTGTTCAGTAACTGACATGGACTCTGCCATTCGAAGAGTATACAATCTTTTTTGAAAAAAGATTTTATTATGCAAAGAATTGGCCTCATACAACCCCGTAAGAGTAGCCCATATTTCCTTCGCCGTCCGCTTTTCTGCCACACTAGACAACACTTGATCAGCTAGTGCCAAGTGTAGATCAGCAACTGCATTGCTGTCTATGTCGTTCCACTTGCTGTCATCAACAAAGTCTGTGGGCCTGCCTTCAATTGCAGCTAAACAATTGTCTTTTCTCACTATTGCTTTTATTTTCATTTTCCACAATGAGAAATTAGTCCCATTGAATTTCTCAACGTCAAACTTTGTTGTACTCGACATTGTTATTTACTTCACACCCTTCTAGATCATTTCTGAATATTTTGCGAACAACCATGACAAACTGTACCATCACTGAAATTTACTATTCACGTGAATAGTACTATTTACTGAATTTTACTATTCATGAAAAGTTACTATTCACAGATAGTACCTTCGCATAAAATAGACAGAATAACCGAGGGCTCTGATACCACTGTTGGGGGGAGGAAGCACCACAACTAAAGTTTGATATGATGAAAATAATGAAAATAAATTATACACGAGAATTTTACGTGGAAACCTCTCTAACTGATAGAGGGGAAAAACCACGGGGTAGAAGAATCTCACTAATTTAATATGGAGTACACAGCTCTCAAATACAAGAAGAAAACAACAATTAATACTTCTCTCTTGTAAAAGGAACAACTATTAAAGAGAACACTCAAGACTACAATATTTATCTTGGTGTATAACTCTCTTTGTATTTTTACTCTCTCTTTTTTGGGATTTTTGGATGATCTAAATGAGGGCAAGAGGCCCTCTATTTATAGGCGGAGAAAACGCGTAAAATAAGAAAACGCATTTTTGTATTTCAGTCAAAAACGTGTAAGGAAAAGTTGGCAACAACTGTTCAAAAAGTTGCTGCCAAACTTTTACTTTGTCTTCCACTGTTTTTTTTTACTTTTCTTTAGCAACTTTTTCTGACTTTCATTTCAGATATATCTTCTATAAATTTATCTCATATCTTACAAGTTATTATTAATTAATAAATCCTACAATATATGGTAAGAGAAAAATATATTAGATAAATCTATTAAATCTTTTACTTATTTGTAATATGTTAAAAAATTTCTAATATTTAGTATTTTAAAATTGAATAAAATCATTTTAAAACTATATTAAAAATCATAATATTTAAGACTTTATAATAGACTAAAATATATCTTCTATAAATTTATCGCGTATTTTACAAGTTTTGTTCCATCAAGAATAAAAGAGGAGTTCTATAAATATATTCCTCCATTTCAAGGAAACCAAATGTTTTAGGTTCTTATATTAGAGAAATTTGGACAGGAAAGGAAGATACAAAAATTTAAGAGTTCTTATTAAGAAGAAATATCAAAAGCCTCACACCTCATCAAAGATCTCATCAACTTATATATCTATCTATATCTATATTATTATAAAAGTACGAATAAAAATATTGATTGGTCAAAATATTTATTAAAAGTTGATTTATTTATTTATCTTTATAAGTTAAAATTGTCTTCATCTAAAAAAATACTAACGGGTATAAATGTAATTTTGTACTAGGACTAAACAAAATATATTTATATTAGGATTGAGTTTATTGTAGGATACATATTATCCTATTAATACTAGGAGATTAACATTAAATCTATTTCAAGTAAACTATGAGTAGAAAATTTCTACACATTTAATAATATTGATCGACCGAAATATTTATTAAATATTGAATGAATTTTTTATATCCTTAAGGAGTAAATATTAATATTTATAACTTTAATTAATTTCAAAGTCCTACATATTTGCATAATAATTAAATAATTATTATTTAAAGAAAATAGTAAATGACAATTTTGTCTATTGTAGAAAAATAGTAAATGATAATTTTATCTATTACAAAGTCTTTCAATAAAGAAAAAAAATGTTCAATCAACAATTTAATGAGTCGGATCTCTATTTAGAAATCGAGGTAAGATCCTAGGTGGGGTGCCAGAGTGGAATTTCATGTTGGGTGTTGGAGTCGGGTTTCAGATCGAGTGTCGAGGTTGGATCCCAGTTTAAATATCAGAGTGGAATTTCATGTTGGGTGTTGGAGTCGGGTTTCAGATCGAGAGTCGAGGTTGGATCCCAATTTAAATATCAGAGTGGGTCCTTAATAGATTGTCGGAGTTGAGTGTCGGAATCAGATCTCAATTTGAAAGTCAGATGTCGTGATTAGGTCCTGATTCAAAAGTCGAATCCTGAATTGAGAGTTGGAGTCGGGTCCTAGGTCAGAAGTTGGAATCGGTGTAACACCCTATATTTTCCTAACTTAAATAGGCTCGATGACTATGAGAAAAATTAAGGAAAAAAATTGACCCCAAAGACCACGAGTGTCCTGTATGATTCGTAGAGAAGACTCGTAGACCTCCCCAATACTTGGTAAATTCCTGATCCTGAGAATCCTCCTTACGATCGACCTCTACGATTCGTAGACTATTCTACAAGTTGTAGAAATGACTTGTAGAACACTTGATACTTAGCCAAAATTCCAGAACTTCAATGTCACTTCTACGAGTGGATTCGATGACTCGTCAAAGTGTCTACGAATCGTAATAGCAACTCGTATGAAAAGATCAGAGACTTAGTTTTCTCTGATTTTCAAAAACATGCAGGATGAATCGATTCTATGACTCGTCGAGTGGTTTACGACTCTAGACCTGAATCGTATACCACAACCTTTTTCCAGCCCAGTTCCACAAATGGAATTGACGACCTGTCAAAGTTTCTACGAGTCATAATAACGACTGTAGATGACCAATTTCAGGTTTTAATGAAGGGTAGATTGATCTTTTTCCAACTTTTCCAAACCAAAATCCTGACATTTTGGCACTAAATTGAGTCCCTTATTAGATCCTAAACGCCAAAAGCTTTCATTAACACCTAGACTAACTGAGAGTGATGATTAGAGAGGAGAAAGGCTAGGGTTCAAGCTCCTTGATTAAGGTCTGCAAATTTTCCAATTATTCTTCGAGTTCAGGCATGTAAGGCTGAACTAAAATATGGACCTTGTTCCTCCATGTACCCATTATTGTGATAGATTGATTGTGAATGGATTTAGGTCCCATGATTGTAGTTTTGAGAATTCTTTTCTTAAAAATCTACATACCTTACTGATTATAAATAAATTCATGTTTTTCTACAAATTAATTCCTTGAATAAATGATTTGAACTAACTGTTTCATAAACCCTAATGGCGTGTTGATGTATATTAAATGCATATGCTTAAGGATTGAGTCTAGATTCTTGAAGTTGTGAATGTATGAATGTGATCGTGATGTGAGTATGATGATAGTGTTGATGAGCTTGATAGTCCCTTATACTTTATAATTGAACCCATGTGAATGGTCTCAACCGAATGTTGTCATACACAATTGTTTAAAACTTCTCTTAAATAAGTGATTAGGAACGATTGTGAAATTGATTGGTTGAAAGGATTGAGTCGATAGAACTGATAAGAGTCCAACTGAGACTTATATGATTTGGTTTGATTGGATTGATTATCTCATGGGCTTGAATCTTGAGAGGAGTATCGAACACCGAATTGGGTAAGAGTAAGTAATAACTCGAACCCAATAACTACGTCACCAAACATAGGAGAGGATTGAACCATTAAGTCAGAGTTTCCTATTTTATTGTCCAGACATGATAGAACTTGATTGGTTTTGGATCTATGATTGGTTGATTCGTTCTTTCTCTGTTAAGGTATTGAAAGGATGTGGCAATAATGTCGGCTTGTTGTACTATCACTGGCTCATAAGTGACGGTTGTCGGATAAGAGAAACTCTCATATAGGTCTTGATAGTACTCCGATTGGATTGGAATGAATTGAATTGGATTGTATATGATTGGTCTTTTTTCTAAATCTTACTGTTGCTTTAGACTTTTAACATCCTGATTGAGTTCCTTACCCTTGATTGAGTTATTTGAGTAGAGTTTATTCTACCTTGATACATGTTTCATTTTACCATATTACATGCTCATACATTCCATGTACTGACATCCATTTGTGCTTGCATCATTTCATAATGCAGAGACGGGTACTAGAGATCATCAACATGTGCATCTTTGAGGATCTATTTGCATTCAGCTATTTGGTGAGTCCTCCCGAAGCCCGAAGGGTACCCTATTTATCTTTCTAGCTTTTTAGTTATCTTTTCTTCATTTGATTTGAGGTAGCCATGAACTTGTCATTGACATCATTTAGACAGTTAATAGAAGCTTCATAGATTAGATTGTTGATGTTGTTAATTCGTATTATCTTTGATTAGTTTCATTCGTACTAGTTTGTTGATTGGATTTGATAGATGGTTAGCCTCTGACCTTATCTTATGAGTAGTTTTCTTAGTGAGTTGAGTCTTCCTTTGTTAGAATCTTGATGGATGATTGTGTGATTATACCAAGTAGTTTACTTGGGGACCATCAATAGTCTTCAAGTGCCGGCCACGCCTACGGTACTCTCTCGGGACATGACAATTGGGTCCTAATTCAGGTGTTGGGATCGGATATCAAAGTCAGAATTTTGATTTGTAAGTCAGGTCTAAGATCTGATATCAGGACGATTCAAGACTCAGAAGTCAGGGTCGGCTCTCATATCGGATGTTAGGGTCAGGTGGGGTCAGATCCCAATTCAAAAGTCACATACAAGGTCAAAGGGAAGGAAGTCGGGTGCCGTTCTGATATTCAGATCAGGTTCTCAGTTGAAAGTTGATGTCGAAAGTCTGGTCCCGAATTAGTATCGGGTTCTAGGTGTCAAGTGTCACGCCCCGAGAGGGTACCCTAGGCGTGACCGGCACTCGAAGGCTATTTCTGACCTCCGATCGAACCACCTGATCCAGTCACACCTTCATTCAATCATATTCTCTTAGCGGAAAACTCAAATAATGAAATACTGATCATATATATATATAAATGGGGGTCGTAAGCCAAACATTTACAACCCAACAAGATAATAAAATAAGACTCCTCAAAATAACAGTTCGACCTCCCACACTCTAATCTATGAAGCCTCTATCAAAGTCTAAGAGGTGCCAATGACAAGTCCATGGCTATCAATAATCAAAATAAAGGAAATGACAACAAAACTGTACATGAAGGCTCAACATCCTCCAGAAACTAGGAGGACTCACCAACTAGCTTAGGGTGTATGTGGATCTTCAACGGAGCGCCTGTTGATGATCTCTAGTACCTGTCTCTGCTTCATGAAACGATGTAGGCCAAATGACATCAGTACATGGAATGTACGAGTATGTAAAATGGCCGAATACAACGAACATCAAGGAAGAATCAAATCAACTCGGAAGCTTAACTCAAGAGGAATACCAATTCAATCAAATGTCCTAATTCTAAACAAGAATATGATTTAGACGGGACCAATCATATACAATTCAACTCAATCTGACTCAGAGTACTATCAAGACCTATTTGGGAGTTTCTCTTAACCGACAACCATCACTTATGAGCCAGTGAAAGTACAACAAACCGACGTTGTTACCGCGTCCGTTCATACTTTGCCAGGGTATGAACGAATCAACAAATCATGGATCTAATCCAACCAGGTCCTATAATGTCAGGACAAATCTCTCGAGGAAGCATCCGACTTTAACGGTTCCATCCCTCCTACATTTGGCAACGCAGTTATTGGGTTCGAGTATGGACTATACTCTTGCCCAATTTGGTGCTCGATACTCCTCCCAAGACTCAATGCTCATAAAACTCCATCCAATCAACTCAATCAAATCATATCGACAAGTCTCATTACAACCTTGTAATATCATCAACTCTATCACAATCAAATCTCTCTCAATCATACTATCCGATCAATCTCAATCATATCATTCAAAAGAAATTTAAATGCACATTTATAGCAACATATAGACATAACCAATCATTTCCTCTATCCATTTAAATCACTCTTTGAAACTCATCGCAACTCCAAGGCTTTCAATCGACATTTCAAAATAAGCAACATTTTAAAGCAAAATAACATCCTTTATCATAATCTACACAATTTAAGAAGATCAATAAAGCATATTTAACAACTCATTTTCTTCGACTCATACTCACATAAAGGCTCTTTTAGAAATTTCTTGACCCAACCTCATCAACATAGCAAGAATTCAATTTAATAGATGACAAGACTTATTTGAACATAACCCTAGCAAGAAACTCCATTCCTATGGACATTCATTCTCAAAGAATATATAGGACACATGGGTGGACTCAACCCATATTTTAGTTAGCCTTACATACCTTAGTGAAGACTTGAAGAAACCTTGTTGTTGGGTCTTCAATGGAGGACTCAAATCTTGAAGCTCCTAGAACTCTTCTTTGTTGGAAATGGAGAAGAAGAAGAAGAAGGGAGAGAGAGAGAGAAGCTCCTAGGGCTTTTAGAGAGAGAGTGAGGGATTAAAAAAGATCCCAAAATGTGTTAGGGCTGATACATATATAATTTGGGGGAATTCCCAAATTACCCCTTCTCAAAAGTTCTGAAAAATAGGCAAAAATGCACCTGGCACGATAGTGGCGCGTCGCGCCATTGCAGCACCAGGCCGATTACGCCTAAAAACCTACACATATGGTAGTGGCACGTCACGCCAAGGACCAAACTACTGAGGTATATTTCTAGCGCGATAGTGGCGCGTCGCGCCCTTATAGCGCCAAGGCCAAAGTTTCTGGGTTCTGGAAATTTAGCCTGAAAAACCCTGCACAACTTTTAGTGGCGCGCCGCGCCAATGACCAAACTACTGAGGCATATTTTTGGCGCGATAGTGGCGCGTCATGCCCTTACAGCGCCAAGGCCATTTCCCCAACAGTTGCAACCTAGGCCAAAAATGAAATTCCTACCGCGCTAGTTCGTCTTAGGAGCGTCATATCTTTCGACTCCGAACCCCAAAATTCACATTCTTGGTGGCATTGGAAAGAAGACTCGACGAACTTTGATTTAATAGATCGTGGGCCACCCAGATCGTCATCTATCAAAATATAGGGTCATTAAAAGTCAACCCCTCAAGCGAACTCCTCCTCAAACTTGGTCACGATGAATCTTTGGGTTAAATTTGGTCCTAGGGGTCCTTCATGACCCCACATCACCTCTAATGCGGCAACGTTTCTCAACAACTCGTCTTACTCATGCGAAGGCTCCACAATACGCGAGTCCGACCCTACCCGAACACAAAAAGGGTCCGAATCTTAGGAATATTTTTTGGGGGTGTTACATCAAGGTTAAATTTTGAGGTCACATTTTGAGTTGGGTCCGGGGTCGAATGTCAAAATTGGATCTCGAATCGAGCCTTGTTATGAAGCAGAGTTTCGATTCAGGTGTCGAGGTTGTATGTCGGAGTCGAGTCCCGAGTCAAATGTTGGGAGGGACTCTGAATTATTTATCGGGTTTCTTTTTAGTATGATAATTTCTAGGGAGTAACGTGCAAAACATGTTCATAAACACTAGTTATTATAAAAGCATACAACAACAACAACAACAAATCCCGTATAATCCTACCATGTGGGATATGGGGAGGGTAGAGTGTACGCAGATCTAACCCCCACCTTGGAAGGTAGGGCAACTGTTTCCGAAAGACCCTCGACTCAAGAGAGAAAAATAAGATAAAAGGTCAGATAGGGACAAACATATCGAAAACAAGATGAAAATAAGGAATAACGGAAGTGGAAAAGTCATGGTAGAATAGTACGAAAAGAAAGAGACATTAACTACTATAAATAAATAAGATAATCAACGTACAATGGCCCCAAAATATAAATATTGATTGACCAAAATATCCACTAAAAGTTAATTTACTTATTTACCTTTTTAAGTTAAAATTTTCTCCATCTAAAAAATTATTAATGGATATAAATGTAATTTTTTACTAGGACTAAACAAAACATATTTCTATTAGGACTAAGTTTATTGCAGGATACATATTATCCTATTAATACTAGGAGCTTAACATTAAATCTATTTCAAATACATTATGAGTAGTAAGTTTCTACACTTTTTATAATATTGGTTGATCAAAATATCCATTAAATATTGAATGGCTTTTATATCCTTAAAGAGTATATATTAAATAGTTATAATTTTAATTAATTTCAAAGTTCCACATATTTGCATAATAATTAAATAACAATTATTTAAAAAAAATAGTAAATGACAATTTTGTCTATTGTAGAAATCTAGTAAATGATAATTTTATCTATTATAGAGTCTTTCAATAAAGGACAAAATGTTCAATCAATAATTCAATGAGATACAACCTCCCGCAATTAACCTTTCTCGTTAAATTGAAGATGATTCGAGACCCAACTCATGGATCATGGGTCTGATCGTGGTCGGACCTCAATTGAGTATCAAATCTCGAGTCAGAAATTGAGGTAAGATCTCAAGTGGGGTGTCAGGGTTGGGTCTTGATTTAGGTGTTAGGGTGGGGTTTTGTATTGGGTGTCGGAGTCGGATTTTAGATCGAGAGTCGCGGTTGGGTATCAGGTTAAGTATCGAAGTGGGTTCTTAATCGATTGTTAGGATCAAGTGTTAGGATCGAATCTCCATTCGAAGGTCGGATCTCGTGGTTAGTTTCAAATTTAGAAGTCGGGTCCCGAATCAAGAGTTAGAGTCAGGTACTAGGTCAAAAGTTGAGATCGGGTCCTAGGTTGAGAGTCTGGATCGGGTGTCGGGGTCAAATCTTGATTCACAAGTCAAGTCTAGGGTCGAAAGTCGAGCCAGGTACGGAGTCAAAAGTTAGGATCGGATCTTGTGTCGGATGTTAGAGTCAGGTGGGGTCAAATCTCAATTCAAAAGTCGGATGCATGATCCAATCTCGAGTAAGAAGTCGGATCCCGATTCGAGATTCGAATCGGATCCTAGGTCGAGAGTTGGTGTCAAAAGTCAGGGTTCCAGATCAGTGTAGGATTTTAAATGTCGAGATAGGATGTCAGGATCGAATTTCGAGTTGGGTCTATGGTCGAATGTCAGGATTGGATCTCGGGCAGAAAGTCTGGTCTCGGATCAAGTCTTGGGACGAGTGTTGGATCAGATCCTTGGTCAGGAGTCGGGATCGAGTATTGGTTTGTAAGTTGAGTCTCAATTCAGGTTTTGGGTGTTGAGATCGGATGTTGGGGTTGAGTCCCAAATCGGTGTCGGGATGGAACTTCGTATTAATCATGAAGGTTCGTTTTTGTATGATGATTGATAGGGAGTAACGTACAAAGCACATTCATAGACACTAGTATATAATTCATTTTTTTAAATGGAAGTCTAAATTAAAATTGCAAAAGTATTATTATATACTAAGTTGCAACTTTATAGTTTGTTGGTGTGTTTGTTATTTTTAAAAAACTTTTTAATTAAACATTACAAAGAAGGAAAATAATGCTTATTCATTAATTGTAGTGTCCAAGGAGTGAACTTACTTTTGTTGATTTTTAGATGTCTTTTATGAAATGTTTTTGTCAAAGGAATTATTTAATTTGCAGTTTAGTGTTTAATTTTACATTTATTTTTACAGTAATTTCTATTTACATAATAATGTTCTTTGTATGTATATTATTTGTTAATTAATACTACATACACGTGCAATACACTAGATGGTGTTTAACTTTTTGTTTGTTTTTCATTTGATTTTTTTAAGTAATAGTGAATATTTATACATTTGATTAAAATTTGTGAACTAAAGTGTCCTTGTTTATTTAGACATGTTTCGTTCGGCATAAATTCGGTAATATTTATAGAGTTTTTTTAATCTCTTGAAACTTGATTGGGTTTTTAAAGTTTAAGGAATTTAGGATTGACCATGGTCAATTTCTGATCAAGGCTCTCCAGATTGAGAATTTAATGATTTCAATAATTTTAAAATTGGACTTTTAGTCGGTACATAATTTCGACAATTTTTTTTTATATAACATGGAGTGTGAGTGGGAAAATAAAAATTTATCAATGTATTGGAGAAAAAATAGAGAGGCGAATATATCTAATTTATACAATAATTTTTTTTTAACAATATTGTTTTCTTGAATGTTACAACATATTTGTCAATTTTTTTTAATAATTTGGTCCGTTAATTCCCTTTTCTCTCTCTTATGTTCTTTCTAGAGTTTAAGTTTGGTGCACTTTTAGTGTACTACTTTTTTATACCATCAGATAATTTTAACCTATTATAATAGGTTTTCGTATATTTTATCATTTTCATATCCATATTGTGGAATTTCACTAGGTTGTCGTTGTTGTATAATAGATCCCTCATTTTTCCTTCAGCCTTTTTTTAAAATTTTAAAGTGAAGTTAATTTTTTCCTCTCTCTCCCTTAAATTTTTCTATCTTCGTCGGACAAAAAAGTTGATTCACTTTTTCTCTCTTTATTTCTTCTACCACTTAAACCTCATTGTCGTAAAAGAATTTAGCGGAAGGTGATATTTTAATGAATTTGCTTATCGTTCTTTTCTTATTAACTGGTTAGTTTTGTATTGAATAGTGTAAAATAATGTATTTTCAGGTGAATTTGTAGAATTAAAGTCTTAATATTTAATATTTATTTTGCTATTTTGAGTACTGTAGTTGTATTAATAATGAAATCATTCTCTCTGCATTAGTTATTTGATTTTAGGCCAAACCCATCGGTGGCCCCTTAAAGTTGGTACCAACTTTCACTTAGACACCTAAACCAAGAGATATTCATTTTAGACACCTAATGTAAGGGTCTGATGTGTCATTTTGACACTTTTGAAATAATCCAAAGTTGGAGTGTAGAACGAGTATTACACTTTCCTCCACATAGATTAGTTGACCAATTAAATCCCGCCAACACTACCAACTTTACACGTCATAACTTTAAGATTAAATGCCCAAAACTTGATCTTCTGTCCTTTTTCTCTTCAGTTCAAAGGAAACTCTTTTCCTTCTTCACTGATCAAACCTAGCTAAGTGTATGAAAGTTCAATCTTCCTCGACTTTCATTCAGTGCCCAAAACTTGATCATCAACACATTGTGTCCATTGTCTCTTCAGTTCAAACGAAACTCTTTTCCTTCTTCACCGATCAAAACCTAGGTAAGTGTATGAAAGTTCAATGTTTCTTGATTTTCATTCAATTCTTAGTTAGTACTAACTGTTATGTTTGTTTATGTTGTCAATTTTCAGGTTTAAAGGTTGAAATCAAGTGTTGGAGATTGCAATTTTGTTGGGCGTTTTGACATTTCTATCATCTGCTTCTTGAAGTGACATTAGTTTGTGTTTGCATGTTTCATCCTTGAAGAAGAAGGTGTATGTTCTGGTTGTGTCACTGTCTGTTAGCATTTTGTAACTAGGTTTTCTTTTGGAAATTGCACTGATAAAGTAAGGGGCTTTTTGGGTATTTCCTTTTTGAGATATGGACGACTATATATTGACATATTTTTATCATGTGGGTCATGTTATCGCAGACCCTAACCCTACCTACAGAGAAGAAGTAGATGTATTTGCCGTTGCCATTGATAAAGATCATTTTAGCCTTGTCGAGTTTTTTTCATACATTGAAGACCTTGGGTACATAAATGTGAAGGGTTTTTACTGTCAAAATGAAATTAACAATGAATTTGTCCAAGTTACTTCTGATATTCAGTTGTTAGACTATGTGAAAGACTTAATAGATGGTGATGACTTTCATGTTTATATGGTCCATGAAATTGATGAGTTAGAGGAATTGACAACTCCAGCTGGTCTTTTGCCATGGCCAGACTCTGTTGATGTTGGAAATGTGGAGAATGAGGCTGTTTCAGATGTGAATGAGACTGAGGATGTTTCAGCTATGAATGAGTCAGATCTGCCTAGTAGTGATTCAGATATAAATGTCATTCTTGATGAAGATGGTTCAGATGTTGATGAAGAATTGAGATCCTTTAGATCTGAAAGGAGGAACAAAATAAATCTTAATCCTAAGAGAAAAAAGAAAGTACCTAAAGAAATACCAGTAGGTGAAGTTGGTATTGATAGAGGCTTTGGAGATATTGGAAGAAATAAGAAGGATAGATATGTTGGCAGATTAGGAGGAGATGAAGAGTATATTGATAGCTTAGACTATGATAGTGATAATAGCACAAATGTGGTAGATGTAGAAGCTGTAAGGGGTGTTGATCAACTAGGAAGAAGGAAGTGTAAAAATATCAGGTATAATGCTGAATGTGAAGTCTTTATTTTTGAACTTGGAATGATTTTTGAAAATGCTAAACAATATAGAAAGGCTTTGGCAAATTATGCAGTAGAAAATAATTATCAAATTAAGTTAAGGCCTAATAAAATTCATAGAGTGAGGGCTAAATGTAAATTCAAAGAAAAATGCAAATGGTTGTGTTATAGTGCAACTGATCGAGATTCTGGTAACTTTTTTATCAAGAAATACCATCTTATACATAAGTGTTCTCCATCAAATAAGAACAAAATATGTACAAGTAAATTTCTAGCAAACAAATTCAGGGATGAAATAACTAAACAATCATCCATAAAAATTTGGGAAATATAAGAATTGTGCAGGGAGAAGTTAGGATTGTATGTGGGTAGGACCATCTGTTACAAGGCAAAGCTAATGATTCTTAGAGAATCCATGGGTAACTGGAATATGGAATTTGCAAGATTATGTGATTATGCTGAGGTTATAAAACAGACCAATCCTGGTAGTTCTGTTTTTTAAGAATGGATGGAGAAACTGCACCAAGAAAGAATTTATTTGTATACTTCTATGTGTGCTTGGATGCATTGAAAAGGGGGTGGAAGGAAGGATGTAGAAGAATAATAGGATTTGATGGATGTTTCTTAAAGGGTGCTTGCAAGGGTGAACTTCTAGCAGTAGTTGGCAAGAATAGAAATAATCAGATGTTTCCTATAGCCTAGGCAGTTTTAGATAAGGAAACTAAGCATAGTTGGAGTTTCTTTATTAATTACTTGAAAGAGGACCTACAGTTGGGTACTGGACAGGGCCATACTGTGATGGCAGATATGCAAAAGGTAATTACATATTACATTTACTAAAGCTATTAGATTATCTATTAAGTATTGAATTGCATTTTGTTTTCTTTGTAGGGTTTTCATGCAACAGTTGCTGAACTGCTACCAAATGCTGAAGTTAGAATGTGTACTAGACACATTTGGTCTAATTGAAATCAAACCTGGAAAGGAGAGGAAAGGAGAAAACAATTCTGGAGATGTTCAAAGTCAAGTTTTGAAGTGAAGTTCAAGGATGAGCTTCATAAAATGAGCAAACTTGGTAAGGATATTTGTGCTAACCTATTGCATTATCCAAAGGTGTCATGGGTTAGGGCATTCTTTCAAGAGCATTCCAAATGTGATGTAGTTGAAAATAACATGTGTGAGACCTTTAACTCATGGATCATATCATATAGACACAAATCTATAATAACCATGTTGGAGGAAATTAGGAGAAAGATAATGACAAGAACTGTGGACATGATTAAGTTTGCCAACACCTGGATATCTGATATTGCACCTATGGCTAGACTTATCTTAGAGGAGAATAAGGACAAGTCTAGGACATGCAAGGTGCTTTGGAATGCTGATGTTGGGTTTGAGATTGGAGAAGGGGAGTACAGGTGTCACGCCCCGGGAGGGTACCCTAGACGTAACCGGCACTCAGAAACCATTTCTGGCTCCCAAGTGAACCACATAGCCTGATCACACATCCGTTCATTCATTCAATCAGCGGAAGATAAAAAAATAAAGAGAATATTCAGTGGGCAACTCAAAACATCAGTCTAACTCAAAGAATAAAGTCCATGGTCACTATATGAGCGAGTGATAGTACAACAAGCCGATGTTGTTGCCACGTCCATTCCTACCTTGCCAGGGTATGAACGAATAAACCAATCATGGATCCAATCCAACCAAGTCCTATAATGTTAGGACAATAAAATGGGAAACATCCGACTTTAACGGTTTGATCCCATGTGAAGCATTCGACTTTAACGGTTCCATCCCCTCCTACGTTTGGCGACGTAGTTTATAGGTTCAAGTATGGACTATACTCTTACCCAATTCGGTGCTCGATACTCCTCTCAAGACTCAATATTCTCATATCTATCAAGTGAGTAAAATACTAAAAATACTCACTTAGTCTCATTGGACTCTTTTCAAAACTCAACTCAAATCTAGCCTCATTGGACCTTCTTTCAAATCGACTCATCTCAAGTCATCAAACCCTTCTCTTTAAAGTTTATACAATCTCGACTCAATCTCAAAAATCGATATTTTTAAAGTAGAAATACTCAACTCATTTATACTCAAAATACTCGTGTTCAAAATAATTAAAAGACTTGTGAAACTCAACTCATACTTAAACTCTTTTTAAATCATAGATAAAAATAATTACTCTTTAAACTCAAAATAGTATATAAATAGCTTATGCAAAAATGTTTCCAAAATCATTTATTTTCAAAATGTTCATAAGACTCCAATCAACTCAAATTATGCAAATCACATACCACATAATCACATTAGACTCCAATCCACTTCATCACACAACATTCTCATCAACATAGCCTCTTCATTCACATCATCGTCAAATATCATTATTCACATCATCATCAAACATCATCATCATCATAATCATCAAACATTATCATTAATTATTATCATCACCTCATTGTCAAATATCATCATCACATCAATATCAAACATCTACTCAACAATCTTCATATTAGTCCTATGTTCAATTTATAGAAGCAAAAGGACATTCTTAACTATCCAATTCATTCTTTTCATTCCAATCAATAAATATATACACAAAACCATCCACCTCAACCTCAAGACAATTATGACAAAAGAAATCTTATCTTGGGTTCATGTGAATGAAACATGAACCCATACTCCCAACAAAACTCAACTCAAGAATATCGTCAATACCTATAAATCTATATACAAAGATACATTTGTAGTCAACAATATGAAAGTTGACTATTTAAGAATCAAGTCATGAAATCATCCATCAATTTCTAGTATATAAAGATATCTTAGGGTTTAGGAAAAATTTCAAGAAAACCTTCCTGGAAGGTTCAAATTTTTCACAACTCCTATTCAACACATACATGGGCATATGGAAGGAATCAATCCATATTTTAGGTTAGACTTACATACCTCAGTGAAGAGTTTGAAGAAACCTTGATGTTGGGTCTTCAATGGAAAACTTGAATCTTGAAACTCTTGGAACACTTCTTGTTGGAAATGGAGAAGAAGAAGAGAGAGAGAGAAACTCCTAAGGCTTTTTTTTAGAAAGAGAGAGGGGCTGCAAATTGTGATTCCAAAATGCCCAAGGATGATACATATATAATTTGGGACAATTCCCAAATTGCCATTTCTCAAAAGTTTTGAAAAATAGGCAAAAATGCTCCTGGCGCGATAGTGGCGTATCACGCTATTGCAGCGCCAGGCCGATTATGCCTAAAACCTGCACACCTCATAGTGGCGCGCCGCGCCAGAGACCAAACTACTGAGGTATATTTCTGGCGCGATAGTGGCGCGTCGCGCCCTTACGGCGCCAAGGTTATTTTTTTTGGGTTCTGGAAATTAGGCTTGAAAAACCCTGCACAACTTTTAGTGGCGCGTCATGCCAAGGACCAAACTACTGAGGCATGTTTCTGACGCGATAGTGGCGCGTCGCGCCCTTACAGCGCCAAGGCCATTTCCCCAGCAGTTGCAACCCAGGCCTAAAATAAAATTCCTGCCGTGCTAGTTCGTCTTAGGATCACCATAACTTTCGACTCCGAACTTCAAAATTTACATTCTTTCTGGCGTTTGAAAGAAGACTCAAAGACCTTTAATTTGGTAGGTTGTGGTCCACCCAGTTCATTATATTCTAGGAGATATGGTCATTTTAAGTTGAACCTAATACTAACTCATCCGAAAACTTAATCGATTTGAGTTCTTTGGACTCGACTTAGTGTTAGAGACCCCTTATGACCCCTAAACACATCTAACACACTTCAATTTCTTAGGAATTGATCCTAACTCATTTGTAAAATTACAAGTCCCCCGGTCCAAGTCTACACTCACGTGAAGAAATGTTCGAATCTTAGCGAAAAATTTAGGGGGGGTGTTACAATAGGCATACAGTTAACTTGACTGATAAAGTTTGTAGTTGTAGAACTTGGCAACTGAGAGGCATTTCATGGCAACATGTTATTACTGCTTTGTGACACATATAATAGGAGCTTGAACCTCTTGTGGAGCATTGGTATAAGAAGGATACCTTCTTAAAGTCTTATAGTCATTTCATCTAACCAATTTCAAATGAAGATGTGGCCTGAAACTAACAATCCAAGGATTGAACCTCCTGAACCTAAACCAATGCCTGGCAGACCTGCAAGAAATAGAAAAAAGGGAAAAGATGAACCAAGAAAGAAGTATGGAAAAATTTCCAAACAAGGGGTGAAACAGACATGTTCCATTTGTAAACAACAAGGTCATAATAAGAGATATTGCAAGGTAACATAATTTATACTTGCTTGTGTCTTTTTTAATCACTTGTTGAATTTTTAATAAACATATATTTTGTGATTAAATATTCAGGTTGCTGGTCAAAGTTCAGAAGCAGTTACCCATAATTCACAATTTACTGGTCAAAGCTCACAAGGAAGTAGCCAACCTGAACCAAAAAACTTCAGTCAACCTGAACCAAAAAAGACTCTGCAAGCTGAACCAACAACACTCAGCCAACCTACATCAACTACATCAAGCAATCATGTTTCTTCAACAACAGTTTGTGCTGATACAAGTAGAGTTAAGAGGGTGAATGATACAAGATCAAGCCAACCACTATCATATGTGGATACAAGTATTCCTTTTATAAGAGGAATAACAAGTCAACTAACTCGGAGGAGAAAAGAGACTGTTGGACAAAAGAGAGGAGTTGCAACAATTGGAGAAGACTCTGCAAGAGGGGGGACAAAGAATCCATCATATGGTGGATCAAGTAATGTTGGATTTGGCATATTCACAAGTGCAAGTGGAACCCATATACTCAATGTATGTTGTTTTCTCCTTTGGTTACATACTAATCTTCAGTAATGCAGCTTACTTACTAATTTTGATTTCTCTTTTTCTGTAAAAACAGTCAAGGACTTCAAGTCAAAGGATTCTGCCAATAGGTTCAAATTTTAAGGATGCAAGTTCAACAGGCATAGACCTTGGTTTTAATCCTAGAGGCTTGATATAGAAAAATAGAGATGTTGTCACTACCAACCAGTTGCAACAAATGACAAACAAAAAGAAGAAGTAACAACAGCTTGAAGTTTTGAATACTAATTGCGGATTGCTTAACAGCTTAACATAAAGTGTAATGTCTTTTGAGGATTGTAACCTTGTTAAACCAGTCCACTGATCGTGGTATTTAGCATAATGATAACTTTGAGTTCATTGTGAATTATGTTTTTGTAGTTACATTGTGATATTGTTAAATGTTTTTGGTATTAAATTTGTGAAGTCTCTATTTTTGTTGTTGGTATTAACCAGTCCACTGTTTTTGAGTTACATTGTGCAAGAATTTTGAACTTTTAACAAGTGAAATATGTATTCACTTCAACAAGATGTGAATTGTGAATTGTATACAACAATAACATCAAATACATACAAATGTGGCCTAGCCAGAAATTTACAACAATAACAACAACATGAAGATTATTTCTTCACAACAACAACAATATCAGACCCTTACATTAACTTTACATCAACTTTACAGCAACAACAACATCAAAATAGTATTGCACCACCACCTATCCAAAACATAAACAACTTTACCGCAAAAACACAACACATTTTAACAATTAGGCTTCATTCTCCATATTCCAATCGCTACCAACCTAGTGGCGATCACACCAACAATAAATATATTTCTTGCTCGATTTATTTTTTTATCAAAAGACTTGACTTTCTTCAACAAACCCCAAATCACCTTATTTGCTTGAGGAGGGGTGCTGATCTTCATACCAATAAAAAAAATCACAGCCACCCATTTTCTACAAAATCAATCAGAAAAAAATAATTAGAAGCCTACAATTAATAGAAAATACTTATTCCTCTTTTGTTGTACTTACATGAAATAAATGGAGCTTTAAGATTCACATTGAATAAAAGTTGCAATATATGAGTAAAAATATTAACATAAAGAATTACTTTACCTTTGAAAGTTTACAAGTAAAAAATCTATGACCTGAATTTAGTTGGGTCCAAGAAATCTTTAATAGTGCTTCATTACCACATTTACAATATCGACATTCATCCAAAGAGGCCATGGAAGAGTTGGAGAAGCTCGACATGGAAGTGTAGGAGAAGAGTGACATGAAAGAGAGAAAAACAAAGAAGAAGAGAGAACTAATTTTTTCCTTTTTCTTTTTTCAAATCAGAGAAACAATCTAAGAAATTAGGGCATCAAAGAGAGAAAAACAAAGAAGAAGAGAGAACTGATTTTTGCCTTTTTCTTTTTCCAAATCAGAGAAACAATCTAAGAAATTAGGGCAAAAATGAAGAAAAAGAGGCATACATATATAGATAAGAGAGATATGACCGTTATAGGCCTTGTTTGGTGCCACATTAGATGAAAAAATAGCTTCTACGCACCTCAGGTAAGTGCAAAACACGCGAGGAGCCAGCTGTTTAAAAAGTGTCAAAATGACACATCAGACCCTTACATTAGGTGTCTAAAATGAATATCTCTTGATTTAGGTGTCTAAGTGAAAGTTGGTGTCAACTTTAAGGGGCCACCGATGGGTTTGGCCTTGATTTTATGTTAACTTTTGATGTGATTTTTTGTGTCTTCTTTCATTTTTACAATCGATTTACTCTAATAGGATTTCACTGTTCATTAGTAACTCATTGAATTTTACTATAAAAAATTGTGTTCTCCATACAATATATATAGGCGTAATCTTTCAATACTTGATCCTTAGCAATAGTTGGAAGAAAAAAAATAAAATTACGATACTATTCTAGTATTTTTAATTTTAAAAGAGATAATTTACCTAAAAATTTTTGGGGCAGATTGATCATGCCGGACTATCAAAATTATTTTGAATTTTTTTTATTGTTATGATGGAGTTACTGATCCTATTTTGTTATTTGTTTGTAGATTGTTACGAAAGCAGTCTATTGAATTATTTTTGGGTAGGTTGGCAATTCATAGAGCATATTTTTTCATCATCTCTAAATGATTTTAGCACACCAGCAAGCTCATCAAAAAAATTTTCCTGCTTAAATAGTCGTGCACAAACCTTCAAAAGAGACTCTAAAAGTTTCAGCTTTTTGTTGAATATGATTTATTTATTTTCAATAATCTTTGTTCTCCTTACTAGCTAACAGAAGTAGTGACTTCAATTGTGAAATCTTATCATCCACTATTTGAAAGAGAGTCTTTCTTAGCCTTGGTGTCATAAATAATGATTACTTTATTTTCTAGCTCATGTTTGTCTTGTAATTCTTCTCCCTTCATCATATCTAGCATTAATAACCGTATCATATTGCACCACAAATACATTCATTGGAGCACTAGAATTTAAATTATCTTTAAATTTTTTTTCATAGTTTCACTTTTTTACTTGTTGATATGTCTGCACAAAAAAATAGTACGCATATATGTCGATATTTATTTTTTACGAATTGCATATATTTTCCGCAATTAACTATTTCCTTCAAAATTATACATTTTCATTATTCGTTTTACATCATTTCAAATTATTCAAGAATGATGATATCATTAATACATCAACAAATTTTGTTGTTGAAATTGTCATTCCACAGTAAACATGATTTAGATATTCTAAAAAAAAGAATTATTCATGTGCTACATTCAAAAATGATGTTCACTGCTAGAAAATATAATTACATCTGCATTTGTTATGGCAGAATCATGATATGTTATGATTTTATGAGGTGCAACTCTAAACATTGCATCTCGTAAAAGTACAAAGTAACCACTTAAAAGCATCTTGAATTTCATTTCAAAGTAGAGCACAATCAAACAAAATAGATTGATGATGATTATTAACTCCGATAAATAAAACAAAAGGTCATTTTATATTTATTTGTCAGATATGTAGGATTAAAAATAAGTATTTTTTTGAAACTTTTATCAAAATCCTAGATCTAGCATCATCCAAGATGTCACGCCCCGGGAGGGTACCCTAGACGTAACCGGCACTCAGAAACCATTTCGGGCTCCCAAGCGAACCACATAGCCTGATCACACATCTGTTCATTCATTCATTCAGCGGAAAGTTTAAAAATAAAGAGTAATTTAGCGGGCAACTCAAATCACTCATCCAACTCAAAGAATAAAGGCCATGGGCCGACAGATCAACTAAAATATTTGTCATTTAAAAATAGTTTGACAAGAAATACTCAAGGATAGAATTACTCAATCGACTCATCACTATCTAGTCTATGAAGCCTCTATCACTACTATCTAATTGGTGCCAATGACATGTTCATGGCTACCTCAAATCAAAATGAAAAGGGCTAACTCGATGCAAGAATACACAGACGGTGTCCTCCGAATGTAGGGGAGGACTCACCAATACGCTGAGTGCGAATAGATCCCCAATGATGCTCCTATTGACGATCTATTAAACCTGTCTCTGCATCATGAAATGATGCAGGTCCAAATGGACGTCATTACGTGGAATGTACTGGTATGTAAAATGGCAGAATGAAACATACCTCAAGGAAGAATGACATCGGTCCACATATCTCAAATCAGAAAGATAAGAGGGACTCAAATAAAGCGTCGTAAATCTAAAGTAAGGATATAATTTAGACAGAGACCAATCATATACCATACAATCAAATCCAATTATGTATAATACAGTTCAATCAAATCATTTACAATTCGATCCCTTTCAATCATGTACAATCCGATTATATACACTCAACTCAACAATCAACTCAATAATCAAATCCAATCTAGTCACATACCATTCTATTCAATCCAATCACAATTCATCTACTCCAATCCGACCATATACAATCTACTCAACATTCAACTCAACAATCAGCTCAAAGGACTCAACTCAATGAATATGCAAATTAAATTATGCAACGTTTTACAATTCAACTCAAAGGACTCAACTCAATAAATATGTAACAACTCACTCAAGTGTCCTAAGTCTAATAAGAAATAGTTTAGATAGGAATAACTCATAAGCATATAGCAACTCACTCAACTCATCTGACTCAGAGCACTATCAAGACCTAAATGGGAGTTTCTCTTATCCGACAACCATCACTTATGAGCCAGTGATAGTACAACAATCAGACGTTGTTACCACGTCCGTCCATACCTTGCCAGGGCATGAACGCCTCCCTAATCATGGATACCATCGATTAGTCAAGTCCTATCATTTCAGGACAAATCTCTCAGGGAAGCATCCGACTTTAACGGTTCAATCCCCCCTACGTTTGGCAACATAGGTATTGGGTTCGAATATTGACTATACTCTTGCCCAATTCGGTACTCGATACTCCTCCCATGACTCTATGCTCATAAGACTCCATCAAATCATCTCAAACAAGCCCTCACGGCTAGTTTCATTTAGGACCTTGCCAACTCATCAACTCTATTCTCATTTCAACTCAATCAAGTCATAATGGCAAGTCTCATTGAACTCTTTTCAAAAGTCAACTCAAATCCGGCCTCATTGGACCTTCTTTCAAATCGACTCATCTCAAATCATCAAACTCTTCTCTTTAAAATTTATACAATCTCAACTCAATGAATGCGGAAAATATTTTGTACATAAAAATATAATTTCAACTCCTCAACTCAAACTCAAAATAGATATTTTACTGTAAAAATACTCAAAATATGCATGTTCAAAAACAATAATTTAGAGGCTCCTCAAACTCAACTCATACTTAAACTCCTTTCTAAATCAAAGATGAAACTAATAATTCTTTAGACTCAAAATAGTGTGTAAATAGTCTATGCAAAAAGGTTCACAAATAATTTAGTTAAAGCTCATCCTCAAAAGATCATTCATTTTTAAAATATTCCTAAGACTCCAATCAACTCAAATTATGCACATCACATACCACAAAATCACATTAGACTCTAATCCACTTCATCACATCATTATCATCATAATCATCAAACATTATCATCAGTTATTATCATCACCTCATCATCATATATTATCATTTACATCATCATCAAACATTATCATCACATCATTGTCAAGTATTATTTTCACATCAATCATCAAACATCTACTCCAAAAATCCTTATTTTTTTCCTATGTTCATTTTATAGAAGCAAAGGGACATTCTTAACTAACCAATTCATTCTTTTCATTCCAATCAATACATATATATACACACAACTATCCATCTCAACCTCAAGACATTTATGACAAGAAATCTCATCTTGGGTTCATGTGAATGAAACATGGCCCCATACTCTCAATAAAACTCAACTCAAGAATATCGTCAATACCTATAAATCTATATACAAAGATACATTTGTAGTTAATAATATGAAAAATAACTATTTAGTAACTCAAGTCATTAAAATCATCAATCAACCATTTGTATCTAAAAACATCCCATAGTTTAGGGGAAACTTTCAAGA
The DNA here is from genome assembly GCF_947179165.1 of Solanum dulcamara. Classification (NCBI taxonomy): domain Eukaryota; kingdom Viridiplantae; phylum Streptophyta; class Magnoliopsida; order Solanales; family Solanaceae; genus Solanum; species Solanum dulcamara. Next base: position 74,620,052 of record NC_077237.1, read on the forward strand.
AAACCTTTCTAGAAGGTGCAACTCTTTCACAACTCCTAACCAACACATCTATGGGCATATGGAAGAACTCAATCCATATTTTAGGTTAGCCTTACATACCTTGTTTGAAGACTTTGAAGAAAACCTTGTGTTGGGTCTTCAATGGAGAACAAAAATCTTGAAGCTCTTGGACCATTCTTGTTGGAAATGGAGAAGATGAAGAAGAGAGAGAGAGAGAAAAGCTCCTAGGGCTTTTAGAGAGAGAGTGAGGGATTGAAAAATGATATCAAAATGTGTTAGGGCTGATACATATATAATTTGGGTAAGTTCCCAAATTACCCCTCCTCAAAAGTTCTGAAAATAGGCTAAAAATGCACCTGACGCGATAGTGGCGCATCGCGCCCTTGCAGCGCCAGGCTGATTATGCCTAAAACCTGCACACCTCGTAGTGGCGCGCCGCGCCAAGGACCAAACTACTGAGGCACATTCTTGGCGCGATAGTGGCGCGTCGCGCCCTTACAACGCCAAGGCCAATATTTTCTGGGTTCTGGAAATTGGCTTGAAAAACCCTGCACACCTTTTAGTGGCGCGCCGCGCCAGAACCCAAACTACTGAGGCATGTTTCTGGCGCGATAGTTGCACGTCACGCCACTACGGTGCCAAGCCCAGTTTTCCAGCAATTGCAACCCAGGCCTAAAAATCTCTACTGTGCTAGTTCATCTTAGGATCGCCATACCTTTCGACTCCAAACTCTAAAATTTATATTTTTGGTGGTGTTGGAAAGAAGACTCGACGACCATTAATTTATTAGGTCGTGGGCTACCCAGATCGTCATATATCAAAAGATAGGGTCGTTAGAAGTCAACCCCTTATGCAAACTCCTCCTCAAACTTAGCCACGACGAACCTTTTGGCTTGATTTGGTCCTAGGGGTCCTTCATGACCCCACATCACCTTTAACGCTCTTTAATTACTTAGGAACTCATCCTAACTCATGTGAAAAATTTCAAGTCCTCCGGTCCGAGTCTACGCTCACGTGAAGAAATGTTCGAATCTTAGCGAAAAAAATTCTAGGGTGTCACAAAGATAATTAGCTAAATGATCATCTACATACATTTGTATTGCATAAAAGAAATCTGAATTCCTGAATTGACTCTTTTGAAAATATTGTTTCATTAATTGTGCATCTCCTTTGTTAGATTTTTTTGTCTTCTTGTTTGCAAATAATTTTAAATATAGTGATATGTTAAATTCAGTCGATCTACTCCTCAATTTAATTTCAACACTGACATTATGTATAATAGACCCTTATGGTCGGACCTTTCCTTGAACCTTGCGCATAACGGGAGCTTTAGTGCATCGGACAACTCTTTTTGCCCTTTTACCGACGCTATTTTATCTTGACTGACTCCAAAATTTCAAGCAAATCAATAATACTTTTTTGGGCCTCAGTTTTTTTCTTTTTGACCGCAATTTTTGTTTGGACTATTTTGACATGCAAGTTCATGATTGTGCTCAACAAGAAGCTTACAATTGATTTCTTTATCTTTTTTTTTCTTCGACATATATAACAACGATTTGCATCCCTCTCTGATTTGTTTTTGTTGTTTATTGCTTTTTAATTATTAATTTTTGAACAAAAGTTTTGCTTGGAACAAACTGTTGATCAATTGTTGTTTTATCTTCTCTTGATTTGGTTATACGACATCAGCAGATATTAAAATCACTGCAATGAGCATAATTAAGATAGAATTAAAACAAATCATTAAGTGACTGAAATTTACTAAAATAGGATGCAGATACTGAAATTTTATTGATAAATTCATATTAAATTTGGATTAAATTTTAAATTCACAATACGTTGACCAAGACAAATTACTGGTTAATAAAGTCGAATTAATATTTAAGATAAAATTATATGACTTAAATAAAGTCCAAATTATATTTGGATCAGTCCGTTAAGTTGACAAGACGAGCCCAACTCATGCTCTTCAAGTCCAAGGTCCTCTAAAATTAATTGAAGACCAAAATACCCCTAAAACCCTAGCTTACAACAATATAAAGGGGTCTTCATAAGACTAGTAAAAAAGAAAAAGAGGAGAAGAAGAAGAAGAGAAGTACATAGAAAAGCTATGCTCTTTAGTGGTGATCCGCAAGTCTTCCGCATAAAAAGGAGTCTTCGTCTCCAAGTATTGTGAGCCACAAGTTCTCATATCTCTCCGATTGTGATCAAAGTTTGGATCCGCATTCGTAGTGAAGTTTCAACAAATATTTCATGGATTCAAGAACAAAGCAAAACTCTTGACTTGACGATCTTGAGGAGAAGAATCAGAGGATTACGTCGTTTTCATTAGATTTTATAAAGATTGAAACATTCGCACAATTATTGAAATATAAATATCATTGTTTGTCGTTATTTTCTTTTCTTGATTGTTATTTTTTAGGAATGAAACTTAGTCGCTTACAAATTGGCACGCCCTGTGGGACAATATTTATCTCTCATCTCTTCTCTTAAAAAAAATCAAAGTTCAAGAACACTAATATTTCTTCCAAGAAGGTTGACACGAAATCCGCATCCGCAAAAAATTGTTGGATCCGAATTCTCTCTTCTAAGTTTAAAAAATATTAATATGGCCGCAATGAATATCGACTACGAATTCGATGCTTTTGAGGATGTTGAGTCCACAAATAGCTTGAAAGTTTCCATTGAGATTATCGACCAAATTAAAAGGAGTAAAGCCGAACTACTGGGACAACAAGGTCATCAAGAAGCCGAACTACCGGGACAACAAGGTCATCAAGCACCATCCATGTCATCTCATATTTTCGATTTATCTTCTCCAAAATAAGAAATATATTTTTTGTATGTTCTAGAACAAGGTAACAACATCATCGAGGTGGTAGAAAGAACTTTGGATCGATTAATGCTGTCACAAGAACACCATCGTCGGTCTAATGATCCCTTCATGCCTAAAGATGATGATGTCTTGAGCACTAGATATGCTCCGATCTTCTCTCATGTCACTTATCAATGAAAGGTCTATCCAAGTGATGTTCCACACTATGATGAACTTCATATTCTATGGTGGTCATGTAAGTGATGGTGATTGAAACTCCCACCAGAGAAGAAAATCGGTAAATTTGACAGAAGTAGTTGAAGGCCTATCAAAGTATGTCAAAAGCCCAGATGCCCAAATTATCAAGTTGAAAAATATGATAGAGAGTATGGAGAAAGGAGAATCTACTCAATTATCTACGAAGCTTCATGAAACACAAGAGAGAAGACAATCCTTCGAAAAACAAGAAACAATAATAAAAGAGTGTCAAGCATCTACCGAAGGTTTGATCCGTGTTGATCAATTGAATGACTTCATCAGGGAGACTATAAAAGATAAATCTGAGTCGACATCTAAATCTTCTCTCACATATGTAAAGTTGTATACAAAAATAATTGATAACTTAAAAATACATGCTAGCTACCAACCTCCTAAGTTGCAACAATTTGATAGCAAAGGAAATTCGAAACAACATGTAGCACACTTTGTCGAAACTTGCAATAATGCATAAACATGTGGTAATTATCTTGTTAAGCAGTTTGTTCGATCTTGTAACATCCCTCAAAATTTAAAATAATAATAATAATATATTTTAAAAATGCCTTGGAAATAGGTCGCTCATGTAACGTATTATCCTTAATCTTTTTGAAAAATTCGAGTTCAAAATATCGATCAGGGGCGGGAAAATGGTCTTGGATTTTTAGGACCCGTAGAATGGAAGAAAGATTTTCGAAGAAACCAAAAACAGTGTGGTTAGCGACAGGACCGCGTCGCAAACCTGGAAAGCAGCACAAGTCTGCGACAGGACCGTGTCGCGGACCTAGGAAGGTATCCTGGCCGAATTTAGTTTCTTTTTAGGGCATTTTAGACTTTTTTCAAATTATTAGTTAATGAACCTAGAAGTTTTTAGGACCTAATTCAACTCTATAAATTTACCTAAACCTCTAATTAAATTCATTCTTCTACAATTCATCTATCAAATATTTCTCTCTCTACAAAAAAGACTCTCAAGGGTTTCCATTGAAGACTTCAAGAAAATTCACTCAATTTCTCCATCAAAACTCTCAAGTTCTTTCAAATTAATTGGTTTTATCACTCAAGGTATGTGGGTATTGATTCATGGATCCTTTTTTCCATGAAGCCTAATCAATTTCTCAAGTTTTCCATCAAATTAAAGTATGCTATTTTATGGGTTTTGTGATCTCTATTCCAATTGCATGAATTTTGATTTAAAGCATGATCATGAGTCTATTTTGATATAATTTGATGGTTATTGAATTAAATTAAAAAGTTTTTTCATGAATTCTCCTATTTTGATTTCTAGGGTTCATGATGTAAATTATGGGTATTTTATTTATGCTTCTAAAGGATATTATCTATATGAATTATGTATGGCTGATATAAAGTTTATGATCATGCATATTTTCAAGTTACTTTCATGATTTTCAAGTCAATTGATCATGAATTCATGTCATACCAAATTCCAAGTTCAAACTATGGTCATGAATTTTCAAAGTATGAATTATGACTATGTATTTCCATTATGATCATGAATTATAAGTATGTTTCAAATTATGGTTTTTCATGCAAGTTATGAAGTAAGGCGACCTAAGTCCTAATGATATGAATTATGCAAATATGATTGTAATGATGAAAGGACAATTCTCACATTACAAGTATGTTATGGAAATGAGCTTGTAACACCCGGAATTTTTTTCGCAAAGACTCGAACATTTCTTCACGTGTGTGTAGACTCGGACCAGAGGACTTGTAATCTTACACATGAGTTAGGATTAATTCCTAAGTAATTGAAGTGTGTTAGATGTGTTTAGGGGTAATAAGGGATCTCTAACACCAAGTCGAGTCTAAACAATCCCAATCGATTAAGTTTTCGAACAAATTAGTATAAGGGTCAACTTCAAATGACCATGTCTCCTAAAATAGAATGAATTGGATGGACCATGACCTATCAAATTAAAGGTCTTTGAGTCTTCCTTCCAACGCTGTCAAGATGGTAAATTTTAGAGTTCAGAGTCAAAAGTTATGACTATCCTAAGACGGACTAGTACTTCCAGAATTTCAGGCCTGGGTTGTGACTGTAGGAAGCCTGGGCTTGGCGCCGCAGTGGCGCGATGCACCACTATCGTGCCAGGAACAAGCCTCAGTAGTTTAGTCCCTGGCGCGGTGTGCCACTACGAGATGTGCAGGGTTTTTCAAGCCTATTTCCCAAAACCTAGAAAACTTAGGCTTGGCGCTATAAGGGCGCGACGTGCCACTATCGCGCCATCAAACAGTCTCAGTAGTTTGGTCCTTGGCGCGACGCGCCACTAGTAGGTGTGCAGGTTTTAAGCCTATTTGACTTGGCACCACAGTGGCGCAACGCTCCACTATCGCGCCAGGAGCATTTTTAGCCTATTTTCTAGATTTTTGAAGAAAGGGCAATTTGGGTATTTCCCCAAATTATATATACACTATCATTGGACGTTTTGGGACCATTTTTTTCAGTCCCTCTCTCTCTAAAAAAGCCCTAGAATTTCCCTCTCTTCTTCTCCAAATCCTTCTCCAACAAAGAGTGCCTTCAAGAGCTTCAAGAATTCAAGCCTTCCCATTGAAGACCCAACAACAAGGTTTCTTTAAAGTCTACTCTAAGGTATGTAAGGCTAAACTAAAATATGGATTGAGTTCTTCTATATGCTCATGTATGTGTTGGATAGGAGTTGGAAAAGATTTGAACCTTCTAGGAAGGTTTTCTTGAAATTTTTCCTAAACCCTAGAACATCTTTATATACTAAAAATTGATGGATGATTTCATGACTTGAATTATTAAATAGTCAACTTTTATATTATTGACTACAATTGTATCTTTGTATTTAGATTTATAGGTATTAACGATATTCTCGAGTTGAGTTTTGTTGAAAGTGTGGATTCATGTTTCATTCACATGAACCCAACATGAGATTTCTTTTGTCATAGTTGTCTTGAGGTTGAGGTGGATGGTTTTGTGTATATATGTATTGATTGGAATGATAAGAAGGAATTTGAATAGTTATAAATGTGAATGGCATAAAAAGAATTAAAACATTGGTAGAGCTAGAATATCACTTTTGTTTCTATAAATGGAATGTAGAATTAAATAAGGATTTTGGAGTAGATGTTTGATGATGATGTGATGATGATGTGAATGATGATATTTGATGATGATGCGATGATGATATTTTATGATGTTTGATGATGATGTGAATGATGATATTTGACGATGATGTGAATGAAGAAGTTATGTTGATGAGGATGTTGTGTGATGAAGTAGATTGGAGTCTAATGTGATTATGTGATATGTGATTTGCATAATTTGATTGATTGGAGTCTTATGAGCATTTTGAAAATAAATGATCTCTTGAGAAGGAATTTTAAATAAATGATTGTGAGCATTTTTGCAAAAACTATTTATACGCTATTTTGAGTTTTAAAGAATGATTATTTTCATCTATGATTTAAAAAGAGTTTAAGCATGAGTTGAGTTTGAGAAGTCTTTTAATTATTTTCGAACATGAGTATTTTGAGTATAAATGAGTTGAGCATTTTTACTTTTAAAATGTCGATTTTTGAGATTGAGTTGAGATTGTATAAATTTTAAAGAGAAGAGTTTGATGATTTGAGATGAGTCAATTTTAAAGAAGGTCCAATGAGGCCCGATTTGATTGAGTTTTAAAAAGAGTCCAATGAGACTAAATGAGTTGATTTGAAAAAGTCCAATGAGGCTAAATGAGTATTTTGAGTATTTTACTCACTTGATAGATATGAGCATATTGAGTCTTGGGAGGAGTATCGAGCACCAAATTAGGTAAGAGTATAGTCCACACTCGAACCCATAAACTACGTCACCAAAGGTAGGAGGGGATTGAACCGTTAAAGTTGGATGCTTCTCCAAAATTTTTGTCCTGACATTATAGGACTTGATTGGATTGGATCCATGATTGGTTGATTTGTCCATACCCTGGCAAGGTATGAACAGACGCGGCAACAACGTCGGTTTGTTGTACTATCACTCACTCATATGGTGATGGTTGTCGGTTAGAGAAACTCCCAATTGAATAGATAGTGCTTGATATGATTGGCTTGATTGTGATTGTAGATGATTGAGTTGAATTGTAAATCATTGCATAGTTTAATTTGCATATTTATTGAGTTGAGTCCTTTGAGTTGATTATATATGATTGGATTGGATTGAATGATTTAATTGAATTGTATCGTATATGATTAGACTGTATTGGATGGTTTATGATTGGTCTTTGTCTAAAATGTATTTTTACTTTAGACTTATGATACTTTGATTGAGTCTCTCTCTTATCTTTCTGATTTTGAGATATTTGAACCAACGTTTTTCTTCCTTGAGGTATGTTTCATTCTGCCATATTACATACTCGTACATTCCATGTACTGACGTCCATTTGGACCTGCATCATTTCATGATGCAGTGACAGGTTTAAGAGATCATCAATAGAAGCACCATTGAGGATCTATACACACTCAGCGTATTGGTGAGTCCTTCCCTACATCCGGAGGACACCACCTATATCATTCTTGCATCGAGTTAGCCCTTTTCATTTTGATTTGAGGTAGCCATGAACATGTTATTGGCACCAATTAGATAGTAGTGATAGAGGCTTCATAAACTAGATAGTGATGGGCCGATTGAGTATTTTCTTTCCTTGAATTATTCTTGTCAAACTATTTTAATGACAAAGATTGAAGTTTGATTTGTTGGCCCATGGCCTTTCTTTCTTGAGTTAGATTGTTGATTTGGGATTTGCCGACCAAATATTCTCTTTATTATAAGTCTTCCGCTAATTGAATGAATGAACGGATGTGTGATCAGGCTATGTGATTCGCTTGGAAGTCGGAAATGGTTCCCGAGTGCCGATCACGTCTAGGGTACCCTCTTGGGACGTGACAGATCTATTCTATGCTTTCAAGCCTATGATCATAAATATGATATATGAAATTATGATCTTATGTTATGTATGTATTCCGTGGGATTTGACTTAGCACCAAATGTGGACTTGAGGTGGGGGCTCAAAGTAAGGGTTACTTATATAAAGTCTCTTGTATCATAACTACGTGCCACCGTAGGATTGCCTTTATGGCTTAGCTAGTGGATCCACAAATAGCACATGTTCATGATTAGGAGTCTACCTTGGCAAAGTAGCCTCCCTCTTCTCGATATGGGGATCATCGAATTCTATGTTATAGCTCGCATGGTCTTATTGTCGATTATGGTTCCTATCCCACTTATGTATGATTTCTTAAGTATGTTATGATTTTGAACTTATGCTTTTAAATGCTTTGGTCAATATGATTTTCTCATGATTTTATGTATTCCATCTTATCATGTGATTTACTTGACCCTTGTATTTCCATGATTTACGTTGCATGTCACGCCCTCATACTTAGTTCATTCCAATGTACTAATGCATATTTTTTGCCTACATTGTCTCATAATATAGGAGTTGAGGTTGAAGATCCTAATCGTCCATGAAACTAGTAGGTGTTCTCTATACAACTATATCGTGGTGAGTCCTCATTGTTCGGGGACTAGTTTTCAAGTTAATTACTATTTTCTTTCAAAAGACTTTTGTTTACGTCGTATATTGAGGGTGAGCTATGGACATGTCTTAGCCCCCGCCCATACTCATGTTTAGAGGCATCTAGTTGGACATATGTTTGAATTTATGTTGTCATAAAACATTTTTTTAGATTTCTATTAATGGTTTAGACTCTCTTATGATGTTTCCTCTTTTATATTTTACCTTATGTATACTTATGATATGTACAAGAGGCTTGGTTGGAGCCCTTAAGAGTTTTGATCGTCGTGTTACGACTAGGTTCTAGGTCGTATTGTGACAAATCTCTGACATGACCTGCTTTTGATTGGTACATATATCTTGAATCTAGTTCCATCGATAGCTGAGAGCAGATAGAGCAATAATTCCTTAAGCGCTTCTATAGCACAAGACATGTTATGAGCATGATAGAGCTTATTAACGCCCACCAAAGAAATGATGAGCAAGCCATTAACTTCATCAATCGCTGGAGGAGCTTGAGCTTCAACTGCAAAGATCGCCTTAGTAAAACTTCTAGGATCAAAATATGCATCCAAGGCATAGGATCTTAGTTGCATATTACAAGGCATAAACCTAAAACATTTGAAGAACTAGCAACTAGTGCTCATGTGATGGAACTGATTACAGCCACAAGTGAAGATCAAGCGTTACTTAGTTGTGAGCCTCGTGAACAAAATATACATGATATTGAAGATGAGGACAAGCTTTCATCCGAAACTGAAATTGAAGAGTCTATGTCTGTTGAAATGCTCCTTGACATACAAACCTAAACTGCAAGTTATAATGCTCCTTGACTTACGAGCCTAAACTGCTAGTTATCATGCTCATTGATGCGTGAGCTTAAAATATATGTCAAAAACTCATCAAATTCAAGCAATGTCTTCAAATTTCAAAGCTCATCAAATTCGAGACGTCTTCAAGTTGAAATGCTTCTCGACGCACGAGCTTAAAATGCATGTCATAAAATTCATCGAATTTGAGCTAAGTCTCATATTTCGAAACTCTTCAAATTCAAGCTAAGTCTTCAAGTCATGATGCTCCTTAAATTCAAGCTAAGTCTTTAAGTCACAAAAGCTCCATGGAAATGAATTGAATCTTCAAGTTATTACTCATGGATCCGCATGAGTTTAAATTTGTGTGATCAAAAAAAATTACTAGGTTGAAAACCTCAAAAAAGATGGCCTAGGCAGAGAAAAACAAAACTCACATGTTTTGCATTGAAGTACAAAGTGAAAATATTTTATTTCTTCAAAATTGCATGAGTTTTTATACATCAGCAATGATAAGAAAAAAATTGACATATCATCCTATACAAAAACTCAAAGTAGGAAGAAAAAGAGAGATCAAACGCTAAGAAGTGGTTTGCCAACTTGCCTTGAATGTCTCTATCAAGTTTGCCTCATCTATTCATCAAATATCATCACTTCAAATATTATTTTTGAATCGATGCAGCCATAAGTGAACCTCTATCTTTGACATGGGGGAATATTTTGAAGTCTAATTTGTTAAGTTGATCATGTGCCAAGTAGTTGCTCTCCAAAACTAGAACAAACTCACCAAAATATCTTTCTCGCCAAAGCCAAAACTACAGAGGAAGTGGCACACAGTGTAATTCGTTGTCAACCCGCAATTTAGAGAAAGATACACTGAGTATGATTCTCGCTAAAGCCTCAATTTAAAATAAGATGCACTAAATGTGGTTTGTCATCAAATCCATAATTGCAAAAGAAGATGCATCATGTGTGATTCTTCATCAAAGTCGCAACTGTGTAAAAAAAATGTACTAGTGTGGTTCATCGTCAAAGTCGCAAGTACAAATAAAGATGCACCAAGAGTCTCCTCTCCAATTATGGATTACCCCTCATATATGTTTTTGGTCTGATAATGAGATTGCTTGTGGTCCATCATAAACCTGCAAAAAAAAGAGTTGATGTGTCTCACGGCGCCAATTGCACTATGCTTCAAATCAGTATGGTGAAAATTGTGGCACATACTCTTGCACTTGTCATGATGAATATGACCATATTATCTTAAAAATTTGCATTTTCCCTCCATATAAATGATGACAGAAGTCTCAATTAATACGAAAATCAATATGCGGCTCTTCGACAAAGATATAGAGAAGAGAGTTCATGGATGTTGCTCAAAGTCACACCAAAGTCGATTGTATCGCTAACTTTAAAAAATTAATTTTGATCAATTCATAAAGAATTTGGATTTGATGTTTAGATATGTTGTAGACTTAAAAGTCTATTTTCTATAAAATCGAGTAGTTCATCATTCAGATGCTCCTACACCAAGATACAGCCGTTTTGGTGAGACTCCAAAAATCTATAAAAATTAATGGCAGATCTGAAGACCAAATTCCAAAATTCAATTATCGTCAATCCATAAGGAATTTGATTATTGTTTTTGGATATGCTGTAGAATTCAAAGTCTATTTTCTATGAAATCAAGTCACTCGCCATTTGGACACTCCTACACCAAGATACATACATTTTGATGAGACTCCAAAATTTTATAAAACATTAATGGCAGATCTGGAGACCAATTTCAAAAATCAATTTTCGTCAATCCATAAAGACTTTGTTTTGTATTTTTGAATATGTTGTAGATTTAAAACTCTATTTTCTATAGAATCAAGTCTCTCACCATTCGTAAGCTCCTACATCAAGATATAAATGTTTTAATGAGACTCTATAGAGCTGTAAAACAATATTAGATGTGGAGAAGCAACTTCAAAAATTAATTTCTGATAATTGAAAAGGATTTTGGCATTGATTTTCATACATGTTGTATATCTATGAGTCTAGTTTCTGAAAAATCAAACGAATCATGATTTCAACATTTCTACAACAAGATATAAATTTTCTACCATAGGTGTGTTGAGCTAAACAAAAGTGACAAAAATTAGAAAACATATATTACCTAATGGAGATGGATTCAATTGGGCTTGACTATGCATCAAATTGACAATCATTCACCATGAAAATATAGATATTTATAGATATCAAAAGTACATAAATGGTGTTCCTACAAATTATGAAAAAATCATAGTTGAAAGTAAACTATGGTAAATTTTCCTAGGAAGTAAATTATGGTAAGTTTCCATAGGAATCAAGTTATGAAAAATTTCATTGGAAATAATTTATGGAAAATTCCATTAGAAACAAATTATGGAAAATTTCATTGGTATTAAATTATGAAAAAAAATCATTGAAATCAAATATGGAAAGTTTTGAAAAACTTCTGTCACGATCCAAAATCGGATGTGATGGCACTAGTCCTATCCCACCAAGACAATTCAGCCTAAATCCAACATACGCGGAAAATAATGCGGAAGAATTCAATAAATAATATAAACAAAAGCGAAAGTCTTTAGTAATCTCAAATAACCCCCAAAACCTGGTTGTCACATGTACAAGCCACTAATAAATATGAAATAAAATATAAAACAAGTCTCAAATATCTTTGTATCTCAAATAGAACAAAGCATAAATAAAGGGACGAAGGAGGTCGCCAGACGACAATCATCTACCTATCTAAGTCACCTTGATGCCTCAGAGGATAATAAATAACTCAAACTCACTGTCCAGGCTCAAAACCTACACAAATGTAGAAGCAAGGAGTGAATACCAACCAACACGGTACTCCATAAGTCAACTAACAAAACTAAGCAAATCTAAAGAATCCAGGAACTCCTTTCCTCCATCCGAACCTCCATAACTACAACCTGCATAGAAAATCAGCCCAACCTAGATTTCACAATACACAGTTCAAATATGTTCCACAATCACAACTAAGTCATCACAAGAAGGAAATCACAAGTATCACACGAATCAATCACAAGAATCAATACACCATAAATAACTATGCAGGGAGGCTCATTCACAATCAATAATCAAGCATCAGTCACATTTGCTAGCAAAGACCTCAATATCATACTCTCGCCGAAAATGACCTCGGCATCACACTCTCGCCGGCAATAACCTCGGCATAACACTCTTATCTAAAAATACCTCGGCATCTTACTCCCATAGGAAATAACTTTGGTATCACACTTTCACCGAAAATAACTTCGGCATCACACTCTCACCGAAAATAACCTCGGCATGACACTCTCATTGTAAATGACTTCGGCATCACACTCTCACCGCAAATGAACTCGACATCAGACTCTCATTGGCAATGACCTCAACATCACACTTTCATCATAAAAGACCTTGGCATCACACTCTTATCGGAAATAACCTCGACATCACACTCTTGTCGGAAATGACCTCGACATCAAACTCTTGCTGAAAATGACCTCGACATCACACTCTTGCCGAAAATGACCTCGGCATCAAACTCTCACCTAAAATAACCTTGACATCACACTCTCACCGAAAATAACTTCGACATCACACTCTCATCGGAAATGACGTCGGTATTAAAGTGTCTAATAACAAAATGCAATTTGAAATGTTCACACAATAATGTGAAAATGACAGTTCAAGCAATTCACAATCACAAAGAGACTATAAAGGCATATCATAAGATTCATATAAATGTCAATACACGCATTTCACATTTTTCAATCACAATCATAGCAACGCATTATATTTTTATTAACCCCATTCATTTATTAAGATCAACTCATATCAATACATAACCATCACCTTATTCCCATTATTCTCCAATGTATACAAGAAAGGAAATTCGAGAATTCTAAAGATTTATGAAGTTTTAGGAGTTCACTTACCTCAAATAATCAAGCAATCACTCCGGGACTTGAGCCTTCCCCTTTTATTGGGCTTCCAAATCAATGTAATCTAATCCAATAAATAATCACAATAAGATTTTAAAACTAACAATACCTATATTACTATATGTCTAGACTAGATCCAAAAACTCTCCCAAATTTATAATCAAGTTCCTAATGTTGATGCCCAAATAACATGTCAAGCCTCGGATAAAGTCTTAATTTAAGAACAGTAATTCCTCAAATCTTAAAACTAAATGCAACACAAAAACTGACCAAATATCATATTCTAGGAAACTCATCAACCTACTCCCGTTTATCAAATTTTTCAGTGATTTTCCCATCATTACACCCCATTATTTCACCATCATTATCCCTCAAATTTCTTAACCATCAATTCTCTATACTACACCCACTAAACTTATAAAAAGAAAATTAACAGAAAGAACATAGCACTTCATAAAATAATTTTTTTCCCTTTAATTTATGGGTCTTAACACGTGGTACCGTATTTGATAAATTTTTGAGATATAAAAGACACAAATAGAAACATTTATAAAGAGGTCACTGACTCCAAATCTCTCCATACTCATCTAAGTACTAATCCAATTAATGTAATACTAATGATATAACCTCCACCTATGAACATAATACAAGAAGGTGTGGTTTACCTGATGCAAATTGGAAAGTAGTTTTTGGTTATTGCTGAAGTCGTTGTTGTCGTTCTCTCATTACCGCAGTCTGTTCGAGAGCTATTTATTTTTATTTTAAATAATTAAGGCAATATTATGAACCACTATATAAATAAATGTTAACTCCCACCAGTTTATTCATATACATGGTTCAAGTGGAAAGGATATTTAAAAAATTATTAATTTAGTCCATCAATTATATTAATTATCTAAAATCACCCATAAACTATTTAACCGTGGTTACCAAATAGTCCAAGAATTTTTAATTTAAATTTATGAAAAAATTCTTTTATAAAAGGGAGATGACATGAACTCGAAATGACCTAACGAATCGTTACATTATCCACCGCTAAAAATCATATTTTTCCTCAAACATAAACTAAAATAAAGAAACCTACTCAACGTTGTAAAGAGTCGGAGGCATAATTTCAAACATCTATAATTGCATCTCTTAAGGAACTCATTCTTAGGACCACACCATCAAGATTCACTATCAAGAACTTTCGATTGAAATTTGGTAAATCTACAAATTAGGAATAATTTTCATGTCTCAGACTAACTCACGGACCAAATCTGGACCGAAATCCTCTAAACCACAGCATAACCATCAGGACAATTTTTATCACATAACCACGAGAGAATTCTGAACCAATACCTGTTATTTTCAAAAGTGAACCTAAACCCGCACCACATTCATAATACACAGACCATCATAGATCTTGTCAAGATTCCATTCTCACAACCAAATCTTCCCACGAGCTTAAGCTATTATACCCAAAAATGTTATTTTAGCTAAGACCCAAATAATTCTCCATATGTGTATAGGTCCAAACCCGATGATTTATAATTGTATATTATGTGTGAGATTAATTCTTAAGTGTGAAAAGTATATTGGATGTGAACTAAGGATTATAAGGGACTTATTGTATATGAAGAGTTTTGCGACAAAATACCAACCAAATGAAGGGCCTTGAAGCCTTCTTCCAACCATTTTGACCATTCTTCAATTCAAGTTATGTGCTAAAAGTTATGCTTATTTTCCTAGAATCTATGTAGTTTGCGCAAAGTGGATGTCAACCGCGCGGCCGTGCAAAAAAGGAAGCATTACTGTAAAGGTGGAGCAAAGTGTTGCGCTAACTAACTTTAAGTTGCGCTATCGCGCATGCTACTTCGGAGTTTTAGGTTTCTTTTCTTTCCAAGAACTAGGATGGGTATTTTTGTCTTTCTCTCATCCTGTAACCCCAAACCACGACTATTAACTTTCCCCAAAAGTCAAAGTCAAAGTCAATCAATTTTTATTACTTCAACCCTCTCATTCTCAAAAGAAGAATTGTCACGCTTAAGAACTTCAAAACCACACCAAGTTTAGGGCTTATCTTCAAGGTTTTTCTTAAGGATTTGTCATTAAGGTATGTAAGGCTAACATAACTTTGAACTAATTTTGTCCATGTACCCCCTCCCTCCTCATCTTTATTGATTTGAGTTGAGTTAAGTTGGAGTTTTTGAATTCCCTGAATTGAATTCTTGACTTATCTATTGTCTTTTTGTAGTTCTTTGTACTTATTTAAATATGTATTGATGTTTTTCATTGGTTGCGTATTTGATTTGGATGTATGTTCATGTCTTCATTCCCATAAACCCTAATTGAGGATTATATTTGATTTTGATCATTAATTTTACAAGAGTTTGAGTTTTCACATGAGTTGAGTCTGAGGAGTCTTTGAAGGTTTTCGTTCTTTTGGACATGAATATTTTGAGAATAAATAATGGTTTTAAGATAGAGTTTTAATATGTTATGATTGAGTTTGAAAATATATCTATTTTAAAAGAACTTAATGATTTGAGCAAGATCCGAACCCGAGTTGAATTGAAAAAGTCTTTAAGATTTTAACTGTTTTGATCTTGATTTCACTATGTATTATTTTGAGTTGTGATTGCATATTTTAAAGATATTTAAAAGAGTTGAGTATTTAATCTCAATTAGTGGATTTGATTGAGTTGGTTTGAAAGAACATAATTATTAAGATGAGATTGAGTTTCCATGAGAGTTCAATGAGATTAGTCGAAAGTTTTGATTAAAGTGATTGGTTTACATTGCATAAGCATATTAGGTTTTGGGAGTAGTATTGAGCATCGAATTGAGTGAGAATAAAACTCAAAAACTACATAGCCAGCGTAGGAGAGGATTGAACCGTTAAATTCGGATGTTTCCCTATTTCATTGTCCTGAAAAGATAGGACTTGATTGATTGGTGGATCAAGATTAATGGATTCATCCTTTACCTTTGCAAGTATTGGACGGACGTGGCAACAACGTCATTTTATTATATATCACCTATTTATAGGTGGTGGGATTTTTATCGGTTAAGAGAGACTTCCAGATTGTGCATGAAAGTATATGACATGTTTTGAACAACATGCATATTACTAAGCCCTTCTTAAAGTATTATTATATTTTATACTTACATATCATATTGAGTTGGGTGTGTTTCATTCTATATTAAGTACCTTTGATGTATTGTTGTTTCATTCTGCCATATTACATACTCGTATATTTCATGTACTGACGTTCATTTGGGCCTGCATCATTTTATGATACAGGGACAGGTATTAGAGATCATCAACAAGCATTTCGTTGAAGATCTACTTCTTTTGTGATAGTGGTGAGACCTCCTTACTGTCAGAGAGATCATATTCATTATTTCCATTACTTATGAGTAGTTCTTTTTAGGTAGCCATGAACCTATCATTGGCACCATCTAGATAGTAGAGATATAGAGGCTTCATAGATGAGATAATTATGGATTTATTTTGATGTCTATAACTCTGGATTAGTTTTCTTTCAAATTATGTTTATGATTTGAATGATTGAGATTGTTGATTGATTCAGTCCACTAAGATTAGTTTTTCTCTTAAACAAAGTTTTCCAATAAATGAATGAATGTGTGATCAGGCCAAGTGATTCTCTTGGGAGCCAGCAATGACTTTTGAGTGTCGATTATATCTAGGGTACCCTCTCGGAGCATGAAAAACTTGATATTAGAGTATAGAGTTCAAGAGTCTTAGGGAGTCTATAAAGCCATTATAGTAGAGTTTTGCTTATGGGTGTGTCGTGCACCACACTTATAATCAGGAGGCTATAGGACATTAGGAATTATTTTACTTTTTTCATATTTTGAGTTCGTACGATAGAGTTTAACTATATAAAAGTTTCTTTCTAATTCGTGCATTGCTCAAATCTATTTGACTACCCCTCATACTTAAGGTGGTTGGAACAGTAAAGCTTAGATTCTTATTAATGAGTTACTTTCAAATGAAGTATTCAGTGGTTAAAGAAATTTCACCATGCTTGAGATGAGTCGATTAGTGTGCACAACTCTATTGATTTGAAAGAATGCACCTTCATTAATATGAATCGTGCATTGAGCTAGAGCAAGATGTATTTCCATACTCTCTCTTCTTTAAAACCTTGCTTCAGATGTTATCCTCAAGAGGAAAGTTATATCTCTAAATGATTAGTGTCATCATCCGATAGAATATGATTTGAGGTATGATAAGCTATGATTCATAGAATGATCCTAGAGCTAGAAAGATAGAGTTAAAAGAGTAGAAACCAAATAGTAAGAATGCTGGTTGATTGAGGCATGTACCTAGAGTTAGGTATCTATAAGGTAAGTAATGGGGTTAGAAGTCAAGTCCCTTTGACTTTGACTAAAGATATAGTAAGTATCGTCTAGCTTTCATGACATGAGATAGAGGAAGAGTTGTTAGTTAAGATGAGTTAGAGTACACTCGAACCATGAGAGGAGTTTTATGTTGAGTTGTCTTTGTGTTAGTAAAAAACCTAGTATAGGTGTAGAATAGAAGGGAAGAGTAGTCATGAGATGATAAATCTAAGCTAGGCTTATGATTTTGTAAAAAGAGCCCCATGTTATTTACAAGAATATGAATATAACTAGGTAATGAGGTGTAATGAATGGGTAAATAGTACTTAGTTTAATAAAGAAGATGAGGTGATAAATTATAATTAGACAGACAGTAAGACAATGATCGATTACTTGTCATGAGGTCTTAGTAGGAGAGTGTTTCTTAATTTCACCTAGTAGTTGTAAGCTGGTATAGCGTGTGAGCAGTGTTTGATATGCATGTTAGTACTAGACCCAAAGCTTGAATTTGAGATGAGTAGTGTGAAGAAAAAGGGGATGGCATTATGAGTGTGATATTGCTAATTTTAAGATTTGATTTAGTAGGCTTGACATGGCATATACGATAGATTAAGATATTAAACTGTAGGGAGTCTGTGTTACGAATGGAGGGTATGTGACCCTTAAATATAAATAGTGAATTAAGGCTAAGTCATTTGGTAAGAAGAGGCTTAAGATGTGTAACTGAGATAGTATATAGTTGTATGAGGCTCTAATTTTATGAGTTGCTTTAGGTGACTAGTTAGTATCCTTTAGTTGTTAATGTGGAGAAGGTTGGATGTGAGTTTGTCTTTCTATTTAGTATCCATAAGAATTGTGCCAAAGGGAGTTATATATACATAATGATGAGTCTTCTGTTATAGTCCAAGTTTCCTTCAACGAAGTTAGGAATATGTGAACCTAGAAGATGAACATTAGCAGGCTAAAGAGAAGTGGTTGTATTATAAGAGTTAGGGAAATTGGATGTGTACGCCAATAAGAGTCGCATGTATAGAAGGATGACCAAAAGATAAAAGGAAGTTAAGGGAAGTACCTTAGAATGAGGCCCCAGTAGTAGTTTGGTATCTTCGAGTATAGTATAAATAGAAAGTTTAAGTGTTCTTATGAATAATGATACTCTACCGGGTGGAGCAGTATGCTTATAACTAAGTATAGAGAATCGGTTCACAGAATTAAGGAGGTGACCTTTGAGATAAGGGGGAGATTATATGTAATTAACCAAAGTAAGTCTTGAGCTTTTGATAGTGATGAGTTGATCAGAATGAGACATCAATGTTTTTCCATTTTGCATATTCCTAACACTTTAATAAAGGTGATACTCTATTCCCATTGTGTGTATAAGCACCATGCCCATGGCCTAGACCCATGCACCCCCATATTGATGCATATCCATAATGAGTTCGAGGATGAGAATTGATAATTTCATTCAGCAATTCTAATTTTGTCTTATGAATCTAAGAGTTTTTAGCCCTATGTCACATGAGACATGACTTGAGTTTCACAATATGTACAGTTCCATGAACTTATGATAGGCCCTAAAAGACTAGAGAGATCATATTAGTTATGGATGTTCCCAGATAAGACTTTCTTGAATGAATCATGCTTATGACTTTTTGCTCTAAACCTTTTTAGTGATTCTCCCTTTCCAGTCTTGATAGTGATGTTAATGATAGTAGACTGATTTGAGTAAGAGTAGATGGGGGAGAGTGAGTGTTTCCTGATTGTGATAATTGTGTTGTCCTTGTCTAGTTAAGGATAAAGGTGTGGAAGAGGAGCGATATGAGACCCTGTGATGTATAATAGATAGGTAAGAGTATGTTACTGTGTCTTTGCATAAGAGCTCGTGCAATAATGAAGGTAGAAGTGTTAAAGTAGGCTTGATAATTCTTAGATGTGGTTAGGGTTGTTAGAGTGATAGGCTTAAGTATGTGGTTATCACTATGAGAGTGATGATAGTAGGCTATTGATGACTTTTGAGTGATGATTATGAGTGTTTGTATGAAGTGGTGAGGAGGAGGAGTATTCTATAATTAAAAGGTCCTTATGGAGGTATAGATTATGAATTGTAGGATTAGATTTGTATAAGTATAATCATCTTAGGACTAGCACCTTGGGACTTAGAGCTAGGCTTGAACTTGTTAAGAGGAATGTTGAGGGGAGCATTCGAGGTTGTATCTCTTTTCTTATCCCTAGTATGATGTCTTCTAGCGAGTGAGTTCCCTATCTTTGAGTGGGTTGGACCATACCTAGTTCACCAAGTTATAGAGGAAGGGAAAACCATTTCGAAGAGTGTGAAAATTGAGGTGAGGGGAAAAGACTTGGAGTTTGAAGTAAATGATTAGATGTACGTGAAGAGTGTTATGAGGCTTGGAAAGAAGGGGAAGCTTATGCACCGATATATTGGCCTTACCAAAAGGTGAAGAGGATTGGAGATGTCACTCATGAATTGGAGTTATCTTCTGAGTTAGTCGTCATTTTTCCGGTGCTTCATGTCTCGATGATTGAAGTAGTGCTTGGGAGATCCATTGTTGGTAGTTCCCATTGATAGTGCTAAAATCAAGGATAGCCTGTCATATGAAGATGATATGAAGACCAAGTATCCACTTCTATTCTAGCCATCAATGATGATGATGAAAATACTATCCTATTCTTGATTCTAGTTGATCTCTTCTTTGTTCAGCTATGACGGTTGATGATCTAGATGTTTGAATGATTTGATTGATAGAGTTTCGATGTTCTATTCATGCCTAATGATCAGAATGTTGAAGGTAATGTCCCTGTTCTTGATTTGAATAGGTATGTCCATCCTTGAGTTTGAATAGTTGATTATTTAGAGTATTTGATTAGTTGAATGATTGAGTCTTAATTGTTATTCATGCCCCGAATCCATCATTGGTTTACTCTTCATTCGAGGATGAATGATCCAAAGAGGGGGATATTTTTATACCCTGAAATTTTATTTTAGATGAGACCCGAATAATTCTCCATATGCGTATAGGGCAAAACCCGATGATTTATAATTGTATGTTATGTGTGAGATCAATTCTTAAGTGTGGAAAGTATATTTTATGTGAACTAAAGATTATAAGGGATTCATTGTATATGAAGAGTTTTTCGACTTAATACCAACCAAATGAAGGGCCTTGAAGCCTTTTTTCAACCGTTTTTTTACCGTTCATCAATCCAAGTTATGCTAAAAGTTATGCTTATTTTTTTGGAAACTACATAGTCTGCGTGAAGTGGACATCAGCCGCACAGACTCGCTTCAAAGGCAGTGTTAGTATTAAGACGGCGCGAAGTGCCGCATGAACTAACTTTCAGTTGTGCGATTGCACATGCTACTTCAGAGTTTTAGGTTTTCTTTTCTTTCCACGCTCTAGGAGAGATATTTTTGTCTTTCTCTCATCCCATAACCCCAAACCAAGAATATTAACTTTCCCCAAAAGTAAAGTCAATCAGTTTTCATTACTTCAACCCTCTCATTCTCAAAACAAGAATTACTATGCTTAAGAACATCAAAACCACACCAAGGTTAGGGCTTATCTTCTAGGTTTTCCTTCAAGATTTGTCATTAAGGTATTCAAGGCTAACACAACGTTGGACTAAGTTCGTCCATGTGCCCTATCATCTTTATTGATTCAAGTTGAGTAGAGTTGGAGTTTTCGAATTCCTTGAATTGAATTCTTGACTTATCTATTGTCTTTTTGGAGTTCCTTATACTTATTTAAATACGTATTGATGTTGTTCATAGGTTGAGTATTTGATTTGTATGTATGTTCATGTCTTCATTCACATGAACTCTAATTGACGATTATATTTGATTTTGATCATTGATTTTACAAGAGTTTGAGTTTTCACATGAGTTGAGTCTGAGGAGTCTTTGAAGGTTTTCGTTCTTTTGGACATGAATATTTTGAGAATAAATGATGGTTTTGAGATAGAGTTTTAATATGTTGTGATTGATTTCGAAAATATATCTTTTTTAAAAGAACTTAATGATTTGATCAAGATTCGAGCCCGAGTTGAATTGAAAAAGTCTTTAAGATTTTAACTGTTTTGATCTTGATTTCACTATGTATTATTTTGAGTTGTGATTGCATATTTTAAAGAGATTTAAAAGAGTTGAGTATTTAATCTCAATTAGTGGATTGGATTGAGTTGGTTTGAAAGAACATAATTATTAAGATGAGATTGAGTTTCCATGAGAGTTCAATGAGATTAGTTGAAAGTTTTGATTGAAGTGATTGGTTTACATTGCATAAGCATATTAGGTTTTGGGAGTAGTATTGAGCATCGAATTGAGTGAGAATAAAACTCAAAAACTACATAGCCAGCGTAGGAGAGGATTGAACCGTTAAATTTGGATGTTTCCCTATTTCATTGTCCTGAAAAGAGAGGACTTGATAGATTGGTGGATCAAGATTAGTGGATTCATCCTTTACCTTTGCAAGTATTGGACTGTAACACCCCTCAAAATTCTTCCCTAAGATTCAGACCCTTCTTGTATTCGGGTGGGGTTGAACCCGAGTATTTTGAAGTATGTTCATGAATTTAGATGAGCCGCTGAGGGATTGAGCAGTGTTAGAGGTGATGTGGGGTTACCAAGGACCCTAGGACCAAGCTAAGACCAAAAAGGATCATCGTGGCTAAGTTAGGATGAGTTCGTATATGGGGTCGACTTCTAATGGCCCTATCCTTTGAAAGATGGAAGTCTAGGTGGATGACAATCTATTAAATTAAAGGTCGTTGAGTCTTCTTTCCAATGCCACCAAGAACGTAAATTTTGGAGTTCAGAGTCAAAAGATATGACGATCCTAAGATGAACTAGCACGGCAGGAATTTCATTCTTGGCCTGGGCTGCAACTGCTGGGGAAATGGCCTTGGCGTTGTAAGGGCGCGACGCACCACTATCGCGCCAAAAACATGCCTCAGTAGTTTGGTCCTTGGCGCGATGCGCCACTAAAAGTTGTGCAGGGTTTTTCAGGCCAAATTTCCAGAACCCAGAAAATTTGGCCTTGGCGCTGTAAGGGCGCGATGCACCACTATCGCGCCAGAAACATGCCTCAGTAGTTTGGTCTTTGGCGCGGCGCGCCACTACGAGGTGTGCAAGTTTTAGGCGTATTCAGCTTGGCGCTGCGATGGCGCGACGCGCCACTATAGCGCCAGGTG
The DNA here is from genome assembly GCF_947179165.1 of Solanum dulcamara. Lineage (NCBI taxonomy): Eukaryota > Viridiplantae > Streptophyta > Magnoliopsida > Solanales > Solanaceae > Solanum > Solanum dulcamara. Next base: position 74,643,015 of record NC_077237.1, read on the forward strand.
CGTTTTTAGCCTATTTTTAGAACTTTGAGGAGGGGTAATTTGGGAACTTACCCAAGTATATATGTATTACCCTTGGTCATTTTGGGATCAAAATTTCCAGCTCTCTCTCTCTCTAAAAACCCTAGAAGTTCCTCTCTCCCTCTCTCTTCTTCATCTTCTTCTTCTTCTCCATTTCCAACAAAAAAGAGTCCAAGAGCTTAAAGATTTGAGTCCTTCATTGAAGACCCAACCACAAGGTTTTCTTCAAGTCTTCACTAAGGTATGTAAGTCTATCCAAAACATGGGTTGAGTCCACCCATGTGCCCTATTCTTGCTTGAGTTTAAATGTTCATAAAGAAATGGAGTTCCTTGGTATGGGTTATGGTTGAATGAGTTTTGTTTCCTATTTATTTGATTCTATATGTGTCAATATTGTTGAGCTAAGAGGTTCCAAAAATGAGCCCTTATGTAAGTATGAGTTGACGAAGAAATGAGTTGTTAAATATGTTCTATTGATCTTCTTGACTATGTAGATTTTGATAAAGGATGTTATTTTCTTGAAAATGTTGCTCAATATGAAATGTCAATTTAAAGTCTTGAAATTGTGATGAGCCTCAAAGATTTCTCAAATGGATGAAAGGAATGATTGATTATATTTAGATGACGCTATATATATGCACATTTAAATTTCTTTTGGAGATGTGATTGAGATTGATTGGATAGTACGATTGGAAGAGATTGATTGTGATAGAGTCTATAAGTTGACAAGGTTGTAATGAGACTTGTTGATATGAGTTGATTTAGTTGATTGGATGGATTTTTATGAGCATTGAGTCTTGGGAGGAGTATCGAGCATCAAATTGGGCAAGAGTATAGTCCATACTCGAACCCAATACCTATGTTGCCAAACTTAGGGGGGATTGAACCGTTAAAGTCGAATGCTTCCCCGAGAGATTTGTCCTGACATTATAGGACTTGGTTGGATTGGATCCATGAGTGTTTGATTCGTTCATACCCTGGCAAAGTATGAACGGGCGTGGAAACAACGTCGTTTTTTTTGTACCTTCACTGGCTCATAAGTGATGGTTGTCGGATAAGAGAAACTCCCAAATAGGTCTTGGTAGTACTCTGAGTCAGATTGAGTTGAATTGTATGTGATTGGTCCCGTCTAAATCATATTCTTGTTTAGACTTAGGACATTTGATTGAGTTGTTATTCCTATTGAGTTGAGCTTCCGAGTTGATAAATTCTTCCTTGACGTTTGTTGTATTCGGCCATTTTACATACTCGTACATTCCATGTACTGACGCCATTTGGCCTGAATCGTTTCATGATGCAGAGACAGTTACTAGAGATCATCAACCAGCGCTCCGTTAAAGATCTACATACCCTTTCACCTAGTTGGTGAGTCCTCCTAGTTCCCGAAGGATATTGAGCCTTCTTGTACAGTTTTGTTGTCCTTTCTTTTATTTTGATTGTTGATAGCCATGGACTTGTCATTTGCACCTTTTAGACTTGGATAGAGGCTTCATAGACTGGAGTGTGGGGAGGTTGAACAGTCATTTTTGAGGAGTCTTATTTTATGTGTTTTTCGGGTTTATAAATGTTTGGCCTTCGGCCCTTATATTGTGAATGGTATTTCATTAATTGAGTTTCCGCTAAGAGAATGTGATTGAATAAATGTGTGAATGGACCAGGTGGTTCGCTCGGAGGTCAGAAATGGTCTTCGGGTGCCGGTTGCGTCTAGGGTACCCTCCCGGGGCGTGACATAGACGGACGTGGCAACAACGTTATTTCATTATACATCACCTATTTATAGGTGGTGGGATTTTTGTCGGTTAAGAGATACTTCCAGATTGTGCATGAAAGTATATGACATGTTTTAAACAACATGCATATTACTAAGCCCTTCTTAAAGTATTGTTATATTTTATACTTACATATCATATTGAGTTGGGTGAGTTTCATTCTGCTATATTACATACTCATACATTTCATGTACTGACGTTTATTTGGGCTTGTATCATTTTATGATGCAGGGACAGGTATTAGAGATCATCAACAGGCGCTTCATTGAAGATCTAATTCTTTTGTGATAGTGGTGAGACTTCTTTTCTATCAGAGGGATCATATTCATTCTTTCCATTGCTTATGAGTAGTTCTTTTGAGGTAGTCATGAACCTGGCATTGGCACCATCTAGATAGTAGAGATAGTGGCTTCATAGATGAGATAGTGATGGATTTGTTCTGATATCTATAACTCTTGATTAGTTTTCTTTCAAATTATGTTTCTAATTTAAATGATTTAGATTGTTGATTGATTCAGTCCACTAAGATTTGTTTTTCTCTTAAACAAAGTCTTCCAATGAATAAATGAATGTGTGATCAGGTCAAGTGATTTGCTTAGGAGCCAACAATGACTTTTGGGTGCCGGTTATGTCTAGGGTACCCTCTCGGGGAATGACATAAGCCATACAAATCGAAACTTCAGACATTGGGTACTCATCACTAGAGAATGTGATTTATCTAACTCAAAGAAGGAAATGATCGAATAACCCATTAGGGAGCGATACACCCAAACATACAAAACCTCTAACAACATTATTGAAAATAGCAAATCATTAGTTGTGATTGTAAAAAAAACTTAAGAGCAGTAGCACTAGACCCAATCGTCCCCACATTCAATCACACATAGACAAAATGAGACCTTGACGACGAGATGGATCTTGCGACTGTCGGACAACTGTATGTATTCATTGTGGCTTTTCTATTAATTCTCAAAAGAAAAGTTGTGCATGTAGAACCATTGGTATACATCAACTATCCCAAACAATCCTATGACTGCCATAACTAAAATGACCAAGTTTGCCCAAGAATACCACCCTATCAAAAGGGCAGTCGCAAGATCATTACACCCGATTCACCACTAGGAAATTACCCATATATGTGGAAACACACGTGGGCGTATGCATCAAATCATACTCCAAATCATGTCCGCAAAAAAAGTATGTGGTCACATAATAATATATGGAACATAGGTCGAATAACATATGATACTCCTTTCATAGTGCCCATATCAAATATTTCCATTCATCTGGCTCCTCTCTTTGAGTTTTAGCTACCCACAATCAACCGGTATGTTCCTTATTATAATTGTAGCCATACTTGATTTATCAAATCCCACATACTCCTCGATCCTCCATTGAAGTCAACACTCTTAATACTAATAAAACATCATAGCCATACAAGTTATTTACCTCACTCTCAAACCATCACTAGTATCAAAGTCTTCTTAGCAACACGGTGTCGCCTCCAAATATTTTGAACTATGACTCCATCTCTTTCCATTTAAGCATTCCATGATAGATACGGGTCATACCCAATGTCAACTTCATAGCACAATCTTTCACATACAAGGTTTCAACAACTATTCAAACCACCATATACCTCATGCCAAAACTAGAGAAATTCTTGTTCACCCCAATAATTATTATACTATGAGTGCATAACCTCTATTTACCCTCTAATGTCTATGTGAGGCATCACAATAGTTTGTGTAGTCCCATCAACAGAGTAGTATCAGTCCAACTCAAAATCCTTAATAATAATGTAGAAATATCCATATTGTAGTACATCTATGAGTCCTCTACCATAATTTGAACAATCCAAATCAATATAAAAAAGCAACTTCTTTCACACATCATTGTTTGTCACTTGAACTAAAATTAATCTTTATAAAAGTCGTTGATACCCCTAGTAAGCTTGTGCCGAACTAGTTTACATGCACGATCATATCTAAACTCAATGGTAAAAATCCATACAACCTTCAACTCCAAACCAAGGTCCTATACGAGATGTCTTACTTCTGCACCTTTCTTAGATCCTTCCCGTGACACAATTTTCAAAAATCTTGAACTCTACAATATAACATACTTTTGTTCCTTTTACTAACTCATTTACCAACCTTATTCTTTAACCAAAAACTCATGACATTTTACGTCATCTTTTAAATCAAAACTTTAAGTGAATCCCTTCTTTAGGCCTTTTAACAATCAAAAGTAATAAACTCTAAGAATTCATACCTTGCACAAGTCCTTTCAATTGCTCAATACCCCACGCAATCGATCAATTTTCACCTTACCAATCTATACTTTGATGACACCTACTACCATACTGTAGACTTACAGTGAACAACTTGAATTTCAAATTTCATCCATGTAACTCAATCCCCTTATCTATCAACATTAGCTCATACCTTGAAGACCTTTGTGAATTCACGTATCTTAGCTTATCATTGATCACTCTCCATCTACCTTATCGTATCATTTGTTAGAAATCCAACAGTACCAATTATCAATCTCAAAACCACAAAAGAACTCATTACCACACTCGATTCAAACGTCTGTAGACTTCTTTCTCAAATCTTATCTAACAGTTTTTAACCCATATGAATAATACGTAACACTATCAGCATAATGGAAAACAAATGGAACCGCGTGTCTCTGAATCCAATTCTCCACTCTCATCTAAAGATACCTCTTTATCCATAGCAATCAGAGTATATATAATTGTTCTGGCCTCCATCCTAAGGCTAAACTACATACAACTTTCCATACGACCACGCTAATCACCAAATAGTAAAGAATTATAATTTATTTTTTTTTTTGGGAACAGACCCTACACGAGGCTCCCACCTCTCGTGCACAGTCAGGGGTTAAGCAACACCCCCAAGCCTTAACATAAATAATCAAAATTAAAAATACAAGGAGGGGGACATAAACCTTACCTCCGATCCTATGGTGGTTCATAAGTCGGCTAACCTATTAAGGTCGGCTAACTCATCCCCGATACAAAAAGGGCTAACTATAACTAGAAAGCAGTAAACTTATGAGAGGACTCCCCCTGATACAAATCGACTAAGAAAGCATAAATGAGGGAGACTCTCCCCTTCCATGAGAATACAAAAAAGTAACTTACACTAGTCCTATTCAATTATGCTACGACTCAGGCATAGCTACATTGAGAAGAACAAGTATACGAACCTTCTATCTCGCATGGGTTGAGGAAATTCTTTTCATCTTTGCCCTTTTTAGTCATATCGTACCAAGTAGGTCCAAGGAGTTATGTAGCAACAACAATAGCAGCTAAGGGGGGTGAAATGATAGGAAATAAATGGAGCCATAGCAGCCAGCTTTCTTGGGGTTGTAGTTAAGGAAGCTGAGGGACAGAGTCTGTGTAACATGCATTTTGTATGTGGTGCATCCCTGACTTGAACAGCTGGTTTGGTGGTTCCAGTGTTGTCGACTGATCAGGGATGTACCTGTACATCCACAATTAAACCAAGAAAGAGTTCCAAGGGTGAATCCCTGGCTTAAATGTATGTCTGAAGGTGCCTTGCACTTTGGGAGGGTCCATTGTTGCTGTTTGATGTGCTTGCACATCAGCAAGTAAGCAAGCCAAGAGTTCCAAATGGAGATTGTATACTCAGCATTGTGTCTGTTGGTGCTCCATCTTCTTGTCTTCTCAATAATGAAAGCAGTCAAGGAGTTCCAAAATACTTGGATGAAAGGAGGCTGCTGTAGGTGTTGAAGGTATGCAACATGTATGCATGGAGAGTTGGTGGGAGTAGATGAGGCCCTTGCAATTGTGGTTGTTATGTCCCTTTGTCTGTGACTTTGTTTACCTGCACAAACAAGCAAACAAATAGACAACCAAGTGTGATAGTTGTGGGGTTTGTTGCAAACCTGTAGGCAGCTTCTTGTTGTCTCCAAAGAAGGATTGAGCAACTCCTTTGAGGGTATCTTATGTGCCTGCACATAACAATTAAAGGAGCAAGGAGGTTCAAGAGTTTTTGGAAGCAGTGGATCTACTACAGGTGTTGCAGGGATGGAATGTGTATGGGTGTAGGGATGCTGTGTTGGTGAGGTCCTATCTTGGAAGGATGTTGTCTCTCTGTTGATGCTTTTCATCTGCCAGGGTTTCCCATCAGTTGTTGTACCTGCACAAAAAACATAACAGAAAAACAAAAAACCAACCAGACAGACAGGGGTCTTGGAGTTGATGGTTGTATCTGTGGTGTCTTCTATGTAGTTGTTGTTAGTGCATGTTGATGAATCAATCCAGCAACCTACAACAATACAACAAACAACCAAAGGCAAGAGAGAACTTTCACCAGCTAGCAACAAGGAAAGGACCTCCAAGAGTGCTTTGGAGTCTGTTAGGATTTTCAACGTCGCTCGACTAACGTCTCCAATTATCCGATTGAGTTGAAACTTCTTGAGATATGCACAAACAGTCCTTTCTTTAGTTCTGCAAGATTTGGTGATTTTTTGCACAAGTTGGAAAAAAGGCACCCTCTTTAGGCCTAAGGCAGCTGACTTTTTCAAAGTCGCTCGCCTAACGTCTCCAATTGTCCGTTTGTGCTAAAACTTCTTGGGACTTATCCCTACCTTATTTTCTGCCATCCTGCAAAGTTTGGAGGCCTTTGGACAGGTCCACATGATGCAACTCACCCTGCACTTCATTCTCTGCTGTAGCTTAGTTACATGTGTTGCAGGGAAGAAGTTGGCTTGAATGGGGGGCTGAAGAGAGGTCCTAGCATGCCCTGCTATAGACCTTGTTCTTGGAGATTTCAATTGTGTATTGAACCTGCACAAGTAAAACAACCAGAGGAAAAGTACCTCCAGGACTTCTGCACAGCTAAAACTGTGCTGTAGTTCTGAATGTCCATTGTAGGCATGTAGTTTCTCCTTGTATGCTGCATGTTGTTGGAGTTGTTGTGTGTTGTGGCTTGTGAACATGTTTCCAACTGTTCCATGTTTTAGTGTACCTCCAGCTATCTGCAAATGCATAGAACCAAGCCTGCAAGACCAAAAACAAACATGCACAAACCTTAAATCGGCTAACTTTTTCAAGGTCGCTCAACTAACGTCTTTGATTGTTCGTTGGAGTTGAAACTTCTTGGGCTTTGCAATTACTGTATTTTCTGTTGTCCTGCAACTTTTGGAGGCCTTTTCCACAAGTTGGAAGTTCCAAATTGAGACTTGCTCCATCTTGAGACTTAATTCGGCCAACTTTTTCAAGGTCGCTCGACTAACGTCTCTATTTATCCATTTGAGTTGAAACTTCTTGGGCTCTACAGGAGGTGTATTTGCTGTAATCTTGCCCAATTTGGGGTTCTCTTGGTGTTGCATGATGTATTTGTTTAGTGTTGGTGGTTTCCTCTGACTTATGTTGTTGATGTTAGGTTGCTGCTGATGATGATTAGTGACATTCACTTCTGCTGATGTATTGGAGCTTTTGCAATTGATGTTGTTGAGTTGATGCAGGTCTATGGTGGATTGTTGGTCCTTAAACATTGTTCCTGCAAAATTAAAACCAACAAGAAGGGAACTCCTAGAGTTGAATGAGCCTCCACCTGCTGTTGATGTACTGTAGTTGCTCCATGTGTTATTGCTCAGCTGCTGCAATACCACCCCATGGCTCAAAGTTGCATGATACCTGAACAATGAGGCACCCAACAGTAAACATAATTGGAACTTAAGCTTCCTTTTTGATGGCTGTTGAGTGTGGATCCATGTGTGTGATGTTATGTTGCTGGTCTGGGTTGTTGTTGTTGTATGCTCTTGAGTGTTGTGATAGGTGGAAGTTCTTGTTCTTGGAGGGTGCAGATGTGTAGAGGGCACTCCTACTCTATCTTTTACTTCTAGCATTGTGATATTATTTCTACTGAAGCAATAAACAAGGGAGACTCTCCCCTTACAATAAGAAATAACTAGGTGGAATATGAAGAAGTAAAACAAAATACAGTTAATTAGTCTATTACACATTGGGGATGAGATCAGTCAAGAGGATAGTTTGATTCTTTTCAGAGTTTTCCTTCTGAAACTTTCCATTCCTAGCTTGTCCATCTTGATGTAACCTTTTGTTTCCTGTGGTAGCTGCTGGAGGTTGTAGAAGTGTTGTGTATCATTGAACATGTGGCTGCATTTTGATAAGGTATCTGCAGGATGGTTTGCTTCTCTGAATATATGTTTGCACTGAAAAAATTCCAATTGTTGGACCTGGAATTGTAACTTTGTAACATATCTATGAATGCTCCAAGGTGGCTTAAGGTCTTGTTTCAGCCACTTAGTCAATAATTCAGAGTCAACTTCCAATATCACTCTATTATGTCCATGTTGAAGACACCAAGTGAGACCAATAGTTGCTGCCTGCACCTCTGCTTGGTTATTAGTACCCAGTCCCAGTGGAGTTGCAAAGGCATATATTAAGTTACCATTGTGGTCTCTTAATATCCCCCCTGCTCCAATTTTCCCAGGGTTGTCTAATGCACTCCCATCAGTATTCAATTTCACAATGGAAGCTGGAGGTCTGATCCACATAACTTTGGTCACTCTCATGTCTTGTTGACACTGTTCTAACATAGGAACCAGTTCCTTCCAGCTCTGTGGCCACTTAATGTAGGGGAAAGCAGTGTGCATCAGCATGTAAAGGTCCTTGACTATGGAGAATTTAACTCTCTTAGTACTAGAATTCTTTCCTCCATACTTACTTGCACATCTATTCTTCCATAAATGCCAACATATAAAGATAGGAGTGGCCTGCAATATGAGCTTCTGAGCCTCATTACTGGACTTGGCAGTCCACCACTTCATCAGTATGCTTCTCAGTGAGCAGGTCCCTTGAATTATTCCCCATGAGCTAGAGAATTGTTGCCAAATATGCTTGGCAAAATTTCCAGAAACAAATATGTGATCTACATTATCCAATCCTGGTCTGTAACAACAAGAACATGCTGCTGGTGCTGCTCCAAACTGGACAATTTTATCATTAGTAGGGAGTTTCTGTCTCACAGCTCTCCATAGTAAGAAAGATACTTTGAAGGGAATGTTAGCGTGCCAAGTGCATCTATCAATCAGGGTCTTGGCTCTTTTCTTCCTAACTATTTCCCAAGCTGATTTAGAAGTGAAGTTACCATGTGAAGTCAACTTCCAGCAAGCTTGATCAGCTGTGTTAGAATAATGGTCTACCTCAGTACTTAGTATCTGCTTCACCAGTTGAGGAGGGGCGTATTTTCTGATTTTTTGCACATTCCACTCTCCATTCTCCATGTAATCAGATACTCTACTATTGTTGAGTCTAGGTAGATGGTTGTTATGATAAGCTAGGGGGCCAATACCCAGCCAATCATCCCACCAGAAGCTGCATGTACCAGAGTTGATGTGCCAGTGTATATGCGGCTCAATATCACTTTTATTAGCCATCATGTGCTTCCACATAATAGACTGACCTTTGTTCCATTTTTTTATAACAGGATTAGCTCTTTGGCAGTACTTAGCCTTCAGAAACTCTCCCCATAGTGTCTTTTTGGATCTGAAAGTCCACCATTGTTTGTACTGTAAGGCTAAGCACACATCTTGTATATTTTTCATGCCAATACCCCCTTCCTCCACAGGATAGCTGAGAGTCTCCCATGATGCCCAATGATATTTCTTCTTCTCTTTGTCCCACCCCCAGAAAAAGTTAGCTATGAGGCTTTTAATCTGATTGATAGTTGTAGCAGTAGGTCTGATCGCAGATAACAAGTGGATTGGTAAAGATTGGAGCACTAATTTCACCAAAGTTGCTCTACCTCCAAAGCTCAGTATTTTATTCTGCCAGCCTCTAATTTTGCTTATAACTTTGGACACCATACCTGTATAGTATATGATTCTCTGTCGTCCAATGTAAAGTGGACAGCCCAGGTAAGTAATGGGACCATGTGTGCACTTGAAGCCTGTGATCCTGCCTATCCTATCAATACTATCAGGATTGGTATTAAGAGGAAGCATGAACTGGCTCTTGTCCTTGTTGATTAGCTGGCCTGAAGTTGTTTCATAAACCTTCAAAGTCTTGGTAATAAGAGTCATGGAAAAGTTGTTTGTAGTAGTGAAGATGATCACATAATCTTCAAAGCTCAAGTGGTTCACTTGTGGACCCTTTCTTTCCATATGGAATCCAGTATATAGGTAGTGTTGGTAAAGATTATTCAGCATCCTGGATAACACTTCTGCTCCTATAATGAATAAGGCAGGTGATAATGGATCTCCTTGCTTGAGACCTCTTGTTGAATGAAAAAAACCATGTCTCACCCCATTGATGATGACTGAATACCAGTTGTCAGACATGATCCTCCATACCATATCAATAAAGACTTCTCCAAATCCCATCCTTCTCATGACCATACAAGTGAAGGACCAAGAGACCTTGTCATATGCCTTGGCCATATCCAGCTTAATCACTACATTGTCCCCAACTGTGGGCCTCTTAATGTTGTGAATAATCTCCTGAGCCAGCATTATATTTTCTGAGATACTCCTACTTTTAACAAATCCTGACTGATTGTCAGAAATGAGCTGAGGTAGAATGGGAGCAAGTCTGAGACAGAGGAGCTTGGATATGATCTTGCTAGTGAAGTTGCTGAGGGAGATGGGCCTGTACTCTGACAGTTTGTTGGGGTGTTCAGTTTTAGGAAGTAAAACCAAACAAGCATGTGATATGTACTTGGGAATACAGTGACCATTGAATAAGTGTTGCACCAGCTTCAGTAGATCATCACAAATGATATCCCAGCATGAGTGAAAGAACTTACCACTCATGCCATCTGGCCCTGCAGCAGAAGTAGGACTCGTAGAAAATACTACCTCCTTTAGCTCCTCCTTTGTAGGTATGGAATGTAATAATTCATTCTGCTGATCAGTAACTATCCTTGTGATGCATTTAATCACATCTTCATTGATTTGTTTCTCCTCAGCAGTAAAAAGTTTCTCAAAGTGTGCACAGGCTGCACTTGCAATATTGTCATCACCCTGGATAGAGTTTCCTTGTTCATCACTGATTTGATGGATGAACAACCTTCTTCTTCTCCCTCTGATGATGGCATGGAAGTAATTGGTATTGGTATCTCCATCTTTGAACCAATGCAATTGAGTTTTTTGTTTCAAGATGGACTGCTCTATCTTCAAATATCTAATATACTGGGCATTTATCTGATTCAATTTGGCTCTATTATCTTCAGAATTATCATTGATGATATTCTCTTCAGCTTGTATAACTTGTTCCTCAAATTGTTTAACTGAAGCAAATATATCACCATATTGCTTTCTAGACCAGTGGCTAAGGGTATTAGAAACTCTTTTCAGTTTTTGATGGAAAGTCCTCATTGGATTTCCATCCACAGGTCTTTCCCAGCAAGATCTTACAGTATCAATGAAGTTTTCATTTTCAGCCCAACAGTGTAAGAACTTGAAATATTTGATGGTAGGACTTTGTCTTTCAGTACATTCCAAAAGGAGAGGACAGTGATCAGAACCTGTGGAGGCCAGGTGATTAAGAGTGCTCACAGGCATGGCCTCCAACCAAGCATCATTGACCATGGCCCTGTCAAGTCTCTTCCATATTCTGGCATCTGCATCTCTCTTGTTGCACCATGTGAATTGTTGTCCATGAAAACCAAGATTAGTGAGTCCACAGGCTTCTATGACACTAATGAATTCAAAGCTCTTGTTCATGTTGTAAGGTTGGCCCCCCATCTTCTCTTCAACATGAGTAATTACATTGAAATCTCCAATGGTGCACCAAGGTTCTTCTCTATCAGAGAATTGCAGCATCTTGTCCCATAGATCTCTTCTCATGTAGTCTTTGCATTTGGCATATACAAAGGTTGTGAGATATTGTTTAGGCCAAGCTGCATGACTGATCTTACAGGTAAGCTGCTGTTCATCCTGATCCACAAGATTACACACACAGTCTTTATTCCAAAATAACCATATTTTGTTGTTGGTGTTGGACATGGCATTATCCATACCTAGCTGAATTCTGTAGAAGTGGAGGTGTGATATGTTGGAGAAAGGTTCCAGTATTGCAATCATAGAGAGCTTGTGGTAGTCTTTCAACCTTTGTAGTCTGTCTAAGGCACCTTGAGTATCAATACTCCTTGCATTCCAGCAAAGTGTACTAATCATCATAATTTGTGGGATTTAGACCTTGTGTTGATGTTGCTTTTGAAAGCAACATTATCTGAACTGCTGATGAAACTTTGTTTGCTCTTCTTCCTTTCCTGCTTACTTTTGGATGGTGGCTCATTCTTCTCCTTTTCTTGCTGATTTTCCTTCTGTAGTAAGGCTGTCATAGTGGATCTGAATGCCTCCTGTTGGTTTTCCTGTTGTTCATCCTCCCACTGGTCAGGATCTTCCTCATCTTCAGAATGAGTGACCCTATATTCATCTGACAAGTCTTCTGAACTGTCTTCTTTACTAAGCACCTGCCTTTCATTGGATAAATCATGAATTTGGAGAGGTGTGGCCTGAATTTCATTGGATGTATCTTCTGTTTGCAGAGGGGTCACATGAATACCTGATTGTTCTGGAACCAGAAAATAGTTCCCACTTGGTTGCCCTGCTTGCATCTCCTTGATAAGTTTCTTTTTAATAGCATCCCTTTTCTTCTTGCTAAGAGATAAGGTGGATTTGTTATTGAGGATTTGTGCATCTATACTGTGATTTGTCATACTGATATTAGGAGTTTGGTCCTCTCCCATATTTTGTTCAGTAACCAGTGCCTCAGTTTGTTGCCTCTGACCCTTGTTGACCTGAATATTAGTCACATTACCCTGAACTGTATCATTGAGATTGTTGTATCATCTTCTTCTTGGGAATCAAATTGTTGTTCTTGTATTCTTAAATTGCTAACATTCTGAGGAGTGGTTGCAGGGGATCTATAGTCTTTTCTATGGTCAACCAATAGAGATTCCCTCCCCCTGGTAGCCCCTTCCTGCAGATTAGTAGTTCTCTCCTGTATTCCCCCTTCCTTAACCCCACAGACTTCTTCAGCCAGCACAATAAAATTGTTTAATACATTTAAATTATTGGGGGAGCCATGGGGTTGTAGGAGCATCAAGTCAATACCTGGGACTTTGTCTGCAGTTTTACTTGCTCTATTTTCCTGCATTACCTGCTGCATGGGGTTATGGGGATTGGGATCCAATATAGTGTGGGGAGAGGGGGGTTGCCTCTGGACTCCAGAGTCAACATTACAAGTTGGGATATTACTAGTATTAGATTTAGAATTTAGAAACATACCTGCTTGCTGCTGATTTTTCCTTTGATGGTTGTTGTTAGTGTTATATTGGAGAGGTACAGAACTTTCCCCAAGTAACATGAAGCCTTGTGTTTTATGCTGTTGTGTATGTTGTTGGTGGTGTTGTCCATGGTTCTGCTGGACATGGACAAGATCAGCATAATTGTTAGAAGTAACATTAGAAGTAAGAATCTTACCTGGGCCATTATTGTTCTGATGTGCTGGAACATATTTGCCTTTAGCTTGAGCTCCTGTGGTTCTGATACCTTGGTTGTGCTGAATAACTTTCTTGCCTCTTCTCCTTTGAGTTTGCCATTCTACATGCTCTTGATTTCTTTTTTCAGCTTCAGCCCTGCTAGTGTTTTGTTGTTCCTTAATGTGATGGTCTTCCTGGTGCTGTGTTTGCTTGTGCTGATCAGTATCATGGTGCAGGGCATTTCTCTTATCAGTGATGGTTTTGTCTGTGTTTGTGGCCTCCTCTTCTTGCTCATTCTTTTTCTTATTGTCATCATCTCTTCTTTTAACAGTACAAGCATGTATGGTGTGACCTTGATGTTTGCAGTAAGTACAGTATTCTGGCACTCCCTCATATTGAATGGTTTGCCACCTGCCATCTCCATTTTCATCTTCATCAAAGCCCATCCAAATGTGTTGGGGTCTTTGTTTGGTTAGATCAATTTGGATTTTAACTTTGGCTACACTACCCCTTGTTTTCTTGTAAGTGGCCAAGTCCAAGAACAAGACCTTTCCAATTGGAGACAGTAAAGGGGTTACTACTTTAAGTCTATAGCAGTGCCAAGGTAGTTCTGGTAATATAGCCCATATGGGAACTAGAGGGGTTTCTTCTTCTGGCTTGAAAGTGGGAGTCCATAGTTGGAGTCTCATAAGCTGCCCATTTATATACATTTTTCCTTTAGACCATACAGTAGAGTGATCATACTCATTGTCCAAGTCTATGTAAAGGTGTCTAGCATTAAAGTGAGTAAGTTTCACTCCTCCTTTAAGTTCAGTTTGAAGGATGAATTCCTTTCTGATGATTTCCATTTTTGGCATTGTGTTGGTAAATTTACCTACTAGAGTATATTTACAGTCAGAGGCTAGATTCACCATGAAATCTTCTTTTGTAAATACCACAGCAGGATATCCTTGTTTTGTTGTGATTTTAGGAGGGGTAATATCAATATCATCAGCTTTCATAGCCTCTTGAGCTCTTAACTTGGTAGCTAAAGTGTGAGGGATGACAGGGTTAGGAGGGTTGGGTAAATTAGTACTAGGAGGCTTATTTTGAGTGATAGTCTGGTTAGGATTGGTTTGGCTAGGCTTGTTTCTAATGTTAGCAGCAGCTGTATTATTGGAGTTATGCCTTTCAAAGTTGTTTGATACTCTCATGGGGTTGTTATTTGGGATATAAGGTCTTTGGACATTTTGCTGGTTCACATTGGGATCCTTAGACACTTGTGCAGAATGTTTGTTTGTATACACATGTCCATTGGATGTGTTCCCCTGCTCATTGTGCTTATCTACAAGATCAACAGGATCAACAAGATGAACTGGAACCTGCATAAGGTTAGTAGCAGCAGTACCATGGTGCTCATTTGCAGTAGGGTGCAACTGAGCTCCCATGACTTTCAACATATTGCCTTCACAATTCATAGTATTACCATCTATCCTTTGCACAAAATTATCAACAACAGCGGCAGTACCACTTTGCAGGTTCTTGGACATAGTCAGATGCTTATTTTTCAGAGCATTATCAGTTAAACTGGTTTCATTTTGCTCTACAATGACCCTATGCGTTTGAGTCACATTGTGACTATGATCAGCATCATCTAATGTTTGTTGATTGACATGGTTAGAAGACTTACCTGGAGTTGCATTTGGTAAGTTACTGTTGCATTGCTGATCAGTGTAATTAACCATTGAACTTTCTTTTGGCACTTGAGTGTACTCCTCAATATTATTCAATACATAAATTCCTTCCATTTCCTGCTGATGTTGTTCATGAGTAAATTCCACAGCCACCACTTGATCAGCCATTTCACTGTGTTGTTCAACTTGTTTGGTGTCATGGCGACTTTTTAAATTTGAACTCGTTGGGGGTGATTCGAGGCTTTCCCTATAGCTTGGAAGTTGCATATCAGTCTCTTGAATCTTTTGATATTGGTCTCCAGTCAATTGGTTCGCCGGAGCTCCGGCACCGCCACAGTAGTGTTGACGACTTTTTGAAATTGAGCAATTTGGGGAAGATTCGAAGTTTCCTACCTGGATCGGATGATGCGCACCTACATTGTGGTTCTTTTGGTGTTGTTGTTGTACCGGAAAACTCGTCGAAGCTCCGGCGAGAACTCTACTGTCAGTGTTCCTGGAGGTATTCGAAGCTTTTGGTGAGGAACTGAGATGACGCTCGTGCGTGGGAAGATGCGCGGCATCTTTTAGCACATATTGGTATTCATCTTGTCCGATTTGAGTCACCGGAGCTCCGGCACCGCCATCACATTGTTCGCTGGCGAAGGTTCCTCCGGCGAAACTTATACCCAACGATTCATATTGACATGGAGAGCAATCCCCTGCTACTGCGCCATCACGATCGTTGCCGGAATCTGCTCGAATTTGAAGGCGCAGTTCCTGCGTGTGTGAGGCGCTGCTTGGAGAATTCTTTTGCTGAGTGCTGTCTAATGGTGCAATGAAATTTTGAGATTTTTGGACCACATCTGGCCCTTGTGTTGCTGAATTCGATTCTGCATTCCTTTGTAATCGAATCAATCCTGAATTGTGCAAAAGAATGATTTTTTGGGCACGCTGCAGTTCTTCCTCAGTAATATGAACATCCATCGCTTTAGAATTTTGTAAATTGGATGAGCTGCAGTTGGAATTTTGGAATGTAGTAACTTGCATTAGATTCGTATCCACACGATCTTTTATCCTGTCTTCCTTTCGAAATTTTCCGACGTCCGGTGGTGGATCCACCAGCATTTTCGTTTTAGGACTAGATTGCCCTTTCTAGAGAGTGTTTGGCTTAGAAAGATGTTAGAGTGAGAAAGCGATGGATTTTTTTAAGAATTATAATTTAGATACCCGCAACTCATTATTACCATACCAAATCCATTTAACCAAAAATATTTATCATATGATTGCAACCTGGTCATAATCTATCACGAACTCTTATTGTTGTTATGCTCAATTTCCATTGCCATCATCTTAAAGTCAATCTTATCATCGACATGACACTTTAACCCAATTATACCAATCAAATTCAAAGGACTCCAATTTTATGCGCACTTTCTTACTAAAATCTTCAATTGCCTTCACACTAGTATACTCGTTGGGACTTTCTTTACCCATAAGCTTGTCATTTTGGTATCGATCCACTCCTTTGGAGTTTACGTTTAAATCACAAGTCCTCATTTAAAATACTCGAGACATACTTTACAACATAAAGGAAGTAATCGTACCAGAGATCCACCACTAAAATCTTCCTTATAAATAATGCTTAACCCAAGTGTCGGTACTAACAAACTAGTTGGTTTCTCAAATATGAATGCAATATCGAATCTCATTAAACGAGCATGTGATACAACTGATAACCCTTAAGTAGTTCATATTCGCAGTTAACAATCGACATATTCATTTTCATATACCACTAGTACCGCACCGTGAAAGTCCAATAGATCCAACACTAAAATACATCATACCCATCGAAAAGATCGTACTCAGATAGTCTACACCTTTTTACCCATTACGTAATTTCCATACATTACCAAAGTTCAGTCTCCAACCAAAAATGATTTGTACCCTTTTATAGGCTAGGTCGATAGCAGAAGCAACACAACCCATAACCCTAACCAATCAAAAATAGGTATCATAGTTATAGACTTATAATAACCCTTCGTGATATACACCCACTCGATAAAACTGTCGCAGAAATTCTGATCTCAGTTGACGCAACATTATCCTCAATATACACTGTGCAACTCATTCTTTTATGAAGAACTACACATGTTGTACTCTCTAAAGTCACAGTGCTCACAACATAGTCATTCTTCTAATTATACCATTCTCAATTATCAAACCACTTCAAACACTGAGTAGGTCAAACAAGCAACATTCTCAATGTTGAACCACTAACCAGAAAGATAAGACGTTCATACAATCCTCCATACCATTGTTCCTCTTTCCATACCATATACTTAAAGTATATCATTGAACCAAACCTTACTCACTCTTTTCGAATTGCAGTGCCTTACAAGTCTGACCACACATACTTTTATAATTCTATCACTTCTGCCTTAAAATTAGATTTAACACCAAAACCATGCAATGATATCTCAATTGCATGCTTGCAGAACCAACCAGAGTCATCACTATAAGTGAGAGAACAGAGTAAAACAATAGGAATTAGATCAGATCAAGAACGCACGATAGAGAATAAAGAAGTGAAGATTTTTCCTAACAGTCTTCATAGCCTCCCGAAGATAAGTACAAACGTCTCTGTATTGATCCTCAAGACTCTACTTAGAATTTTCTTGTACACACGTAAGATGCATGAATCTGGGGCTCTAATACTATTTATCACGACCCAAAATCGAATATGATGGCACTCGTCCTATCCCACCAGAATAAGTCGGCCTAAACGCTACATATGCAGAAAATAATGTGGAAGAATTCAATAGACGATATAAATAAAAGCGAAAGTCTTTAGTAATCTCAAATAAACCCCAAAATGTGGTTGTCACGTCTACAAACCACTAATAAATATGAAATAAAATATAAAACAAGTCTAAAATATCTTTGTATCTCAAATAGAAAAAAGCATAAATAAAGGGACGAGGGATATCGCCACCTATCTAAGTCACATCGAAGCCTCAGAGGATAATAAATAACTCAAACTCACTGTCCGGGCTCAAAACCTACACAAATATAGAAGCAAGGAGTGAGTACCAATCAACACAGTATAAACAAGTCAACTAACAATACTAAGCAAATCTAAAGAATAACTAAACTCATTTTCTCCATTCGAACCTCCATAATTACAACATGCACAAAAAATCAGGCCAACCTAGATTTTACAATACATAGTTCAAATATGTTCCACAATCACAGTTTAGACATCACAAGATAAAAATCACAAGTATCACACAAATCAACCACAAGAGTAAATAAACCACAAATAACTATGTAAGGAGGCTCATTCACAATCAATAATCGAGAATCAGTCACATTTGTCGGTAATGACCTCAGTATCATACTCTCGCAAGAAATGACCTCGACATCACACTCTCGTCGGCAATGACCTCAGCATTACACTCTCATCGGAAATACTTAGGCATCACACTCTTGCCAAAAATGACTTCGGCATCACACTCTCATCGAAAATGACCTTGGCATCACACTCTCATTAGAAATGACCTAGGCATCACACTCTCGTCGGAAATGACCTAGGAATCACACTCTCACTGGCAATGACCTCAGCATCACACTCTCACTAGAAATAACCTTAGCATCACACTCTCGCCGGCAATGACCTCGACATTATACTCTCGTCGAAAAAGATTTCAGCATCACATTCTAGCTGGAAATGACCTCAGCATCACACTCCCATCGAAAATGACCTCGGCATCACACTCTCGTTGGAAATAACCTCGGCATCATACTCTTGCCGGAAATGACCTTGGTATCACACTCTCACTGAAAATGACCTTGACATCACACTCTCACCGGCAATGACCTCGACATCACACTCTCGCCAGGAATGACCTCGGTATCATAATGTCTAATAACAAAATGCAATTTGAAATGTTCACACCATAATGAGGAAATGACAGTTCAAGCAATTCACAATCACAATGGGACTATCAAGGCATATCATAAGATTCATATCAATGTCAATACATGCATTTCATACTTTTCAATCACAATCATAGCAACACAATATATTTTTATCAACCTCATTCATTTATTAAGATCAACTCATATCAATACATAACCCATTACCTCATTCTCATTACTCCCCAACACATATAAGAAAGAAAATTCAAGGATTCTAAAGATTAATGGAGTTTTAGAATTTCACTTACCTCAAATAATCAAGTAATCACTCTGGGATTTGAGTCTTCCCCTTCCATTGGGCTTCTAAATTAATGTAATCTAATCTAATAAATAATCACAATAAGATTTCGAAATTAACAATACCTATATTACTATATGTTTAGACTAGACTCAAAAACTCACCCAAATTTATAATCAAGTTTCAAATGTTGATATCCAAATAGCATGTCAAGCCTCAGATGAAGTCTCGGGTTAAGAAAAGTTATTCCTCAAATATTAAAACTAGATGCAACATGAAAACTGGTCAAATATCACATTCTGGGAAACTCATCAACCTACGCCCATTTATCAAATTTTCCAGTGATTTTCCCATCATTGCACCCCATCATTCCACCATCATTATCCCTCAAATTTCTTAACGATCAATTCTCTATACTACATCCACTAAACTTATAAAAATAGCATTTCATAAAACATTTTTTTCCCTTTAATTTATGGGTCTTAACACGTGGTACCATATTTAATAAAATTTTGAGATATAAAAGGCACAAATAGAAATATTTTCAAGGGGGTCACCGACTTCAAATCTCTCCATTCTCATCTAAGTTCTAACCTAATTAATGTAATACTAATGATATAACCTCCGCCTATAAACAGAATACAAGAAGGTGTGGTTTACCTGATGCAAATTGGTCAGTAGTTTTTGTTTATCGCTGAAGTCATTGTTGTCATTCTCTCATTACCGCAGTCATCTTCGAGAGCTATTCGGTTTTCTTTTAAATATACATTAGGGCAAATATTATGAACCACTAAATAAATAAATGTTAACTCCCACTACTTTATTCATATACATGGGTCAAGTGGGAATGGTATTTAATAAATTATTAATTTAGTCCACCAATTACAATTAATTATCTAAAATCAACCGTCAACTATTTAACCTTGGTTATCGAATAGTCCAAGAATTTTCAATTTAAATTTACGGAAAGAGACATTTATAAAAGGGAGATGACTTGCTCTCAAAATGACCTAACGGGTCATTACAACTTCCTTCAAAAAAATAATATTTGATTCACGAATACTTCAAGGCTTGTGTTTAAAAGTTCAACAAGTCGGGCATCCCGACAAGCCTCGAATCAGGGGGGCATTTGTAGACAGTGAAATTTTATTGATAAATTCATATTAAATTTGAATTAAAACTTAAATTCACGATACGTTGACCAAGTCAAATTATTGATTAATAAAGTCGAATTAATATTTAAATTATAATTATATGATTCCAAATTATATTTGGGCCAGTCCGTTAAGTTGACAAGACGAGCCAACTCATGTTGTTCTAGCCTTAGGTCCTCTAAAATTAATTGAATACTAAAATACCCCCAAAACCCTAGCTTACAACTATATAAAGGGTCTTCATAAGACCAGGAAAAAAGAAAAAGTGGAGAAGAAGAAGAGAAATACATAGAAAGTTCTACTCTTCGTCTTCAAGTATTGTGAGCCGCAAGTTCCCAAATCTTTGCGATTGTGATCGAAGCTTGGCTCCGCATTCGTAATGAAGTTTCAACAAATATTTCATTGATTCAAGAACAAAGCAAAACTCTTTAGTTGACAATCTTGAGGAGAAGAATCGAAGGATTGCGTCTTTTTTATTAGATTTTATAAAGATTGTAACATTCGCACAAGTTATTGAATTATAAATATCATTGTTTGTCATTATGTTTCTTTCTTGATTGTTATTTTTCATGAACAAAACTTAATCGCTTACGAGGGGTCTTTTGAATTTTCAACACCTATATCAAAAATAATTTGTCCAGTTTCTTAAAATTATAAATTTAATCATATATTTATTCAACAATTTCATGGTAAAATAAATTCAATAGTAGTTAAAGTTCAATTAGTAAAATTTCTTCCCAACAACATAAAGAGCAGAGCAAAATCATTGGACAATGGGAAGACACCTTAAGATACAATATTTACCTCTCGAAAGACAATATTCACCTATTTTTAGTGTATTAGAATTTTTTTTTACTAATGAAGATATGTTCAAAAAAGGATTTTTTTTTTTTTTTTGTAAATGAGAAAAAATATGAAATTTATTCTAAATACATGACGATATATTGCTAAGTAAAAAAAACTTGTCAGATTTCAGAACGTTTGAAACTTTAAAAATTATATTTTACCAAGTTCACAATGTTTGATTCTTTGAAGAATTACTTGAGCAATGATCATAGAAAAAAACTACCAGAAATATCATAATTATAGTTAGCTTTGAAAGGATTTTTTTTTTGGTTATATCTACGTAATATCTAACTAGCCTGTTTATATATATATATATATATATATATATATATATATATATATACTAGTAAAATTATTCGCACTTCGCGCGGGTATAAAAGATATTATCGTTAATGAATTTATAAATAATTTTAAAAAAATAATATTTTGAAAAAGAAAGAAAATGAATTATTCATGTAACCTTGCCACGGTGAGGTATAAGTTTGATTTCAATAAAAAATCCATTACAGTTTATGAATAAATATAATAAAATTAATTAAAAGACAGAGCTAATCATGTTTTTGTGTATGTAATTTGCATCTCCTTGATGCCTTTTAAATACAACATGTTACTTCATAAGAAAAATGAAATAAAATAAAAGTTGGATATATTTTCCTATTTGAGCAAAATTTACTCATATTTCTCTCATAATAACCTTAAAGAGGAAATTTCTAGCGGCCATAACAATATATTCCATATTAACATTGAGAGCAAAATCAAAAGTCACAAGATATCATTACATCGTATTCGAGAATTAGCTAAACGGAAGTTCTCAAACTTCATAACTAAGGCTCTAAGTAAGAATTTAGCTTATTTCTATTAAAAATTTTGGTAGTTCTCTCATTAAATCAATTTCTTCTCCAACTTCTTCTTTTTCATCTTCCTTTTTTTTTTTTGTAAACTGCAAATACATTTTTGACATAAAGTAAACTATCAAAAAATGTTAGAGAACAAAAGTGATAGAAACTAACCAAGATAAACAGTGTTTTAGTAAAAAATGTGAATTTTCATACTAACAGCAACGACAACAACATTCTTGTATCAGAACATCTGCCTATACTGCAACCGTCAATGTCTTAGCGTGCATTAAAAAGCACGGCGCATTTAGTGAACTTACTCCCAATAGGACTCTCTTGTCGTTCCAACTACTAATCCCAATTTTCACCAACAATGGCTCGTGTGACTCTGCAACGCGTCCCATGATATTAATCCTCCTCGAGTAACTCGCATTTCTGTTAAAACTCCATTGATGGAGGTTGAAAGCAATCGGACATTGAAGAGAAGAGAAGAGAACAGAAGAGAGGAAAGTAAGAGAGAGAAGAGACAAGAAAAATCAGTTTACCTTTTTCTTTTCTTATTTTTGATACATGTGTATTTTGTGTACATTTGGAGTAATATGTATAAGTACTCCACTAACTACTTCTAACTATTTTCTAACAACTTACTAACAAACTTAGTTAGTTTAACTAACCATTAACTAACCATGGTAGCTTGTCAACTAACTTCTTAGTCAACACTCCCCCTCAAGCTCATGGTTTAAACAAATCCATGACTCCTAAGCCACTTAGGAGTAGTTGATGTTATGCTTTGCCAAGGCTCTTTGTGAGTAGATCAGCAAGCTAATCTTTAGTGTGGGTGAATTCAGTTTCTAGAGTTCCTTGACAGATCTTTTCCCTTACAAAATGACAATCTATGTCTATGTGTTTGGTCCTTTCATGGAAGATTGGATTTACTGCAATTTGTATTGCCGACTCGCTGTCACATACCATTCTAACTGGAAGATCAACTTGAAATCCAAGATCTCTGAACAATCCAATCAGCCAAGTTACCTCAGCTGCACAGTTTGCCATGCTCCTGAATTCAGCCTTTGCTGAACTTCTGGAGACTGTCTCTTGTTTCTTAGACTTCCAAGAGATAAGAGCTCCACCAAATTTGATTAAGTATCCAGTGACAGACCTCCTAGTCTCTAGATATGCTCCCCAGTCTGAGTTACAGTAGGCAAGGAGTTGCTTTGTAACTTCTGATGACATGAATAGTCCAAGGCCTAGAGCTTCCTTAATGTATCTGGCCACCCTGAGTGTTGCATCCATGTGTGACTCCTTGGGGCAATGCATATATTGGCTCAACTTCTGAACTGAGAATGCAAGATCAGGTCTGGTCATTGTAAGATAGAGAAGTCTTCCTACTAACCTTTGTTATCTGCCAAGATCCTTCAACACAGGGTCTTCATGTTCCCATTTAGGAGAAACAGCTTCATCATACTTGACAGATGTTAGTTTCAGATTTTGTTCAAGTGGTGTAGCTGCAGGTTTAGCTCCCCCTAGACCAGTCTCAGATATTAACTCAATGTATATTTCCTTTGAGACAAATGCATACCTTTACTGGATCTGGCAACCTCAATTCCTAGGAAGAATTTAAGTTCTCCTAGATCCTTCATCTTGAATTGTTTCTGTAGGTCCCTCATTGTGCAGTCTATCAGAGTTTGCTTGTTACCAGTGATTAAGAGATCATCTACATAGACTAGTACAACAACTATGTCACCTTTAACATGTCTAGTGAATAATGAGTAGTCATAGTGGATCTGAATGAACCCCAGTTGTACCAAAGCTTCTGTTAATTTCAGATTCCATTGCCTAGGAGCTTGTTTGAGGCCATAGAGTGACTTGTGGAGTTTGCAGACTTTACCATACTCCCCCTGTCTTGCAAAGCCAGTAGGAATAGTCATGTATACCTCCTCCAAGATATCACCATTGAGGAAAGCATTGTGAACATCCATTTGGTGAATGCACCAACCTTTAGAAGCAGTCAGAGAAACAATAGATCTAACAGTAACCATCTTTGGAACAATGTTGAAAGTCTCACTGTAGTCAAGTCCTTCTTATTGGCTGTACCTTTTAGCTACTAGCCTTGCCTTAAACCTTTCAACCTCACCTGAAGCCTTGTACTTCACCTTATATACCCACTTGTAGCCAATAGGTTTCGTGCCGGGGGCAAGTCCACCACAGTCCAAGTATGATTATCCTGCAAAACAGCAATCTCCAGTTCCATAGCCTAGACCTATTAAGGATCAATGGATAATTTAGAGTAGGAGGTAGGTTTAGTGATGGCTGAGTAGGCAGCAAGAGTATGAACATAAGAAGGGGACAAATGAGCATAGGACAAATGATCAGAAATGGGATATGAAGAGGAGGTGCTATGGTGTGCAGTGACAAAGTCCTGAAGCCATAGGGGAGGTTTAGTTTGTCTGGAGGACTTCCTAGGAGGAAGGACATTTGTTTGAGGAGTAATATGAAGGTTTGAGGAGGGTGAAGGACAGTCTGGACAAGAGTTATAAGGAGGAGAAGGGTGGAAAGATAGGGATAATATAGGAGATGGAGAATGTAGCACAAGAGAAGGATCAACAGATTGTGTAGGTAGAGTAAGAACAGGAAATACAGGATTAGAAGAGACTTGCAAGTCTTTGAATGAAAAGACATCTTCCTTGAACACTATATTTCTATTGACAAAAAGAGATTTGGAGTGCAAATCATATAAGAGATAGCCCTTTTGTGATAGAGAGTATCCCATCATTACTACAAGAATAGCTCTAGGTGTAAATTTTTCTTAGACCTTTAGACAAGCAGCATAGCATAAGCATCCAAAAGTTCTTATATGTGAGAGAGAAGGGGGTGATGAATGTAACAATTCAAAGAGAGATTTGTAATGAAGAAGTTTGGAGGGAAGTTTGTCAATAAGGTAGACAGCAGTGGTGACACACTCACCCTAGAATTTCAAAGGGATGCTGGCTTGAAATCTGATAGCTCTAGCCATATCTAGGATAGTTCTATGTTTCCTTTCAGCAACACCATTGTGTTGATGAGTATAGACACATGTACTCTGATGAAGGATACCAAGAGTAGATAGTAGTGATTGGAAATCATGACTAAGAAACTCACTACCATTATCAGTCCTAAAAGTTTTAATAGTAGTAGAGAAGAGGTTATGAACCTATGCAAAAACAATTCTCAGCACCACTATAGTATCAGCTCCAGAGGTAATAAGAAATAACCAAGTAAATTTGGAAAAATCATCTACTATAGTAACAAAGTACTTCATCCCAGAATGAGTTGGTACTCTGTAAGGACCCCATATATCACAATGAACAAGTTCAAACACAGATTTAGAAACATGAGAGCTAGCTGGAAAATGAAGCTTAGTTTATTTAGCTAAGGGGCAGACAGTACAAGGTAAATGCATAGTTGTATGTACAATATCAAGACCAGTGGACTTCTTTATTATGTCTATAGGAGAATGACCTTCTTCTATGCTACAAGGAAATAGAATCATATTGACTTGATGGAGCAGAGGAAGTATTTATTAAATGTGTTGAAGGAGGAACAACTGGGACTGAGTTGATGAGATCTTCCTTGAGGATGTAGAGACCTTGATCTTCTCTACCAATCCCCCTGACCAGTCCATTGGAGAATCCAAAAAAATACAAAAATCAGGAAAGAAAGTTGCCATACACTAAAGTTCTTTGGTAAGTTGTGACATAGACAGTAACTTACACTTGAAATCTAGAACAAACAGCACATTACTAATGTTTTGGCTACCAAGTACTTTTGTTCTCCTAATAGGTAAAACTGATGCTACATTACCAGTAGGGAGATGAACTTCTCTCCTCTCAGAGCTAGGCATAGGTTGAATTGTATCAAGTACATCAAGACTAGCTGTCATATGATCTGTGGCTCCAGTATCAACTATCCAATCCATAGGCACATATTTGGAGACTAAGGCAGATAAGGTACTACCTACAGTAGCTGCTTTAGCTGAGTGCTCCCCTGTATTTTCACTTTCTTTTGCCAACATTTGCATAATCTGCTGATAGTGATTTTGTGTGAAGAAGGCTGCTGAAGCTGGAGAATTTAGATAGCTGGAGAATTTAGATTGGGATTAGCAGGTTGAGAGGTTTCAGCTTGATTAGCATAGGAGTTAGTAGTACCATATTTCTTCTTTGATCTCTAGCCAACAGGATAGCCTTTAATTTTGAAGCATTGTTCTTGGGTGTGTCCCCTGTATCCACATACTTCACACACGACTACAACCTTCTGAGGCTTCTGTGACTGTGGCTTGTATTGAGAGTCATAATGTCCTTTATTTGGTTGTCCATCACCACCTCTTTGTTGGTGTCTAGAATTACCACTCCCATGAGTGTAAGTTTTCTGACTGAATAGAGTTGTACTTTCAATAGCCCTATGAAGAGAAGCATCCGAACTTGTATGAATTAGATTTCTCTGACTTTCATGATCTAAGATGAGTGAGAAGGCTTTGTTTAGATTAGGAGTAGAAGTCTGAAGCAGAATTTGGCCTCTAGTAGCTGAGTAGGACTCATTCAATCCCATTAGAAACTGAAGTAGTCTTTGATACTCACAATGTTCTTTGAATTTCTTAGACTCATCACAGGAGCATCCTGGATAAGGCATGATGGAGTCGAACTCATTCCATAGACTTTTAAGTGTAGTGTAGTAATCAGTCACTGACAGAGTTCCCTAGATTATGCTTTGAATCTCCTTATGAAGATGAAACACATGTGCACCATTAATCTTGTCAAATCTCTTCTTTAAATCACACCACACTTTGTGAGCATCATCACTATACACTACACTGCTGAGCAGACCGAGCCTCACAACATTCATAATCCATGATAAAACAACAGTGTTGCATTTTTCCCAAATATCAAAATACTCAGGGCCAAATTTCGATTTAGGAAACCTACCATTAACAAACCCTAGTTTACTCTTACCTAGTAGTCTAATACGCATGGATCTACTCCAGATTGCATAGTTCTCTGATCCGGTGAGTTGCAAAGAGATTAGAGCGCTTCCTGGAGTGTCATTAGGTTGAAGGTAAAGAGGATGATTGTGGTCTATCACCGGAGCACTGAAATGTACTACTTCAGCGGTGGTGTTTGTGTTTAGGTTGCTGATTTCCATAGATCCAGCTTCAAACTCAGCTGTAATAGCCATTGTTTCACAGCTTCGAGACTTGTTTTCCTTCTTAGCTGCTGACTAACGATTCTACTCCTTCTTGGCTTCGAATCTTATCAATCGAGTGCACTACACTGCAGGACACAGTGCTAGCTCTGATACCATGTTAAAACTCCATTGATGGAGGTTGAAAGCAAGTGGACATTGAATTGAAGAGAAGAGAAGAGAAGAGAGGAAAGTAAGAGAGAGAGAAGAGAAGAAAAATCAGTTCACCTTTTTCTTTTCTTATTTTTGATACATGTGTATTTTGTGTACATTTGGAGTATTATGTCTAAGTACTTCACTAACTACTTCTAACTATTTTTTAACAACTTACTAACAAACTTAGTTAGTTTAACTAACCATTAACTAACCATGGTAGCTTGTCAACTAACTTCTTAGTCAACAATTTCACTGATAGTTTCAAGTCACCAGATGGGCAAACTTGCTATGGATTATCTACATTCAAAGGTTTGTGTGTGTAAGGCAAATTTTATTGATTTTGTTCATGATGTGCTCCAATTTGCTATCTTTGCCTTTCTTAGAACACATTAAGGAGTGGAAGTATCTGGCAATTTTGTCTCCAAGAGATAACTACTAAACGGCAAAATTGAAAGAATTGAAGTGTTGGTAGGGTCGGTTCATGCTCAATTGAAATTCATTAATTGGTTAAAAACGAGGAAAAAAACACAAATTTGATTGCTACAACAACAAAGAAAATCGATTATACATAGTATAACATAAAGAACACAAAAGACTAACCAAGCATGAAAGAGAATCTGAAAATCAAAAAAGGAAATCATAAACAAAATCTAAAGTTCTGAGAAAGGGAAAAGGGAGTTTTACATTGTGTGACTGAGAGATAGAAAACGCGGAAGCGAATGACCGGCGAAACATGTGTATCTTTTGTGTTCTTTATGTCGAAGGAGATAACTATCAAAATCTGAGAAGAGGAACACTTGATGGTGGAGAAGAATTGTTAAAATATAAAAGCAAAGATTTACAGAGTTGTATTCAAAATCCAACAAATCAGATATGTAAATTGAAAAATTAATAAAACACTCAAATTGCTTGATCATTTCGATTTGATTGGTAATTGTTTGTCATGAATCATGATTGCAGACGTTGGCTTTGGCTTTGTCAGGTAACATGAAAAACAGAGTTTGTTACACATATTCAAGAACAGAGGATTCAAAGTTAGCTTTGTGTATCAGTTAATTATGTTATCGGATAAATGCAACTAAATTTCCTTTTTAGTATATCAGTTTTTGTTCTTGATTCTTATCAAATTGAACATCGAAGAATGTAGTATATCTGAATGGATGTAAAACAATTTAGAGTTTTCAAGGGTATGGTTTATCTGAAACAGGCCACAGTAGTATCCATACACTTTCTTTGTTAGTTTGAGAATGAACTTCTAGTCGAAGATTTTAAACAAAAAAAAGATAAAGAAAAAGGAGGGGAAGGGGAAGAGAAAGTGAATGTAAAGTGGTAATAGGAAGTGACTTTTGATCCCTTTGGAGACATCCGATTTTGGTAAAAGGAAATGTCGCTTGGAGTCTATTGTAAAGTGCCGAATAATAATTTATATATATATATATATATATATATATATATATATATATATATATATATATATTGAAATGATTGAATTTCTTTTTTCTTATTATAAATTGTTGTTATTTTATTAGAGTAAGTTACAGTGGTTAAATATCATTAAAATTAGAGCATAAAATTTTGTACAGTACACAAAAGTTTAAAAAGAATTCTAATTACTATTTGATTTGTGTAGTTATTTACCTTTTCAGGCTTTTTTTTAATCTTCTTTCTTCCCCCTTAGAGAAAAAGAATTTGTATTAAATTTAAATATAAATGTTAATAAAAGTTTTGAGTTGTTTATAAGTTGTCTTTTACTGGTGTACATATCTACTTTCTATTTAAATATTGAATAAGCTTCTTGTTTGCAAAATAAAAATGAATTTTTACTATGAAATATAATTCCCTTTAAAGTAAAAAATATTTCAATCATAATAAGTGTATCCCATTGTATAACGATGTGTTATATGCTATCTCCTAGGCTCTGTTGGACCATGTTCTTTGAGAAAAAATCTATTATGTCCTGTAAATAAAGAAAAAAATAGTTAAAATAGAAAAAATAAATAGAAAACCCAAAAAATAAAATATAAAAGAATGTTGATCTGTTAGAAATGTTATAAAATTGTATTGGAAAATATTAAACAGTAACAAAAACTCCTGAAAGTAATAAAGACAGAATCTGGAATTAATCAAAAAATAATAACAGTATATGAACAATTATTGGAAGAACAAAATCGAGCCCACTAAATACACAGTGTGTCCTTAAGGAAATTATTCCCCTCAAAGTACCCGAGGTTTAGGAATCTTTCCTCCCAGGATAGAACGATTTACTCATCAAAGCAGAGGTACTGCAAGTTTTTGGTGACTGCGAACCACTTGAAGGTTGTATATCACACGAGTTTTAGGAAGTGCAGAAAGAAGAAGAAGAAGAAGATGTTGTTTCAGAATTTTTGTATGGAACATTCTCAGGATTAAGAGACATATATAGACTGTTTGCACCTTTTAAGAAAAGGCACCTCTTGGAAAAAGATTTGTCTGTTGAGAAAAGGTTTGCAACTTTTCGGACAAGGTTGCAACCTTTCAAAAATCTGTTGGAAAAATGGAGGGAAATAATTTTAAATTAATCCGGAGAAAAAATGGGTCGCGGGTTAGAATTTTTCACTTAATTAATTAAATAAATAAATAATATTAATTAATTAAAATTTAAAGAAAATTTGGTCCAAAAAGATTATCAATTGACCAAATCCAAATTCAAATCCAAATCCAAAGCCGAAGCCAAAGCCGAATCCGAAGCCAAAGCTGAAGCCGTAGCCGAAGCCGAGCCGAGCGAGCGACGACGACGACGGCGCGAGGGGAGACCCTTTTCTTGACCCTTTAGCAACACGAAGGAGTGCTTCTACTTTTAAGTAGGAGACTTTTCCTTTTCACCACCTATGTGGGACCAAAGCTTATTTAATAAAGCAAGAGAAAATAAATCATTTTCCTCTCCACTTCTTTTTCCCTTAATTTTCCATTCAAACTATCAATTAAACCCAACAATCCTCCATATAAATGGGGAATGTCTCCGAGATAAAGGAATGCACGGATAAGTGTGTGATATACAAGCGAAGATTAATTGCATCTGGATAAGTAGATTTCCCTTTGAACTTTCCATAGTGAACTTATATAGGATATACTCGATCAATCGGTAGATGCGATATCTTTGAACCGTCGAACTTTGTTGTATAACTAGACAACATAAGTCACATAATTAATCATCAACCATCTATGGTTCTCACGGTTGTGTTTTTTTCAGCCATGAACACCGCCTGGTTTCGTGAATGCATAGCGAATGGGCCTTTACCATCATTCCCCTTGAAGCGGTTTATACTTCACATTCACATAGGTGATTTCTAAACGTGTAGTCCTATAGACACACTATCTAGTTATTTTCCGCCAGACTTAGATAATCATTAAAAAACCTTTAATGTTGTATTAACTCGGTAAAAAGCCTTAAGGTTTTATCCTTTGTTTCTGAACATTGTCATCATCACGAGAATGGATTGAGTTATTTGATAATGTTGAACCGCCAATCATAACTTTATTTGATCTCTTTGAACCTAGTTCTTGGGATCTCTAGTCTACTAGGTAGAGTT
Source organism: Solanum dulcamara (assembly GCF_947179165.1). NCBI lineage: Eukaryota > Viridiplantae > Streptophyta > Magnoliopsida > Solanales > Solanaceae > Solanum > Solanum dulcamara. Next base: position 74,673,952 of record NC_077237.1, read on the forward strand.
ACCGCCATGATGACTTGTCCTAGGCCTTAACCCCATTCCCCTCGATGATCTTTCAACAAACTCTCTAGATAAGCCTTTTGTTAGTGGATCCAATACATTATCTCTTGACTTTACGTAGTCAATAGTGATAACACCACTAGAGAGTAGTTGTCTAACAGTATTGTGTCGCCGTCGAATATGACGCGATTTTTCATTATACATAACGTTTCCTGCCCTCCCTATTGCCGCTTGGCTATCACAATGTATACATATGGGTGCCAAAGGTTGGGGCCAAAATGGAATATCTTCCAAAAAATTTCGAAGTCATTCAGCTTCTTCACCAGCCTTGTCTAAAGCTATAAATTCAGACTCCATTGTAGAGCGGGCGATGCATGTCTGTTTTGATGATTTCTAAGACACTGCTCCTCCACCAACGGTGAAAACATATCCACTTATGGATTTAACTTCAGATGATCCGGTGATCCAGTTTGCATCACTATATCCCTCAATTACTGCGGGATATTTATTATAATGCAAAGCATAGTTTTGGGTGTGTTTCAAATACCCCAAGACTCGTTTCATTTCCATCCAATGAGTTTGATTGGTATTATTCATGAATCGACTCAACTTGCTAATAGCACATGTTATATTTGGCCGTGTACAATTCATAATATACATCAAACTTCCCAAAACTCATGCATAGTCCAATTGTGAGTCACTTTTACCTTCATTCTTTTGAAGTGCAAAACTTACATCAATTGGAGTTTTTGCAACATTAAAATTTAAATACTTGAACTTATCAAGAATGGTTTCAATATAATGTGACTGTGATAATGCTAGATCTTGTGGAGTTTTATGGATCCTAATTCCTAAGATTAAGTCAGCAACCCCTAAGTCTTTCATGTAAAATTTGCTAGCAAGCATACGCTTCGTAGTATTTACATCGGCAATGTCTTTACTCATTATCAATATGTCATCAACATATAAACAAACAATGACTTCATTATTTGGAGTATTTTTAATGTAAACACATTTGTCACACTTATTAATCTTAAATCCATTTGACAACATTATTTGGTCAAATTTCGCATGCCATTGTTTAGGTGTTTGTTTAAGTCCATAAAGTGACTTAACAAGTTTGCACACTTTCCTTTCTATGTAACCCTCAGGTTGTTCCATGTAAATTTCTTCCTCTAATTCTCCATTTAAGAAAGCCGTCTTAACATCCATTTGATGAATTTCAAGACCATATACAGCTGCAAGTGCCACTAACACCCGAATAAATATTATTCTTGTTACCGGCGAGTATGTGTCAAAGTAATCAAGACCTTCTTTTTGTCTATAACCTTTGACCACAAGTCTTGCCTTATATTTATCAATAGTGCCATCAGCTTTTATTTTCCTTTTAAATATCCATTTTGATCCTAAAGGTTTATTTCCAGGAGGAAGATCAACCAATTCCCATGTATGGCTATTCAAAATTGATTGAATCTCACTATTGATTGCCTCTTTCCAAAATGCTGAATCAGAAGAAGACATTGCAGCTTTAAATGTTTGAGGCTCATTTTCAAACAAGAATATCACTAAATCTGGTCCAAAGGAAGTAGATATCCTTTGACGTTTGCTACGCATTGGATCCTCTTTGGTTGGTTTACTTTCCTTTGGTTCTTTTCGTGGTCATTTCGATTTTTTACTTGAGGACTCACATTTAGTTTTATAAGGATAAATATTTTCAAAGAATTCAGCATTATCTGATTCAATTACCGTATTAATATTAATTTCAGGATTGTCCGATTTATGAACCAAAAATCGACAAGCTTTGTTGTTTATAGCATAGCCAATAAAAACACAATTCACGGTCTTTGGTCTGATTTTTACCCTTTTGGGCAAAGGAACTTGGACCTTTGCTAAACACCCCCACACTTTGAAATATTTCAAGTTGGGTTTTCTTCCTTTCCATAGTTCATATGGAATAGTTTGTGTTTTACTGTGGGGCACTCTGTTGAGTATTCGATTAGCTGTAAGGATTACTTCCCCCCACAAGTTCTGCGGTAAACCGGAACTTATTAATAAAGCATTCATCATTTCTTTTAATGTTCGATTTTTCCTTTCTGCAATTTCATATTATTGTGGTGTGTAAGGGGCAGTAGTTTGATGAATAATTCCATATTCTAAACATATCTCTTCAAAAGGAGATTTGTATTCTCTACCCCTATCACTTCTAATCATTTTTATCCTTTTATTCAATTGATTTTCCACTTCGTTCTTGTATTGCTTAAATGCATCAATTGCTTCATCCTTAATATTAAGCAGATACACATAACAATATCGAGTGCAATCATCAATAAAAGTTATAAAATACTTCTTTCCACCACGAGTTGGTGTAGACTTCATATCACAAATGTCTGTGTGAATCAATTCTAAGGGACTAGAATTCCTTTCAATAGATTTATAAGGATGATTAGCATACTTAGATTCAACACATACTTGACATTTTGATTTATTTCAATCAAAGTTAGGCAATATATTTAAGTTAATCAGTTTTCACAAGGTTTTATGATTGACATGTCCTAAACGTGAATGCCATAAATTATTTGACTCAAGTAAGTAAGAAGAAGCTTGAACTTTATTATCATCAACAACCATTACATTTAGTTTGAAAAGACCCTCAGTGAGTTAGCCTTTTCCTAGATACATTTCATTCTTACTGACAACTACTTTGTCTGAAACTAGAACACACTTGAATCCATTCTTGATAAGAAGGCCGGCAAACACCAAATTCTTTTGCATTTCTGGAACTTGATAAACTTTGTTCAGCATCACCACCTTGCCAGATGTCATTTTTAGAAATACTCTCTCCTATCCTTCAATCTTAGCAGTTGTAGAATTTCCCATATAAATCATTGCATCAGGTGTTGCAGGGGAATAAGTAGAGAAGGCTTCTCGGACTGCACACACATGTGAAGTAGCTCCCGAATCAAGCCACCATTCTTTGGGATTACCTACTAGGTTGCATTCTGATAGCATTTCACACAGATCATCGATACCTTCTTTATTTTCCACCATATTGGCTTGTCCCTTTCTCTTGTCCTTTCGAAAGACGACAATCTGGAGCTTTGTGGCCAACTTTCCCACAATTATAACAATTGCCCTTGAACATTTTCTTGTTTTGCTCCTGATTCTTTCCAAAAGGTTGTTTCCTTTTCTTATTCTTTGGAGCAGCATCTTCAACGATGTTTGCTCCCATAATCGTTGAATTTCCACGCGACTTTTTTTCTGTTATTTTGTTATCTTCCTCAATCTTGAGACGAATCACAAGATCTTCCAACTTTATTTCCTTGCATTTGTGCTTTAGATAATTTTTGAAATCTCTCCATGAAGGAGGCAACTTTTCTATCATAACAGCCACTTGAAATGCTTCATTAACTACCATACCTTCAGCAATAAGGTCATGAAAAATAAGTTGTAGTTCTTGAACTTGGGTTCCAACAGTTCTGCTATCTATCATTTTATAGTCTAGGAACTTAGCAACCACAAATTTTTTCAAGCATGCGTCTTCAGTCTTGTACTTCTTCTCAAGTGCAACCCACAATTCTTTAGAAGTTTTCACAGCACTGTAGACATTGTACAAATCATCATCCAAAGCACTTAGGATGTAACCCTTGCATAAAAAATACGCCTGTGTCCATGCCTCATTAATCATAAATTTTTCATTGGCTGGCATATCAGCAGCGGGCACAAGAGGGTCTTCATTGGTGAACTTCTGCATACCAAGAGTGGTAAGCCAAAAGAACATCCTTTGCCTCCATCCCTTGAAGTTGGCTCGAGAAAATTTTACTGGTTTTTCTGCCAGTGGCACAGAAGTGCGGCTTGTTGCAGCAACAGTCGCAGAAGTAGTAGCAGTATCACTTGTCATTTCTTTTCACTGTCAAAATAGACAAATTGTCTTAATATTTCAGAATATCAGACCTTTTACAAAAACAACAATGAAGTTTTTATACTCTTCAAATTGTTGTACAAGTATGAACTTTAATATTCCAACGAAGTTTTTATACTCTTCAAGTCAGAAATTTATTTCATACGGAGTAGAAACCACACAGGTTTTAGTCTCCAAAAATAGAATACAGTTTAATCAAAAAAACAAAAATAACGTTAATTTCCTTAAGATTGTTATAAAACTGTATTGGAAAATATTAAATAGTAACAAAACCTTCTGAAAGTAATAAAGACAGAATCTGAAATTAATCAAAAAATAATAACAGTATATGAACAATTATTGGAAGAACAAAATCGAGCCCACTGAATACATAGTGTGTCCTTAAGGAAATTATTCCCCTCAAAGTACCCGAGGTTTTGGAATCTTTCTTTCCAGGATAGAACGATTTACTCACCAAAGTAGAGGTACTGCAAGTTTTTGGTGACTGCGAACCACTTGAAGGCTGTATATCACACGAGTTTTAGGAAGTGCAGAAAGAAGAAGAAGAAGAAGATGTTGTTTTAGAATTTTCGTATGGAACATTCTGAGGATTAAGAGACATATATAGACTGTTTGCACCTTTTAAGAAAAGGCACCTCTTGGGAAAAGATTTGTCTGTTGAGAAAAGGTTTGCAACTTTTCGGACAAGGTTGCAACCTTTTAAAAATCTGTTGGAAAAATGGAGAGAAATAATTTTAAATTAATCCCGGAAAGAAACTGGTCGCGGGTCGTGGGTCAGGATATTTTTACTTAATTAATTAAATAAATAAATAATATTAATTTATTAAAATTTAAAGGAAATTTGGTCCAAAAAGATTATCAATAAATCATATCAATTGATCAAATCCAAATCCAAATCTGAATCCAAATCTGAATCTGAATCTGAAGCCGTAGCCGTAGCCGTAGCAAAAGCCAAAGCCGAAGCTGAGTCGAGCGAGCGACGACGATGACGGTGCTAGGAGAGACCCTCTTCTTCACCCTTTAGCAACATGAAGGAGTGCTTCTACTTTTAAGTAGGAGACTTTTCCTTTCCACCACCTATGTGGGACCAAAGCTTATTTAATAAAGCAAGAGAGAACAAATCATTTTCCTCTCCACTTCTTTTCCCTCAATTTCCCATTCAAACTATCAATTAAACCCAACAATAAATGTCTAGCTTTTTCTTTTTATTCTAGTGAATGTGCCAACAGAAAAAGTCTTTCCCTCTTCTATTACAAAACTAAATCCATTATAGATAAACCATACAACTCAAATATTATCAAATGCAAAGGCAAATACATAATCAGAGAAGCATTAATTTAGGGTGCATAATACAAGAAAAGTGAGTAACAAGCATCTTGCTAAAGCAACAAAACTCAAGACAGCTGTTAAAAGATAAATATAAGCTAAAGAACAAATAAAGGTAGTGTTTCAAGAAAGCTTATAATTATCTCATCAGCATTGTATCCAAGTGAACATTAGGTTGTAACAAATTTATATAGATGATATGTCACGACTCTGACCCCGTCATAACTGGCACCCACACTTATTCTTTGGTGGAAAAATCACTTTCAGCAGCCCAACAACAAAATTGCAATGTATACAAAAGTTTTAAAATACGGAAGCAGATTTAAATCAAGAAATAACTACTGAATTCCCATAAACTCAAAAACCATCTAGTTATCAACCCCAAATATGCGGAAGTAAAAACACTTCAGGAATTGAAAGTCATAGTACCAAAACTATGGATGTAAACAAGTCTAGAAGGGACTACAATTCTCAAAAGAAATCATTCAGAGTTAACAAAATATCTGAACATCTAAACCCCGAAAGAAGGACTAAAATAGATGAGAGAATCAATGGCAGAATGACAGAATATCTCATCTTTAAACTCGAACAAGATAACTACTCCTCTAGGTGAGGTCTCTCCACAGCCGGCTAAATATTCCATGTACTCAACAAAGACAGAGCAAGTGTAGTACCAGTACACAAAATCAATAGTATACTAGTAGGATCACGCGGTTAGCCAGTAAGCAAATCATAGACAAGTAAACTCGACACAATAAGCACATATATATATATATATATATATATATATATATATATATATATATATATATATATAATAATAAGTTAACCATTCCAAACCAATCCTAAACTTAACAAGATCACAGTTTATCCAACTCCATATCATGCAATTTCACATAATGGTCCTGCTATGGGACCTATAAACACTCAAGATGTGTCAGAACGTGGCACTCGATCTAAAGTTTGTGTCGGAACATGATACCCAATTTAAATGTTTTGGAATGTGACACCCAATCTAATTTATGTGTTGGAATGTGACACCCGATCCCAACATACCAACAAACACAATTTCATTCATTAATCATCATTATTTCACCAAGAACAAGTTCATCACAAAACAGGCCAGCAAGTGATCATTTCACATATAATATAGCATTTTTCCCTATTCATATAAACATATTCAAATCATGAAGTAATTTAACAAGTATATGAAACACATATGAGAAAAAAACCATTACATACCTCAAATTCAAGTTTTAACAACCTTACAGTGCAAGAGTTTTCCCTTTCTGGTTCGTTCCTCTAGTTCTTGATGTAGAAATAGTAAATACATATAAAGGATCAACACAGTGGCCTAACTATCATGAAAAATAACACAATTCTTATCCTAGGCCAAACCCATGATCCTAACCCCACCCTAGGGCTAGTTCCCACTATTAGTTTTCAGTTCAAACCCTCCCCCAATGATTACCAACCATAGTTTCTAGATTCTAAGAATCAAAGGATGAATTTCGGGAGTAAAATTCTTATCCTAAGCGTGGAAATCCATGAAACATTAATGGAAATTGCCCTAGGTCACCTCCTAAAGTCTTAGGAACTGTTTTTGCAGAAATAGACCATTCTGGTTTTTCCCGACTTAAGTCTTGCGACTATCCCACTATGGCGGGACAATCCTATTCTGGTGAGACAAATACTTATCGAGTGGGTTGCAAGAAAATAGAGAGCTCGGAGTTTTAGCTCCAAGCCCTCATTTAACAATACACCCCTTTCTCAAGATGTATTAAAATATACCTTTCACGCCAAATTCGATTCAGAGAGCTTTACTCGCCCGAATACAATTCTGCGAAGCCTTAAATGCTTCGTATCGTCTTAGCTATCAATTTTTCAACAAAAATTAGAGATTTGATCTTCTACTATTCAGAATATTTCCCTAGACTTTACCTGACTTGGAATTCATCCAAGTCTAGCCTAGGCTAACTTTTTTCGAAGTTACTACTCGAAGTTTTTGGTCTAAAAATCCTTGCCTATTGGCCTATCCATAACGACGGGGATAGATCATTACAATAGATACCAATTTACCCATCACTCATCCCCAAGTGATAAACTAGGGGAAATAGGGCTAAAATAGAGATAGAGTAGTACATGTTTTGACGAACAGTTGAGGATACTTGTCTTACATATCTTTCTTATTCTCCCAAGTATTTTCCTCTACCGAACAATGTTTTCATTGCACTTCAATCATATTGATCTCTTTCGTCCTCAAATTTTGAACATCACGATCAAGAATTGCAACTGACTCTTCCTCATACTGAAGTTTCTTGTCTAATAACACCGAGTCGCATTTAATAATGTAGTCCCCATCCATATAGTACTTATTTAGCATTGATACATGGAATACCAGGTGTACCCTAGACAATCTAAGTGGTAAGGCCAATATGTACGTCACTGGCCCCGCAGAGTCAAGAATCTCAAATGGGCCAATATAGTGAGGACTGATTTTGCCCTTTTTACCAAATATCATCACCTCTTTAATGGGTGATACCTTAAGAAGTACTTGTTCACTAGCCTCGAACGTTATATCCCTTTCCTTACGGTCAGTTTACTCTTTTGGACGACTTTGAGCCACTAGAAGTTTAGCTTGGATGCTCCTTACCTTATCCCGAGCGCCCCTCACTAAGTCTACCCCCAATGACAATACTTCTCTAGCTTCAAACCACCCTATAGGAGACCTGCATACCCTCTCATAAAGGGCTTTAAATGGTGTCATATTGATGCTAGAGTGGTAGCTATTGTTGTAGGATAACTCATATAAGGGCAAAAACTTGTCCCAATGCCCCTCAAAGTCGATCACACATGCCCTCAACATGTCTTCCAGCACTTGTATAGTCTATTCTGATTGCCTATCTATCTATAGATGGAAAGCGGTGCTGAAAGTGAGTTGAGTTCCTAACTCTTCATGCAATTTTCCCCAAAATTTTAAAGTGAACTGCGTACCACGGTCTAAAATGATATAAAGGAGCACCCTGTGCATCCTTACTATCTTTTTCACATAAATCATGGCCAGCTGTTGTGAAATATAGTCCACTCTAACCGAATAAAGTGTGTTGACTTTGTTAACCTATCAACCACCACCCAAATAGAGTCATACTTCCCCAAAGTCTTGGAAAGTCCCACACGAAGTCCGTGGATATTCTCTCCCACTTTCATTTAGGAATGGGCATTCTTTGAAGCAAACATGTAGGTCTTTAATGCTCATACTTCACTTGTTGGAAGTTCTGATATTTGGCTACGTATTCAGCTATGTCTTTCTTCATACCTGGCCACCAATATAACCATTTCAAGTCTTGATACATATTAGTCACCCCAGGGTGAATAGAGTATCATGAACCATGAGATTCAGACAAGATTTTCTGAATTAGTCCATCTACCCAAGGAATACAAATCCTTCTCCTAAAATGGAGCACCTCACCTGCATCAAGTGTTGAGTCTTGAGCCTTGCCCATCAACACTTTTCCTCTAATTTCATTTAAGTTAGCATCTTCCACCTTTCTCTAAGATGCCTAGCCTCATAAACATGGCCTCCAAGGCTTGAATTTCTCTAGCCAGGGGTTTAAGGACTGCCCATGCTAACCAATTTCCATCTCAATGCGTCTGCCACCATATTAGCCTTACTTAGATGATATTGGATAGTGACATCATAGTCTTTGAGCAACTCCATCTACCTGCGCTGTCTCAAATTCAAGTCCTTCTAGGTGAACACATGTTGTAAGCTGCGGCGATCAGTAAACACCTCACACTTGATGCCATATAAATAATACCTCTAGATTTTTAGTGCAAACACTACCGCTGTTAACTCTAAGTAGTGAGTCGGGTAGTTCCTCTTATGTACCTTCAACTTTCGCGAAGCATATGCAATAATATTCTTATCCTGCATCAACACAACACCCAAATTGGAATGTGAAGAATCACAATAAATAATGAAGTCTTTATCTTCGACCGGTAGGGTCAAAATTGGTGCTGTGGTCAGAAATGTTTTGAGCTTTTGGAAGCTCTCTACACACTTATTGGTCCACTTGAATGACACCTCTTTTTTAATCAACATGGTCAAGTGTATAGCAATAGAAGCAAAGTTCTTCATGAACCAGCGATAATAACTGGTCAGTCCCACAAAACTTCTAACCTCGATCACAGAATTAGGTCGAGCCCAATTCTTAACAGCTCAATCTTTTATGGGTCAACCATTACCCCCTTCTTTTGAAGTTTCATGGCTTATAAAGGCAACTGAAGGCAGACATAATTCATACTTAGACAATTTTGCATACAACTTTTGTCTTTCCAAAACACCTACGACAATTCGGAGATGGTTTGCATGTTCTTATTCACTTTTTGAATATACCAATATATCATCTATAAACACTATTACGAACGAATCCAGGAATGGCTTGAATACCCCATTCATCAATCTTATGAAGGTTGTAAATGCATTGGTTAACCCAAAAGACATCACCAAAATTTTATAGTGTACGTACCTGGTTCTAAAAGCTGTTTTGGACACATCCTCAGGCCTAATTTTTAACTGATGATACCCAGACCTGAAATTAATCTTTGAGAAAACTGAAGCACCTTGCAACTGATAAAAAAGGTCATTAATAAGAGGCAATTGTATTTATTTCGATGGTAACCTTATTCAGTTGTCAGTAGTCAATGCACATTTTCATACTACCATTTTTTTTCTTGACAAACAACATCGGAGCACCCCAAGGGGAAGCACTAGGAAGAATGAACCCCTTATTAAGGAGCTCCTGGATCTAAGCCTTAAGTTCTCTCAACTCTGCGGAGCCATACAGTAGGGAGGAATGGAAATTGGATGGGTACCTGGCACTAAGACAATGCAAAAATCTATATCTCAGTCAGGAGGCATACAAGGCAAGTTTGAAGGGAATACTTCCAGAAATTCACACACTACTAGAATAGACTCAATAGAAGGAGACTCTACATCTACATTTCAAATATGGGCCAAATAGGCCAAACAACCCTACCCCACCATTTGTCTAGCCTAGAGAAAAGATATGACCTTAGCTGGCTTAGGCTTGTACACCCCTTTCCACTCTAACCTTTCCCTCCTCAGGATCTCTAGAGCCACATTTTCTGTATTACAATAAAGTATAGCAAAATAGAAAGACAACCAACTTATGCCTAAGATCACATCAAAATCTGTCATATCTAAAATCTCTAAGTCCATCTAAGTCTGGTATCCCAAAAACATAATAGAACAAGCACAATACACATGGGTGTCTATTACTGACTCTCCAATAGGGTAGAAACATGAACAAGGGCATCTAGTATATCACACAGTGCATCAAAACCCAAGGGATATTTCATAGACACATAATAATAGGTTGAACATGAATCAAATAAAATAGTAGACATCCGGTCATAGATAAGAATAGTACTTGTGATCACTGCGTCAGATACCTCTGGCTCGATTTTGCTTGAAAAAGCATTAAACTGAGCCCGATTATCCTAATGGGATACCTCCTTGCCTGGATAAACTGCTCTTAGACATTCACTACCATTACCTCATCCCCACGACCTCTCAGATTTTCTCCTCACCCACACTATCGACGTCTTCTACCATTGATCCACCCATCTACTAGTATTACAGCTAGGACCTATGGGGTACTAAAATTGTCCCTCAGGGGTGAGGACACTCCCTCCGTATATATCTCAGCTCTCCGCAATTAAAACAACCATGATTAAAAGATGGACATCAACCCAGGAATAAAGCTCTCTGACCCTCACAGGCTGGATGTTACTATGGAGTACCTGAAAAATTGCCAGTAGAAGTGGTAGCGCTTACTGAATTGGCCAGATGCAATCACCGGCCTGCCTGGCCCTCTGGAATAGGATCTCTAGAAATTACCTATGCTCTTGGGCTTCTTAGCCAAAGCTTTGGTCCACCTATCTCTTCTCACACCTTCCAAATTTTTCACAAAGTCTGTGACTTCGTTAAAACTCCTACTTGATAAAGTCATATGGATGGACAACACCTACAACTCAGGGTTCAACCCTTTCATAAATAACCCAATCCTCTCCTCTTCTGTAGTGACCAGTTGAGTAGCATACCTGTATAATGTATAAAACATAGCCTTATAAGTAGCCATTGATAACCCTTCCTGCTCCAGGGCCATAAATGCATCCTTCTTCTTATCCCTAAAAGTACGAGGCACATACTTTTCTTAAACCAGGGCATGAAACTGAACCGAAGTGACTAGGGGCAAAACTGATGAATGATATTCTACATAAGCCCTCCACCACTATTAGGCCTCACCCTACAGCTGAAATGTCATAAACTCCACTCCATGCTGATGTACTATACCAAACTTGTGCAACCCCTCATAACAATTAATAATAAACTCATAAGTATCTTCATGTTTAGTACTATGGAAGACTAGAGGTTTGAGTTTTAGGAATTTGGTGAGCATTTCATGCTTAGTACCGGTTATTCTGGACCCATGAGTGGTCTGAAGAAGGCATCAGTGCCTACTACTTCATCTTCTAGTAGAGCTGCAGCAGCAACTAGACGAGCAACAAGAGCTGGTGTTGTGGGCATAGTGGGAGTGGCTCCAGTTCTGGCCAATCCACTCAAGAAAGCCATGATCTACTGAGCTAGTATAGGTTCTAGAGGGAAAATACCAGCAGCCCTACTCTGGGTGTCCTCCTCTTATTTAGCATGCTCTTCTTCCTCTCCGATTTATACCTCTCTCTCTAACTCATTCTGTGGAACAGAAGGGGCCCCACCTACTAGAACTTCCTCAATCGGAACCTCCACTCTGACAGGTGTTGCTCTCCCTCTGCCCCTACCTTGCCTTTCTCTTCTACCTCTAACTTGACTTCTCCATCGAATAATGGGCTCTTCCTCTGGCTCCACTGGAGCTACGACCTTACATCGTTATAGTAAGTATTAACCATCTATGGACAAGAGAGTGAAGGAGGTTAGTTACCAATTTAGATTGCCAGATTCCAATTGAAATCAAGTTATAGCACGAAGGAAAGAAGATAATAAAACTTTCCCTAAAATCATATAACCTCTCAAAGAAAATTATAAACATCTTTATACCGTTCCACAAGACTCTACTAGACTCAATTTGGTATGACGAAATTAATGAACCTAAGCTCTAATACCAACTTTTCCATGACCCCAACCCGCCATGACTGGCACCGATACTAACCATCCGGTAAGAGAACCATTTTCAGCAGTCCAATAATAAAATCGCAATATATATAAAAGTTTAAAGATATGGAAGCAAATTTAAATAAAGAAATAATTACTGAGTTCCCATAAACTCAGAAGCCATCTAGTTATCAACCCCAAACATGCAAAAGTAAAATAACTCTAATAACCAAAAGTCATCGTACCAAAACTCTGAAAGTAAACAAGTCTAGAAGGGAATACAATTTCCAAAAAAAATCATTCAGAGTTAACAAAATGTCTGAACATCTAAGCCCCGAAAGAAGGACTAGAATAGATAAGAGAGTCCATGACAGAATGACAGAATAGATCACCCTTAGACTCGAATGAGATAACTACTCCTCTAGGAGAGGTCTCTCCACAGGCGGATGAATATGCCATGTACTCAACAAAGATAGAGCAAGTGTAGTACCAGTACACAAAATCAATAATGTACTAGTAGAATCACGTGGTTAGCCAGTAAGCAAATCATACACAAGTAAACTCGATAAAATAAGCGCATATATATATATATATATATATATATATATAATAAGCTAACCATTCCAACCCAATCCAATACTTAAAAAGATCACAGTTTTCCAAGTTCATATCATGTAATTTCACATAAGGGTCCTCTCAAGGGACCTAAAACACTCAAGATGTGTCGGAATATGGCACTTGGTTAAAGGTTTGTGTCGAAACACTACCTCCGATCCAAATATGTGTCAGAATATAACACCCAATCTAATTTATGTGTCAGAACGTGACACTCAATTCCAACATACCAACAAACACAATTTTATTCATTAATCATCATTATTTCACCAAGAACATGTTTATCACAAAACAGGCCAGCAAGTAATCATTTCACATATAATCTAGCATGTTTTCCAATTCATATACACATATGTATATCGTGAAGCAATTTAATAAGTATATAAAATACATACGAGAAACAAAATCATCACGTACCTCAAATTAAAGATTCAACAACCTTATAGAGCAAGATTTTTCCCTTCCTGGGTTCATTCCTCTCATTCTTGGTCTAGAAACAGTAAATACATATAAATGATCAACACAGTGGCCTAACTATCATAAAAAATAACACAATTCTCATCCTAGGCCAAACCCATTATCCTAACCCCACCCTAAGGCTATTTTCTATCATTACCTTTTAGTTCAAACCCTCCCCCAATGATTACCAACCATAGTTTCTAGGTTCTACGAATCAAAGGATGAATTTAGAGAATAAAATCCTTATCTTAAGCATGAAAATCCATGAAATATTAATGGAAATCACCTTAGGTCGCCTCCTAAAGTCTTACGAACTGTTTTTTGCCAAAATAGACCATTTTGAGATTTTTCACAACTTAAGTCTCGCGACTGTCCCGCTCTGGCGGGTTGCACAGAAACAAAGAGCTCAGAGTTTGAGCTCCAAGCCCTTATTTCACAACACACCCCCTTTCTAAGATGTATTAAAATATACCATTTACACCAAATTCAATTTCGAGAGTTTTACTAGCTCGAATGTGATTCTGCAAATTCATAAATACTCTGTATCTTCTTGGATATCAGCTTGTCCAACTAAATTGGAGATTCGATCTTCTACTATACACAAGGTCGCCCTAGACTTCACCTGACTCGGAATGCACCTAAGTCTAGTCTAGGCTAGCTTTTTTAGAAGTTACTACTTGAAGTTTTTCGCCCAAAAATCCTTCCCCATTGGTCTATCCATAATGATAGGGGTAGGTCATTACATGATCTGAATCAAATATGCAAGAAATATCATTATAATTTTAGTTTTGCAGGAGCATTGTCCATTGGCATCAAGCTATATCTTTTTCTAAGAGTGAATTTCTTTAACGGTAGTGATATCAAGAAAATAGGAGCTTTCGTTTTAGCTGAGGAAAGCATAATGACACATCATGTTACGTGGAAACCTTCTAACTCAAAAAAAAAAAATTGATCTGTATCACAAGATTTCTCAAAGCTTCACTGACTTCAAGCAACTCGTAATTACAAAGGATTAAACTCTTAATTCTACCAACCTTGTAACATCTCTATTACCTTGTTAACTTAAATGGCCATTTATCTTTCCATTTTAAAAAAGTGGATCTTTTATCTGGTTGGTTTTTACCAGAAATGGAGAATAACATGGGGATAAATGATAGCTTCGGTTAAAAGCGCTATTCGCTATATTATCTCTCACTTTTTTTATTTTCTTATCTTTTTTTTGGTCAAAAAAAAATAATGGCAGACTAACTGATAGTTATATCCGTTAATTTCCTCTGCTATAATCTGACTTCATATAATGTATATATTGAGAGCTAAAGAACAAAAGTTGAACAAAATCTCCAATAAACTCGAACAAAATATCGATCCGAAGGAGAAAATCACAAAATTGAAAGCAAAAAAACACAAATTCGAAGGAATGAAATTGTTGTTAAAGCTATGAGGAGTTTTTGTTAAAGTTGTGAAACCCCCTAAATTAGATGAAGCATCGCTTGAAGAAATATATATTGAGATGAAGCGTCGCTTGAAGAAAGACGGGAAAAGACAAACTTATCCTCTAAAGAAGCACACTTGACGACGAAGACCAGCTTGTGTAGAATCTTATATATATTAGTAGGGGTGTACATGGACCGGGTTGGTTCGGATTTTTTACAAATCAAATCAAACCATTTGTGTCGGTTTATTAAATCTATAAACCAAACCAAACCAATAAAAGTCGGATTTTTCGATATTAATTTTTCTCGGGTTTTTTTGGATATTTCAGGTTTTCCAGTTTTTCATAGTATCTAATAAAAAGCACAAAGCAGTGCTTCTTAAAAAGAGTTCTAGTACAAAATATCAACATATAAGATGGAGGCAGAACACTGTTTGAAGTTTTAACTTTATAAGATGAACTTTATTTGTATATTATTTAGATGGGTTTTTCAAGTCCAAATCTAAATGTAAGAAAGAAAATAAAAATTATAAAAAAATTTAAAAAAATATTTATAAATTATATTTTAATAAATATTTTTATGTATAACATAATTTAAAAGTGGTATATCTATAATCGGGTTGGTTTGGGTCGGTTTGACTTTTTTTAATTAAAACCAAATCAACTCTATAATGGTCGAGTTTTTTTAAAAACACCAAACCAAGTCAAACCAAACCACTAGTCGGGTTTTTTTTCTGATTTGGTTAGATTTGTCGATTTGGTGTAGTTTATCGGTTTGCCCTGTACAGACCTATATATTAGTAACATAGTGTAGATATATTATACATAATTATACAAAATAAATATATTATATATACCATATAACAATAGATATGCAACGTATAATAGTGTATTGAAATGTATATGTAATGTTAATAGTATGTGTATATATATACATGTTATTCATATTTAAAAAATAAAAATAAATTATAAAAAAATGAAGGGGCTTTTATGATATCTTATAGAAGAATGTGAGAAAATCATATTAATTTAAATTTTATGAAATTTAACATAACTATATGTTGCTATTCTAGATATAAAATTTTATAGAGCTTTGCTCATTGTAAATTATTTTCTTGGATAGTGTACACATATAACTATCTCTTGCTTTTAAGGTCTAAATTTTTAGGGAAAAACTTATAAACATTTCACTAGTTTAGAAGCTAATTATTTAGATAAACTTTAGTATGTAATATTATGAATCTATCAGATTTTGGTGCATTCAGATACGTCCATATACATGTATCTCGAGATACATGGGGTCAAAATTAGGTGCAATTTATTGTAGATGCACTGTATTCAAGTGGATTCGCATGTATTTGTCATACATAAAGAATCTTGCTCGTCTGCTTCTCATCTCGCTTGCCACTTTCCTATGTATTTGGTATCCCAGATATGGAATCATACCAGATACATGTATCTAGTGTGATTCACGTGTATTTGAGATACATGACTATTCCGCTCATCTCCCTTCCTATCTCGTTCACCACTCTCCATAATTTAGTGTATCTATTAGCAAAATATTTGTATCTAGGTGTATCTTTATCAATTATTAGCAGTAACATACATAATTATTTGAAACTATATGTAGAATTAGTGTGTGTGTGTATATATATGGCATGGATATATGTATAATAAGTTAGTTTTCCCAAATTTTAATGGAAAAATTACCTATCTACACACCAAATATTACTATATTTACTATTATTCCCTACCATTTGTAAAAATCTCAAAAATTCCTCTTTTATTACCTCTCTCTCCAACTCATAGATACATCCTATTCCAATTCTACAACTATCCTAAATTCACGCCTATTTTGTAGCCACAACTACTGTAAAAAAAATTGAATTTCAGTCCATGTTTTACTTAATTTCAAGTTTCTAATTAAAGTGATTAAAGTTATTCCTTCTCTGTCATCTCAATGCGATTTCAACTTCTTCGACTTTCCATTGATTTCTACTGTAATTTTTTGTTATTTTTAATTCTTTTGTTCACTGATACATATGGATTTCGCTCCATCTTTTAGTGTTAGTCTCACACATTTGAATCAAAATCAAGGAATTCTTATTTCACCAGATTCTGATTCATCTTGGGAAGGCTACCACGAGGTTAGATCCAAACATCGTAACGATCCCGGAGTTATGAATAAATTATGTGTGAAATTAAAGTTGAAATCTCCAGTTCAACAAGCACCCACAAAAGCAGAGAAAAAAATTGAAGGGGTTACAACACGCCCTAATCTCCCAAAGGTATGAGTTCATCTAGTCTGTTTTTTATTATTTTTATTTTTAACTATCAATTTTTCTAATTCATTTCAATGTACCTTTCTAAAAGTTCGTATGTTGATACTTAAGGTTCTGATATGATTTTTGTTATTATTTTTCTGATACATAAGGTTTACTGCTTTTTATAATTTTCTGATATATCATGTACTAATCATGATACATAAGGGTTTTCTGATTTTACGTGATTTATGATGCATTATTTTCTGCTTTTTCTATTCTTTTTGATACGTAAGAGCAAAACAAAGTGTCTCATATCAATATACATAAACTCTATATGTATATTGATTAGTCATCCACCTGATATATAAAGTCACTTTGTATCATATATTCTAATGTATCATATTTTGTTATGTGTTCATGAAGTCAGATAAACAATGAATCAAGTACAAGTTGAATTTATTCATTTGTTTTGTCAATGCAGGGACTGAATACGTCATTAAAAAGATCTTTTCCCACTCTTTGAGATTCGACACTATATATACCGCTAATTTTATTGATGATTCCAAATCATCAATAGGTAAAAAAGCTATCCAGTTATTTAGACAAACTATCTTTAGTCACTACCTAGATATGCCACAGTTAAATTTTTAAAGTCAAATCATAAAATGCCTCTTACTTCTTGAGGTGGAGCAGAAAAACACAAATGAATTGCACATTCATCACGTTCAGGGTAACGTACTCCATTTCTCAATCAAGCAATTTGTTATTATTATCGATTTGTGATGTATCGGTAATATCAATAAATTTTGATACCCAGATGCACCCCAAGAAGATTGTTGTCTAGATATTTCCCTAGTGCAAAAAATAGGGTAAACAAAGGACGTTTCGTTTAGCATTTTCTGATGGAAGGATGGAAAACCAATGAAGACGCTATTCAAATGGCTATTCTCTATTTCATCCACACTTTTGTCTTTTCTCAACTAGGTGATTCACCTATTTTCGTTGATGAATTTAGGATGGTAGAGGATGGCAGATATGAGCCATTCTCATGGGGTAAAACAACATTTTTCAAATTCATGAAAGGCATGAGGCAGGAGTTTACTACTTTCAATCAAATGTACCATTTGGGTGGCATCCCATATGCTCTCGATGCATGGATCTATGAATGTGCATCTCAAGTCTCTTCTGAAATTGTCGTAAGAGTGGGTAATCATATTCCCTGAATTGTTAATTGTCGTATTATTGCGGTTAATCCCAAATTTGAGATCTTCATGTCTAGCATTTTCAGTGAGGTATATTTCATAAAATCATATTCATATTTATATTAAATGTATATATCATCTGTTGCTTATTGACTGTAGTGTAAGATTATTTATTTTTCAATTGTGCTCTATTTCAGTATATACAATATTTGCGATACATTCAATAGTCTTGAATCTGATACAATAGACTTTGTTCTAATACATAAGACTCCTGGCAGTGAACCTTCTAATGAAGCTACTACATTAGCTGCCAAGCCCAAATTAACAAAACCTCAAGAACTCCCCGGATTTGAGAACTTTTCAACTAAACCACCCAAAGAATTGTTAAGAAGATCCGGTCGTGTTTCTGATACATCTTCTCCACCTCCTCCCAAAAGAAGAAAGATTGCCCCTAGTAAAAAATCCATTCTAGTAGAAATGGCTAACTAAGACAAAGATGTCATACCACCAAAGCCATCAAAAAAATATGTTTCTACTACTACAGAACCAGTGGCAAAGTCAGTGATAAGAGGTGAATCTTCTGGTCAATCGAACCAAATTGCTCATGTGGATTTCAAAGCATTAAAGAAGTCTCAAAAGTAATACGTAAGTTATTAGTATAAGATTTAAGTTAGTCAATATACTTTTAATAAGTTGATACATTCTGATTTTTCATATTATTGTATTAAGGTTGACCGAAAATTCAAGTAACTAGAGAATAAAATCGATTCAAATCATACCAATCTCTTGAAAGCCATTAAAAATATAGTGCACCACATGACTGTCACATCATCTCCAATTCAAAAAGATGATTTTTTTTCAACCATTCCACTTGGTGGAAGAACAACAAGCACCTATTATATTGGAGAAACACAATGATTCAAATAAATCTGATTTCCCCATTCCACATGACCAATCTCATGGCCAGAAAGATATTCAGGTAGATACATGATGTAGTTCTTGATAATTCTATTTTGATATACATTTAAACTACTTGATACATTTCATGTTCCTATATCAAATTATTAATTTTCATTTTAATTGTCATTCCCATAAGTAATTGTTATTATAATTGTAGGAAGTAGAACCATCGAAGAAGATACAAGAAATGGATGACGTATCATATCATCACATGATATCAGATGATGCAGAATCTCTCCAATAACATGTTGCTAATGATAAGTTAAAGGTAATGTATCAGAACTAAATTTATGACCTAACTAATGTTACATAGCTCTTGTATCTGCTATATCTGTGATGATCTATAGATCTTGATACATTTCATGGTCACATATCAAATTATTAATTTTCTTTTTAATAGTCATTTTCCTAATTAATTATTATTATAATTGTAGGAAGCAGAACCATCCAAGACGATATAAGAAATGAATGATGTATCAGAACATCACATGGAATCAGATGTTGCAGAATCCCATGGAGAGTAGGATGCTATTGATACATTAAAGGTATTGTATCAAAAACAATTTATAACTAATCTGATTCTACATAGCTATTGTATTTGATACATCTATGATGATCTATAGAGACTTAATACAGTTCGTGGTCATGTATTAGATCATTTATTTTTTTTATTTCAATAGTCATTTTCATAAGATATTATTGATATTATATTTGTAGGAAGAAGAACCATCTAATATTCTACAACAATTGCAGGATATATCAGCACTTCACATGGAATCAGCTACTGCAAAATCTTTTAAAGTATCTGTTGCTTTTGATATATTAAAGGTAATGTATCATATTTTTTCTCAAGATACATTCAACATTAATAAGTTTAGTATTTTCATGATACATTTAATTTAGGACAATGCATCATAAGGATCAAATTATGCCATGAAAGATGCAAGAGAGGCTATTCATAATACTATTCAAGTTGAAAAATATGTTGAGTAGATTGATCAAGACAAAATCAACCCCGGTATATCGGTAATATTTCACACTTGTATATAATTCCTAAAATTTAGTACAGGTTATTATTCTGAAGTAATAAATTGTTTATCATTCTTAAAAAATAGGATTCCACAACTTTAACCTCGATATCATCCTAAACTCGAGAGGTGGTAGTGTAACACCCCAGAATTTTTTTCACAAAGACTCGAACATTTTTTCACGTGTGTGTAGACTCGAACCGAAGAACTTGTAATTTTATATATGAGTTAGGATAAATTCCTAAGTATTTGAAGTGTGTTAGATGTGCTTAGGGGTCATAAGGGATCTCTAACACCAAGCCGAGTCCAAAGAACTCCAATCGATTAAGTTTTCGGATGATTTAGTATAAGGGCCAACTTCAAACAACCATATCTCTTTGAATATAACGAACTGGGTGGACCATGACCTCTCAAATTAAAGGTCTTTGAGTCTTCTTTCCAATGCCGCCCAGATTGTATTTTTTTGAGTTCGGAATCAAAAGTTATGACCATTTTACTTTAGACTATCACTGCAGGGATTTTGCCCATTTTTCAGATTTTAGATGAAGGGCAATTTGGGCATTTCCCAAATTATATATACATTCGCCTTGGGACGTTTTGGACCATTATTTTCAGTCCCTTCCTCTCTCTAAAAGCCCTAGAAAATCCACTCTCTTCTCCTTCAAATCCATCTCCAACAAGGATTGCCTTCAAGGACTTCAAGAATTCAAGTTTTCCATTGAAGACCTAACATCAAGGTTTCTTCAAAGTCTTCACCAAGGTATGTAAGGCTACTCAAAGCATGTGTTAATTCCACCCATGTGCCCTACATCCTCCTTGATATTGATTGTTCATAGGAATTGAGTTTTCTTGATAGATTTATGTCCTAATGGGTTTATACATCTATTAACTTGATTTTGTTATGTTGATATTGATAAGTTGAGAAATTGATAAATGTTTCATGTTTGATATGAGTTGATTGATATGAGTTGTTATACATATTTTGTTATGTCTAAGAGTTGATTGATATGGGTTGTTATACATATTTTGAATGTTCATAGGAATTGAGTTTTCTTGATAGATTTATGTCCTAATGGGTTTATACATCTATTAACTTGATTTTGTTATGTTGATATTGATAAGTTGAGAAATTGATAAATGCTTCATGTTTGATATGAGTTGATTGATATAAGTTGTTATATATACTTTGTTATGTTTAAGAGTTGATTGATATGAGTTGTTAAACATATTTTTGTTATAAACTTAAATATTTGAGTATCCTAAATTGTTGAGTTAAAGTCTTGGTGAGTCATGATTTAGCCCCAAAAGATTGGCTAAATAAATGGAGAAATGATTGGATAGAATTAAATGTTATCATAAATTGTCTTGAGTTTGAAATTGTTGGGTTTTATGTATAATAAAATCAATATTGCTTTCAAAGAAAAAAAATGAGGTATTCTTCTTATATGAGTATAAATGATTGTTTGAGAAGGAGTTTTAACGACTGGAGCTCAAGAACACGACTCTTCAGATCGAACGCCTCTACTTTCCAAAGCCAAAGGATCGGACCTCAACCACCTTCACATTCTGCTCCATGATCTCTCCTCTCTTCTAGCAACTTGCAAAGAATCTACACATGGCTGATGGTGGCGCCGGCGAGGAACTGTTGAATGCCGACGATGGAGATCCGACGGTATTCGACCAACGGGACCAATGCCATCTTGTAGAGAATTTTATTACGAATACAACCATGCAAAAATCGCCAACATATACAAAGTCGAGCTCGTCGAATATCAATCCAAAGATTTCTGGCGGCAGGGCAATCTCTGGCACTGGCGGTGCCACCGCGTGTGGTGGCGAAAAGTCAAATTTTTTAATGGGTTTTGTGAGCGACTCATCAATAAGTACACCCATTCTTAAAGCCCCATCAGAATCATCTCCGAGCTCCTCCAATTTGACAATTAGGGTTACATCTCCGCCTGCCGGAGGTGGTGCAGTGGCGGAGCCCCAAATTCAAAATTGGCAATGCCAAGTTGATCAGCAAGATGAGAGGAGCCCAACCATGCAAAAAGCCCCATCAGGTATGGCCCCTAACAATTCGAATTTCAAAATTAGGACTTCCAATGTTACTAGGCCCGACGACAGTGGTGGTGCCGGAGCTCCGACTGCCGGAAAAACTAATTTCCAATCAAATTGTACTCCCCAGCTTCCAACTAACCCTCAAAAACAAAATTTTCTAAAAAACGACCCCCCCATCATTTCAAATGTCAATTCTAGTGTTGGAATTCTCAAAAATGCCACCGGAATCACTATTCCGGTGAACGCCCAAAACAATTCTCCAACCCAGAACGACCCTCATACTCTTAGAAATAATAAAAACCAAAAATCTCAATTTTTAGGCACCTCAAACTCAATTCCAAAATTTCAACTTCTACCAATAGACCCGAAAACAGTGATTTAATGTCCGGCGGTGTATTAGTTGATCATGCCACTGCTTCGGACAATCCTAATACCTCCACTGATCCCAAAGGTGCCAACCACCCCACAGTTTCAAAATTTCCTACCATTTCATCCAATTTTGAAAAATTCGACCCGAAAAACACTAAAAATCCGATAGTGTCCTTAACCCCTAGTGCACTACCTCCAAAGACTAAGTCCCCTAACAACCAACCCACAAATACAAACCACCCTCCACCCCCTATAGCAAAACAATCCATGGCTACAAGACTAAGAGCTAATCAAGTCGAACCTACAACCAAAATCAACCTAACAACTCCAAAAAGGGTGACAAAACAAGGTTGTCCGGCTATCATGTTTAAGAGAGAAGACTACATGATTAAGATGGCTGAATCATGTAAGTATACTCTCATAGGCAAGTTCTATAGTCCAATGCCCAAGATGGAGGTTATAAGAAAGAAGTTCATTACTCAAACTGAACTTCGGGGCAAGGTCAAGATCACCCACTTTAATTCTAGACATATATATATTGATCTTGACAATGAACATGATAGAGCTACTATTTTAGACAGTAAGAGAATGTACATCGACGGTGTATTCATGAGATTTCAAGTTTGGACCCCTACTTTCGATCCAAACTATAAAACCCCCATTCTCCCAGTTTGGGTCATACTACCGGAGCTCCCTTGGCATTGTTTCCATAAAGAATTTGTAACGCTCTTGCTTGCGGACGTGGGACAAGTGTTATACTTGGACATGGCCTTCATGCAAAAGACAAGGGGGAGTGTAGCAAAAGCAAAAGTCCAAATGGACATCACTAAGCCTAGAATCCAAAGTGTATGGATTGGATTCGACGAAAATGATGATCCAAATGGAGAAGGAAGATGGCAGGACATCGAATATGAAGATGTGCCCCTTTACTGTACTTATTGCAAACACCAAGGTCATACTCCTCTTGCCTGACCCATCAACAGAAGAGATACAGAACGAAACAAGGCCAAAGGCAAGGAAGAAAAGCCAAAGAAGGATGCGTCGCCAAAAAACACAGGTATGATCTCTACTCCTATTGTCTTAACTAATGCTGTAAGTTTCAGGCAACAGGTACCACTAGAACAAACCACCACCTCAACTCAAGAAGGAAGCCGCAAGGCTAAGGAGCACTCAACCAATCAAAACAGGAATGAAGTTGCAAACAACCAATGGGAAACCCAAAAGCGAAGAAAATTCAAAGGTAAGACTCAAGCTGTGCAAAACACCCAAAAGATACAAAGTAACACTCAACAGGTCTATAAACCCACTCAAGCCAAGACTACAGGTATTGACTCAGTACTCCCAGTCCCCATCTTAATTGTGATATTGTTAGTAAAATGCAAACAAGACAAAGCGGTCGACAACCAGGTATTGACTCAATGCTCCCAATCCCCCATGGCTCCCCGAACAATATTTTAACTGTATTGTCTAATTTTGAAGCTGATGGAGGTGAGGATGGTATTCAGGAGAAGCCAACTAACCTGCAGGATGGGGTGTCCAGAGGGGGGGTTTTGTCTCATGTTTTGCATGAGAATCTTTTGGTTGACCCTAGGAATGACTTTAGAGCCCCTGCTACCACCACAAATATGTTTCAGCATCCTTCTTCCCAGCAAAGTGACAAAATGGACCTTATTAATGCTCAAAGAATGGCTTCCAAACTGACCCTTACTGTGAGTGCAGATGTGGGAGCAAATCAGCCCCCAAAACAACCTCAACAGGTTGTTCAGGTGCATGATTTCAGACCTGCTGGTACTGCTATTGAATTTGGTCAAATTGCAGCTTCAGGTTTGGGAGGTTATTCAGCCCATATGCAGTCTCAAAAACTGCAGGTTTTAGGGCATGCCTCAACTGCAGATTTGGAGGAAAATTTGCAGGTTTTGGGTGCTAGTTCAGCCCCTAGTTTGAAAGAAAAAAATGTGCAAGCTATGACTCCTACACTTACATCATTTCAGCACCAAAGGCAAAGTTTTGGTCACATTGAGAGGGCTAAAAATGACCAAGCTACTGGCTGCAGTTTCAGCACAATCCTAAGTGACCAAGTGTCTAGTCCTTGCTCCCACCAAGTGCAAGATTCAAACTCCAAACAACAAGACACTTACAACATTAATGATATGAAATTCTCAGCTACCCCTAGCAACTCTAATCAGCCTGCTACCTCTAAAACTCTAAGGAGAAAGAGAGCTAGAAAGAAGAAACTAGAAAAGCAACCAAAAGTTGCAGCCTCCACCCCTACAACCACTGTTCATACAAGTGAAAAAGATAACAATGGTGAGGTGGTTTCAACCTCTTGCTCACAGTATGTTCTCCTAGATCAGACCACTCCAATAAGAAGTCCAGATTTTAGTTGTGAAGATCCCCTTAATCTTACCCCTTTGAATATTCAGCCAGCTCCTTTTATGCAACCTGAAAATGCCACCAACGTCCTATGCACTAACAATGAGGCTCAAACTTCAACTCCTGCTAGTGATGATGAATATGGTGTTATTCATTCGGAGGATGAATATAACCAAGACTTTCAAGGTGAGGTTGAATTTAAGGATGAAGGAGAGACTACTGAACAGTCCATTAAAACAGCTGCTCCATCCAAGACCACTACTAAGGTCACGAATGACGAGATGAACCAACTAGCTAGTGAGCAAGGCTTATCACCTAGAGGCATTCATCACAATTCAAAATTTACAACTATTCGTGCTTCTATTAGCAGACCAAACACTAGGCTCCACAACCTTAGATCCCATTAATGATTAACACAATTGTATGGAATGCAAGAGGTATCAATACCAAAGGAGTCATAGATAGACTAAACTCTCTCAAACATATCCATCAAACGTCCATAATTTCCATCCTAGAACCTTTTTCTAACAATGCTCATCTACAAAGCTTTAGAATCAACCTTGGTATGGATGGGTCCGCTTGTAATCCTAATGGCAAGATTTGGATCTTCTGGACTCAAGATGTCGATTGTAAAGTTATTGATATTGACGACCAACAGATCACTTGCGAGGTGAAACACGTAGAGCATCAAAATGCATTTCTTATGACATTTGTTTATGGAAAATGCAAAGATACTCTTAGAAGGCCGCTCTGGGATAGGCTCCTTCACCACGCTCCCACTAACCTTCCTTGGTGCACAGTTGGAGACTTCAATGTCATTACCTCCACTAATGAGAAACTAGGTGGAATCCCTTATAACATGCGAAAAAGCTTCGAGTTTATCAGCGTTATTGAAGCTTGCGGCCTTACAGATTTAGGGTATCATGGCTCAGACTACACTTGGTGTAATCAACGAGATATGCATAAAAGAATTTGGAAGCGACTCGATAGAGCTATGGTGTCCGATAATTGGTTAGCCATTATGCCTCACACTTCAATTACCTATCTTCCCTCTACTGGTTATGACCATAACCCTTTACTAATAGAGATGAATGCTAGGCAGGATTCCGCAATTAAATATTTTAAATTCTTGAATTGTTGGGTGGATAACCCTACTTTTCTCGAAATAGTAGAGTCCTGCTGGAGCAGACCCATGACAGGGAATCTAATGTTGTCCTTCCACCATAAAATGAAAAGACTTTCCTCCACCCTTAGCAAATGGTCGCGAGTGGAATTCGGCAACATTTTTGCCAGGGTTAAAGAATATGAAGAATTGGTGAAAAGTGCCGAAGAAAATCTGATAGTGTCCAATAATGAAGAGAATGGGATGCAATTGCATGCTCTCAACGCCGAATACATCAGATTTCTTAAAATTGAAGAGAACATTCTCAAACAAAAAAGTCAGCTACATTGGTTCAAGGATGGAGATGCTAACACCAAGTATTTCCATGCTCTAATCCGTGGTAGGAGAAGGAGACTGTTCATTCACAAGGTTACCAACGAAGAGGGGGAGTGGATTCAAGGCAACGAACACATTTCTAGAGCAGCATGCGATCATTTTCAGAAAATATTTACAGGCGATGAGTCTCCGATTCCGGAGAACAACTTGAATTACGTTCCTAGAATGATCACAGATGCTCAGAATGAAAACCTTCAAGCCACGCCTACCATAGAGGAGTTGAAACAGGTAGTCTTCTCCATGAATCCTAATTCTGCAGCTGGTCCGGATGGTATGAATGGAAAATTCTTCCAAGCTTGTTGGGAGATTATTTCGGAAGACCTATTAGCAGTGGTTACTTCTTTCTTTTGGGGGTATGCTATGCCTAAGTTCTTTTCTCATGCCTGTTTGATCCTGCTCCCAAAGGTATATCACCCCAACACACTCTCTGACTATAGACCCATTAGTCTCAGTAACTTCACCAATAAGATCATATCAAAACTCATTTGCCTCAGGCTTGCTCCAATTCTCCCCGGTCTTATTTCTCCTAATCAGTCCGGGTTTGTAAAAGGAAGAAGCATCTCCGAAAATATCATGCTAGCACAGGAGATTATCCACGATATCCGAAAGCCTGTTATTGGCGACAACGTGGTTATCAAGTTAGACATGGCCAAAGCATATGATAGAGTCTCTTGGTCCTATACTTGTCTGGTACTGAGAAGGATGGGCTTCGGTGAGACCTTTATTGATATGATTTGGCGAATCATGTCTAACAACTGGTACTCTGTTATCGTTAATGGGTCTAGACATGGTTTTTTCCACTCCACCAGAGGGCTCAAACAGGGTGATCTTCTTTCTCCCGCCTTATTTATTTTGGGAGCGGAGGTGCTGTCAAGAATGTTGAATAGTCTTCATTGTTACCACTTCTACCGTGGTTTTCATATGGAGAAAAGAGGCCCACAGATTAATCATTTGAGTTTTGCGGATGACATTATCATCTTTTCCTCCGGAAGGAGGGAAATTCTTCAAATTATCATGAAGACCTTGACTCTGTATGAAAAGACATCGGGGCAGCTTATAAACAAAAATAAGAGCCACTTCATGATGCATCCCAATGCGCTCCAAGACAATGTGGAAACGGTGAAACAGGTTACGGGTTTCACTCAGAAGCATAGTCCCATTACCTACTTAGGATGCCCTCTGTACATTGGCAGGCAGAGAGTCATGTACTATACGGACATGGTCTCTAAGGTTGTTAACAGAATTAGAGGGTGGCACTCCAAAATCCTCAGCTACGGCGGTAGAGCTACACTCATGAAATACGTACTTCAGTCGCTCCCTATTCACCTTCTTTCGGCCATTACTCCCCTTCATACCACTCTCAAACAGATTGAGAGAGTCACCGCTGATTTTTTCTGGGGGTGGAAGGATAACAAAAAAAAATACCATTGGGCTTCATGGAAAAAACTTTGTTACCCTTATGATGAAGGAGGTATTGGGTTAAGGAGAACTATAGATGTGTGCAAATCTCTCCAGTTAAAGCAATGATGGATCTTTAGAGCTAAACCAACGTTGTGGGGTGAGTTCCTTAGAGCCAAATACTGTCAGAGAGCCAACCCCATCATCAAAAAATTCCATTCTGGCCAGTCGTTTGTGTGGAAACACATGATGCACAACAAACACATTGCCGAACCTCACATTCAATGGAGGATTCACTTGGGTTCATGTTTTTTTTGGTGGGACGATTGGCTAGGTATCGGACCCTTAGCCAACTATAGGCAGGAGTTGGGAAGAGCAAGCAATGCTAGGGTGGCTGATTTTCTTATAGATGGACAATGGAACATCGATATGCTAAATCAATTGGCACCAGCGCAACTAGTTCCTCTTATCACTTCTTCCACACTTCAGCTGCAAGGAAACACACTGGACCAGGCCATTTGGAAGCTGAATACCAATGGGAACTTCACATGCTCCTCGGCATGGCAGCTTGTGAGGGAACATAGGACCAAGACACTTTCCGACCATTACACTTGGCACAAAAACATCCCCTTTAAATGCTCTTTTTTGCTATGGAGGGCTTTTAGAGGCAAGCTGCCAACGGAGGAAAAGATCATTGCATTCGGTCAGGTTTCCACTCCATGCTATTGCTGCCACAGTCCAGGTCCAGACACCATAGAGCACATTTTCAGCACGGGCCACTTCGCTAGGAATATTTGGCGCTACTTCTCTGACTCCCTAGGGATAAAGCATGAAGCCACACCCCTCAAACCTCTTGTTATGAGTTGGTGGCTTCACAAGTACCACACAGAAGCTCACAAACTTATCTTTCACTCCACCCCAATATTTATATGTTGGAATTTGTGGAAGAATAGGTGCGCGAGCAAATACGGGGGAAAGATTTCTAGCCTGGCGAGAGTGAAATTTGCCGTTTTCAAAGACATCTCTAATCTACTTAGAATCGCGTACCTCTATATCCATTGGCCTTCGAACTGGATCCACACTATTTCCTACATAGATAAGTATGCTCATGAAATGAAGATCACCCAAGTCTCGTAGACTAAACCGCAACTCGGTTTCGTTAAGCTGAACACTGACAGAAGCGCGTTGGGTAATCCGGGGGCAATTGGGGGGGGTGGCATCTTAAGAGATCATATGGGTAGATTCATCTTCGCCTACGCCATACCGTTAGGGGAGGGAACCAACAATCAAGCTGAACTAGAGGCGGCAGTTTATGGGCTTAAATGGTGCATTCAATAGGGCTTTCAGCACGTTATCCTAGAAGTCGACTCGGAGTTGATCACTAAATGGATCAATCATCAGACGAAACCTCCGTAGAGCCTTCACCGGATAACTCATGACCTTGTTGATATTTCCGAATTATTTGTTTTCTTTTCTTGCAAGCATGTATACAGGGAGGCAAACTTCACTGCGGATGTTCTTTCCAAGCACAATCACACTCTTACCACTCCAGGCCACTACACCACCCTCCAGCAGCTACCTCGGGGTACACAAGGATACTACATGCTAGATAGAGCCGGCCTACCTAGCTTTAGACGGAGGAAGACCAAAAGGATTAAGAAGCCTCTATGATCTACTACTAGTGTTGCAACATTGGATTGAGCGCCCAATTGCAGTGTTTGTCTCCATGCTATATTTTTAGCCATGTTATTTGATGATCCTCGTTGACGCTAAAATTTTGTTGTATATAGCTTTTATGAGGATTCATCCCCAGTTTTATTTAGATTTTTCCTTTATTTTATGTAAAGGACGAGTCTCCCTTATTTATGCTTTCCTAGTTTCTATGTATCGAGAGGAGTCCTCTTCTTTAAGTGCATAGTTTCTAGGTTTCCTTTTCGTGTGTTTGTATCGGGGATGAGTTGGCTGACCTTAGTAGGATGACCGACTTATGAACCACCATAGGATTGGAGGTTAGGTTTATGTCCCCCTCCGTGTATTTTTCTGTTTTATGTATAATAAGGCTTGGGGGTATACGGCTCAACCCCTGGCTGTGCACGAGAGGTGGGAGCCTCGTGTAGGGTCTGTTCCCGTAAAAAAAAAAGGAGTTTTAAATAAATAATTTGTGAACATTTTTGCATAAATTATTTATACACTATTTTGAGTTTAAAGAATGATTATTTTCATCTTTAATTTAAAAAGAGTTTAAGCATGAATTGAGTTTGAGAAGTCTTTTAATTTTCATTTTGAACATGAGTATTTTGAGTATAAATGAGTTGAATATTTTTACATAAAAATGCCTATTTTGAGTTTGAGTTGAGGAGTTGAAATTATGTTTGCATTCATTGAGTTGAGATGACATCAAATTCAAAAAAAAGAGTTTGATGATTGAGATGAGTTGATTGGGAATGAAGGTCCAATGAAACCAGATTGATTGAGTTGATTTGAAAGAGTCCAATGAGACTAAGTGAGTTGATTTGAAAATAAGTCCTAAGAGACTAAATGAGTATTTTGAGTATTTTACTCACTTGATAGATATGAGCATATTGAGTCTTGGGAGGAGTATCGAGCACCGAATTGGGTAAGAGTATAGTCCATACTCGAACCAATAACTACGTCGCCAAACATAGGAGAGGATTGGACTGTTAAAGTCGGATGTTTCCTAAATTACTATCCTGACATGATAGGACTTGATTGGTTATGGATCCATGATTGTTGATTCGTTCATACCCTGGCAAGGTATGAACGGACGCGGCAACAACATCGGCTTGTTGTACTATGACTCGCTCATATGGTGATAGTTGTCGGTTAGAGAAACTCCCAATTGAATGGATTGTGCTTGATATGATTGGTTTGATTGTGATTGTAGATGATTGAGTTGAATTATAAAGCATTGCATAATTTAATTTGCATATTTGTTTGAATTGAGTCCTTTGAGTTGATTGTTGAGTTAATTATATATATGATTGGATCGAATTTGGTGATGTGCGATGGGTTGGATTAGACGATACGTGATTGGATTGGATTGAGTTGGATTAGACGATATGTGATTGGATGGGATTAGATGATTTGTGATTGGATTGAATAGAATTGTAAATGATTTGATTGAACTGTATTATACATATTTGGAATGGGTTGTATGGTATATGATTGGTGTTTATCTAAAATAGTATCCTTACTTTAGACTTATGAAACTTTGATTGAGTCTCTCTTATCTTTCTGAATTGAGAAATTTGAACCAACGACATTCTTCCTTGAGGTATGTTTCATTCTGCCATATTACATACTCGTACATTCTATGTACTGACGTCTATTTGGACCTGCATCATTTTATGATGCAGAAAAAGGTTTAAGAGATAGCCAATAGAAGCACCATTGAGGATATATACACACTCAGCATATTGGTGAGTCATTCCCTACATTCAGAGGACACCGCTTATGTTATTCTTACATCGAGTTAGCCCTTTCCATTTTGATTTAAGGTAGCCATGAAATTGTCATTGGCATCAATTAGATAGTAGTGATAGAGGCTTCATAGACTAGATAGTTATGGGTCGATTGAGTATTTTATTTCCTTGAATTATTCTTATCAAACTATTTTAATGACAAAGATTGGAGTTGATTTGTTGGCCCATGGCCTTTCTTTCTTGAGTTAGATTGTTGATTTGGGATTGTCCACCAAGTATTCTCTTTATTTTAAGTCTTTCGCTGTTTGAATGAATGAACGGATGTGTGATCAAGCTATGTGGTTCGCTTGGGACCCAGAAATGGTTTCTGAGTGTCGGCCACATCTAGGGTACCCTCCCGGGGTGTGACAGGTAGATTCTCTAATATTCAGACTTCCATTACCGACCACGCCATTGACTGTCATTAGTCATGAAAAAGTAGTTCAGACTGAATATCTATTGCGTGATAGCCAGCTACCTATCACTCTTCCATCCAAACCTAATGTGTTGCCAGGTGATGCGAAGACACCTCTTTCACAATGTAGGATGCCTTCTAAGATATTACAATCACCGTACCTAACAAATTTTAGGTTGAGTAAAAAGGGTAAGGAAGAAATAACGACTAATAGGTATCAAACACACCCTTTTGAAGATTTTGGCATATGCTATAGTCCCCCAACTGAGCTTATCACCAACTAGTCCCAATTGATAGATAAGGGACTATTAAAATCGCATGTCAACAAGTAAGTATGATATTTGTAACTTATGATACAAGATGTTTATTATATATGTACTCTCATTTTAATATAAGTTTTAATTCAGGAAATCAAAAGAGAAACACTACAGAGCAAAGTGCTCTTCATTCGGGTTTGAAAAAATGGACTTTGTAGTGGCATTTTCTAAAGATAAGAACTGGTTCTACCTCATTTCACAGCCGAACAGATGTTGGAATGATGAGGTAATTGTTTCTTGATATAGTACAAGACATTGTCGGATACATTTCAGACACACTGTCTGATACATAAATACTATGGATCAAATACATTTAGTATAGAAATTTCTATTTTGTTAACTAACTATGAATCAGTTTGTATAACTAATATTTTCTTAAAATATGTAGCACATCGATGTAATATTTTACTTTCTTCGAAAGAAGTCCAAGATCCAGTCAGTCAATAAGTATTGATATACAACAACAAACTGTATCATCAAAGTCTTCATCGAATTTGCACACACATGATACTATCACATTCTACCTAATATTTTTATCTAAGAAGACATGGCATAGGCCTCTATTGTAGCTCATCACGAGAGGTCTATGAAGAACATAATAAGAGGTTTTTTCAATTGCCGCCGGTTTGCCATGGTATTTGGTAGATGAGGTATACATTCCAGTAAACTATGATAGGGATTTCCATTGGGTTCTAGCACTAATTGTGTTGAAATAGAGGTTGATACGCGTCTATGATTTATCATCTGGAACAGGAAGTAGAAATCCTTCTCTAGAGATTCAAAAGATAGTAGTAATGCTACCTACATACCTTTACGATAACGATTTTTTTAAAAGAATGAACGTACTAATTGGTCATCGCTTAATTCATATAAGGACAAATCATCCAGTAACATGCTTGAAGCACATCATCCTTTTGAAATTAAATATGTTGAAGGCATTGCGAAATAAAGAAGCGATGGCTTATGAGTATAAACAATTATGCATATGTAATTCATGGTTGTTTTTGCTGAATATCATAGTGATAGAATTTCTATTCCAACTACTGGACTACATGCCGAATTTTTACGTTCAATATACACCTCGCTATTGTGGAATTATGGCTGTTAGAAGGCCAAGGATGGTTATGTTAGTAAAAATGACGATCCAAAAAAACCTAAGAGAGATTTCCAAGGAGAACTAATGGACATCGAGTAATTTTTTTGAAATTGGTAGTAGTAGAATGCAGACTTTTATTTTAGCACCAACAGTAAAAAAAAATTGGTTATATAGTATTTGTGAGGTGTTTTTTAGTAAAATTCTACTATGTTAATCGTCTGTTCTTCAACTATTTAGAAGATGTTGTTGAATATAACTTTTTGTTGTTCATAACATAAGCCTTTGTATTAGTACATATATCTTCTGTATCAATTCTATATACAGGTCATCATTATAGTTTATGTATTAGTTTTTTAATGTATCGGTCTTTAATGCATCCGATACATTTTCAATAAAACAACTGTAGTGCTTTGTGCCAAATAAGCCTAAATCAATATCAGATTTATATCGGATACATTCTCTTTTTATCATATACATCTTTTAAATTTATTATTTCCATATATCTGTTAAACGTTCATATAACTTTATCTGATGTATCAGATTCAGAACAATGATGTATCAATGACATGTGTCAGCTTAATTATCACTTCTAATGTTATTTTGATATTTGATAACTTTTACTATTTAAAGGCCAATGATGGTTATATCAGCGAAAACGACGATCCATCAAAGCCCAAGAGAGATTTCATTTCTCTTGGTCAAAGAGAAATGGTTGATGTCGACTAGTTTTTTGAACTTGATATAAATAGAATGTAGACAGTTATTTTTTTTATAGAAATAACATAGTACTTATTTAAATGATACATAACATCAGAACTGATATCAGATATATACCACTGATGTATCATTTTTATAGATCAATTTTAGTTTATGTTTCTGTAACTTATCAAACGTAAAATTAAGCTATTACACTCTTTGAATCTAAGATGCAGTGTATCAAATAAGTTCAAATGAATATCATATTTGATGTTGATACATAATCTTTCAATATATCAGATACATATTATGTTTTACATATCATATCTTGTGACAGATACATCTTTATGATGTATTATTTAATTATTGAATATATCTTTTTGTTGGTAACTTACTTTACTCCACTCTATTTTTAATTTTAAGTATCTGCATTATTTTTAATATATATTAATTCAATGTATCAAATACATGTCTAAAATAATGGTCATATATCAGTATTCATTGTGACAAACTAAAATCTCAGTTAAAAAGCTATGTATCAGTATGCAATGTATCATCTTATTCTAATTATTACCAACTAAATATATGACACATATTATGAAATATAACCAATAAAATGATAATGTATCATCTTATAAAACTTCAGATAATAAATAGTCTGAATTGTATCAACAACTCAAAAAATAAGACACATTCTTATTTGAAAAGATTAAATGGCATTTATTCAAATTTAAGTTAAATCTATATTGAAAGTTCAAAGTATCAGTAATATTAATGTATCATAAGAATACTGTGTCACTTCTCCTCAGGTACAAAAGTGCAAGTTCGTCGATTATGACCTTCTTGTCCACAATGTCCATAACAATTTGCGTTTGATATTAGCTTCTCATCTGGATTTTTTTTTCTTCTTTTCCTTGGTCGTCCAGGCATCCTTTTGAATCTAGGAGGCAAAACTAATTTATTTGACACATAATTTGGAACCGGCCAATCTTCTTTATCAGGCATTAGAATTATTGAAACCTCATAAGTTTTGGCTCATGCATTTGGTTTGTAGTAATCAGAGAAGTATGAATGTATATCTATAACATTTTTGATTTTTAAAACTGCGATTGCATGTGCACAATGTATCTCGTCTAGTTAAAATCTTCCACAATTACATACTTTTCGTTCCAGGCATACAATGTATCTTCTTCTAGATTCATAAACTGAAAACACAAACTCGGTTGATGGAACAACCTGCAAAGAGTAAGATGATCTAAATCAAGAAATCTGGAAAACACACTGATACATCAACTCACTGGTGATACATTACATATTAAGGCCAAGATACATACCTTCATTCTTGAACTTTTAGACGTGTTTAGAATCAAAATCTCTTCAAACCTTCTCCCTAATGTTTCCTTTGTATATGAGAAAATCTCTCTGTTTTTGCAATGCCAAGAACCAAATAGAATTCTAGCCTCCTCCAAGAACTCTAATATAGATTGTCGTGCCTCAACAAGGAACCCATTGATACATTCGGTGATGTTTGAAGTCATTATTCTTCCTCTATTTATTGTTGAATGAACTCTAGACCATTTTTCATACCCAACTACCTCAAGGTACTCCTTAAACCTGTAATCAATTTTTTCTACCTTAGCCATCAATTTTTCAAAGTCTTCTTTTCTATAGGATTTGGTCATTGAGTAGAACAGATCACTGAGTGTGTTTTTTCTCCTCTTGAAGTTCATACACATATTCTCTCAAAGATATCATATGCATGCATAATAAGGAACATTTAGGAAAATAATGCTTAAACTCTTCATTATACTCTTATTTCTATCTGATACAACACACATTTTTTTCCTATCCCCCAAGTGCATTTTTGAATTATTGAAAGAACCATGTCCATGAAGAATCATTCTCGTTGTCGAAACTCCATAAGATAATGGAAATATGCAACCTAATGAAGAAAAATCTATCCAAATGTTAATTCTTTTTTAACAATTGGAAGGTCAAGTATCAAGGAAAGTGTATCAAATTGAATATAACAGAATAACAATGAATAACAATAATAAATAAATTACCTGCTTCATCAAGTGTGCTTGCCGATACAAAGGTCCCTTTATAAGTTGCACTAAGATGTGCACCATTAACCACAACTATAGGTCTACAGAAATCAAACCCCCTCATAAAGTGCCTTAATGATATGAACAAATACATAAATTGATTTTTTTTTGACTTGTGCATCCTTATATACGAATTTGGGTACACATTATTGAGCATATGTATGTATATGATCATCTTTCCATAACCATCGGCAAGTTTACCCCTTATCATCTCTAGTGCACGCTCCTTAGCTCGCCATGCTTGTTGGTAAGAAATCTCAATCCCATATATTGCTCTAATATCTTCAATTACGTCATTTGGAGTATGAATTTTTTTATGATTGAAAAATTTAGGAGTTGTTACACCACTTAAAAACCCAACTGTAGCTCGAACCTTTGTTAAAATCATAGCTCTTAGTGGACATGTATGTTCACTATTGAAGTACCTAATCTTGAATATATTTGAATTTTTTCGACAAGATGCCTTTAAAGTCCAGCCACAGTCAGCAGAATAACAATCTAAAACATAGTTGTATGTATCAGATTCATTAAAACACAAAAAAATGTATCACGTATCATTCAAAAACTACAATATTTCACAAAAAAACACTCAATCACATATACAATAATGTTACATGAACTTTATCATATACAAACAAGATTTTTTGATATTACGTATCATAAATTGTTGCTGATACATCATTGCGATGTATCATTTAAATGTACGAGTGAAAGCTAATGTATCAGAATTCAATGTATAAGACTCAAAATTTATTTTAAAGTCTATGTATCAAAATTTAATGTATAATTATTTAATGTATTTGATACATTTAATAAAATCTTTACTTTTGATATACATTCACTTATAATTCAAATTAAAATAGCCATTTTAATATGTATCAAATACATAAAAAAATCTTATGTATCTTACACTTATTAATATCTCACAATAAAAGGCAGATCTCTAGAATTCAATGAGCATTTTTTGAACAATCAAAATTTTTTATTATACAAGAGGAATGTATCACAATAATTTGTAGTCAATAAACATATATTTGAATCAGATACACAGTAAACTAAAAGTATTACGTACCTTTTTACATCAGATCTCTTCACCTTGAAATTGAAATTGTGCTCTATTTTGTATTTCGTCATAACAGAGATCAGTGTTGATTTATCTTTACACAGTTGCTTCTTCTCCACATATGTACTATTTGCATCACTAATGTAATTAATTATTTCTAATTCGGAAATGTAATATGAATTGCCAATTTTTTATTCAACCACAGTAAGTGCATGTGTATCTTTTCCTGAACCTTCGAGACAGACAATTTCACCTGATGAAGGATCAAAGCAATGTACCTCTTCACCATTTTTATTATTGGTATCAATGCAAAATGAATACAATTCAATTCCAGGCTCGTTTTTTTTACTTTCAAATACAATCTTACTCTCATATCGTTTCTAATTATCAGTGGATATGAATTACCATGAATTATGTATCAGATTTCTATGTTTTTTCTCATCTCATCGATATCTAATTCCGCTGCAATAGCATATTTGAGATTCACAAACGAAATCGTTTGACTAATTACTATTCCTTCTCTTTTGTATCATGCATAACTCACATCACTCTCCCAAATTCCAGAATGCCTCAACAAAATTGTTAAGTTCATCATGTATCAGCCTCTGATTTTGGAAGAAAACACCGTTGTTACGTATTGGGTTTCGTTGGAGGTAGATGGGTAAAAGAATTTTGAATGATTTGAAACTGGTGCGAATTGGAAGAGATTGATATAAATTCATGTCTATGATTTGCTCAAATATATTTTAATTTTTACGTTTTGTTTCTTTTTAAAGCTCAACAGACTCATTAAACTTATGTATCATACGTTATGTATCAGTGCTAAATGGATGTATCCGAATTTGGATTTTTAAGGGAATTTTTGTAAAATTAAAAAGGGTTGGGAAAGAATGAAATTAGGCTTAAACAATATGTGATTCCTAAAATTTTTACTTTAATTATTCAGATTAAGCCCATTGAGTATATTTATGGGCTAATTACACCAGTGGCCATTCGACACTTTTGTTTATAACTAAATTGGCCATTACATTTTGTCTTATCAAAATGGCCAACGGTCAATTTATTTGTAAACAAAAGTGTTGTTCGGCTATTTGCTTTCTTATTTTTTTAAAAAAATAAAAAATTATTGTGCTTTTAAAGAAAAAAATATTGATTTAATTTTAGTTTTTTGCTCCTTTTTTTATTTTATGTTTTTTATAATTGTTTCACTTCTTTTGTGAAAAAAATGAATATTTATGTCATTTTATTTTTTTATTTATTTAAGGTGGAATGCATGATAGTCAAATAAATATTAATATATTACATAATTATTTATATAATATCAATACATGATTATACACATTTATATAAAATCAATATATTACATATACACAACATAATTATTTATCCATCATATATACATGTTTATACATCATTTCTATAATATTGATACACGTTTATACAATATTTATACAATAACAATATATTACATACACACTACATAATTATTTTTATATTCTATATACATGTTTATATATTATTTATACAATATTAATATATTTTATACACGATTTATATAATATCGATATATTACATATACACTACATAACTATTTATACAATATTGATACATTACATATACACTACATAACTATTTATACAGTATCAATATATTGTGTATATACTGCATAACTATTCATACAATATCTATACATTACATAACTAAAGGGCAGCTCAATGCACTTAAGCTCCCGCTATGCGCAGGGTCCGGAGAAAGGCCCAACCACAAGGGTCTATTGTACGGAGCCTTACCTTGCATTTCTGCCAGATGTTGTTTTCAAAGCTTGAACCCGTGACCTCCTAGTTACATGGCAACACCTATATATTACATAACTATTTAAAAAAATTAATACATTACATATACACTATATAATTGTTTGTATATTATATATATACATGTTTTTACACCATTTATACAAAATTGATAGATGAAAAAAAATTAATGAAAAAAGTTTTGAAAAAAAAAAGAAAGGATATTTCGTATTTAAAAGGAAGAAAAATAAATAGAGTTAATTTCATATATGTACCAAAAAGTTATTATTTTACAAAAAATGTAGTCATGTTCCATTTAAACAAAAGAAAGTCAAAAAGATACCATGTGCTGAACACTACAGGGTTCAATTCGATCCAAGGTCATTGGACCTTTTTGGCTGAACACTACATGGCTCAATTCTACCTAAAGTCGTTAACCCTTTTTTGCTTTCTTTCCTTTTCTATTTCATTTTTTCTTTGCAGTGTTGATTTTTAAAAAAAGATTTATTTGGTTTCTTATATAATTTCGCAATGAATAAGATTTAACAAAGTCTTAATACTATTCTAACTCATTTAAATAATATAAGGTTATACACAAATCTTTCACGCCTCCGAGCTTCTCTTATTGACAAAATTTGCACGCCTCTAGCTCCTTTCTCAATCAAAATTTATTTTCCCTTTTAAATTGATATATATATTACCATCTTTACAAATATTATTTCTAATATATTTGATATATACAATATTTTTAAGTATATTGATGTTTATCAAGGACTCTGATGCTACAAATGTTAATTAATTAACTATGACAACAAAATTGTTTTCTTGAAGTAAGTAAAAATTTGTTTGAAATGCGATTTATGTTACATGATTCATAATTTATTTTATATCAAAAAATTCAATATAATTATTCATGTGCAATAAAAGTAGAAGTTCTTATAAAATAAACTAACTTAGCAAATTAATAAGAAAGAGGGAGTAATAGGAAAAGAGAAACTAGAGAGAATTTTTTTGTATTTGTGGATATGTTTTTCATTGTCAAAAACTGGCAATTTATAGCCAGAAAGAAAAGAAAAAACTAGTGGGCAGCTTGCCCACTTTAAGTGGTCCCCACGTAAGAAAAGGACATCCACTTATATCATAAAATTACTCCTGCGATGTCCACATAGAAGAAAAATTCTAGTGAAAGAATATATATATATATAGTTATTTCATAATCATAGATGTTTTGTCTTGTTAAAACCTTACTAGAAAAAATTCAGTGGAAAAAAGCCTAGTGAAAAAAAAAGAGTACAAATATCTGGTAATACGCCTTGAGTGCTCCTCATTAAAAACCTTACCAGAAAAATCTAGTGGGACAAAATCTTGGTTAAGAAAAAAAGAGTACAACGCGTATTTTACTCTCTTTGATGAAAACTTCATTTGATATTTTGAAGACGACGTATTCCAACCTTATATCATACCTTCCAAAAAGTTGATGTTGGTAATGCCTTTGTGAATAAATCAGCAAGATTATCACTTGAATGAACTTTTTGTACATCAATATCACCATTCTTCTAGAGATCACCAAGATTATCACTTGAATGAACTGTATCATCGATTTCAACCACACACATTCTCTACTTGCTTCATTAATTGGTATTATTTCAACATAATTTGAAGAAGTAGCAATAATAGACTGATCGTCATTATATAACATTTCCTCCGTATATAAACAGATAGCCTATTTGCGATCGAGCTTTATGTTGGTCTAATAAATAACTTGCATCTATATAACCAATAAGGTCTGCACAATCTTTGTTAGTATAAAATAAACTCATATCAATAATACCCTTTAGGTATCGCAAAATATGTTTGATACTGTTTCAATTCCTTGCATTGGGGATGAACTATACCTTGCCAGCAAATTAACAAAAAATATTATATTAGGTCTAGTTGCGTTAGAAAGATACATAAGTGCACCAATAGCACTAAGATATGGTAATTTAGGACTAAGAAGTTCTTCATCCTTTTCTAGAGGTCCAAATAGATCTTTTTCCACTTCAAGTGATCGAACAACCATTGGAGTACTTAATGAATGTGCTTTGTCCATGTAAAATCGTTTAAAGATTTTCTCAGTATAGGCAGATTGGTGGACAGAGACCCTATGTGCTAAATGTTCAATTTGCTTACCTAGTCAAAGTTGTATTTCTAAGGTCTTTTATCTTAAATTCTTTCTTTAGATATTCAATCGCCTTTTGGACCTCTTCAAGGGTTCTAATTAGATTTATGTCATCAACATAAATGACAAGTATAACAAACTCTGATTCCGTTTTTTTAATAAAAACACATGGACAAATGACATCATTTATATAACTTCATTTATCAAGTACTCACTAAGACGATTATACCACATGCGCCCTGATTATTTCAGACCATATAATAATCTTTTGAATTTCATTGAGTACATCTCCTGTGACTTAGTGCATGCTTCAGGCAATTTTAATCCTTCTAGATTTTCATGTAAATTTCATTATCAAGTTAATCATAAAGGTAACCTATAACTACATTCATTAGATGTATTTCAAATTTTTTATGTACAACTAAACTGATGAGATATCGAAAAGTTATTTCATTCATAACAGGTGAATATGTTTCTTCATAGTTACCCCGAGTCTTTGAGAGAATCCTTGTGCAACAAGGCATGCCTTGTATCTTATAATTTCATTTCTTTCATTTCGTTTTCGCACAAAAATCCATTTATAGCCAACTGCTTTTATACCTTTAGGGGTTTGGACTACAGGTCCAAAAACCTCACGTTTAGCAAGTGAGTCTAATTCTGATTGAATTATCTTTTGCCATTCTATCCATATTCTTCGATGGATTTAGGCTCAAGACTTTCACTATCTTGCATGAGGTTAATTGCAACATTATATGCAAAAATATTATCCATCATAATTTTCGATCGATCTAAATTTATCTCATCACTAGTAGAACTTATTGAAGGTTTTTCATTCACTTGAGTCTCGGGTTCACTGATTTCTTCAGGAATATCAGGATTACACAAATCTTGATCTTTTTTAGAAGGTTCTTTTGTAGTATCATTTTTATTATTCCTCATGCTTCTCTTTCTAGAATTTTTATCCTATGAACCCAATGATCTACCTCACTTCAGGCATGTTTGGGATTCAGAAGCTATAATACTATTAGATGATCCATTTAGGACATCAATCCGAATAGACATATTCACTGCAGGAATATGTGACTTAATTATCCGTTTCAAATCAAT
The DNA here is from genome assembly GCF_947179165.1 of Solanum dulcamara. Classification (NCBI taxonomy): domain Eukaryota; kingdom Viridiplantae; phylum Streptophyta; class Magnoliopsida; order Solanales; family Solanaceae; genus Solanum; species Solanum dulcamara. The sequence continues at coordinate 74,716,259 of NC_077237.1, forward strand.
AAATGCATCTGACATTTGATTTGCTATTTTCTGTAAGTGGATGATCTTTTGGATCCCCTACTCACATGTGCGGGTACGTGGATCAAAACGAGATAGTGATGAAATTTTCTATGCAATTTTTTTGGGGTTCTTTTTTCTCTCTCCTTAATTGCGGAAAAGTTGTTTCATCAAACTGATAATCTACAAATCGACCAGTAAATAAGTCTCTTGTTAATGGTTCAAGGTAGCGAATTATGGAGGGTGAATTAAATCCAACATATATGCCCAACCTTCGTTGAGGTCCCATCTTTGTACGTTGTGGTGGTGTTACAGGCACATATACCGTACAACCAAAAATTCTTAGATGGGCTATATTTATCTCATGACCAAATACTAATAATGACGAAGAGTATTTATTATAATTTGTTGGTCTAAGACATATAACTGTTGCTGCATGTAAGATAGCATGACCCCAAACAATAATTAAAAATTTTGTTTTCATTAGTAGGGGTCGTGCTATCAATTGTAGGTGCTTAATAAATAACTTTGCAATGCCATTTTGGATATGAACATGAGCAACAAGATGTTTAATTTTTATCTCAATTGATAAGCAAAAATCATCAAAAGTTTGGGATGTAAATTCTCCAGCATTATCAAGGCGAATAACCTTAATTGGATAATCTGGAAATTGCACCCTTAATCTTAGTATTTGTGCTAATAACTTCGCAAATGTCAGGTTGCCAGATGATAAAAGGCACGCATGAGACCATCTAGATGATGCATCAATTAGGACCATAAAATATCTAAATAATCCACTAGGTGGATGAATAAGTCCACACATATCTCCATATTTACACTCTAAAAAGCTAGAAGATTCGATTCCAACCTTCAGGGTCGATGGTCTGGCAATTAATTTGCCTTGATAACAAGCAGCACATGAAAATTCATCATTTGTAAGAATCTTAAGGTTCTTTAACGGATGTCCAGTTGAATTTCAAGAATTCGTCTCATCATTATTGATTCAGAATGACATGTTCGATCATGACATAACACAAATGAATTTAAATCAGTAAACTTTTGGTTTACTATCAAATGTACTTCAATGACACTAATTTTTGCATAATATAGGTTAGACGACAAAGTTGATAATTTTTCCAAAATATCTTTTTAGCCTGAGACACTCTTGGTTATATCAAGTATTCAATATTCATTCTATTTAGTGTCTCAACATGATATCAATTTCTGCGAATATCTTTAAAACTTAACAAGTTTCTTGGAGATTTAGAAGAGAATAGTGCATCTTCTATAACAATCTTTGTCCCCTTAGGCAGAAAATAGTAGCTCTTTCGGAGCATTCAATCATTTTCGAATTACCAGAAATTGTAGTAACATTTACTTTTTTTAAGCAAGTTGGAAAAATATTTCTCGTCTTTAAAAATGGCATGAGTTGTTCCACTATCAATTACACAAATATTCTCGTGATTGATCATTGATCCAAATAAAATTTGATGCATATCCATATTTTTTGTCAAAAAGAAATAAAGTAAATATTATAATTAAAACATGAATCATTATACGAATTTTATTTATTTACATGGATTAGAAAAATACAAACATATTATTTAGTACAGACAAATAAAAGGAAACTATTTAAATATTATTAGGCTTATCAATATTCATATTTTCTTTTGAAAAATTAAAGAAATCAGCTACATCCAGATGCATAGGCTCAATATTATCTTCAGAGATAAAATTTATCTCTGTATTATTTTCTGCTCTCTTCAAAGATGTCTGATATAGCTGAACCAGACATTTTGATGACCGATAGGTCCGTGACCAGTGTCCATACCTCCACATCTATGACATATAATTTCTGAATTTTTCTTTGGTATAACTTCTGACTTTTCACTCTTCTTTTTATATTGCTGATCATTTCTAAGTGCCAGCCGAGCATTATGATTATAATTTCTTCTTCGATCACGACCATGATCACGACTGGAGTCATGACCTCTTTCTCGTTGGTTATAATTTATCTGTTTCACTTCAGGGAGTGGCAAAGAACCAACAGGCCCACTATCATGATTTTTCATCAACAGTTCATTGTGGCTTTCAACAATAAAAAGGTGAGAAAGTAATTCAGAATATTTTTTAAAACCATTTTCGCGATATTGTTGCTACGGGAGCATATTCGCGGGTAAAAATGTGGAGTATGTTTTTACAAGTTTGTCTTGCTTATTGATTTCTTCTCTGCATAAATTTAACTGTGCTATAATTCTAAACAAAAAAGAATTATATTTAGTTATATTTTTAAAATCAATTAATCTCACATTAAGCCAATCATGACGTGCATGTGGAAGGATGACCAATTTCTGGTGGTCATATCTTTCTTTTAGATTCTTCCACAGTTTAAGGGGGTCTTTTAATGTGACATACTGTAATTTTAACACCTCATCAAGATAGTGACGGAGAAATATCATGGCTTTAATACGGTCTTGACTAGACGTTATATTGTCATCTTTGATGGTGTCTGTCAGACCCATCGATTCTAAGTGTATTTCGGCATCTAATGTCCATGATGAGTAGCCCTTTCCATATATATCCAGAGCAACAAATTCATGTTTAGAGATATTAGACATTTTAAGAAAATAAAATTCTTACCCTCTTGTTATCTTCTTAAAATAGCTCAAAGTGATGGAGGCTCGTGCTGATAACGTGAAATAAACTAATTTAGCAAATTAATAAGAAAAAGAGAGTAATAGAAAAGGAGAAACTAGAGAGAATTTTTTCGTATCTGTGGATATGTTTTTCATTGCCAAAAACTAGCAATATATAGCCAGAAATAAGCAAGAGAAAAGAAAAAAAACTAGTGGGCAACTTGACCACTTTAAGTGGGCCCACGTAAGAAAAGGACATCCACTTATATCATAATAGAAGTTACGTTTTTTTTTAATCATTAATCCATAATTAATCCTCCATGCTGTGATGGAAATATGCTCAATCTTATTATAGTCGTAATTTTTTTTTTCCAATTTTGCTACTGTATTTTTGTTGTTGTTGCCCCATTTGTGAGAAAAAAACTAGAAACTTTATCTTTTTAGTTTGAATGTTTTTTTTAATATATAACATTGTTAAATATATTTGATCAGGTGAAAATTTACAAATAATGCATAGTATGCGTCAAAAACTTGCACTTCGACTTCAATTAATACAAAAAGAGAAAGTATTTATGAGTTTTATATTTTCATTATTTGAAATATTTTTATTGTGTTTAAGCGTTTGAATTTGATATAATTATTTTTTTAGTTAATTATTTAAAATTTTGCTTAGCTGATTGATTCTTATAATTAAAAGATTAACTCATGTTGAATTCTTTAAAAAAATCTTGTTATCTTGTTATATTAATTTTTTTTATGTTGATTTATAATTTTATTTGTAAATCTGATAGTTCAAAATTTTCATCAAATGTAGATATTCAAAATATATTTTTTATCAACAAATAAATTTATTTAGCTGAAATGAAAAATTTATAATTTATATTTTATTGATATAGTGTAATTTCATATGCATATTTAAATTTTAAAAATAAATAATTTTTAATCATTTAATATTCAAATCAAGAAAATGCATATTAATATTTAGACGTGCATTAAAATTCAAATATCAAAATTTTTAATGTATATTTTATATTCAAATACGTATTCAGATTGAAACGTATTAATAAGTGTTTTGCCTATAATTTTCTTTCCCGGAGCTGAATTTCAAAAACTATATATGGCCATAAAGATCTGCAAATTTCTGAAATTCAACTTCAAGCTAAATTTCAGAATTTTTTAAAATTTGAAAATATCAAAAAGTTATTTTTATTTATTCACTCTAAATCATTCACAAAAATTTAAAGCCAACTTTAATTTTTATTCATAGTCAAAAATAGAAGTGGACATAAATATCGAAAAATCGAATCGAACCGAACTAATTTGATTTTTTGGCGGCGGTTCTTTTTATTTTTTTGAAAATTTTGGTTCTTCGGTTCGGTATTCGGTGTAAGAGTCAAGAAACCACGGTGCACCAAAGAACCAAAATTTTATTAAATAAATTTAAAATAATATTTTAAATTATATTAATTATATATTTTGATCCAAAATATTTTAATTTTTACCCAACCCAATGACCCATTTTAAATTTGCCCCAAATTTTAGAGCCCTAAATTAAACGAAATTTAGTGCTCATTGCTCACCCCGTAGACCCTCTGCCTTCAGACTTCACTCACTCGTCACTCTTCACTCTCCATCGCTCTTTTCACCCAATGAATTTTCTTGCTTTCATTACAAAAGACCAGTTTTTCATTTTTGAGTTTTAGTACTTATATTTCTAGTCTTTGTATATTTCAAATTACTCTATGAAATATTGAAATTATTTGAATAAAGTGAAAAAAATATAGATTACTTATATAACTAATTTGGAACAAAAACATAGTCAAAGTAGTTTAATAATATTGTACTTCTAGTAAGTATCCGATAAATTTCACCTAAGCAATATAAATGTCACGCTTGGACTCAATAAATCTCTTCTTTTGACTAATGAGTAAGCCATATATAGAATAATCATAGTTAATTATATTGAAAAATTATTTTAAAAATACCAAAATAAATCGAATCGAAGTTAAAAAAATTGAACCGAACCGATCTAGTTTGGTTTGGAATATGGTGTATACTTTTTCAAAACCGAATACCGAAGAATCGAATCGAACTTTAGCAAAATCGAACCGAACGTCCACCCCTAGTCAAATACGATCTTAATTTTCAAATATTACTTTTTATTTTGTGAACAAAAACTATTTTTTTCCAAAAATTTATAATTCATGTAACTATTTTTACATTTTCATAGTTGATAGTATCTCCGAATATCGGAGGGCTTTCCTATAGGAGTTACGAGTATAAATTTAACTCTTCGGTAGCATTTGCCCTTCTCTACAAGCAAACATAACATAGGCCAAATTCCAAACAGAGGGTACGAGCGAGAAACCTCTGTCGAGTCCCGATCCTGCCAACGCCGAAGCTCCGATAACCATGGTGACAGGTCAGAACTTCCGCCATAACTTCTTCATATCAGTTTACTATACTTTGAATTTCAACTATAATGCCACATTGATGGGAAAATTGACGATTAGCTGTCGATTTTCCAACGCAGAGATTCGTTATTCATGATTTGGTTTGTATTATTGGTGAAACTTGTATTCATAATCTGAACTTCTAGTTTAATAGATCCTAATTTGTGTTAAAAACTCGAATTATTTTGTATTTGCAATGAAATGGACCTGAATATTGTGGACTATTACGTAGCTGATTCCAACTAGTGTTAGATTGAGGTGTAGTTGATTGATTGATAATCTCGAGTATAAGAGCCTGTAGAGATGGTGGTGGAGCTTATACAGGCCTATCTGATTGATTTTCTTAATGGTTTGTCTAGGGTTAGAATATAAAGGTGGCCTCTTTTTTCTTTTTTCAGAGCATGCTAGAACTTTTCAAGTTGGTGATTGTTTTGAGTTTTCTTTTTCTTTGGCAAAAAGTTTTTTTTTTTTGATAAGAACTATATTTTGAAGTAAAGGTTTGAGAGTGTTTTCCAAATATATTTTGTATAAAAAAAATCTCTATTTTTACTCGCAATGCAAAAAGAAAAAATTACAGTTATCCAAACATTGGAGCAGTCTGATGGTGTTAAGTTTCAAACATCATTTTTTTTTTCTAGGAGCAGATTTTTTATATTTTGGGTAAGATAATTGATGTTTGAGAAATACTGTTGGTGTTTCAGTTAGGTATCATCATTGTAATAGTTTAATGTTTGTTATGTTTAATTCTTGGTGGTTCGTTCAGACAGCACCCCTATGGCTATGGTGTTGATGTTTATTTGGGATTTTTTGTAGGAGTATTGGAGAAAAACAAAAGTATAATGGACTCACTCTTCACTACCATACAGAGTAACATTACTCATGCATAGTATATAGACAAGTGATCAGTATCTTAAGATAGAAACTGTACTTTTTGATGTGCAGTATTTTCTCACATTAGCCTACTAGATTGTAGACTCCTAACTGTAACTAATTTAAGACACATCATTTATCAAAAACTAATTGTACCTTCACTCTTGTTTCCATTTTTCAAAATGACTAGTCAAGTGTTGTTTGAACTTCTCAAAGGGGAAAAAGGAAGATGCTTTGTTTGCTTCCTTCAATGCAACATAAATATTCTTGAAGTCTATTGAAGCTTTCAGGGCATTATTCTTGCTATCTTTAGTGGTTCTTGTACTTGTAATTTTTTTTTGGTTCTTGTAATCTCAAGTATAACTTGGTGAGGATAAAGTTGTTTAGGTCAAACTTATCCGGTCTAGGATATCAAACTGAAAGAGCTGTTAGGAAGCCAGTTTCCGTTTGAAAATTTATTACTCCCTCCGTTTCAATTTGTTTGGCCTATATTGACTTGACACGGAGTTTAAGAAAATAAAGGAGACTTTTTAATCTTGTGGTCTTGTTGTCTTAAATTAAAGATATGTCAAAGTATTAAAATGCCCTTTAATCTTGTTGTGTTAAACATGCCATGTGGAAAGTTGGAATTAAAGAGTTGCTAAAAAGATAAAAGGTCATTCTATTTGACACTGACTAAAAAGGAAAGTAGGTCAAACAAATTGAAACAGATGGAGTAACTAGTTGTGTTTCACGAGCAACTCTGTGGAGGAAACTGTTTTCCTCCCATTCAGAAACCTGTTTCTCGTTCTCTTTTTGATTGTGCACTTGGACTAAAAAGGCTCTAATTTTCTCCTTGTAAATCTGGTGTTTGGTTGCAGTAAGTGTAAAGTGGCAAAAAGAAGTCTATCCTGCCGTGGAAATTGACACTAGCCAACCTCCATATGTTTTCAAATGCCAGCTGTATGATCTAACAGGGGTACCACCTGAAAGGCAAAAGATAATGGTCAAAGGTGGTTTACTGAAGGTATTAAATTTTAGTGCTGCTCTTTGTTTGCTATACCCTATTCACTCTGCAGATGAAGCACAAAAGTCATTTGTGTTTTGAGGAATGCTGAAATTCTCTGCATGTAATGCTTGGCTTGTTTATTTTGTTGGTAACTCTTCGATGATTTTTACGGTTATTTAGGATGACGCTGACTGGTCTAAAGTAGGAGTAAAAGAGGTACATGGGTTCTCATTGCATCTCTCTATTTTCTATGCAATGAAGTGTCAGCTATTAAGAAGCATGTGTATTTCTAGGGTCAAAGGCTGATGATGATGGGAACTGCAGATGAAATTGTGAAGGCCCCTGAGAAGGGCCCTATTTTTGTTGAAGATATGCCTGAAGAAGAGCAAGTGGTTAATGTAGTAAGTTTTCTTTACACAGCTCTCGTTGTATCAAATATACAATTTTAGAGATGCATAGATCTTGATGTTTATTGTTGCATAGTCTGTCTTGTGGCATATTTATACCAGCAGATATACACTATTTGATTCATAGGTAGAACTTTTGCAGAACTTGTTTTGTTCATTTTAGTTTTCAAAAGCAGTGGTAATATTTTCTGCCATCCACTTCTTTAACCTGTGCACCCATTGCCATTTTTACAGAGGGGCTTAGTAACTCTGTGTAATTTTTTACTAGTTTCCTGTTTAAGTTATATGTGTGTGGATCAAAGATAATGGATGCTTAAGCACCTACCTTTTTGCATGTAGACCCGCCATTGAATAACGTTGCTTTGTCCAACTTCTCTAAATGCAATTAAGTCTTGCTAATATGTAATTCTCTGTTCCAGTTCCGCCAGCACAAGTAATTTGGGGGATTCCTAGTTGTGATCATATGCATGATTTCTTCATTTGCACATTTTGTATGAGAACTGCTGTTTTTTATAATAATTCTATCCTTTAACCCTTAACTGAGTGATGAGTGTTCTTATAATTTTGTTTGCTCCAGGGTCATTCTGCTGGATTATTTAATCTTGGAAACACTTGCTACATGAACTCCACAGTGCAGTGCTTGCATTCAGTTCCGGAATTGAAGTCTGCTCTGACTGAGTGAGCATTTCCTTCTTGCACTCTACCTTTTTTCCCCTTTTGATAATGGTGGTGCTCGGTCCAGATTGTGTAGTTTCTACCTGTACTGTCTACCTCCGAGTAGTACATGTTTGGTAGCTCTGTCTACCAAGGCTTGGGAAAATGAGAAGAAATCATTGAGTGTTTTTGTCTCGGCTAGGATTTGAACCTTGATCATTAAGGTCTGCACCCACTTCATTGACCACTAGACGACACCCTTGGGTGCATTTACCCCTTTTTTGGGAGTCTTTTGCTTTAGGCTCGAGTTCTTAAAACTCGATCAGATTCAATATGGTCATTTTTACTTCTGGATCAGAAAAAATTTAGGTCTAGTTTGATTCTTTTGCACTTTCTTTGATTAGGTAATTTATCTATTTGCATCTTATCCTTAATTCCTAATTTTGCTAATAGTTATAAATAATCAATATGTTACTGTTTATAATGATGTTAGTCAAATCACTAAATCCCAATTGTTTAATGTAATTTATGTTGTATGGCATCACACCTAAAGAGTATGTATTTACAAAGAAAATGTGGAAAAACCAGTAGTTACTAGAGAAAAATTTGGGGAAATAATGCCTATCTAACCGTAGCTCAAGAAATAGCACTGATCCAGCCTCCCCTATTTAAATGTGGACTGGTTTTGTGGTACATGCTCCTTTGAATTAAATCAATCCCAGTTTAATCTGGTTTGAATCAATTTAAAATTCCGAAGCAGTTGAATTTCCCCCTGAATATGACATGACAATAAGATCAAAAATCTATCATCCCTATTTGTATATGGTGTATAATTTGGACAATGAGAAATTTGAGATGTTTTGAAGACAGTGCCAACTCAGCTTAGAAAATTAATTTTAACTGTATTTTGCCTATTTTTTGTTGGTGTAAACAGAAATTTGAGATGAGGCAGAATCTGTTTTAGAATTCGTATATATATATATATTTTTTTTTTCCCCATAGAATTCATATATTTCCTCCAAGGACTTTTTGGGGCCATTGCTGTACACTGTATATATTACTGCACTCTCTTAGTGTTGATTAGTTCTTTAATAAAATCTTACCATTTCCAAGAAGACAATAAGATCAAATTGGCTCCTACTAAGTACAAAATATCAGGCTTTTGAAAACACTCCAATAAAAAATGATCTCTCACATGCTTTTCATACATGATTAGTTGGAATTCTCGTGTGCCTGAGATTTTGAGCTTATTTATTCTTCTTGCTAGGTATAATCAGCTGGGTAAAAGCAATGATTTGGATCACTCATCTCATCTCTTGACAGTTGCAACAAGAGATCTATTTAATGACCTTGATAAAAATGTGAAGCCAGTGGCACCAATGCAATTCTGGATGGTACTTATATTATTTTCTTTATTAATTTTCCTGATTTCTTCTTTGGTTATGACTTTGTAACCTTGCAAGATGTGTTTGGATTTCGGACAAAGTTTTATACTTCAGGAGGTTATGCATGCTGAGTAGACACTATTTGCCCGATAAACCCCGGTTAACAGACCTAAGTTTTACGTGCATTGGGGTTGAACACTTGAACTTGATACATTTTTTCATGACTTTTGTGTGCAAATATAAAGTATCTTGGTTGGATGTGACTAGAATAATTAAAGTGGTGGTGGTGGTGGGGGGCTCTGTTATCTACTTGATCAGAGTTTTGTGCAATGTGCGTCACTTATTCTTGCCCTGGTTACTTGAATTTATACGAGAATTATAGGTGGCTAATGTTCATCTGTTCGCTGTTTTTGTGTTTTCTCCATGTTAGCTGCTCTTCTACTAGCATTTGATTATGTTTATGCCACAGGTTTTGCGGAAGAAATATCCTCAATTTGGCCAGCAGAGCAATGGAGCTTTCATGCAACAGGTTCCAAAATACCTAAACCTACCCCAATGCTTCCTTATCATTTTAAAAAAAGCTTACCACCATTCCAATTGCTATATAGTGGTCCTACTGACACTTCCTGGATAATCACAGGATGCCGAAGAATGTTGGACCCAACTACTTTACACCCTTTCCCAGTCTCTTAAATCACCGAGTTCGAGGTACTATATCTCCTCTCTGGATATTTCTTGCAGATAAAAGTCCCATTTTTGATAATTTCCATGTTTTATTTCGCTAGTTGTTTTGCTTGCTTCAGGTTGGGACATATGGCTCACCCTTTTTTTTTTGAAAAACGTGAAAACAAACCATCTTACGTGTACATTGTTCTTTATATCATGATTGTGATTGCACTTCATCTTGATACTTGCAGTGAAGGTCCGGATATTGTGAAGGCTCTCTTCGGTATTGAGTTTGATAACAGGTATATCTGCATTCAGATGTTGTTTACCTTCTATTTAACGGGAATGTGTTCAGACATTAGTTTTTGATATTAAAGTTGGCTCCAGTTATTTTCTGACCTTTTCTGTTCATGGAATTAGTTATGCACCTAAATATAAGAAGAGGCAGGTGAACTTACTGGTGTATGTGTATTGAGATTAGAAGGAATGCAGCTAGTGGTTCTAGGATGTTTTTTATTCTGATTATCTTCTTGAGCAATTCTAATGAGAATAAACATCCTCAACTTTTATCAGGCATTGTGCGTCATGTAGTTGACAATACGAGATGAATTACTTAAGTTGCATTGGAACTTAAAGCTAAAAATCATGTTGATTTTAACTGATTTTAGTTACTCCTACTGTTAGTTAAGTGCACTATAGTGCTATTGTTGACTGAAAAGGTTAAAATTGAGATTGTTTCTAGTTTGCAGTCCTCATAAAGGAATCAACAGTCTAAAACTGGCAGTCATTGGCCTGCTGTTCTTTTGGGCTATGTAGTGTAAACATCGAACCTTCTCCTCAAGGAGTAATGAAATATTGGATAAAACGTTTTAAGGCATACAATTAATTTTCTATATTCCTCGAGAAAAGATGAGAATGGAGAAATTTTGAATAGTATAAGAGGGCTAAGAGGGAAACTAGGAAGGCTATTAACAAAGCTCGAGGTGAAGTCTTAGATGACTTGTAAAATAAACTAGGGACACAAGAAGTGGAGAAAATGAGAAAGATACTTCAATTCCTTGCCTACCTCGGTGTCTTTAGGGAGCCAAATCTTGACTTTACTACACTTTCTACAATTTTGCTTAAATCTTTCGATAAGCAAATGTTGGTCAAATTCCAATGCCTCGACAAGTACATAGTAAGTCTTGGCCCTTAGCAAATTGCTACGCGCTAGGATTTTCCTAAAACCAAGATAGGTGTGTCAGAGCCAACCAATACAATTGAGAGGTTGTCATTGAGCATTCCAAGTCACATTGGAAAGGAGGTCAAATGGAAAGCAAGGGGAGGAAATAGATTTAGTGGAGACTCAAGTCATGTGGTGGATCACTATCACTATTTGTGGATGCTTTCCCTGGACTGTGTTCAATAGCACTTGTATGCCAACAAGGATGAGAGATCTTATATGATTTTCATAAGAAGAAGCATGAGTAGATCTTAACAATGATCTCTGCTATGGAACAGATGCAAAAACAGAGCTGATGTAGTGAAAGACGCTGCAGACTGTGGTTGGTGGCGTAAAAGATATATCGACAGCTAACAGATTGTTTTTGATTGTATTTCCCCAACATTATCTAATGTATAAACTAGCACACTTGAGAGAGGAGAAATAAGGACTTAAACCAAGTGATATATATTAAAGACGATTTTACAATTATTGACGGGAGATAATTAGATAATTGAGTGATGAGATGCTATTTTGATCAGTTGTTCATCCTAATGGAGAGGATGAAAAGGGTTATTAGCAAGCTGGTGGATTTTCAACAGATGATTTTCACGGAAGAAAGACAAATAATGGATGTTGTTTTAATAGCTAATGAAGTTGTGGACTCTAGAATTAAGCAGGAGAAGCCAGGAATATTGTGTAAGCTTGACATTGAAATGACATATGATTATGTCAATTGGGAATTCATATTTAAGATGCTCTCATGTATGGTTTTTTGTGGGAAGTGGATTAGATGGGTTAGATACTGTATCTCAACAGTCAAGTTTTCCATTCTTATCAATGGATCAACTGAAGGAAATGATTTCCTGCTCAAAGAGGTCTAAGTCAGGTTGATATATACCCTTTCCTTTTTATCATAGCTATGGAGGGTATGAGCAACATGATTAAGGTAGTTAGAACCAACGAATGTCTCAAAGGTTTTGAGGTGGCTAAAAACTCAAATGCCAACATGGAAGTAAGCCTCTCATACCAAATCAATGCAGTACCTAATATGGAGATTTTGACTACGATTCTGGGTGGAAAAGTGGGCAAATTGCTTACCACTTATCTAGGGATGCCTTAAGGTGCCAAAGCAAAGTCCAAGAATAATTGGAACACAGTGATTGAGAAGTGTGAAAGGAAATTAACTAGTTGGAAATTAACTGTCACTAGGAGGTACAATCACTTTCATAAACTCAGTTTTTGGATGCACTCCCAACATTTATAATGTCTATCTTCCTCATTCCAGATGAGATTATTCAAAGGCTAGACAAGCTCAGAAGAGATTTCTTTTGGCAAGGAAATAAGGACAAGAAAGTATTCCACCTAGTTGAATTGGACAAGGTTCTTATGGGATAAAAACATGGTGGACTGGGCATTAGAAAATCTAAAGTCTTAGAGTAAGGCTCTTAGATTGAAATGGTTGTGGAGGTACTCACAAACTCCTCAGTCCTACTGGGGTAGTATCATCAAAGCAAAGTATGGTGAGGAGAACAAATGGGTGACTAAGGAGGTGTCTTCTCCTAATGGAGTTAGCCTGTGGAAGTCTGTAAGGATACTTAGGCCTTTTATGAGGAATCACACAATCATAAAAGTGTACAATGGGTGCAACACTTCCTTTTGGGGGGACAAATGGTTGGTGCTGGAAGTCTAAAAGATCTTTTCCCCGACATTCATGGGCTAATAGTTCATCAACAGAAGAAAATTGATGCATTATGGACCCCTCAAGGGTGGAACTTCCAATTTAAGAGGAATATAAATGATTGGGAAATAGATACACTTACTATGTTCTTTGGCAAGCTGGAAGAGGTCAAAGGCACACAGGAAGGAGTAAGTAAATTATGGTGGAAAGAAGATAGCAGAGGCATGTATAAGGTGGGCTCCAGTATTATCAACGGCGAAAAGCGCAAAAAATCTCTAAGGTCCATTGGGGCTTTAAGCGCAGAGTGCAAATAAAGTGTGGGCTTTAATGAAAAAGGCGCAAAGGGAGAAAACGATACAAATATATATGTTTAGTCCAAGACCAGTAATTATAAACATGAATGACAACTATATGACCAAAGAAATTGAAAAAAAGGTATGATAAAGTGAAATATCAATTGTTTAGTGTCACTTCTTCCAAAGAGGCTCATTGGAAAGGAAAATTTTGCCTTAGAACCTTGATGGCCACACTGAAGCACACATAAAGTGAGGCGAAGCGCTAAACACATTTTGAGCCTCGCTTCAGGGCTTAAGTGAGCTTAAAGCGCGCCTTTGACAACACTGTGGGCTCTGCCTACAAGTTTTTGAACCAAGGTAATCAACAGATCCATCATTGGCCATGGAAGCATATATGGAGAGTGAAGATACCTTATAAAGTTGCATATTTAACTTGGTACTGGCAAAGGAAGCTGTTTTGGCTCAAGAAAATATCAAGAGGAGGAAGATCTCTCTCTGCTCTAGATGCTATTTATGTGGTGAAGAGGCTGAGACAGTCGGTCATTTTTTTTTTATTGTAAGATAACAGTCCAGCTGTGGAGGACATTCGTTAATCTTAGAGGAATTGCTTGGGTAATGCCAAGCAAGATTACTCATTTGCTTTATAGCTGGGAAGAGGCTGGAATAGGAGCTGTTGAAAGAGATAGATGGAGGATTGTCCCAGATGTAGGTTGCATCTGTTGGGCAATATAGAAAGAAAGGAACTCTAGGTGTTTTGAAGACAGCAACAATGAAACACATAAGATCAAACTGAATTGTGTGGGACTCTTTTTCTTCTGGTTCACACATATACCAAGAAGACACTGATTCTATCACAGATATCGTAGGCTCGTGTTAGGATTTTGGATCAGGTTTTCTTGTTTTTTTTGCTATGATTGTAAATATGGTTTTCAGTACCACCTATGTACTGTTTTAGTCAATATATACAAATGTTACCTTTTCAAAAATAAACTTGTATTTTTTTAATAATAATTAAAGGTCTGGCTGGTCTATACGATTCAAGGGTATTTTCAGTAAGCTATTCTTTTCTTCTGTAGCCTAGACCTATGGGCTAATATTTCTTGCCAGGCCCTAACCCACTGCAGTGAAGTTGGGAAAGATCCCAATCATCTAACTCATATACAAAATTTTATTTCAGTTAGTGCGGAAGCTGTTTAGGTTTCGTAGTTAACTTGTGGTGTCTTTACTCTTTTTGATCAAGATTTTGGTGTGTGCAGAGGCCACTCTGCACCTATGCTTCATATGTGATATTAATTGTGCTGGATACCGAAGAAAATGACTTGACTCTGTCTCTTATTCTTATGGCACTGATATGGACCAGGATTCATTGTGCTGAAAGTGGTGAAGAAAGCACAGAAACAGAAACCGTCTATTCCCTTAAATGCCACATTTCGCAGGAAGTGAACCATTTACATGAGGGTTTGAAACGTGTAAGTTTGGTTCTTTCCTTCTTTGTATGCTCTAATTTCTAACTCCTGTCCTGTTTATTCCCTAGTGTTTCATATTACTGCTAAGTTCTGTTTCAACTTCTTCCATTGTGCCAATGTGGTATTCATTCAACTTGAAAGAGAGCACAGTCCCCAAGTGAAAGATGCCTTATCTAATTCATAAAAATTTATTTGGTAGCTGTAACCGGTAAGGATAGCTAATGGTTAGTCCTGAAATGGTTGGTTGGATGGAGAAAGTCTCATATAGGATGCCTTAGAGCCTCCACATGTACTTCAGGGGTGGGGTCTTTGTCTATTGAATTTTTCATGACCTCTTATCAGTTGTGGGGCCTACGCGTTGAGGTTCATGCAATTGTTTCACGTCAGGTATGGGCTGAGCCATTGAGGAGAGCAAAATTCAGTACCATGCCAACTCAGAATGCTCTAGGGTGGGAAAAGATGCTTTGGAGATTTTGTTTAAGTTGGTGCTACCAATCTTCGATGATGTTTATAGTGGAAATCTGGTATTTATCCCTCTGAAATGATTTGATTGCACTCATATGCTCATTGCTTTACTGAACAGGGTCTGAAATCAGAACTGGAGAAGGCGTCTCCTTCACTTGGACGCAGTGCAGTTTATGTGAAGGACTCCCGAATCAATGGCTTGCCAAGGTATGAGCTGGCTTGATTAAATTCCATTGCATGTAGAGACTTATGTATGATCTGTTGACTATCTGAATCCATGTTCCTCACATAATAAAAATGTCTTTTGATGTGTTGAAGTAGTTCTCCTCATTTCTAGCATCACTTTCTTTCACATTCTCCTTTCTTGTGGGCTCTTTTCGTGCTCACACTTTTCTGGAATTTTTCTTTACCATTAGCGCTGATTATTGACTGTGTATAGGGCAGTCTTCTCATGATTTTACTATTTTCTTCTCTTTTGATGAATAGATACTTGACCATTCAGTTCGTCCGGTTTTTCTGGAAAAGGGAATCAAATCAAAAGGCAAAGATTTTACGGGTATGTTGACTTGCTCCTCTTCTGTTTCACATTGTTCAGATAGTTGGTCTCCTTGAAAATAATCAACAAGTAGGTGGAAGAGGGAAAAGATCATTTACCATGGCATAAACTAGGGAAAGGAAGTTCCATGTTTTACTTTGTTATGTGAGGGTGACCGGCTCTGTCACATTTAAGTTCTTTCAAGTCTTGTCTACTATGAAGGGAAGCTTTAGAGTAACTGGTAAAGTTGTTGCCATGTGACCAGGAGGTCACGGGTTCAAGCCTTGGAAACAACCTCTGACAGAAATGCAAGGTAAGACTGCGTACAATAGACCCTTGTGGTCGAGCCCTTATCCGAACCCTGCGCATAGCGGGAGCTTAGTGTACCGGGCTACCCCTTTTTCCCAAGTCTTGTCTACTATCTGGATTGTCAATTCCGAGCTGTATATTTTAACTTTAGACTTGTTTGTGTGGTGTAGGTGTGGGAGCCTTGATTATAATGACCTTCCAATAGAAAATAACTGAAACCTCTCTTAAGTTTCTGTTTTGATATTGGAGTAGGCGTAACTTGGAAATAATTACACAGAGGAGTTTTTATGCTTCAATGACTACATTTCAGCAACTAGAAATAAGAAATAAGACAAAGATGTGATATTAATGCATTTGTTATTCTAGTGGGATATTACTTGTGGAATAGAGTTCTGGTCAGGAATGGATATGCTCTTATTTTTCTTTTGTATTGACACAAGATCTGTAGAGCTTCTTCCTAGAAATTCATCTATTTTATAAACCACCCATTGCCATAAGTTCTGGGGTCTATTAAGTAGTTCTACTGGGTGTTGTAGATATCTTATATTCGGGATGTTGGGTTGAACATGGGTAACTCATGGTGGGTGGGGGATCCTAACGTATTCCAAAACTGTAGGTGAAAAGGAAAGCAGGTTTGTTAGGTTCCACGTTTTTCTCTATATGAATTCTTATATGGCCCGACCTTTTGTATGCATGTATTGCGATGTACATCGCATCACTTTCCTATCAACCATTTAAAGAGTGAAGATACAAGGAAGTACATCGCAATACATTTTTTTTTGATAATGGTAATGCTGTATTCTTCAGCATATTGACCTTTAGAAAACAGAGCGGAACCAAAGAAAAGAACAGAAAAAAAAATACTTACAAGGATCCTAATAATTCCACAATCTGCTCTATTTCCTCTGAACCTTTCTCTTTACACCAACAATAAAAAGATACAATACAATTCCATTTAACCTTCTGAATGGAATTGGACATATCTTTAAAGTTTCTACTATTTCTTTCTTTCCAAACCGCCCACCAAATGCAATGTGGAATTATCCTTCACCATGCTTTCTGGCTCTCCTCCTCTTCTTATCCAAGAGCTCAACAAGTCTGCAGTATGCTCGGGCATGGTTCAATTTGTCTTTGTGAGACTAAGGAAGATGGCCCAAATTTGTGTTGTAAAGTTGCAATGCAAAAATAAATGCTTTACATGGTTGGTTTCTAGAAGGGCTTGTCTGACACATGAAGTGTTGAAGAGAAAAGGAAAGATTATAGTATCTTGGTGTTCATTATGTGGGAAGGTAGAGGGGACCAACAAACATCTATTCTTGCATTGCAATTTTACAACACAAATTTGGGCCATCTTCCTTAGTCTCACAAAGACAAATTGGACCATGCCCGAGCATACTGCAGACTTGTTGAGCTCTTGGATAAGAAGAGGGGGAGAGCCAAAAGGAATGGTGGAGGATAATTCCACATTGCATTTGGTGGACAGTTTGAAAAGAAAGAAATAGTAGAAACTTTGAAGATATGTCCAATTCCATTTAGAAGGTTAAATGGAATTGTATTGTATCTTTTTATTTTTGGTGTAAAGAGAAAGGTTTAGAGGAAACAAAGCAGATTGTGGAATTATTAGGATCCTTGTAAGTATATTTTTTCTTTTCTTTTGTTCCTTTATATTTTCGGAAGGTCACCAGCATATCCTTAATGCTGAAGAATACAACATTACCATTTTCAAAAAAATAAAATGTATTGTGATGTACTTCCTTGTATCTTTACTCTTTAAAGGTTGATAGGAAGGTAATGTTTTTTTTTTACTTTATGCCCAACATAAATTTATTCCACTTGGTGAAGTTTGTGACTCTATTACCTTTTTAGTCTGTTCCATAAGAATGTCCCTTTTTGAATTTGGAAACAACTTAACTTATAACTTCCTATTTTATAGTTAATGATTTTTTGTTTTTTTGATAACTTTGGTGCTGGGCCACCTTGTATTCACTAGCAAAGGTATCGGGTGTCCTCTAATGTTTGAACGGATGGGAAGAATTCACTTAGTGGTTTTTGTCTCCGTTAGGGATTTGAACCCGAAACCTCATGGTTCTCAACTCACTTCATGGATCATTAGGCTACACTTGGGTGCTTAATGACAAGCTTTTACAGTTTCACATATATTATGACATAGTTAAAACTACAAGTTGTAGAAGTTATATATAGCTACATGAAGTTATGGAATATTTAAAGACCACATGTTTCAAAAGTCATCTTTTCTTAAATTCTATGCCTAGTCAAACAGAGTCACATAAAATAAACAAAGGGAGTACTATATTTGAGCATGGAGTCTCATCTGGTGGTCTTTCTCTTAAGAAGTTTTTTTTTCTTTTGATATTTCTTTGATGTCTGGTCAACTTGTGCGTATCTTGAGTAATTCCATGGGGTAATTGCTATATCCCACCAACAAAGCAATCAAGTAACTCTATCCACCAATGCTTGAACAAATGAGATGAAATCACCTAGTATTTTTTGTCTTCATTAGAATTTTTGACGACCAAATCAGATCTAGACTACGACAGGGCATCGAATAAGCCACTACACATTAGGCGAACCCTCTAAGCCACAACATGCACATATCGTAGTAAAAGAGAAGAAAGGTATGACTAAAACTATCTTAATTAAAATAATAGAAAACAAAATACAAAGTAGAGATTGTTAGCCCATATAATCCCAAGCACTAAGATCTGAATACAATTGATTCGAGATGCTGCTCGATAAAAGGAAACATTTTGACATAAAAGGTGGGAGGTGAAGTTGCCTCCGCGGTCTAATGGTGGCTCACTTGAACTAACTAGGACCGACAACTAGAGTCATTGGTCAACAACCGGATCCTCGCTTACTGTACTTGCGACATGTAGTAACTATGAGTCCAAAAGACCCAACAAAAATCAGCGACTTGCTGTCCTAGCCTACCCTTCGGGCCAGTCTTTATAAAACGCTAGTAGTGCCTACAGTCACCTCATCATAGTAGTACAAGTATTGATATGAAATATAAGTAAAGGAATTGAACATAAATCATGAATACATATAAGGAAAAACATGATGTACAACTTCTAATTTGAGGCACCCAAAGGTGTGGCTCAATGGTCAATGAGGTGCGTTGAAAATCATGAGTTCTCAAGTTCAAATTCCAGTAGAGACAAAAACACTAAGTGATTTCTTTCCATCTGTCCTAGCCTTGACGGATAGAGTTACCTAATATCTATTACTGTTGTTGGTGGGAGGTGACATGTATCTTATGGAATTAGTCGAGGTGTGCAAGCTGGCCTAGACTCCACATTTATTAAAAAAAATTGCTAATATGTAATGGTGCCATGAGTCATAGCTTAAGCTCAAACTTACTGTGGGGACAAGGGTACGCATACCTAGGCTCAAGGCTCAACACCCATTGTGGTGCCATGAGTATGCCCACTCAAGCTCAACCTCATAGTGATGCCACGAGGACGCCACTCAAGCTCAACCCACACGATGCACTTACCGGCATACACCGTGCCCAGTCTGTTGGTGCCACTATTATAGCTAACAAATATTACAAGAAAACATAAATAACTTCTTAAAGCTAATTGAATGATAAAACTGAACTCTCCAAAAATGTTGAGCTTAAGCTATGACTGTACTATTTTTGAAGGATCTGGCACGCACCCATCGACATTTTTGGAAGAGTCCAAGCAACATAAAATTAAAGCATGCTAAACAATTAAACAATATCAAATCATATAAAGAACTGCTAGACACATCAAATCCTGTGAAAACACCTATTAGGACCGTCCCGGTCAAGTCTAGATACTTCAAACTAGATGATTTGAATGCATACAAGCAAAACATGACCTTCTTTAAGGAAAGACCAGCAAACTAAGAGTTGAAACCTTTCTTCAATGTTGATCTTCGCTCAAACAATCTTCAATGGCCTCAATCAATTTAAAATCATGAATAATGGGTCAAGTTAGTCTTAAGGGAATTAAATTCCATAATTTAGGATGTCTAGGGGTAAAAGTCAAT
Source organism: Solanum dulcamara (assembly GCF_947179165.1). NCBI lineage: Eukaryota > Viridiplantae > Streptophyta > Magnoliopsida > Solanales > Solanaceae > Solanum > Solanum dulcamara. The sequence continues at coordinate 74,736,306 of NC_077237.1, forward strand.
TCTTGGTCAACTCAAACTTGCCCCTCGGGTCAATGGTTCAAAATTGGAAATTCATTGCATCAATGCAATACCTACAAGCTATGGTTTCAAATTCAACTAAAGTTAAGCATCATCTTAGATTCAATGCTAGGAATCATTACCATAAATTTGGGGTTGAATCTCCACCCGTTTGCGACCCAAAATTTAGAGCTTTGCCTAAAATCTCACGTTTTCCACTTAACCTTGTTGCTGAATTTGAGTAGAAATTTTTATGCTGCTACGTGCCTTTTATCACCATCTCTATGGTGGCAAGAGGGCTCGCGTTCATGATGCATAATGTTCCTAGACCTACGCAATCTCGGTCAATGCCTTCGTGGTCACTAAGAAGGCTTGACCCGGGGTTGACCTAACTTAGCCTTCGCGGTCACGACCCCCTATTCCACGTGATGCCCATTCCCCATGTGCTACGTGTTCGCAATTGGTGCCTTCGCGATTGCAAAGAAGGCACTAACAAATAATGAAATTCAACTAACAACCTATGGCGTCGAAGTTATAGCTAATAACCTATGGAGTAACGCTAAAGTTGTCCCCGCTTGACCGATAGTTCACGAGTTCTAGCCGTGGAAGAAGCCACTAATGCTTGCATTTAGGGTAGGCTATCTACATCACACCCATTGGAGTGCGGCCCTTCCCATGGCTTTGTTAACCTATAGCGCCCAGACACCCCAAGCTCCTTGGGTCTTAACCCGAGCATGTCAAAAAATCCAAAAACATTAGATGAACCCTTATGAAGCCTCAAATCATACAACGACTCATAAATACTCAAAAAGAGGTTAAGTTGTTATAGTTTGAACCTAAGACCTCATGGTTCTCAACCATTAGGCCCCACACCCTTGGGGGCTTAATGACAAGTTTTTATAGCCTCACATATGTTATGGCATGTTCAAAACGGCAAGTTTCACAAGTCTTATATACACAAATGTTGTATCATATTTAAGACCACAAGTTTCAAAAGTCATTTTTTCTTTGTTGAAACCCTGTGCTTAGTGAAACGGGGTCACATAAAGTGAAATGGAGAGAGTTCTATAATTAAGCATGGAGTCTCACCCGATGGTAGTTTTTTTAATGTCTCTCCTTTTCTTAGTAGTGGGTGCATCGAGCCTTAGGGTCAGTTGTTTATAACTAATAAAAAGCTAAAAATCTTCTTCAAGTAACGCTTTCAGGAAAATGATAGTCCTTGTGGTTAAGATTCATTGAATGTGGGACATGTCAAAAAAAGGAAAAGAATAATGCATTGGAGAAGAGATCACAACCATTTTTAGCCAATATTGGCTGGGATGAGTTATGACCAACTCTTTTTTGGGAGAAAGATAATAGAGGATGCATTAATTAAGGTTTGTATTATTCCCACTCGTATCCAACCTAGACCACACATACACCTTTGTGCACAAGTATAGAATGGTCCCTTCCATTTCCACCCAGGGCTAGTAATTATGTGACAACAAGGATTTATAAATGGTACATGATTGATTTTAGATATATCAGGAACTCAAATGATAATGTAGGAAGCACTTCGAAAAAGAGTGATAATTTAGGAAACTAAAATTTTTTAACGCTTCAAACAATAGTCATGTCTCCTTATTAAAACTCAACAGTTCTTGCTCTCTTTAGTAATATAAGTTTCTGCATGTATTGGATTGCTCATTGCTCTAAGATATAAGAAACGGTAATCTTAAACTATGTCTGTGCCATCAGAAAGTGGATTACCCATTGTCGTTGGATGTATATGATCTTTGTTCGGATAACCTTCGCAAGAAACTTGAAGGTCCTCGCCAGGTATTTTCTCTTGCCCATTATTGATCATTTGTCTCTAAGAAATGAGGAAAGATCCTCTTGGGCCCTTTCTTTCTCTTGCTGTGTAGTCACATGACTCTAAATTTGCTGCTAGGTTTTGAGGGATGCAGAAGGTAAGAAGGCTGGTTTAAAAACCAGTTCCAAAACTTCAGTCTCAACTGACAGCGACACTAAAATGACCGAGGCTGAGGTATAAAATTGATCCTTCTACTGTAGGAGTAACTCAAGGGGCTAAAGGGGGGTACCTTTGGTGCCCATTTATGGCGGACTTTACTAGGTGGTTGAAATGGGATACTTACTATGCCTAAACGTAATTTTGCCTTGCTTCTTTTTCTGTTCTATTGTTTATACAGGAATCATCCAGTGGAAGTGGAGAAGCATCTAAATCTACATCCCCAGAAGGTAGCAGAAACACTTCCTTTCTCTTATAATTGATGACATAATAAGCATATGGTGTTGCTGTATTTTAATTGGTAAAAATGGCTGGCGTTAAAATTGTATTATTTAGGGGAGAAATCATTTTCATGATCTCTTCCAACTCACATAGCCTTTTTGTTTTTGCTTTGAAGAGAACTCTATTCGCTAATTGTCGGTTATAATTCAGCAGTAATATTAGAGTTTCCATTAGTTTTTGGGGTTCTTATGACGATGACGTTCAGCCTTGGGTATGGAAACTTCTTTTTGCAAGGTCATTATCAATGTTTTTGATTCCGAGCAAGTGACTTTCTGTTGATAATTTTGGGATCCAATAGAGATTATTAACTGGATCAGATTTATTCCTTTTTAAATTACTATGTCCCCCTTGATGCCTGATGACGTTTTCACAAGTTTCTGGAAGGGGGGGACACCTTTGAATTTATAGAACAATGAAAGTCCTTAGGTTTAGCTCTGTTGGTTTACTTCTGCTAAATTGGTGTTTTCTTGGAGTCCTTTAATATGTTTATACATTTGTTTGTGTGTAGAAATTGTGAGATGTTCTAGCATTATATAACCCTGTAACTTTCTTAAAAGACGAATTTCTGAGTATTGAAATGAAGTAGGCCCAAATGGAGCATCAGAAATATAGAGGATTTTATGTGAGTGACTCACTAGTTCCAGATTGGGGTGCAGTAGTTGTGAATGATCACTTTTTATCAACAGTTCATTGTTTCAAATATAGAAGGGAAGCTAGTCTAATAGCTCAATTTTGGAATTCAGTTATGAATGAAGGGTTGCAGTGATTAATTTTTTTTCCTTCAAATAATGCTCCAATTGAATAAAACTCCATTTCAGGTGTTCTGCCTGAGAAGGAACACCAGTTGACTGGAATATATGATTTGGTAGCTGTGCTGACTCACAAGGGAAGAAGTGCCGACTCAGGGCATTATGTTGCATGGGTCAAGCAAGAAAACGGTCAGTTTAACTGGGAATAGATTTTGTTCTTGTAACCATTGCTTTTGGACTACTATCTGATACAATATGTTGGAACTTTCATTGTAAACAGGAAAGTGGGTTCAATTCGATGATGACAATCCAATCCCGCAGCGAGAAGAGGACATCACTAAACTATCAGGGGGAGGTAAGTCAAATCAGTTGTTTATTAATAGCCCATTGGTAAATTTGCTATGCCTGGCATGCCTATCTGTTCTCGTAACATCAAAGATACAAACCAGACGGTATATTTAGTTGTTTGTGCAGCCTTAATGTATTGATCTCTTTGTCAGTTTATTGATAAAAGTGCCTTATTTGGTTTCAGGTGATTGGCATATGGCTTATATTTGCGTGTACAAGGCCCGTGTTGTTCCCATGTGATTTAAGCCTATCGTTGGGTTGGTTTCACATATTGGACACTGATGTATTTGAGTTGGTCACATTATACATGATTATTCTGTTACTTTTACTTCGAGTGTAATTTATTACATTTAGCATTGAGTTGCACATGAGCTGCCTTGGAAATTCAGTGGGAGACCTTTTCAGACTTACTGAATGGTGGATTCAGGCAATATAGACTATTACAACCGACTACATCCTTGGATAAAAGTGCTTTTGTTCTAAGATATCCATTTTTTGTTATTGGTCCTTCCCTGAAATTGCTGCAAAAATGATTTTCACAAACTTAACGTAACAAATCCTGGTAGATGTTGGTCTATTTATATAATGTTAAATCTAAATTTATATAGACAAAACAATTTCCAAGTTGCTCAACTTGTGTTTACTAGAAAAACCTTTTCTTTAATACGAGTTTTGGAAGTCATCTGTCTGGTGAATGCGTTGCAACATCTCTCATTTTATTATCCAAGGGTACTGTTCTGTCCTCGTTTTTTAGACAATCCAAGTATATAAATGTGTCAGATTCGTGAAACTTGGATGTTTCCTTCACATATTTATGCTATGGAACGTAATTTGTGCTGCAGAGATTTCCTTTAAAGGAAAGCGAAGAGCGGAAGTGCACTCCTTTAGGAGAAAAATAAAGAGCAAACAGTACGGATTCCACTTTTTCTTTCGCATTCAATATGTTCTAGATACATCGTATCTAAATTATATTTGCATGTATTTGGGATATCGCTCTACTCTCTTGCTTGCCTCTCTCCCTTTCTTGCTTCCCTATCTCCCTATTATCTGCACATATACATGAATCTAGTATCAAAAGATATATGTTGACTCTCTTGCTTGCCTCTTTCCTCTTTCTTTATGTATTTATATTTCAGAATGTATCTGATATCAAAGATACATGTATCTAGTATCAAAATATGCATTGATTGAGACAATCATCAGTGTATTGTGTGTAGAGAGAGAGAGAGAGAGAGTGAGGGGGAGAGAGAAGAAAGAGGGGGGAATTTGAAGGAGTTGTGTGTGTATGTGACTTGAAATATGGTATGAAATTATAAATTAATGAGACAATATGTAATTATTTCAAGGTATAAAGTGGATTAGTATATATGGTAGGAATTAATGTTTGTGTAAGTGGATAGTTTCTCCAAAAATAAATAGTAAAAGAAAGAGTTGAGCAAATTTTCCTTAAGTATGAAAATTGTACTAGGAAATTACTACAAACTGTCTCACTCAGAAGTACCTGGAGGTAAATATATAAAGTCGATGCAACATAGCTTAAGACAATAATAGTATAAGTGCAACAATGGTTTTCCCTTGTTGATTATTAGAAGAGTTATGGAGCATGCATGTCCATTTTCCAGTATAAAGTATTAAATCATCACTGTTTTTATGTGGGATTCTCCATGGAGGTTGAGGTATGTGTAGAGTGATCAGCATGTAGAAGAAGAGGTAGAACATTTTAAAGCACCTGCATTCCTTGTCAAGTCCTTGACATTATGTCCATCTTCCACCGGAAAAGCTTGCTCTGGCGAATAGTTTGGCTTCACAGACTCACGACCAGAACCCGATCCACTGAAAGATGCTCCGTTCGCGAATACGTCTTCAACTGACTCATAATTCCCTTCCACTTCACCAACTACTCCACTCTCTTTTTTCCATGTCACCTGCACCATCGTATTATCATATTTAATTGTTAATTGAAATAAATAAATGATGAATTACTAATTGTACCATGCATCACTTTTATTAATTGAGGAAAAGATGGATGTGACCTCTTTCTTTCCATCTTTTCGTGCATAGAAATAATTGGCTTGGCTCTTAATGCTTGGGTTCATGCTTCCCCCTATTGCGTAGCTACCCCATCCTTTGTATACATTGTTAACCACATGTGCGTATCCATGACGAACCCTACAAAATTAATCAATCCATGTTTAATTAAGTCCAGTGGTTAAATACATAGAACAATTTATGGGTTCACGGGAAGCCACTAGCTTTTGTCCAAATCCTATCTATAAAGAAATTATCTAAATTTGTAGGGTACCTTGGCATTCTCTGGTTGCAATTAGGACCAAAATAGTTGAATGCAACAGTAACCTTCATGTTTTTGTCTCTAAGGAATCCATCATCATGACCTAACAACATAACCTTATTTTGTGTCCTAAACCAATTGTTGGATATAGTAATATTTGTTGAACCACGAGTCACATCAATCAAACCATCTTCACTATCATAGAGGGTGTTATGATCAATCCATATCTTAGAAGAAGACAGCATTCTAATTGCATCCCCATCCACTGCACCCACATTTACGATTTTCCTATCAGGTCCCATGACTCTTGAGGCAGGTTGTGCCTTGCAATGGTGGATTCTTAGACCATGAATGATCACATTTTTCACCTACAAAAAAATCATGTCCAAACGCCATAATTATTTACTTAAAAACAAAACAAAACAAAACTCGACAGTTAATTACAGATACATATAGTGGTCAGAGGCGGATTCACTACAACAGGGATTTTGCGATAATTATTTAACAACAATAATATAATTGTCTTTATATTATATTAAGTGGCAATAATAAATATGCATATTTTTATAGCCAGTTGTCTATATAAATGCCGCTAAAGACTTTAATGACTTTGAATACAATGACATTAACTCAATTGTCGCTAAACATTTTTGTGACGGTAAAAGAAAATCTATTGCTATTAAATGCCTATTTTTGTTGTAGTGATCCTGAATTTAAAACTAATGAATTTAGAGTACATGCAATTTATTACACCCTTCGGTTCATTTTAAATTTCATTTAAGGTTTTGAACATTCCCATCAATAAAATCACTAAACGGACCCTATGGTTATTCAAGGACCCTTTCATCCATTATGTTAGGTATGAAGGAAAATCAATTCTGGCTTCAAAAGGGACGTTTCTTTTGATAAATAAATGGAAATTTTACCTTGTCAATTTTTGGCAATGTCGTTTTTCTATGTCCTTTCACACAGGAAGGATCCATATAAACCAATTATCCAACCATTCCCGTGACTTTCGTGACTTTATGGGCTATCTTTCAAGTGTGCGACTAAATTATGCTTGCCCACTTGGTACTTAATCAATATATTGTGCCTATATATATGTGGGCAGTGGAAAGAAAGAAAAATATATAGAAGATCAATACATATACGGCAACAAGTTTTTCTCTGCTCTGCTTTTTCTTTTTTCTCCATGAATTTTTCCGTTCCATTTTGTTAAATTGAATTTATTTTTCATAATACGTTATCAGTACGAGGCTTCAGCTATTTTTAGAAGGTAACAAAAAGGGTAAGAATTTTCAGAATTTTATTTTCTTAAAATGTCTAATATCTCAAACTTGAATTTGTGGCTCTGGATATTTCTGGAAAATGCTACTCCTCATGTGCACTAGATGCCGAAATACATCTAGAATCGATGGGTCTGACAGACATCATCAAAGATGAAAATACAACATCTAGTCAAGAGTGTACAAAAACTATGATATTTCTCCGCCACCATCTTGACGAGGGGCTAAAATTACAATATCTCACATTAAAAGACCCCCTTAAATTGTGGAAAAATTTAAAAGAAAAATATGACCACCTGAAGTTGGTCATGCTTCCACAAACACGTCATGATTGGCTAAATTTGCGATTAATGAATTTCAAAAATATAACTGAATATAATTCTACCTTGTTTAGAATTATAGCTCAGTTAAATTTATGCAGAGACGAAATAACTGAGCAAGATAAACTCGAAAAAATATACTTCACATTTCCACCCGCGAATATAAGGCTGCGTACAATAGACCTTTGTTGTCAGGCCCTTCCCCGGATCCTGCGCATAGCGGGAGCCTTAGTGCACCAGACTGCCCTTTTTTTTACTATCTCACCTTCTTATTGCTGAACTCCATCATGATAGTCGACCCGTTGGTTCTTTGCAACTCCCTGAAGTGAATCAGGAAAATTATAACCAACGCAAAAGAGGCCATGGCCCCAGTCGTGGTCGTGTTCATGGTCGAAGAAGAAATTATAATCATGATGCTCGGCTGGCACCGATAAATGATCAACAATATAAAATGCAGAGTAAAAGGCCAGAAGCTTTACCGAATAAAAATTCAGAAAGTGTATGTCATAGATATGGAGGTATGGGGCACTGATCACAAATTTTTCGATCATCAAAATGCTTGGTTCAGCTATATTAGGCGTTCTTGAAAATAGCAAAAAATAATCCAGAGATAAATTTTATCTCTGAGGATAATATTGAGACTATGCATCTGGATGTAGCTGATTTCTTTAATTTTTCAGAAGAAAATATGAATATTGATAAGATTAATAATATTTAAATTATTTTCTTTTTATTTATTTTATCTGTAGTAAATATTATATTTGTATTTTCCTAGTCCATATAAATAAATAAAATTTGTGTAATAAACCATGTATTAATTATAATATTTACTTTATTTTCTTTTTGAAAAAAAATATGGATATGCCTCAAATTTTGTTTGGATCAATGATCAATCAAGAGAATATTTGTGTAATTGATAGTGGAACAACTCATGCTATTTTTAAAGACGAGAAATATTTTTCCAACTTGCTTAGAAGAAAAGCAAATGTTACCACAATTTCTGGTAATTCAAAAATGATTGAAGGCTCCAGAAGAGCTACTATAATTCTGCCAAAAGGGACAGAAATTGTTACAGAAGATACACTATTCTCTTCTAAATCCCCAAGAAACTTGTTAACTTTTAAAGATATCCACAGAAATGGATATTATGTTGTGACACTAAATGAAATAAATACTGAATATCTTGGTATAACTAAGAGTGTCTCAGGCCAGAAATATATTTTGGAAAAATTACCAACTTTATCGTCTGACCTATATTGTGCAAAAATTAATGTAATTGAAGCACATTTGATCATAAACCAAAAGTTTACTGATCTAAATACATTTGTTCTATGGCATGATCAAATAGGTCATCCTGGATCAATAATGATGAGACAAATCCTTGAAAATTCAACTGGACATCAGTTAAAGAACCAGAAGATTCTTACGAATGATTAATTTTTATGTGCTGCTTGTTATCAAGGAAAACTAATTGCCAGACCATCGACCCTAAAGGTTGGCATCGAATCTCTTGGCATTTTAGAGCATATACACAGAGATATATGTGGACCTATTTATCCACATAGTGGATTGTTTAGATACTTTATGGTCCTAATAGATGCATCATCTAGATGGTCTCATGTGTGCCTCTTATCATCCAGCAACCTGACATTTGCGAAGCTGTTGACACAAATAATAAGATTAAGGAAGTAATTCCCAGATTATTCAATTAAGGCCATTCGCCTTGATAATGTTGGAGAATTTACATCCCACGCTTTTGATGATTATTGCCTATCAATTGAGATAAAAATTGAACATCCTATTGCTCATGTTCATACTCAAACATCTACTAATGAAAATAAAATTACCGATTACTGTTTGGGGTCATGCTATCTTACATGCAACAACACTTGTACGTCTCATACCGACACATTGTAATAAATACTCTCCATCACAATTAGTATTTGGGCATGAGCCAAATATAGCCCATCTATGAATTTTTGATTGTGTAGTATATGTGCCTGTAGCACCACCACAACGTATAAAAATGGGTCCTCAATAAAGGTTGAGCATATATGTTGGATTTGACTCACCCTCCATAATTCGATACCTTAAACCGTTGACTGGAGACTTATTCACTGCTTGATTTGCAGATTATCGATTTGATGAAATAACTTTTCCGCCATTAGGGGGAGAGAAAAAGGAATCCGAAAAAGAAATTGCGTGAAAAGTTTCATCACTATCTCATTTTGATCTATGTACCCGCACATGTGAGCAGGAGGTCCAGAATATCATCTACAGAACATAGTAAATCAAATGCTAGATGCATTTACTGATTTAAAACGGATAACTAAGTCACATATCCTTGCAGTGAATGTGCCTATCCGAATTGATGTCCCAAAAGGACCATCTACTGGTATCATAACTTCTGAATTCCAAACACGCTTGAAGCGTGGTAGACCATTGGGTTTAAATGATAAAAATCCTAGAAAGAGGAGCGTGAGGAATAATAAAGATGATACTACATAAGAACCTCTTGAAGAAGGTCAAGATTTGAGTAATCTTGATATTCCTGAAGAAATCAGTGAAGCCGAGACTCAAGGCATGCCTTGTTGCACAAGGATTATCTCAAAGACCCGGGGTCAACTATGAAGAAACATACCCACCTATTATGGATGGAATAACTTTTCGATATCTCATCAGTTTAGTTGTACATAACAATCTTAAAGTACATCTAATGGATGTAGTTACAGCTTACCTTAATGGTTCACTTGATAATGAAATTTACATGAAAATCTCAGAAGGATTAAAATTGCCTGAAGCATGTAATAAGTCTTGGGAGATGTATTCAATAAAACTGCAAAGATCATTATATGGTCTAAAACAATCAGGACGTATGTGGTATAATCGCCTTAGTGAGTACTTAATAAATGAAAGTTATATAAATGATGTCATTTGTCCATTGTTTTTATTAAGAAAATGGAATCCGAGTTTGTTATACTCTCCATTTATGTTGATGACATAAATCTCATTGGGACCCCTAAAGAGGTCCAAAAGGCGATTGAATATCTAAAGAGAATTTGAAATGAAAGACCTTGGAAAGACAAAACTTTGTCTCGGTCTGCAAATTGAATATTTAGCAAACGGGGTCTTTGTCCATCAATCTGCCTACACTGAGAAAATCTTAAATTTTTTTACATGGACAAAGCACATCCATTAAGTACTCGAATGGTTTTTCGATCACTTGAAGTGGAAAAAGATCCATTTCGGCCTCCAAAAGAGGATGAAGAACTTCTTGGTCTTGAAGTACCATATCTCAGTGCAATTGGTGAACTTATGTATCTTGCTAATGCAACTAGATCCGATATAACATTTTCTATTAATTTGCTAGCAATGTATAGTTCATCCCCAATACGAAGGCATTGGAACGGTATGAAACATATTTTGCGATACCTAAGGGGTACTATTGATATGAGTTTATTTTATACTAACAAAAGTTGTGCAGACCTTATTGGTTATACAGATGCAAGTTATTTATCAGATTCACATAAATCTCGATCTCAAAAAGGCTATCTATTTATACACGGAGGAACTGCTATATCATGGTGATCTACAAAACAGTCTATTGTTGCTACTTCTTCAAGAATGTGTGTGGTTGAGATTGATGATGCAGTTCATTAAAGAAAGATGCGGCTTGGAAAATGATGTCAAAATACCTACAATTATATTTGAAGATAATCCCGCGTGCATAGCTCAATTGAAAGGTGGCTTCATAAAAGGAGATAGAACGAAACATATTTCACCAAAATTATTCTTCACATATGATCTTCAGAAGAATGGTGATATTGATGTACAACAAGTTCGTTCGAGTGATAATCTTGCAGATTTATTCACAAAGGCATTACCAACATCAACTTTTGAGAAGCTAAGATATAAGATTGGAATGCGTCGTCTCCAAAATATCAAATGAAGTTTTCATCAGGGGGAGTAAGATACGCGTTGCACTCTTTTTTTCTTAACCAAGGTTTTGTCCCACTGGATTTTTCTGGTAAGGTTTTTAATGAGGCAGCACTCAAAGTATATTACCAGATATGTGTACTTTTTTTCTTTCACTAGGCTTTTTTTCACTGGGTTTTTTCTAGTAAGGTTTTAACGATGCACAATATTTAGGGATATTTACGATAACTATGTATATATATTCTTTAACTAGAATATTCTTGACATCCAAGGGGGAATGTTAGGTATTAGATGTCTTACAAGTGGGCCCCACTTGTAAGTGGACAACTTTTTCACTTGGTACTTAGAGCCCGTTTGGACGGGCTTAAAAAAGTAACTTTTATGTATGAAGTGCTTTTAGAACTTTAAAATGCTGAAAGTTATTTTTATAAATAAGCAGTTGAGTGTTTGGATAAAAGTGCTTAAATGAGGAAAAATTATGTGAATTTTAGGGTTAAAAGAATAAAAAGGGTAGTTTGGGAATTTAGTTAAAATATAAGGGATATAAAAGTAATTTCCATGGTCAAAGAAAATGACTTTAAACATTTAGAAAAACAAAAGTTAGGAATCCTAACTTTTCATTTTTGACTGACTTTAAGAACTTTCTGACTTAAAGTTAGCATTAGGCAAACACGTCCAAAAGCTGCCAACTTAAAGCCAATCCAAACGGGCTCTTAATCAATATATTGTGCCTATATATATGTGGGCAGTGGAAAGAAAGAAAAATGTATAGAAGATCAATACATATACGGAAACAAGTTTTTCTCTACTCTGTTTCTTCTTTCTTCTCCATTATTCTCTCCATCCCATTTTGTTAAATTGAGTTTATTTTCATAACAAGAAGTTTTTTTATTATTATTATAGAGAAGTCACCATTTATTTCTCCTCAAAATGAATATTTTTTCTGTACTAATTTATGTGGTACTCTTTTTTTTTTAATCTGTCCTAAAAAAATGTCATCTTAAAAATTTTAAGTTCTTCTTTTACCTTTAATAAAATGATTTATAACCATCCAAATATATTTAATGTTTATTCTAACCACAAATTTCAAAAAATATCTTCTTTTTTTTCTTAAACTTCTCTTGTTCCATGTAAATTTCTTCCTCCAATTCTCCATTTAAGAAAGCCGTCTTGACATCCATTTGATGAATTTCAAGACCATATACGGCTGCTAGTGCCATTAACACTCGAATAGATAATGCTAAAAACTTGTTATAATTGTGGAAAAGCTGGCCACAAAGTCGAAGCCGAGCCGAGCGAGCGACGACGACGACGCGAGGGGAGACACTCTTCTTGACCCTTTAGCAACATGAAGGAGTGCTTCTACTTTTAAGTAGGAGACTTTTTCTTTCCACCACATATGTGGGACAAATGCTTATTTCATAAAGTAAGAGGGAACAACTCATTTTTTCCTCCACTTCTTTTCCCTCCATTTTCCGTTCAACCTATCAATTAAACCTAACAGGTAGTAGTATATGTATCTATTTCTTTTATTTTGAAAAAAACTTATTTTGGATCAAATTTATTTGCCTAAAATGACATTTAAAATGACCGGAGATAATATATTATATGGATCCAAATAGCCTGTTGTAACAAGTAATGTGTATATTTTTCAAATTACTCATGTACGATCACCTATTTTTATTTTTTAAATGACCTAATGTCGTAAAAACCGTGTTAGTATTACATACCCTTTGAAGCATTAGACAAGCGCCACCAGCAATGTTAACCTTAACTCCGCGGCCATCAATGGCAGTAAAGCTGCTGACTAAAAGGGGTTTTTGGAGCCTAATTTTCATGTTTCGTTCGAAAGTTACCCAAATCTTTCCCTTAATATGCGTCATTGCATATCTTAGGGTTCCAGGTTTAGGATTTAACGGGTCGTCACTTTCATCAGTAACCTTATATTTTACCACATCGTCTCCAATATTATTAGTCATCTTTCCAGAATAACCAACAGAACATTTAGCTAATTGTTGCCTTTGACTCCTCCAATTTGGATCTGTTCGCCAACATTTATCAATCACGTTAATTCCAAGCACAAAACTTGTACTTGAAGTAATTGTTATAATTAGTATAGTACACAACATGAAATTATATGAAGGCTTGTAATTAGTTTTCATCATTTTCTTGTGTTTTGGCTCAAATGTTGTTGGATATTTTCAATTGGAAAGTGCAAAGGGAGATCGGAGGTATTTTATAGTACATGAAATTTGTTTGTTAGTTTGCCACATGGATGAGGAGGTTTTGGTAAAAAATAAAAAATAAATTGAATGGAAGAGGAATAGAGTTTACTATATACATACATTAACGTAAATATAGTAGGGTTGCTATATTTAGACATTATTATTATATAAATAAATATAGTAAACATTACTCCTTTTCCATTCAATTAGTGAATAGGTCTGCGCTTCACGCATTAAATTTGTCAAAACTAATACGATGAAATTTTTCTGTGTATATGCATAAAAACATTAATTATAAATATTTATGAAATTACAAATGTAAAATTTCAACTTTTAAAACTAGAGGCTGGATGAATTGTACTTCCTCCGTTTTTAATTACTTGTCAAATATTTTCTAATTTGATTTCCTTTTTTACTTGTTAATTTTGACAAATCAAGAAAAGACAGTGTTTTCTTTTTATTATACTCTTAATTTATTAATATTGAGTTAATGTCTTTAAAAAATGTAGTAAGTAAGAGCCTGCTTGGATAAACTTTTTAAAGCTGTTTATAAGCTGAAAACTACTTATTATAAGCTAAAAAAAAGCTGGGGTAACCCAACTTATTTTTTTGGCTTATAAGTTGTTTTCAACTTATAAGTTGTTTTAGATAAGTCAAGACAAATAAACCCAATTATTTTTGGGGCTTATTTTAAGCACAAAATGACTTTAATTGGGCCAGTCAAACACTCAAAAAGCTGAAAACAACTTATAAGCTAATCCAAACGGGCTCTAAATATGTTTAAAACTCTATCAATTAATTGGGGTAGAATGATAAACTCAATATACCATTTTTTTTTAATAGGTGTGTCAAGTCAAAATTTGACAAGTAAATAGAAACGGAGGGAATATGTTTTATTATTATATCTTCTTCAAAAAATGAAAATATATAGAAATAGATTTTCAAGAAAAGGTTTTCACTTTTAGATACAATATAATGTCCGTGTATGTTTTAATAGTATTAGATTCCTCACATTAGATAATATATACTTTTTGTTTTCCAAACACGCACTTCATTACAAAACAATCTTATTTGTAATGGTGTAAATTAAATCTTAATAATGAAATTAACGATGTTTTTCTCCTTGCTTAATTATTATGGAGATGCAATTTAATTTTTATTTTGTGAAACAGTGTCTTTTCTTTTCCTCATATATTTATTGTGGAGCTGCAATTAAACATTAATTTTTAAAATTATGTAGTAATGAGTATTGTATTAAAATGAGAAAGAAAATCCAAAAATCTTTGAAATTAGATAAATAATAATCTTAGAAAATTTAATCGTGAAGCACCATAAGACAACCTATATGCTCCTAATTTATTACTATGCACTATAGATGGTGATACCAAAGATAAATGAAGTTCAATAAATGAGCAGGCAAATACTAAGCAAAATATAACTTCTTCATGCACAATAAAATTTCTTCACGTGTATCCGAGGGAGCATTTAGGCTTTCGATCAGTTACGAGTTTAACAGAATTCTGTAATTTTTATCCAAAATAGTTTTGGAGCCATAATGCTTGACGTGCTACTAAGTTGTTGCCGTATACTCTGCCCCAAATAATGAGAAAGCTATTGTCTCCTGCTTCTTTTAACTCCATGTCACCGCTCCACATTCAAAGCTGAAACAACTATCGAAAGTACTTTTTCAATCATCCAAGCAGCCTATATAATAACTGTTAGAAAATCCAATCAATTTGAAATTTGACGCTTTAGAATACCAAATACAAAGTCTGTTGTTCCAACAACATAGCGAAAAATTCTTTTTGCAGCACCAAAGTGTTGCTTTGTCAGACTTTGTAAAAATCACTAATAAAAAAAGTAATGTCAAGTCTAGTGTGCGTTAGATAATTTAAGCCACCAACTAGTCTTCTAAACAGTCTAAAATATGCTTTCTCAGTTCCATCTGCACGCTGCAACTTTTCATTGATACTAGCTCTCTGAACGTGTGTGTTGCATGTTTATCTCAAAATATTTTATATAAATTTTGTGTTGCAAATGATATATTTTATTCCTTTCAAATCTATTGGTACTTATTTTTTTTTTTTTTAAAATCCTTCATTTTAACAATAGAAAGTAGAGATAAGTGTCAAAAACATAACTGAACCATTCCTCTTTTTTGAGTTTCATACCTAAACTATTGGGAGTGTGAGTTTTATACCTAAACTATCACTTATTAGTTTGAGAAACACACCTCTCTTTTATTTCACTCTCATCATGATATATGTATTACACTTTCTCTTTTATTAAAAAAAATTGTCATATCACACTCCACATGCACCTTAATAAAAAATAAATAAATTATTAGAATTAGTTAAAAATAAATATTAAAGTATTATTATCTCCCGCCTAAAAAGAGATATAAAATAAAATATAAATATTTTTATTACTTCACTTCACCACTTTCTCTCACCATAACCAACCCCCCTACCCCGCCCCTAATTTTTTAGTTTTATTTTTACTTATTAAATTTCTTTTGTAAAAGTTTTTTAAAAAAATTCATACTTCATATCCCCTTACCTTCAAACAATAATTTAGATATTTTTTATAAAAAACAATTCTACTCTGCCCTACCTAACCCTCCGCTTTCAATTTTGTTTTCTTGTTTTGTGTTAGATATATATATATAATTTTAGAAAAATATTTTTTTACTTGCCGCAAAACTTTTCTTAAAATAAAATTTTTATTTTTGTTATATTTGGTGCGCAAGTAGGAAAAAAAATCTCCCTAAAAATATATGTACATATCTAACCTAAGAAAAGAAAAATATATTAAATAAATATATATAAATTAAGATCGGAGGGTTAGAAGGAGTGGGTATAATTGTTTTTAAAAATAAAAATAATAACATTTTTTTAGGAAGGAGTGGGGGAGGGGATAAAGTATGAATTTTTTTAAAAAATATTTTATAAAAGAAATTTAAAAAATTTAAAGAATAAAAGGACGGGAATGGGGAGGAGAGGGGGAGGGTGGAGTGCCTGAGCAAAATACTTTAAATTTTATTTTTTTAAAAAATAATTTCTTTTTTAAAAAAAGTAATTTCTTTTATAAAAAATAATTTCTTTTTTTTGGAGATAGAAATACTTAGTCTTTAACTTTTAAGTAATACTAATAGTTTATTTAATTTTTATCAAACAGAAATATTTTATTCATGTAGAATGTCATGTGACAAGTTTTTTCCAAAAAATAGAGAGAATAGAGAGAGTGTATAACACAGACCACTGAGGTGTGTTTGTCAAACTAATAAGTGATAGTTTAGATATGAAACTCACACTTCCAATAGTTTATGTATGAAACTCAAAAAAAAGGGATAGTTTAAGTGTGTTTTTGACACTTATCTCTAGAAAGTACTTATATCTTCATATTAAAAAGAATACACTCTTAATTATAAAATTGACTAAAAGTGCATTAAGTAAAAATAACTAACTATTGTGCAAATACAATATTCAAATGAGGACGCTAAAATACTACATGTTGGCTAGTGTATAATATGTGTAAACTTCGTAAACTTCTATTGGCAGTATAATATATAGATTTTTATATTTACCTTCTTAAACTCTAATAGGAAGAATTAAAAAAGGGTCATATGCATTCTCAGCTAACACAACTAACGATCTAAGAATATTTGATAAATGAAAGAGCAAGAGTTGAGGAAAATGATTTTTTTTTTCTTATACAATTTTTTTCTTGGATGTGTCTTTTTATCTTCTCTTTGATATATTCATTATTTGTAAATGTTACAATATAATGTCTTAAATTCTACCAATGAAGCGGGTGACAAATGTTACAATATAATACATTAAATTCTACAATGAATGCACAATAGAACTACAAACATCCACTTTTTAGAAATTTATTAGCTTGTCATCATTTTAGCAACTTATCAAAATTCATTTTAGCTAATTAAAACCATATTTTAATAGCATTAACATAGTGTATTAATTGAAATCGTAATGTACAATTACGCATAGATAGTTCTCTTGAGGTATATATAGAATATGTAAGTAAAAGGAGTTTGACCCATAATTAATGTAAGTAAAAGGAGTTTGACTCATAATTAAGATTCAAGAAAATTAAACAGATTAATTTAAGAATATGAAATATGTATCAAGTAGAACACCTCACTTTTCAATATTCATACTTATACGATAACACTTGCTAAGAAAATTATTATAAGACTTATTTTATATTTATCCTATAAAATAAAATGGAAACATATAATATCCAATCATGTAAAACTTGATGTAAGAATCATTTTTTTCATATGGATATCTTAAACTAATTAGATTTTTAAATTGACTACAATCATAAATTCTGACACTAAAATTCATAAAATTGTATTTAACTCAATTTCTTCTTCATAACAAACTAATAGCCTAATATAGTGTACGTTATTGCAGCCAAAGTGAACACTACATAACAGACAATTAAATTAGGAAAAGAAAAATGTGGCCAACATGAGGAAGCATAAGGAAATACTTCATCTCCAATAGCTCTGTTCCAAGAAATTTTCAACCTCCTATGCTTGTTTTCTCTTCTTTCCCCACAAGCCCATTATATAGTCCACTTTTATAGGAGTAACTCACAAATCACAACTCTGTATTTCTATAACCTTTACTAAATGGTTAATGAATTTATTATGATTAATAGTTTCTTTCCATTTAACATGATAATTTTATTTTTTTTGCATGTGAATGAGTGAAGAAATAACATATGAAATCTGAGTGAAGTTAAAAAGGTATTATTAACTTCAAAACTAGCGAATACTATATCAATGAAGAATGTCTATTCATTTATTACTTTAATGCATTATTGAATATATCAAGTTATGTAGAATGACCATGAAGATACATTCAGGTGAATTTGGTCTACACAGAACGATTTTTGCAACTTTTTAAATTCTCCATAATTTGATCATCATGACAAAATGAAACTGATGATTAATGCATATTCATT
Organism: Solanum dulcamara; assembly: GCF_947179165.1. Taxonomy (NCBI): domain Eukaryota; kingdom Viridiplantae; phylum Streptophyta; class Magnoliopsida; order Solanales; family Solanaceae; genus Solanum; species Solanum dulcamara. The sequence continues at coordinate 74,754,742 of NC_077237.1, forward strand.
TAATATAAAAAAATATCATAAATCCAATAAATAACTGTAGAAAGAATTATAAATTCTTTGTTTTCATCTTGTTTTCGATATGCTTGTCCCTATCTGACCTTTTATCTTGTTTTCCTCTCTTGAGCCGAGGGTCTTTCGGAAATAGCCGTCCTACCTTTCAAGGTGGGGGTTAGGTCTGCGTACACTCTACCCTCCCAAACCCCACATGGTGGGATTATACTGAGTTTGTTGTTGTTGTTGTTATGTTTTATTAATGGTATTATCGTAATAACTCAATTTCATAGGATTATTTTGGTATTTCAACTTTCAACTTTTTTTGCTCTATTTTTAGTAATATACATGATACATGATGATTCATAGATGTAGCTGCTGCTTCACATTAATTCATCATATGGATAGTTTTTCTTTTTTTATAAAAATCCTCTTTATATTTCGTTTGAGAAATAAAAATTTCATCTTTACCTCAGATCACCTCATGGCCCAAAAAATATTCCAATAAGCCCTGATCAGTCATCTCAAAGTTGCTCATCGTATTAGACTTAAAATCATCAATTAAGACTTTGAGGAACCAATATAAATCATATCATCAACTCAGAGACAAACCACCAAAAATTCGCCATTACCTTATTTCTTTAAGTACAAAACGGGTTCATTGTCACTTCTTGTTAATCCGCTATCTTGAAAGAATGAATCAATTTTACTGTACCATGCATGTGCTGCTTGCTTTAGTCCGTAAAGAGCTTTTCTTAACTTTTAGACTTGTTCTTATAATCCCATTGCCATTAGTAACAAAGCCCAAAGATTGTGAAACTTAAACCTCCTCTTCTAGCTTGCCATTCAAGAAAGTAGACTTCACATCAAATTGATACACATGCAAATACAACTGTGCAGCCAAAGTCAAAGTAATTCTCACTTCCAAATCGAGCAATAGGAGAAAATGTTTCTTGAAAATCTATATCTTGTTGTTGTGAATATCCTTTCACCACGAACTGAGCTTTCTGCTTTTGAAAACTTCCATTAACTTTGTTCGAAACACTCATTTGAGACCTATTAAATTCTTTCATCAGGTGCGTCAACACACTCCCATATACAATTTCTTTCAATTGTTGGCATTTCTTATATCATAGCATTCGGCCATTCTGATTGTTCTGTTGCTTCTTCATAAAAAAAAATCAGATCTAAAAAAGCAAAGAAAATTGACAAGAAGTATTTACTATTGGGGGAGGAAGCACCATAACTAAAGTTTGATATGATGATAAATAATGAAAATAAATTGGACACGAGAATTTTACGTGGAAACCCTCAAACAAATAGAGGGGAAAAACCACGGGTAGGTAAGCCACCAGTAGGTAAGCCTACTATTAACCCACCAGTAGGTAAGCCTAACCCACAGTCCGGAACTATAGACAACAAACCATCACAGAGGAAAAGAAGTGAATAATAATAATAATAATATTAATAACAAGAAAATAAGAATAAGATACATTCAACAAGATAACTGCGAAGACTTGGTATCAGTTGGTAGTCGAGCCACTAGACCAAATAAGGGAGTACAAGGTTTATACATATACAATAAAAAATAATAATAATAGTACAAACTGTCTCTGAATACTAATTAAAGACTAGTCCAGGCAAAAATAGAAGGAGATAGACAACTCCGAACTCCAAGAGCTCACCCTAGTCTCCAAAGTCCAAGAGCTGTTCCGCACGATATTCAAATCAGTAGTGAAAACGCGTACTATGATCTGCAGGGTGCAGAAGTATAGTATGAATACCAACAAGTGGCACTCAATAGGCATCGACTGACTGAGCTCCAAAAATAAAGCAAGTATAAACAATATGTAAGCAAGAAGTATATATCTCAAATAACTAACAAGAATAATATGGAAGCCTGCAATAAGAAACATCAGATATAAGGAGGAGAGAGAAAATAGAAAACAAACAAGGACGTACCTGGTGATGACAGCCCAAGACCTAAACACGACAACGCACTATGAAGGAGGACAACTAAGTGACAACCTACTAACAGAACTAAACACAGATATCACATAAAAGTCCAAAAGACCGTATCACTAAATCTCTGCACAAAAAATAGATAAATAAGAACAAGGGTAGTAACTACCTTCAAACAAGAGACCACCCTTTATACCGCCACAAGTTCGCAAATAGTAAGACAATACCTCCCGAGTCCCTGTGTGCCCAGGAAGTTCACGCACAAACAGGTAAAACCATACGGCATCCCATACTACCGACAGATATAAACAGCTATGCTGATGATAAGAAATTCATATATGCATGAAAGTAATGCAGTATAACCAGTAGTACAATCTGTGCCAAGTGCATCATACCAAGATATATACACCTACTTCCAGTCCCGACCAGGAAGTAGGACCCATGAGCCTCAATGGGATCTCCATGGAGGGCTCGGGAGCGTCCCTATATACCGCATGATCCCCATCCAGATCTTATATCAATCTGTAACATGAACGCATCCTCAATGTCTCAAATGAATATGATAAAATAAGCACGTCTTCGATGCCTCGAATCAGTTTAATGAAATGAGCTCATCCTCGATGCCTCAAATTAGTATAATAAAATGAGCTCATCCTCGATGTCTCGAATCAGTATAATAAAATGAGTTCATCCTCGATGCCTCGAATCTATATCATAAAATGAGTGCATCCTCGATGCTCCCACTTTACAAAAATTGTAGTAATAAAGGGAGTACGACCCCTATTCGAAAATCAGTATAAAATAGTTTGGGTTATAACCCAGATTTCTTAAATCAATGTCAAGAACCAATGCATGCACCGGGGTCGACTACATTCGTGAGAAAAAATAATCCAATGCAATGCATGCCATCACCAATACCCAAACAATACGCACAATCACATACAATAATGACTCCACCAGCACCTTACCCTCTCAAGCATACAAACAAGGCTCACAAATACAACCGACCTCTAATCAAAGGCCTAAAGCTCAAATCTACTTCTCTAACTCAATCACAAAGCCCAAAAGAGACCTAAACCCTAACTGGGTAACAAGGAGGAGGAAATGAGGAAATAGGTACTCAGCTAATCAATCAATACCTCTAGATCCATATGGGAAAATCACCTTGAGATTCATAACCTCAGATAACCCCGCCAAACGACAACCAGAAAGCATAGGGAATTTTAGCTCTAAACCCATGAATGGGATCCAATAGTAATTCACTAGCCTAACTGGGTGGAAATCACTACACCGAGGCTCCAAGATAGGTGCTATAATAGTGAAGAGTACTAAGTCTCATAACTTCCGGTCAATAATGGCTACAACAACTAAGTTTCATCTAATATGAATTCTAAGGAAAACAACTCTGCCAACCACCATAACATCAATCAAGTCACCTAAAATAGGCTAAACAAGGCCAAACTACGGCATAATTAATAAGCTTACCAACTAGACGAGAAATCTCATAAAGGCAAAGTAGTCTAAGGCTCATACCGGAACGCAGAAACAATAATTTAGGAGTCAAGCCTAACCTATCACAAAAATCCAAACCACAAGAAAATTATACTAAACAATACCTATTGAAGTTCAATCAAAGAATAGGAGACCGTAGCCTACCTCGAAGCCGAACACACGATCTCCAAGTCCACTTCCCGGTAGTTTTTCGCTCCAAAATCAACTCCAATTGTCTCCACGCTAACAAAATGTCGATCACCTCATTAATACAAACTTTTTGACACTAAAATTATATTTTTCAAAGACGGACCCAAACTTGGGTTTAAAATAGGATTGTGGGACCCGCAATGGGAATCTCAAAAATGATTTTGTGAAAATATTCTAAACGCATTATTGAGCTTGAACCCAAAATGGAGCACAAATCAATGATCAAAACGTCCTAAATCAGCCTAACATTTAAGAATTCCATTAAAGCTTAAACCAAGCTAGGGCATCCCCTTTGGGGCAGAATATACCTCACACCGATGTCCTTCATGCTCCCCCGAACACTCCACCACGTAGCCACAACTAAAACGAAGCTCTAGGACTTAGAATCACCTAATTTGGAGATTCCTAGCTCCCAAAATTGCAAGAAGAATTGGAGGGGTCGGGCTGGAAAAAGGGTTGATCCTTAATTAAAAGGACCAACCAATTGACTATCACAAACACGAGAACCAGGTTTTCGATCGCGATGGATAGCTTGATCATTCTTTGTGATCACGAGAACCAGGTTCGTGAACATGAAGGTCTGCTGGACCATTCCTCGTGATCACAAGGACTAGGTTCGCGAACGCGAAGAACTATCCATGATGCACCAGCAAAGGCTGCATCAGCTGAAATTGGAATTGGAAAAATACTCTGAGGGGTTCTCAGGATTTGTTTGGAATCGCCAAATGGACTATGCTACCCCAGTAAATTCGACGTTTCAGACTCAATGGTGCAGTCAAAATTTCTATCTGAGGTTGTCTTGACAAAATGTAGGTCCCACACCCGAGAATAAATTTTTCCAATTCTACAAAGAGTCTCAAAATAAGATCAAAAGCCTCGAGACACGAACGAAAGGTCGTTCCAGACTAAACTCGATATTTCAGAGCTAACCGCATTGTTGGAATTTCAATCTAAGCATGTTTTCCATAAATATTGATCAAGGTAAACTTTAGGCTAGAGCCTAAAGTCTAAAATGACTAATGGCCTCAAACTCGCACCGATTATCTAGATACTCATGCCGACCATGCTACTAGTCTAATTTGGCCATTTTGAAGCTTATGAAATCGTCAAAATTAGGTTCTGAGTTATCTTCCTAGAGTTTTGACCAAAGTTAACTATTTAAACTCCAAGGGCTTTAAAGTAGGGAAACGGGCATAAAATCCAAACGAACGACCAGGCAAATGAACTGTCAGTGTTAGTAAGTAATCAATGGCTTGGGGTCGCTTTAGGAAAGCTCTAAGCGCTGAAAATATCGGAAAAGATGAAAATGACCTTAAGGGTCATTACAATATGCACTACTAAAAGGACTTTCATCCTCGAAAGTCAAGGATAGAAAAGAACCCAAAGGCAAGAAAAGAGTAAAAAGCAAGGCCCGCAAGCTCCGCCAGACCTAAAGGTATCTTCTCAGGTCGGGCAACTCCAATCTTGAACTCAAGCCAAGGGAACACTCCCAAATTCACTTTCCTTCTTCATAACTCAATCCAATTTCCAATTTCTCTCTTTTGATACTGACTTCCTCCCAACAAGAACAAACTCAACTGAACGCAACAGCCTAAACCGAGATAAACCAAAACCATACAGATTTGTCAGAATTGGATGACCAACAGCCATGAGAAGATGCTAAATAACTCCCAAGTTGAATTCTTTGCTTTATAGTCCAAACTCAAGACTCTTTAGTCATCATGGGTATCTACCCATCCTAAACCATAGTAAGAGCTCCCAACACTATCTGACTATTGCCCAAATAGCCACGAAGGGCATACAAGCACTACCTGAACATCGAAGAGCTACAAGAACTTAGAATATATAATTCAGCCCAAGGCTCCAACCCAAAGTTCTAACCCAATGACTCTTGAAACCAATAACTTGAGTCTGGATCTATCTTTCAAAATTAAAAAGGGTACTCCAATTAACAACCAAATCGACGTGTTAAAAGAAAAGTTGTACTGAGACCAACTCCAATGTCGCTTTACTACCAATGGAACTTCTAGAAAGATGAACCAATATGAGAATCTGGCCCAAAAGCAATAGAAATTGATGCCATGAGTCCATGTACCACTCCCCGAGTGCAAAATTAAGGTAACCACCCTAATCCAAGAGTATCTGAGTTGGCAGGTAGCAAGTAAGTAGACCACCCCTCCAAAAGCGACTCAAATAAGACTGAACCATGGCAAGGTACACCACAAGGAGCACTGCCAACTAACCACAATGGCATACATGAACATTGCACCCTTAATAAGAAACCAAGAGGTGATCCCACGAATTGCTTTGACTCCATCCTGAGGGAGAGTCATTTGAGAAATTCCATTCACCCATGGAAGCAAAGGTCTGAATTAGCTAAAGCACACCACAATAAAAGACCCAATTCAAAAATTTGACTTTTTGAACCATCGACACACTCATTGTAGTTTATCCATAGTACCAAGGCAAAACATGAAATCACCGAGATTGAAGGTAATCCTGGTTGTAAGGTAAAATTAGTTAGTGTCTGAAATTTCCAAAACGCATTAACTAACCACCTCAAAGTCCATAAGTCACAAGAGCACACCAAGGCAATCCTGATAAATCAAGACTCATCAATATGAACACTTTCTCTCCACAACCATCCTTTTCCTCTATTTTTTGGTCGGTCACAAGCATAAGAAGACCACCATTTCCATGAACCCGCTGGAACTCTATTTACATGATGCTTCAAGTTAAAATATCACCATACTTAGAATAAACAAACCAATTCCATTTCCATCCCTTTCCAACTCCAACATAGCCATCTGACACCATATTATATAACCAGCTAAACCAATAACTTAACCATCGAACTCCCCATAGAGAGACAACTCGATCATTCTGAAGAATCAAATCTTAACTCGGTCATCCAATGAACTAAGAATATGAAGTCGAACAAAGAAGGAATTGATGAACGAGATCTACAGTAGACCACAAGGGTCAAAACTACTGACACATCCTTCTCTCGGTAGAAGCCTCACATCTGCTAAGCACACTAGGGGTAAACTAGGAAGGGGAAAAGACCAATCCAAGAAAACCCTAGAATGGCTAAATGGATACCCATCAGAGTAATCAACTAAGCCCAACATCCACAAGGTATAATTCTATCAGTACTGCCACATCACAGTAAAACCAATATGATCCACTACTAAAAGAAATCACCTAGGAAAGATAAACACATACATATACCTCAAGTAAAGTTGTCGTAGCAAATAATAGACAAGTAATCAGGCTAAATAAGCATGCTCACATAAGTCCATGTAAAGTAATTACTAGAGTCCCTAGATGAATCTAATAAGCCAAGTAATTACCGATGGGTACGAAGACCCCAACATCCAAGCACTACAAGCAACAAAAGTCCTAGAAACAAAATTTACACAAATTCGATTGATACCTAGAGCCTCATCCTTTGTCTGACCTGCAGAAGCATGGAGTGGAATGCGCCTGGCCTCAAGCGGAACACTTGTACCCCTAACTACAACACTTGAGGTACCATCTCTAACCAACTATCCCTGAGCTCTACGAATTTGATCCTGTCGAGCCTGTCTCCTACGATGTGTGATTGTAGGGCACTCCCTAGCCAGATGTCCAAAATCACCGCACGTATATCACTTCCCGCCAAGCATAGCCCGATGAGATAAACTAGTTGAATTAGTATGAGCCCCAAAACCTGAATGCCCAGATAGAAAACCCTGAGATATCTGTCATGAACTCTATCCACCGTGGGTACCATAACCTATCATACAACCGCCTGGAACTTGAGGTACTCCCTCCATGGGTCTAGTAGGACTAGAGTGAAGTTGACCCTCACTAGGATGATGCCTACCTTGGAGCGAGGTGCTATCTTTACTGCAGTAATGGTGGGATCCCATATCTCAACCTTTGTAAGTTTCCATAGATGCATGCTCCTTAGCCCTCACATACCCGACCACCTGGGGAAAAGTAGACCCCATTGCTATCAAGTGTTGTGATGCTAAACGGAGAGGCAAAACCAATCCCTTAATAAATTGCTGAGTTATGTCTCGCTCTATAGGAAACATTGTAAGAGCATGCCCTATCCAATCTAGGAACTCCATCATATTCTCAGAGACTGATTAAGTACCCTACTGAGGATGAGAATCGCCCAATACACCCAAAACCACACATGCCTGTGGTGTAAGCTCATCGAGATGCTGAATCTCCAACACTGGATCTAAAGAAGCCGAACTGGTCATAGATACCGCTGAAGCTTGGGTAGTATGTGCGGATACTCCAACCATACCCGTCTGAAAGTTTGCACTATCCATCTAAAGAGGAATGAATTCTAAGAAACATTTAGAGGTTGATTAAAGAAATTTATATGATAAGAAATCAAGAATGGAGTTTTCCTAAAATGCCCTATAGCCTCCCGAAGATAGGATATGGACGTCTCTGCATCAATCTATAGGACTCTACTAGGCACTTTCTCTTATACCGACATTATCGGCGAACCTAAGCTCCGATACCACTCTATCATGACCCAATTTCTCAAGTCATTATGGCACTTACTATCAACCCACCAGTAGGTAAGCCTAACCCCATAGTTCGGAACCATAGGATATGAACCATCACAAGCAGAAGAAAAGAAGCAAATAATAATAATATTAATAACAAAAAAATAAGAATAAGATAAATTCAACAAGATAACCCTAAAGACCTGGTATCAGTCAGTAGTCAAGCCACTAGACCAAATAAGGGAGTATAAGGTTTATACATATACAATAATAATAATAATAGTACGGACTGTCTCCAAATACTAAGTAAAGACTAGTCCAGAGAAAAATAGAAGGAGATAGGAAACTCCGAACGCCAAGAGCTCACTCTAGTCTCCAAAGTCCAAGAGCTACTCCGCATGATATCCAAATCAGTAGTGAAAATGCGTACTATGAGGTGTAGAAGTGTAGTTTGTGTACCAATAAATGGCACTTAGTAGGCATCGACCGACTGAGCTCCAAATATAAAGCAACTATAAATAACATGTAAGCAAAGAGTATATATCACAAATAACTAACAAGAATAATACGGAAGCCTGCAATAAGAAACATCAGATATAAGGAGGAGAGAAAAAATAGGAAACAAGTAAGGACGTACTTGGTGGAGCCAACCCAAGACCTAAACACGACAACATACTACGAAGGAGGACAACTAAGTGACAACCTACTAACAGAACTAAACACAGATATCATATAAAAGTCCAAAAGACCGTATCACTAAATCCGTGCACAAAAGATAGATAAATAAGAACAAGGGCAGTAACTACCTTCAAATAAGAGACCACCCTTTATATTGCCACAAGTTTGCAAATAGTAATAACATGCCTCCCGAGCCCTTGTGTTCCTGGAAAGTTCACTCACAAATAGGTAAATCCGCATGGCATCCCATACTATCGATAGGTATAACAACTTTGATGGTGATAAGCAATGCATATATGCATGAAAGCAATGCAGTAAAACCAGTAGTGCCATCTGTGCCAAGTGCCTCATACCAAGATATATACACCTACTTTCAGTCTCGGCCAGGAAGTAGGACCCATGCGCCTCTATGGGATCGCAATGGGGAGCTCGGGAATGCCCTTATAGACTACCTGGTTCCGATCTAGGTCTTATATCAATCTGTAACATAAGTGCATCCTTGATGACTCGAATCAATATCATAAAATGAGCGCATTCTTGATGCCTCGAATTAGTATAATAAAATAAGCGCACCTCGATGCCTCAAATCAGTATAATAAAATGAGCGCATTCTCGATGCCTGGAATCTATATCATAAAATGAGCGCATCCTCGATGCCTCTACTTTAGAAAAAAATATAGTAATAAAAGGAGTACGACCCCCATTCAAAATTAGTATAAAATACTTTGGGTTATTACCCATCTTTCTCAATTCAATGTCAAGAACTAATGCATGCACCAGGGTCGATTGTATTCATGAGAAAACAATGATCCAATGCAATGTATGCCATCACCAACACCTAAACAACACGCACAATCACATACAATAATGACTCCACCAGCACCTTACCCTCTCAAGCATACAAACAGGGCTCACAAATACAACTGACCTCTAATCAAAGGCCTAAAGCTCAAATCTACTCCTCTAACTCAATCACAAGGCCCAAAAGAGACCTCTACCCTATTTGGGTAACAAGGAGGAGGAAATAAGGAAACAAGTACTCAGCTAGTCAATCAATACCTCTAGATCCATATGGGAAAATTACCTTGAGATTCATAACCTCAGATAACCCCGCTAAACGACAACCAGAAAGCATACAGAATTTTAGCTCTAAATCCATGAATGGGATCCAATAGTAATTCACAAGCCTAATCGGGTGGAAATTACTACACTGAGGCTCCAAGACAGGTACTATTATAGCGAAGGGTACTAAGTTTCACAACTTTCAGTAAACAACGACTACAACAACTAAGTTTCATCCCAAGATCAATTCTAAGAAAAACAATTCCGCCAACCACCATAACTTCAATCAAGACACCTAAAATAGGCTAAACAAGGCCAAACTAAGAAATAATTAATATGCCAAACTAAGGCATAATTAATATGCCAAACTAAGGCATAATTAATAAGCTTACTAACTAGACGGAAAATCACATAAAGGCAAACTAGCCTTAGGCACATACCCGAACAAAGAGACAATAATTTAGGAGTCAAGCCCAACCCATCACATACAATCCAAACCACAAGAAAATTATACTAAACAATACCTATTGAAGCTCAATCAAAGAATATGAGACCGTAGCCTACCTCAAAGCCGAACACGCATTCTCCAAGTTCTCTTCCTGGTAGTTTTTCGCTCCAAAATCAACTTCAATTGCCTCCATGCTAACAAAATGTCGATCACCTCGTCAATACGAATGTTTAGACACTAAAATTATATTTTTCAGAGATGGACCCAAAATTGGGTCTAAAACAAAATTATGGGACCCGCAATGGGAATTCCGAAAAAGACTCTGTGAAAATGTACGCATTATTGACCTTGTATATTAAAATGGGGCAAAAATCAATGCTCAAAACGTCCTAAATCAGCCTAACAAGCTTAAGACTTAAACCAAGCTAGGGCAGAATGTGCCTCAAACCGACGACCTTCACGCTCCACCGAACATTCTACCACGTAGACACAACCAAACTGAAGCTCCAAGACATAGAATCACCAAATTTGGAGCTTCCTAGCTCCCAAAATTGTAAGAACAAATTAAGGGGTCGGGCTGGAAAAATGGTTGATCCTTAATTAAAAAGACCAGTCAATTGACTATCGCGAACGCGAGAACTAGGTTCGCGATAGCGATGGACAACCTGGTCATTCTTCATGATTGCGAGAACCAGGTTCGCGAATGTGAAGGTCTATTGGACTATTCCTTGCAATCGTAAGGACCAGGTTTGCGAACGCGAAGAACAATCCATGATGCACCAACAAAGGTTGCATCAGCTGAAATTAGAGTTGGAAAAAATACTCTGACGGGTTGCTGGAAATTCGTTCAAAATTTCGGAACCAATGGTGCAATCAAAATTTTTATCTGAGGTTGTCTCAAAAAAATGTGGAACCCACACCTATGCATAAATTTTGCCAATTCTACAAAGGGTCTTAAAATGAGACCGAAAGCCTCGGGACACAAACGAAAGGTCATTCTAGACCAAACTCGATATTCCAGAGCTAACTGCGTTGTCAGAATTTCTATCCAAGCACATTTTCCAAGAATGTTGACCAAATTCAACCTTAGGCTAAAGCCTAAAGGTTAAAACGCCTAATGGCCTCAAACTCGCACCAAATGTCTAGATACTCATGCCGACTATGTTACTAGACTAATTTGGTTATTTCGGAGCTTATGGAACCGTCGGAATTCCGTCTTGAGGTCATCTTCCTAGAGTTTTCACCAAAGTGAACTATTTGAACTCCAAGGGCTTCAAAGTAGGGAAACTGGCATAAAACCCAAATGAACGACCAGACAACCGAACTATCAGTGCCAACAAGTCATAAATGGCTTAGCGTCGCTACTGGAAAGCTCTAAATGCTAAAAATATAGGAAAAGATAAAAGTGACCTTGAGGGTCATTACAATATATCTTTAATTTAATACCACAAAATTCAAAAGTTTTTCTTATTTTCTTAACTTTCGTGCCAAGTCAAAAGCCAAACAAATTGAAAGGAATGGAGTATAAAATTCCCTAATAACTAATCTCTGTATTACTAATACTTGCATAATTCTAACCAATGACCTAACAACCCCTAAAAGAGTAAGGACTAACCAATTTTACGTAAAAGGGTCAAAAATGATCTTGAACTATGCAAAATTGAACAAAAATTTTCTCAGTTAATAGTTTGGTCTAAAAATGCATTTGTTGTCAATAGTTTGGCCCAAAAATGCTGATGTTGTTACTTAATGGGTCGAAAATACTCTTTCCTCAATAAATATATTGTTTTATTTATTTTTAAACACACTCTTTTCTTAATAATAATTTTTTTTATCATCAAATTCTCTTCATAGTTAATTCGAAAAAGATTAAGAAATACAAATATTTTTTATTTTATTAGAATTTTTAATCGTTATCAAAATGAAATTATAAATATAGTTACTATGTTCTTATATATATGACCTATATTATCATATTATCATCATATATTACTAAAAGTGGAAAGAATCTAAGTCAAAAGTTGAATTACGAAAATACCCCTTAACTATTAATTGATTTTCTTAAAATCATTTTAAAAAAATACTGTTTCATTTAAAATCAACTCCATAGCCAAATCTCTTAATTTTAATAACTTATATTCTAATAATATTCGTTAATTTTGTGCCTTTAACTCACACATTATCATCTTCATAACTCTTATTTATAATAATCTCTAATATTCTATGTCTTTTCAAACTCATAACCCAAATAATATGTTATAATATTATTGAATGTCTTAAATTCAATAGATAATAAAGGAATAATACACAAGTACCCCCTCAACTATAACCGAAATCGGTAGGACACACCTAAACTAAACTAAGGTCCTATTACACCTCTGAATTACTTTAAAGTGTAATAAACACACCCCTAAAACCTATATAATCACTCACATGAAGGGAGGTTCTTTACACTCGCCTTCATGTCGGCATCACATCACTAAATCGTCAGATCTAAAAAAAAGTCCGATAAAAATATTAAAAAATTTTTGTCAGACTTAAAAAAAGTTTAAAATTATTATTATTATTATTATTTAAAAAAGAAATTAATTTAAATTGTGCTCACCATATATTGCCTAAACTAAATCTCTAATATGCAAAAAAAATTCCGAATTTCATGTTAAGTGTTTGAGTAAAACAGAAAAAGAAAAAGGAAAATTCTTCCGATATTATACAAATTGATGAAATATCTAAAAAAAGATCATCAACAATTTAAGTATGTTGTGAAAAAAATATTTATATTTCTAAAAATGATAAAATTGGGCTCTATTTCATAATTTTAAAAAAATTAATTAAAAAGATATCAACTTAAGTTTTTTTAATATTAACTACTTATGTATAATAATTAATAATAAAAATATCCAATTGAAAATGGACATGTGTCCAAATTAGTTAGATTTTATACTTATTTTTCATCTCTCACTTGCTTCAAAGAGAATGAACACTCTCTGTGTCACCTCAGCATTGAAGGGTGTGTTTATTATACTTTAAAATAATTCAGGGGGTAATAAGACCTTAGTTTAGTTTAGGTGTGTCCTAGCAATTTTGATTATAGTTGGGGAGGGTACTTGTGTATTATCCCAATAATAAATTTAATATTCATTATTTAAAACCACATGAATTGAAGCTTAATACATTCAAATTCTTTTTCAAAAAATATTCGTATGTCTTGTGTTATACATTTGTTATTTGCGTTATTACATTTGATATTTATTAGTTTTTGTATTATGAAATTTATACCCTTTCATTTATTAGTATTATTTTTATTATGTTCTTTAAATATGCACCTTTATATCTCATATTTAAGTGCCTATTCGATTGTAACTCTTTATATTTATAACTCTCATACTTTTTATATTCACAACTTCCAAATATTTAATTTAAAATTTTAAGATATCTTTTGGTATTCCTTCATTTTTATCTTATAAATCCATTTGTTTCATGTGATTCCTACCCAAGGTTATCCTTTTCATTTTATAGTTAAAGTAGTGAAGTGCTTATATCATTATTGTACTATTTGATTCATGCTTTAGTTTGATCGATGAAGAAGGCTATATGGGAGTATGTACTGATTTGATATTTCTCTTTTCATCAATATTGTTATGATTACAGTCTTAAGAAGAATGTGTACGTCGTATTTTTTCTCTGTTTTTTTGTATTGTCTCCCTATTAGACTTCTTTACTTTGTATTTTTATTTGGGCTCAAATTAGTCATTTGTGACTTTATTGAAAGTTTGCTAACTACTAACCAAAATTTAAAATTTACAGTTGGTTGTTTAAAAGAAATTAATTTTCAAAAAATTATTTGTAGCTATTGCTTTTATCACTCATTACATGTATGTTTTCATAGAATGTTTATCGTTCTAACAAATCTATAAAAATTCACACGAAATACACGTGTCCAGAAACTAGTCTGTTAAAAGGTATATGTAGTTATTCTATTTTAATTGATAAAATGAAAAAAAAAAAAGATTAGTTCCAACTTATTTATTGGTTAAAAGATTTTAAAAGACAGGGATAATGCATAAGTACCCCCACCAACTATGTCCGAAATTCCAACTACACACCTCAACTTCACTAAGGTCCTATTACCCCCTTGAACTAATTTATTTTGTAATTTCGTGCACTTTATTTGCATATGTGGCACACTGAACCAGCACACGCGCCTCAACTATGTAGATTCACGGAGTGTGCCACGTATGCAAAATGGTGCACGAAATTACAAAATAAATGAGTTAAGGGGGTTATATGACCTTAGTAAAGTTAAAGTTAAGGTGTGTAGTTGAGATTTCGGGCATAGTTGGAGGGGGTACTATGCCTTTTCCCAAAAAAAAAAGAAACAAGAATATGGTTCTTTAAAAATAATTATTTTATTAGGAATAAAATGTGTTTAGAAAGAAAAAAAATATTTATTTATTACCAAAAGGACATTTTGACCCATAAAGTAACAATAAATACATTTTTGAACCAAACTATGATAGGGACATTATTGGACCATTATTGATGACACAGGCATTTTTAGATCAAAGTATTAACTGATGATATTTTTGTTCAATTTCACATAGTTCAAGGGCATGTTTGACCGTTTGTAATAAGAATGGATAATTATAGAGACTAATTGATTTTATTAAATAATTCTCATATATTGTCGTACTTCTCATATATAGTCTTACTTTATTGAATGCAGAAATATTACAAACAGTTGTAGTCCCGCATGGTTTTCCGACTGTAAATGATCTCCTAGCTTGCTTCCAATAAATATATCCTTCACACAAGTCAAGTTCATTGATATTTGGCAAACCAATAACCATATCTCTTTTAACCAAAAGTTTCAACCCATTAACATTCAAGTGCCCATAACGTAAGTGCCACGAGTTAGTCTCATTCTTTTCTTTGACAACCAAGGTGGTATTTACAACATTTGAAATATCAAGGAGAAACATTTTGCTTTGAGTTATAGGCACATGAGCTATGCGCCCAAATTTTTTGTCGCTAAAATCACATGCATTATCATAAAAAATAATTGAGTACCAACTAGTCATCAATGTGCTGACACAATAGGTATGAGCCAAAGTAGGAACTTATTGCACATCATATAAAGTTTCAAATGTGCACTTGTTTGTCATCTCCTAACGCACTAGCTTTTCTAAATAGAGACTTTGAACTTGACATGATATTCGAGCATCCACTATCAATGAACGATATAGCGATCATACTTCCAATTACTAGCTAAGGAATAGGCCATAAACAAGTTACTTTCTTCTTCCACTTTTTGTGTGAAATTGGCTTCCTTCTGCTCATCTTATTGCTTCGTCCAACAATCAGCTTCTTTATGGCCGAATTTCTTGCAATATCATCATTGAATTGTGCGCTTGTACTGACGTGATTCACCAACTTATTTCCTACCTCTACCACCAACATAACCTCTACTACATAAATTGTCTTTGCCATGTCCCAGTGCTAATGAGTTTTCTGCTTTTCCCTCGTAAGTAGTATAAATAGAGGAGGCATTCATTTGTAACAAACCATCCAGAAATCAAGCATTCTTCCAAGTTACAAAGCCTTCTTCATAAAAGCTCTCTTGTCTTTCTTAATATCTAGCCTTCCCTTAGCGATCTAGTCTTAAAGGCTTACTTGAGCTTACAAGATCGTGAAAGATTCGTGAGTAAGTTGTCAATTATAGCATGGAGGTCTTAATTGAAGTCTAAGTCTGTGACAATGTGGTATCAGAGCAAGGTTCTACTAAGGGATATGGCAAGTGAGGGAGACATCAATGACACTACCGCCACCAATGTCAAGTAAGATGTTGGAAAGAAGCACCGCAAGGGAAAGAAAAACTCTAAGAGAAATGAAGAGGTGCCGCTTGAGCCTACACTGAGCAAGACCATAATATCCTACTCACCCTTGGCCACTGAGGTGAGTCACGATGAGCGAGGCGAGGAGCCCGTAGATGTCACGCCCGACATAGAGTGGATCGCAAGGGTGGATGCTGCCCGACAGGCCGTAGAGATATTTGGCAAGCACTTGAACAAGTTCGATGGCAAGTTCAGTCTCTAGAGGAATTCACCCTTGAGAATAATGACAACATCCGAAAGGAGTTGGATGTGCGCAAAGCGGCCGAGTATGAGATGAAAGAGGTGATCATTTCCTTGAAGTGTTGGCTCATGGATGCGCTAAGCATGATAGAAACCATGAAGGCCAAGATGGCAGCACTCAAGGAAGACGTGGAAGCGGAAAGATGCGTGACATCTAGTGCGGACAAGGAGGCCAATATTGAGGCTCCCAAGACACCTATGTACAAAGGTATCTGTGATGCACAAGAGGTGGAGAACTTCCTTTGGAACTTAGAGAATTACTTCAAATGTAACAAAGTGAAGAATGATGAGACGAGGATCAACACAGTCGTGCTATACCTTTTGGAGATGGACATATTATGGTGGAAGCGCAAGGAGTCCAAGATTGGGAAGGATCTATGCACCATCAACACTTGGGAGCAGTTCCGGGACAAGTTTAAGAAGGCCTTTTTCCCTAATAATGTCATCTATGAGACCAAATGCAAATTTCGAGAATTGAAGCAAATGGGTAGCATACGGGCATATGTGAAGAAGTTCACTACCCTTACGCTGCAAATCCCCAACCTCACAGATGAAGAATTGCTCTTCCACTTCATGGATGGGATGCAAAGTTAGGCCAAGACGGAGTTGGAGCATCTCCAAGTCATCACCATCGAGGAGGCCATCACCCAAGCTGAAGCCCTGACGGACTTTAGGCATGACAGGATCAAGGGCAAAGAAACAAGGAGTAGTCATGCCAAAGGTGGGGAAGATCGTGTCAAGGGTAAGTAGAAACACCCTCCACCAAGAGCCATGATGCCAACAATTTCGATGGTAGGAGGTTCGAACGATAGGGCTATGCTGAGAGGAAGGAGCAGACCACAAAGAGCAGCGACTGCTATATATGTGGAGGCCCTCATGGCTATGCTAGGTGCCCGGAGATGAAGAACTTTGGTTCCATACTGCGGGAGCAAAAGGACAAGGAAGTGGACCAAGGAAAAAGTTCGGGCACGACCCAGCTAGGCATGGTTGGGCTATGTGTAGCCATCACAAAGCAAGTTGAAAAGATGGGAGATTACTCTAG
The DNA here is from genome assembly GCF_947179165.1 of Solanum dulcamara. NCBI lineage: Eukaryota > Viridiplantae > Streptophyta > Magnoliopsida > Solanales > Solanaceae > Solanum > Solanum dulcamara. The sequence continues at coordinate 74,772,274 of NC_077237.1, forward strand.
GCAATATGTTGACATATCCATCAACGAACGGCCAGCTCATGCTATGGTGGACTCTGGAGTGGAAGCCAACATCATGACCAAGACGGCGATAATAAGGTTGGGGCTAAGTTATGGGCAAAACAACACCCGCCTGAAGATGGACAATGCCCCATTAACTCCCGTGTGTGGAGTCGTCATAGAGTGGACATCACGTTGGGCAAGTGGCAAGGTAAGACCAGCTTCACAATCGCCCCCTTAGATATCTTTGATATAATACTTGGGCAGGAATTCTTCCAACGGTACCACACGATGATCGATCCCTATATCCAATAACTCTTGGTGATGGAGCGAGAGGGACCCTGCATGGTACCTCTAATCAAGATGCCGAAGAAGGAAGGACAAGCCCATTTATCGGTCATGCAGCTTGTGAAGGGCCTAAAAAAGGGGGAGCCAATGTTCGTAGCCACCATTGCGAGTTTGGATGAAGAAAATATGCTAAAGAGACTTTTCCACCTTGCATAGAGAAGGTGCTTGAAGAAAATAAGGACGTGATGCCCGAAGAGTTGCCAAGACACCTAGCTCTGAGGTAGACCACAGGATCGAGCTGGAGCCAGGAGAAAGGCCGCCCGCATACCCTCCATACCACATGGCTCCACCCGAGTTAGAGAAGCTGAGGAAGTAGTTGAAGGAGCTCCTCGAGGCCGGTCATATCTGTCCATCCAAGGTACCTTATGGCCAGTTTTTTTTCAAAAGAAGAAGAATGGCTCATTGTGTCTATGCATAGCTACCGGGTGCTCAACAAGGTGACCGTGAAGAACAAGTATCCCATCCCGCTCATTGCCGACTTGTTTGATACACTTGGACAAGCCAAGTATATCACCAAGGTGGATCTAAGGAAAGGCTACTACCAGTTATGCATAGCGGAGGGAGATGAATCGAAGACGACATGTGTGATACGGTACGGAGCTTACGAATGGTTGGTGATGCCCTTCAGCTTAACCAATACACCCGCCACCTTTTGCACACTAATGAACAATATCTTCTACCCCTACTTAGATCAGTTCGTGATAGTCTACTTGGATGACATAGTCATCAATAGCAACACCTTGGAGGAGCATGTGGAGCATTTGAAGAAAGTGTTCCAAGTCTTGCGCAAAAATGAGCTCTTCATCAAGCAGGATAAGTGTGAGTTCGCTTAACCTGAGGTGCACTTCTTGGGACATGTTATAAACCAGGGAGAATTACGGATGGACGAGACATAAATTCAGGCCATCAAAGAGTGGAAGGCGCCCACAAAGGTAACCGAACTTAGATCTTTTCTTGGACTTGCTAACTATTACTGAAGTTCATAAGTGCCTATTCCGCCAAAGATGCTCTACTTACTAAGCTATTGAAAAAGAATAAGCCGTGGGTTTGGAGCGAGGAGTGCAAGAAGGCCTTTGAAGACCTCAAGGTTGTCGTGATAGAGGATCCAGTCCTAGCATTGTCTGACTTCTCCAAGACATTCAAAGTGCATACGGATGCCTCTGACTATGCCATTGGAGAAGTATTGATGTAAGAGAGGCACCCTATTGCCTTTGAGAGCCGCAAGCTGAACGAGACAGAATGATGGTACACTATGTAGGAGAAGGAGATGACGGCCATCATCTATTGCCTACGCACGTGAAGGCACTACCTACTTGGCTCCAAGTTCTTGGTCAAGACCGACAATGTGTCCACTAGCTACTTTTAATCACAAAAGAAGCTCACACCAAATCAAGCTAGGTGGAAAGACTTCTTGGCCGAGTTCGACTATGAGTTGGAGTACAAGCCAGACAAAGGCAATATTGTGGCTGATGCCTTGAGAAGGAAGTTCGAGTTGGCTGCCATCACTATAGCGTATTGTGACATCCAAGATGCAATCAAGGATGGTCTGAAGCACGATCCAGAGGCAAAGAGGCTTATGGAGTTAGCCGGGCAGGGCAAGACAAGGCGCTTCTACATAGAAAACGGACTCCTTCTTACCATTGGGAGAAAGATCTACGTGCCAAGTTAGGAACAATCAGGCAGCGGATCATGAAGGAAAGCCATGACACATTGTGGGCCGGGCATCGAGGGAAGCATAGTATAAGGGCATTGATTGAGGCAATTTACTATTGGCTATGCATGCGGGATGATATTGAATGCTATGTGTAGACTTGTCTTGTATGCCAGCAAGAAAAAATGGAGCAGTGTCAATCAGGAGGACTCTTGGAGCCTCTGCCCATAGCGAAGCCTCTGCCCATAGCGGAGCATCCATGGGAGAGCGTGACCATGGAATTCATCATTTGTCCGCTGAAGTCCGATGGGTACGGGACGATTATGGTTGTGGTGGATAGGTTCTCCAAATATGCTAGCTTCATGCCTGCCATGGCAGGTTGCACCGCTAAGGAGACTGCCAAGCTATTTTTCAAAAATGTGATAAAGTATTGGGGATTGCCAAGGCACATCATTAGCGACAGAGACCCACACTTCACCGAGAACTTTTGGAGAGAATTGTTTGAGATTATTTGCATAAAATTGCATTTCTTCACTAGTTTCCACCTGCAGACAGACGGCCAGACAGAACGAGTCAATGCCTTGCTAGAGTGATACTTGAGGCACTTTTTGAGCTCCCATCAGAAGGATTGGGCGAGGCTATTGGATGTATCCCAATTATCATACAACCTGCAGCGGAGTGAGGCCACAGGGCGGACACTGTTTGAGCTACCAACAACCATAAACTCTATATTCACTATTGGCCGCATTCGAGGGCAAGATTTTAGGGGCTTATCACATGACCAAAGGTTTTGAGGAGCAGCTCGACACTACCAACTCTTATTTGGACAAGGCAATGAAAAAGATGAAGAAGTTAGCTGACCGCAAGCGTCATCCCACGGATTACAAAGTTGGAGACATGATTTTGGTCAAGTTCAACCCAAGTCAATTTAAAGCATTGTGAGGCATGCATCAAAACTTGGTGTGAAAGTATGAGCGCCCGTTCAGGATCGTTGCCAAGGTTGGCAAGATCTCATATAGGTTGGAGCTACCACCACATCTTAAGGTTCATCCTGTCTTTCATGCCAATGTCCTCAAGCCGTACCATGAGGACAAGGATGATCCTAGTCGAGGAAAATCAAGTCGGGCGCCACTCATAATTACCGCCTTCCATGATCGAGATATCAAGGCCATTATGGACTATAAAGCCAAGAAAAAATAGGGAAAACAGGCCACTGCTATATTCCTAGTCCACTAGAAGGGACAATCCATAGAGGAGGCCACCTGGGAGAGGTATGAAGACCTATGGCAGTTTAAAGATAAAATTCGGGAGTACTTGCAGCAGCAATAAGTCGCGGTCGTCACCACATCAGGTGGTAGAGAATATTATGACCCGCCACTTGATCTTGAAGAAGGAGGAAGAACCTAGAATCTTAGATAGGCTTGTAGAAGACTCTAGATTCTTATAGAGAAGTCTTGAAGGACTTAGAGTTCTCTAGAATTCTCTAAAGTGTGTAGAGAATTCTAGAGTAGGGACTTCTTTGTAAATATGGAAAGACTTGTATAGTAATTATTATTTACACGTAGACTCCGTAGGATTAGTATAAATAGAGGAGGCATTCATTTGTAACAAACCATCCAGAAATCAAGCATTCTTCCAAGTAATACAAAGCCTTTTTCATAAAAGCTCTTTTGTCTTTCTTACAATCTAGTCTTCCCTTAGCGATCTAGTCTTAAAGGCTTACTTGAGCTTACAAGATCGTGAAAGATTCGTGAGTAAGTTGTCAAGTGCCGCACGGAGGTCTTAGTTGAAGTCTAAGCCCATGACATTAGTCTCTATTAACTCTCTAAAATTAGACAAAATATTTAATTTTACACTAACCAATCACCCATCGCTCCACATAGTGAGTAATAAAATTTGTCTTGATAACATATTCATTGATATGAAAACTCATTTTCATGCTAAACTGTGGCATGTGTTGTTATGATGAACAAAATAGGATTGGTTGTGAAGTTGATGTATGGCACTAGTTGGGTGGAAAAAGAGAGGGTTGAAGTGAAAGACGAGAAAATGACAAATATTGTGTGTTTGGTATGAAGAAAAATGTTTTTCATGAAAAATATTTTTAAAAAAATATCTTACTTATTTTCTTGAATTTGGTATGTCAGTAAAACAATATTATTCTAAAATTATTTGTATATAATCTAGATAAAAACTATGGGAGGTGAGAGTAGGGTGGTAGTTTGGGGTGGTGGGATTGAAGGCTATGTGTAACACCCCGGATTTTTTTTCCGCCAAAACTCGAGCCGTTCTTCTTGTGCGTGTAGGATCGAACTCAATGACTTATAGTTTTATAAATAAGTTAGGATCAATTACTAAATATTTGAAGTGTATTAGATATTTTTTAGGATCATAAGGGATCTCTAACACCAAACCAAGTCTAAGGAGTTTCTATCGATTAAGTTTTCGGATAAGTTAGTATAAGAGTCAACTTCAAACGACCATATCTCTTTGAATATAATGAACTGAGTAGTGTTGACACCCAATTTTGACCGACCTATAATTATTTTTTGAATCACTATCTTAATAGATAGGCATTTTTAAAAAAATATGTTCTTGTATTATATATATATTTATAAAGTTAATTTTTTTAGTCTGTACCCAAAAAAAATCATATATTTTGGATTTTCATAGCTTATAATATTTTTTTATTTTTTAATATTATTAACATCATTTCTTATCGTTTGTGAAAATAACAAGCTTTGTACATTCAAATATTTTTTCACATTATTTAGTATATATTATATGCGTGGGTGTGTTTTCTTTGTAATATATTACTTAACTAAGTATATTTTACCAATTTACTTATTCATATTAATTTGTGCATATTGCATACCTATTTTAATACGACTTATATGCACATACATATAAAGTTGTTACTTAATTAAGTTTATTATGTATTTTAATTAATATATATGTCATACATCTATTTTAGTATGCATTATATACATATGTTGCATCACGTGTATATATATATATATATATATATATATATGTCACTTAACCGAGTCCTTTTTATAATTTTACTTATTCACATTGGTATATACGTATTACATATCTATTTTAATATATTTATGTGCATATGTATATAAAAAGGGTTATTACTTAAGTTTATTATATATTTCTACTTGTTTATATATGTATGTATATATATAAATATTACACATCTATTTTTGGTATGTATTATATATGGGCGTTTATATGTATATATGTATATATACGCATATATTTATATTGTATGTACATGCATATTTATTTTATATATATAATATTAATACTTGATAAATTTAAAATTTTACTTATTCAACATGTATTTGACAATTAATTAGATGACATTTTTTACAACTATTTATAATTATGTCCTAATCAATTTTAATATAGTCTATTTTTATACTCAATTTTAATCTTAACCGTACATTACATTTTTGATCCATGGCCATAATTAATTCTATCATTTTTTATTATTATTACCCAAATCCTAAACCTAAACTAATTTTTTCTTTTCATTTTAGATTTTTTGGGTCATCTTCTCCAAAGGAGAAGAAAAAGAACCGCCGCCTCTTCTACTCTCTCCCTCCGCCACTCTCTTCTTCTCTCCCTCCCATCACCACCATAGCAACCTCTCTCTCCTTCGATCTCTTCCTCTCGCCGGCGAACAACCACGTACAGCAGCGACACACAACAGCGTCGACATCGTCGGCGAGAAACGCAGCAATCAGCTGCTGCTTCTCCTCCACAGCGTCTCCTCCGAGCTGCTGGCCGTCGAGCAGCAACGCAGCAACCTACGCAACGACAAAAGTGGACAGCAGCTCCTCAGCGGCGACCTCACGCACAGACGCCGACGAGATGAACAGCAGCAGCGAGCTCCAATTCGAAGCAACAGTGGCGACGATCTCCTTTGAAATGGACAGATCGATCCAAAACTAGAGGTCAAGCTCATCTTTTGTCAAAGACGGATCTTTACAGATCCGTCCGGGTACATTTTAACTCAATTTCTAAGCCTAGCATTTCAAATCTTTGGTCACTGTTAAATGATTGTGAGAATGGATTTTGGGTTTGGTTTGATTTTCTTTTATTTGTCAGTATCTACTGTTTTTAGATTGTATATTATGTGCTTATCTCATTAGATGTTTTTGTAGGTTATTATTGTGAACTGCTCCACAAATTTTAGGTTGTTACATGTTTGTTTCTATAGATGATGATTTGAAAGATGGAGATTTTGATTGAAAAGATTTACTATCCTTGGGAATTATTTTGTGAACAAGGTTTTGTCCTTGATTGATTTCTTCTTCCTTGCGAAATTTAGGATAGCTTCGTTAATCTCCTGTTCTTGGTATACTATACACTATTTTTGTAAACTCCAGCATGATTGACTGATTTTGGTAATAAATAGTACCTATCCCCATGCTCGATTTGATCTTCTTCCCTTGACTGTCTGGACATCCTTTACTCTTCTAACTTATGAAAATTTAGCATGATTGATCTTGCTCCCTTATTTGATTGAAATAGATTAGCATAGATTTTAGTAAGCTAATTGTTTATTGTTACCTTATTTAGTTTGGACAAACTGGTTACTTGCTTTATTATGGTGGATTTATTCTGATTGTGAAAAATCTCCTTGATTGATGCACCCTCTCTTTGGCACTATTAAACTAATTTAGGTGATCTAAGTATTAGCCTACTTGTTGGTTAATTTGAAACTTAATCGATTCACTTGTGTTAATTAGGAAAGTTCTTGTAACAACCCCTAAAATGTTGTATGTCGGTATTTCAATTCTCGACAAAAATAATACAGCCTCTGTATTTTGGGCATAACTTTTCATAGGTTGGTCCAAATTAGGTGATTCAAATTTCTGGGTAATCACAACATCCTTACCTACAACATTCATGAAGAACATAACTTCAAATTCGGAGTATAAGTAGGTCAAATAAATTAATCTTTGCAAGATATAGTGCTGTGACGAAATTGAGTGTTGATAAAAGAAAATTCATATCTCACTGTAGGTTGCTCCAAATTTGTTGATTCTTGAACTATATGAAACTAGACTTCCATATCTACAATTCTTATGAAGAAACCAAATCCTAATAAGGAATTTATCTTATTCAAACGTAGCTTCGAAAATGAGTATTCTGTTAAAAAGAACTCATCTTACCTACCATGGAAACATCTAGATGCATTTGACATCATGCATGACATAAATTGTCCTCCATTTAACATCATCCATGACATCAATATATTCCATTAAATTTTCAGATTTTTCTTTATAATTATTTTATTTATTGTTAGGTCTCTCTTTCCCACCTATAAATACCCACCTTATTTCCTCATTTTATTCATCAAGCTTTCCTAAGCATTTCTTCTCTCTATATACTTCTTCTCAAATATAGTTTTAGTTTTAGTAGTATAAAAATACTACTTCGGTTATTCTTATACTCCGGGTAGTACACAAAACGCTCCGGCGAGAAGAAAAGGCTAGGGATCCAAGAGTATTCCAATTCGGAGTAAACCTTCGGATTTAAGGTATGTAAGGCTTTCATAGCATCGGATTGAGTTCGTCCATGCGCCCAATATTTAAATTCATTATAATTGAGTTATAGTTGAGTTTTACCCAAATCTTGAATTCTAAATGAATTAATTCTTCTTCTATTGAGTTAGATATATTTATGCATTAATATTATTATTATTGTTATCTCTCATATTATTGGAATTATTGTTCATGGCTACTTTCCCATGAATCCTAATGGATTTGATGTTCATGAATATTTTTACACATGTTTTGAGTAAAGATGTTGGCTTTTTATTATTTTTTATTGATAAAAAGAGAGTTATATGAATTAATACTATATATGTATTTTATTGAGTTTTGAAAGAGCAAAAGAGTTGAATTTGAATGAATTTGAGAAAATGATATTTTGAGCAAGATGTTTTGATGAGATGAAAATGATGTTTTTGGAAGTATAATGATTGATGAACATGAAATGAGATGAGTTTGATGATTTAAATTAAAGTCCAATGAGACTAGATGATGAGTTTAATATGAGCACATATTTTGGGAGTAGTATTGAGCACCGAGTTGGGTAAGAGTTTAATTTACTCAAACCCCAGAACTACGTAGCCAGCGTAGGATGGAGGCTATGCCTCTTAAGTCCCAAAAAGAGGACTTTGATGAATGGATCCAAGATGGTGATGTCATTTACCCTGGCAAGGTATTGGATGGATGTGGCAACGACATCGCTTCGTTGTATCATCGCTAGCTCATAAGTGATGGTTGTCGGTTAGAGAAACTCCCAACTGAGTAAGCATTGCTTATTACTATTATTTTTATTATTATATTTTAAACTTGCATTACATATTCATGTTGAGATGATGTTGAGTTCTGAGCTGAGTTTTCTTGAGAGGAGCTTCTTGATATCTGTCCTTACCTTCCTGCCATTTTACATACTCGTACATTCCACGTACTGACGTCATTCGACCTGCATCGTTTTATGATGCAGATACAGGTGTTAGAGATCCTCAACAGGCGCATCGTTGAAGATCATTTCTTTTCAGCTATTTGGTGAGTCCTTCTTGTATTCGAAGGAACTCCTTATCCTTTTATTATTGTTGAGTGTGATGTTTCTTTTGAGGTAGCCATGGATATGTCATTGGCACCATCTAAGAGTATTAGAGGCTTCATAGACAGAGTCTGATGATGTAATCGGAGTAGTTCTCCTTAGAAACTACTTCTTCTAAGAATTATATATTTTTCCTTTGATTATGACAATCCCACATTAGTATTATTAAGTTTTCCGCTGATGAACAAATGAGTAATGAGACCAAGTGGTTCTCTCGGAAGCCAGAGATGGTTTCTGAGTGTCGGCCACGCCTAGGGTACCCTCCCGGGGCGTGACAGTTCTCTTCTTTGATTGCTTTTTAAAATATTGCCCTCATTAATTCTTCGATTTGTTGATATATAATCTGCATTGCTCTTTCATCATTGATCACCGGCAAGACACACTGTACACTTGGACAACTTTGACATTTTTTAAGCTCTATACACTAAATTGACATCATAGTGAACAAACACTTCATATCTGTGAATCACTAAAGTTATAATATTTTTATATATATATATTTGGTTTACATGTTGAAATCTGAAACGTTTCTATACTGATGAAAGTTTGAATTTGTATGAATAATTGATTGAATAATTTTTACAATTATTGACAATGGGCCTTTTTTGGGGACTTTATTTGCTATTTTTCTGATTTGTTTTTGCCAACCCTTGAAATAAGGCTTGTCTTAATTTGACCAAATCATAGTAATTGATTGATTTGTTTGAAATTTTAACAGATCTTGCTTTTTGAAATATTGTTGGATTTTGTTTGTTGAAATTTGAGAAGCTCTTTTGAAATATTGGTCCCTTTCATGGACTTATGGGACAAAAAGTTTGAAAAAAAAAAGAGAGTAAAAGTCTTTTATTAACTTGTTTTCTTGAAATTATTTGAGGGATTATAAAAGAGGACCCTTCCTATTGATTTAGGAGGGGGAAGAACAAACAAGGAAGACAAAAAGGGACACAAACAGAGAGAAAGGGAACAACACAAAACAAAAAACACAAAGAGTAGAGAAAGGAAAAGAACAAAAAATATATTCTACTTTATATTTCTTACACACCAAAAACGAAAACAAAAGATAATAAGAAAAATTTCTTACATACTTTATTATTGTTTTGCTTGTTCTCAACATCACAAGTTAGACTCTATTTGTCTATTCTTCCTAACTAAAGTATCCAGGTTAGTTTCAATCTTTCTTTATATGTTAGTTTATTATTTTAAAAATGATCTTGCTTTGTTTGTTTACTTTATCGGAGTAAAATCATATGATCATGTTATACCTCTATATATATTTGTATATTGGTTGTGTTTTCTTTATGATTTTGCAGGGCTTGAACTTCAAAGTTCAAGACACGAGGAGTGCGAAAGTTTAAAATGTCATTATTTCGTTTACATTTTTTGTATTATTTATCCACTTACCTTTTATTTTAGTTTGTAATAATCTTGTAAATTCTACACTGTATAATAATATACATTTTGGGGACTGTCTAAAGGGGGAGGGGAAATCTACGTGATGCATGTTAATTAAATCATATGTCACGGTTTAAGCTTAATATTTTCAGCATATTAATTGAAACTATACTTACATGACTTTAGCATGTTGATTTTTATAGAAATCATGTTTAAGATTTAATAAGTTTAATAGGCTACTTTAATAGATACAATACCTATATATTTGCTAATAAATATTTTTATAATATTATGTCATATAGAACTATGTTTATAGAATTGAATAATATTGCAAGCATATAAAATCAAGATTTTCACCGTAAGAAATATACATAAATCACGTCTTTAGTACTTAATGAATATTTTTAGTATTTTATAAGAGTTAATTTACGCTTACAAGATTACAAATATTTTTATCATATTGACTCATATAGAAACTACATCTATAGAATTTAATTAATGTTCCTATACATACTTTATTTGGAAACGTTGGCCAATGAAAAGATCTCTCCGTCGGTTTTTGAGGCCTCCCTATTTAAAGACGGAAATTTTAGTTTAAGTTTACATTATGTATTATATTTTTACAAGTTAAAACGGTCGATGAAGAAATTACCGTCGATTTCCAAGGCCTTCCATGTTTATAAGACGAATGCTATTTTTAGTTATTATTATTATTATCATAATCATCATCATTATCAATATTTATCCCTCACTAACGCTTTATCAAGTCTTTTACAGGTATTCAGAACTGCTTTCCGAGGAAGCTATTCGAATTAAGTTCGAATAATATTTTAAATTTATTATTGAGTATATTATTGACGTTAGACAAATATTAGGTCGTTCCTTATATTATTGCTTTAATTTACTCTTATGTATATTTTATTATATATTTGTGCAATATTTTTATCTCCTCAATTTAAAAAATGAGTTCGGATTCACAGTTTGGATTTTTGAAGGATGCTAATACCTTCTCTTCGGAATAAATCCATTGGTTTTGCAGGCATTTTAAAATAATTAATTGGTTTTTTTAATTATCCTAAAATTATGGTGACTCATTAAATTAAACTATTTTTGAACAATCGAATTGATTTTTTACGAATCACCATGACATTGCTCCTTATTTGCAAAAAAAAATATAGGGATGTAACACTTATTATAGTTACGCATCTGAACCCACCATATAATAGAATTCTATTTTTTATAGTGTATATAGAGACACATATATTTAAAAATTATTTTAATTATTCTCTACTAATATTTTGTCAAGCGTTTGTATTCAGAGATATTTTACAAAAAATAATATTCAATAGTGTTTTTCTTTTCATATGGTAAAAGAGTTTTTTTTTTCTATACATTTATATTATCTTCTCATATTTTTATACATATAGTTGACAATAACATACATTATTTATTTGATTCATATTCTTTTTATACATATGTTTTACATATATATGTGTTATACTTGCAAAATAGTAATGTTATCCCTCCCTCATTGATAAATTAAGTCTAGCCGGGTACTACATTTTGTGGATTTCAAAGGATGCCTAACACCTTCCCTTTGGAATAATGTAAACCCTTACCTAGAATCTAAACTGGTTTTTCGTAGATCGAAACGTGAATCATACAGGTCATGCATCAAATAGGTTTTCCTTATTTTCCTTAATAAATTAGGTGGCGACTCTATACAATAATCAATCCTTTTAGAGTCAATATGTTGTGCTTTATCTAACCTCGGTTAAAAATAGGGCATAACAAGTAGCTCATGACCTATCAAATTAAATATCACTGAGTCTTCTTTCCAAGGACACCAAGATTGTATTTTTTGGAGTTCAAAGTCGAAAGTTATGACCATTTTACTACAGACTATCACTGCAGGAATTTTAGGCCTGGCGCTCCAGTGGTGCCCGGCGCTACTATAGCGCTCGAAATCAGCCTCAGTAGTTTGGGTGATGGCGCGGCTCGCCAGCTATGGCGCCAACAGGGTTTTTAGCCCATTTTTCAGATTTTTGATGAAGGGCAACTTAGACTTTTTCCCTAAACATATATACACTTACTTGGAATGTTTTGGGATCATTTTTTTTGTCTTTCATCTCCCAAAAACCCTAATCTTCATCCCGTCTTCTCTTCCAAATCATCTCCAACAAAATTCTCTCAAAAGCTCAAGGATTCAAGCTTCCCATTGAAGACATAACATCAAGGTTTCTTTAAAATTTACTCTAAGATATGTAAGGCTAACCTAAAATAAGGATTGAGTTCTTTCATATGCCCTATAAATGTGTTATATGAAAATTGTGAAAGATTTGAACCTTCTATGAAGATTTTCTTGAAATTTTCCTAAACTCTAGAATATTTTTATATACTAGTAATTGATTGATAATTTTCATGACTTAAATTCTTGAATAATTATCTTTCATATTTATTTCACAAACCGTAGTTACATATTGACAATAATGAATTTTTGTATATAAATTAATATGTATTGATGGTGTTCTTGATTTGAGTTTTGTTGAGAGTATGGATTCATGTATTCATTCACATGAACCCAAGATGAGATTTCTTTTTATTATAATTGTCTTGAGGTTGAGATTGATGGTTTTTGTGTATATGTATTGATTGGAATGAAAAGAATGAATTGGGATAGTTATGAATGTGAATGGCATAAAAAGGAACGAAACCTTGGTAGAGCTAGAATATCATTTTGTCTCTATAAATTGAACATAGAATTAAATAAGAATTTTGGAAAAGATGTTTGATGATGATGTGAATAATGATGTTTATTTAACTAAGGAAAAATGATTGATGAAGAGGTTATGTTGATGATGATGTTTTGAGATGAAATGGATTGGAGTCTAATATGACTACATGATATGTGATTTGCATAATTTGGTTTGATTGGAGTCATATGAGTATAATTTATTATTTGAGAAGGAGTTTTAAATAAATAATTTGTGAACATTTTTGCATAAACTATTTATACACTATTTTGAGTTTAAAGAATGATTATTTTCATCTTTGATTTAAAAAAGAGTTTAAGCATGAATTGAGTTTGAGAAGTCTCTTAATTATCATTTTGAACATGAGTATTTTGAATATAAATGAGTTGAGCATTTTCACATAAAAATGTCTATTTTGAGTTTGAATTGAGGAGTTAGAATTATGTTTTAAATGCATCTAATATTTTCTGCATTCATTGAGTTGAGATTGTATCAATTTTAAAGAGAAGAGTTTGATGGTTTGAGATGAGTTGATTTGAAAGAAGGTCCAATGAGGCCAGATTTGATTGAGATTTGAAAAGAGTCCAATGAAACTAAATGAGTTGATTTGAAAATAAGTCCTACGAGACTACATGAGTATTTTGAGTATTTTACTCACTTGATAGATATTAGCATATTGAGTCTTGGGAGGAGTATTGAGCACAGAATTGGGTATGAGTATAGTCCATACTTGAATCCCATGAACTACGTAGCCAACGTAGGAACGGATTGTACCGTGTCGGATGTTTCCCTATTTCATTGTCCTGAAATGATAGGACTTGATTAATTGATGGATCCATGATTGGTTGATTCGTTCATATCCTGGGAAAGTATGAACAGACGTGGCAACAACGTCGGTTTGTTGTACTATCACTTGCTCATATGGTGATGGTTGTCGGTTAGAGAAACTCTCAATGGAATGGATTGTGCTTGATATGATTTGGTTTGATTGAGATTGTATCTGATTGAGTTGATTTGTAAATTATTGCTAAATTCTAATTTGCATATCTATTGAATTGAGTCCTTTGACTTTATTGTTGAGTTGATTGTATATGATTGGATTGGATTAGACGATATGTGATTGGATTGTACATGATTGGATTGGATTGGATTGGATTGTACATGGTTGGATTGTATCTGATGAAATATGATTGGATTGGAGTTGATAGTATATGATTGGATTGTATATGATTGGATTGGGTCGGATTGTATATGATTGGATTGGACCGATTATATATGATTGGATTGGATCGGATTGTATATGATTGGATCGGATTGTATATGATTGGATTGGATTGAATGATTTGATTGAATTGTATCGTACATGATTGGATTGGATTGGATGGTATATGATTGGTCTCCGTCTAAACTGTGTTCTTATTTTAGACTTATGATACCTTGATTGAGTCTCCCTTATCTTTATGACTTGAGATATTTGAACTGGTATTATTTCATTCTGCATATTACATACTCGTACATTCCACGTACTGACGTTCATTTGGTCCTGCATCATTTCATGATGCAGAGACAGGTTTAAGAGATCATCAATAGGCGCACCGTTGAGGATCTGTTCACACTCAGCTTATTGGTGAGTCCTCCCCTACATTCGGAGGATACCACTTAAGTTATTCTTACGTCGAGTTAGTCTTTTCATTCTGATTTGAAGTAGCCATGAACCTGTTATTGGCACCAATTAGATAGTAGTGATAGAGGCTTCATAGACTAGATAGTGATGAGTCGATTGAGTATTTTATTTCTTGAATTATTCTTGTCAAACTATTTAACGACATAGATTGGAGTTCGATTTGTTGGCCCATTGCCTTTATTATTTGAGTTAGATTGACGATTTGAGTTGCCCACTAAATTATTTCTTTATTTTAAACTTTTCGCTGATTGATTGATATGAATGGATGTGTGATTGGATCAAGTGGCTCGCTTGGGGACCAGCAATGTCTTCGAGTGCCGGCCACGTCTAGGGTACCCTCCCGAGGCGTGACACTATGATAGTGAGGTTAAGATGAGGTGTGTTGGAGAATAAAGAGAACACAATCAATGTGAATGTCACTTGTAAAAGCTTTTTTCTTTATTTTCACTAGAAAAGTTATTTTCCTCGTGTTAAAGTAACTTGTTTTTCTGGATAAAATATTTTTTAAAAAAGTTAACTGAATAAAGAAAATTCAAAAAATATTCTCCACCATACTAAATACACCCACTAGCTGTACCTCAAAGGTTGATGGTGTTTGTGGAGAGTGGGGATGTCAATAGGATGGTTCGGTCAGTTATTTTTAAAAAATTATACAGTCCTAATTTTTGGATATTTTATAATGTATAATCAAAATTAGAATTTTTAAAACCATTTCAATCATATGGTTTTTCTTCGGTATCGGTACGATTTAATTAATTTTCGAGTTTTTTTACTTTTAAAATATCACCTCAAAATATTCTATTATTAAAATATTTCTTTCGCAAGTATGTTCGAAGCACTTCAATTCTTCACCAAGAAATCAAGAATGTAAAACATTGTTGACGTATTCTTTTATCTTAAACATTTAATAGGAGTGCTTGCATATATTTCGTAATATTATTTGATAGAGTATATTATTATAGTATCTTTTAATTTTAAATCTAATAAATTAAAAGATAATTAAATAGTAAAGATCCAAAGTTGTCCAGTCACCAGAGATTATATTTATATTTGAAAAATGTTATAAAATATATTTATACATTAAAATGTTAATATATTGTTAATATTCTTTTGACACCCTTAGTTGAGAGGGGTAACCGGGCAAATCTAGGGGGGTTTTCCTTCCAACTTTTGTTTTCTTTTTCTTCATCTTCTCTTTTTGGGTAGAGTTGAAGAATTTAAAAACAAAAAACTAGACCCTACCTTTCACTTGTCATGTTTTGACATATCTAATTGTAAAAAAGTCCGAAAAAATCTGTAATTTTGGAGTTTCCACGCACCTTATATGGGTTCACACCAATTTTTGTGCAACATATTGTCACATCATCACTTAAGGGCATGAGTTCCACTTCAGACAAGAATAGGAGGGTGAAAGATCGCTCTTAAAATAAAAATGTAGTAAATGACTTTATGAAAGTTGAGGCAACTTATACATTTTCCGGAAAAAAAAAAGATTAACTTGGTTTTTGTTTTGTTCTTTTTTTGTTTAAAAGAAACACCATGTGGTGCTACTAGATAGTAAAACAAAACGACCATTTCAAGAGATAAAAAGGGTAGAACTAAAACAAGTTTTAAAGGAAACATGGAAAAGAGGCACACTTGCTATTTTCTGAATTTCTCCCCAAAAATAGCTACAACTATTTAATGTCCATAGCGCTAAGAGAGCTCAACTATGTTAGCTCGATTTACGGACTGTGGCTTCCTCTTCAATGCTTTCTTAGGAGAATCCTTTTCCGTAAGTTTAGATTCTTTTCCTAGAGAAGAAGCTCCATCATCATCACTTTTGCTGGTGCTGCTATCCTGAATGTCATCCTCATCGCTACTGTCTTCATATTCTGTCTCAGTATTGGTAGCCAGATCGATTACTGGTTGGTAACTTGCTATTGCAGATTCAGCAGCTGATAAAGCCTCCTGTGTGTGAAGTTCAGTGACACCCAACATTAAGTCCATCTCTATGTATTCAGATTCTTCACCGGTAAGAGCTTCAATATCATATTTCTCAGGATTCTTCTTAGCTTCAAGCTCCACTTTTCTAGTATTTTCCAAAAACACTCCCAAAAAATCCTTGACCTTTGTTAGAACTTGGCTTTTGGGTACAGAAGAAATTTCGAGCTTCTTATCAGAAAGTTCAGGTTTCAAATTTAGGGATTGAGATCCGCCATCGCTAGTGCAAAAGAGAAGTTTTGATTCCAAGGACAAGCCTTCAGCCTCCAAGTGAAGCAGATCTTTGCTGTTTGACTGCATATCAGAACCAAGGGCAAGCAACTGATGATCTCCTATATGCTGCATGATAATCGTTGAATTAGATTTCCGATGTCAGAAAATGGGTTGAACTGCAATTGTCAATATCAAATTTCAGAAGGGTAGGAATAAGGAAACATCTATACTATATTAAAAGCATGAAGGTCCTTAATAATGTTGTTGCACTTCATTAAAAAATTCCGCTTTAGACAAAATCGTCTTTTCATCATTTTTATCAATTATTATATCATTATTTTAATCATATTAAATATTGACTATAATAAATATCAATAATGAGTAGGTTTAAAATTCCCTTTTAGGAGTAATAATATCATTAACTTCTTGCCTTTCTTTGTTTAATTAGATTTAGAGTCCACTTAGGATTCTTTCACAAAAGTGGCGCAGGCTAGATAGGAAAAAGAAACTTGGCTTAGAATTCAATAGTTACTATCACTTTAGGTTTAGAATTTCTCACCAACTAATGTTACTTACAGCTTGTTTGGCAAAGCTTTTTTAAGCTGCTTATAAGCTGAAAATTGCTTATTTTAAGCTAAAAAAACTGGGGTAACCCAACT
The DNA here is from genome assembly GCF_947179165.1 of Solanum dulcamara. Lineage (NCBI taxonomy): Eukaryota > Viridiplantae > Streptophyta > Magnoliopsida > Solanales > Solanaceae > Solanum > Solanum dulcamara. Next base: position 74,789,608 of record NC_077237.1, read on the forward strand.
TATTTTTTTGGCTTATAAGCTGTTTTTAGCGTATAAGTTGTTTTAGATAAACTAAATCAAACAAAACCAATTATTTTTTAGGACTTATTTTAAGCACAAAATGATTTTAAGTTGATCAGTCAAACACTCAAAATAGCTAAAAACAGCTTATAAGCTAATCCAAACAGACTCTTATACTAATTTTCTTGAATTTAAATCCAAAAGTATTTAGAATAAAAAAGAGATGAACTTTTTATAATTTTTCTTTTGGTATTTTACATTCTTTAACATGGAGTTAGGATAGTGTTAATGATTTTAAGTGTGAAGGTAAATTTGTTTTAATTTAAGGTAAACTTTTTATATCTATACTTTATTAAACGATAGTGTATTCTTAATAGACAATAACAAATTCAAAGGTTGTCCAATACAATTCATTCATATTTGGTTATAGACAACTTTGGATGTATGTCACTAGGAATATATATATATATATATAAATATATATAAAGATTAGATTATAGTCGAATAAACTTTCGATGAAGTAGGGTGCATCGGTAAATATTAAACCTTCACAATTTTGTTGGTAAAGTTGAACATAACAAAAGTTACACATCAAGCTTTGAAATATTACACTAAAAAAATAATCAAAGTTAATAATTTTGTTTTATTGATCATGTTTCTCTTTAAGTACATTTTTTTATTTTATAAATTTGATGTTATTAATAATATAACAAAGTTGTGTATTGATAATATAACATATACACAATAATTTATTCTTTTTATATATATTAATTATTAATTATCGCAATACATATGTGCAAAGCACGTACACTTGACTAGTCAAATTAAAAACGCAAGGCAACAAAGCATATGAAGTGTGGGCCTGATATGGACCTATAGTGTAAGTTCCATAATTTTGCAATTATTTAAGGCTATTTCTGCTTATTTACATGAATTTGCTATTTCCATATTTCCGCTTACCCTGGTAGTTTATTCAGTAAGTAAGCTGTGACTTGTCAAAGTCAATAAAGGAAACTAGATGACACAAAAAGAGTGAGCAAAGACCTTGTAAACATTCTTCTAGGCTCCAGCAATTAGATATGTCACTTTCTGAATAGCTAACCAGCTTAATTTATTTATTTTTGGTATACAAAGATTTTATTTCACCAAGGAGCAACAATGTACAAGTGTGGGATATGTATCAAATACAATCGATACCACACCATCAGTAACTCAGCTAAACCTCCTTCACCCTACTCTCTATCTGTACCTCTTGTGTTCTATAACACATGAGCAAAAAACATTTCTATAGTCTACACTGTTTCTAAGGGTAAACATTGTGTTGCAGTAGGAAACTTGCTATCTTGTTGTTGCAGCAGCCACAACAATGCACCTCTTGCACTATCCTACAGACTTCTTCAACAGTTCTCCTCTTGTTCTGAAACATTCTTTGATTCCTTTCAGCCAGATAGAATAAACAGCCCCTACCAGTAACATCAGGCACTGGCCGTCTTCCCATTAGCATGGATACATTCCAGTTCTTGTGTCCATCCCTATGCCTCCATGTGTATATTCCTCCAGTGTAATAGTTTTTCCCATAAATTAGTTGAGTATGGGCCTTTGAAAAAAGGTGCTCTAAAGTTTCATCCTCTACCTCACATAGGGGGCACACAGTCGCAACAGAAACTCCCCATTTAAACAAGATCTTTTGTATATATCCTGCCCTATGCCACCAAGGTAAATAGAAATAGACACTTAGGACTACCTTCATTGATGCATACCATTCTTTTCCAGCTTATTTTGGGGAATAGCCCTCTTAACTGCTTGTACACTACTTTAACAGAAAAATTCTGCAGATTCAGTATATCAGCATATGTCATTACTGCCTTCTACAAAGTGGCTTTAGCTTTCAATTACTTCCTTACCATCCACGCTGCCTGTTTAGGAAGGATGTAGCTGATCAACTGCTATACCCTTTATGCAGTATGTGTTGATCCATTGTATCCACTTCTTTTTCCAGGTTCCAATAATGCTTACGAATAGCATTATTATTGTCAATCTTCACTTTCCTTTTTGCCCGCATCCTTGACTTGACCAATATATTCTCAATTTTGCAAAGGAAAGATCAAAGACATGTTTTGCCTAGATATCCAAAGTTGGAGGAGGTAAGTTTGCATGTCATCCACTCCTCAGTTCTTGATTTTGCTTTTATTTGTTTTTCTCCAAAGAAGCCTTTCACATTTAAAGATAAAAAGTAAACCCAAAGAGTGTAAGAGCTCAGTGGCTACTCTTGATATTTTTGGGTTTGTATTACTGATTTTAGTTTAAATATTGGGAGTGCAAATATTTGATTTATGGGTTGATTGTATGTCTATGATATGTGATAAAATCAATTTATGAAAAAAATAACACTCATTTTCCAAATATAATCTTCCTTCGCTGAGTCTCTCTGCCGCCTTCTGACACCTGCTTCCGTTGTTCATCTTCCTCGTTGTCGGGTAAATTTCATCATTTTTTTCAAAAGAAACAACTGAAATCTTCTGAAAAGAACCCAAGCATACACGCCATAACTGAAATGAGTCTAGTTCGAAGCGCTATTTCTGCTTGTTGAAGCGGTGAGTTCGATTACGCATTCTCTGAATTTGAAGTTTTGAAATTTACGTCCTTGGGTTAAAATAACTACTACTCCATGACATGATTTCTGCTTTGAAACCGTGAGTACTGAGTTCGCTTTCTTCTTGTTGAAGGCTTGAAGCCATGAGTTTGAGTATTCGTATATTTAAATTCTGTTCAGTTATGGATTTTTCCTCATTCCAACAGTATGCCTTTGATTATACTAATCAAATGAAAGAATAATTGAACACTTGATTCTGCCATCTTTCAGTTTATTCCATATATGCCTACTATTGGAATGTATAAGCATTGGTTGGATGAATTACTCTATATTTTTGAGAAGTTATTTGGCATAGAAACTTGAAAGTAGAGCAAGTGAGGTGGGTGTAACTTAAAGCGAACCTACGTCTTCACCTACAAATTTGGTCGAAACTACTAGTCAAGGTATAAAGAAAAAGAAAAATTGTACAATCTAGATCAAGTGTTTGAGAACATTTTGAAAAGTTTAAAGGTGCTAATTGGTTGATAGAGTAAAGTGTAATTACTGTGGTCGTAATTATAAAGGCTGATTTATGATTGAATGGAACAACACCATTGAATACCCATTTAAAGAAGTGTTCAAAAATGCCACAGAACATTGATAGTGATACCACTCAAAGCCTTAAACAAAGTTGGGCTTTGGGCAAACGGATGGGAGAGGGCTTTGGAAATTTGATCAGGAAGTAGTTAGAACAGCTTTAGTTGGGATGATAATTAAAGAAGAACTGTAACACCCCCCAAAAAAAATTTCCTAAGATTCGGACCTTTCTTGTATTCGTGCAGGGTCGAACCCAATTATTGTGAAGCGTGTGCATGAGTTAGGATCAATTCCTAAGTAATTAAAGAGTATTAGATGTGTTTTGGGGTCATAAGGGATCTCTAACACCAAGTCGAGTCCATAGAACTCCAATCGATTAAGTTTTCGGATGAGTTAGTATTAGGGTCAACTTCAAACGAGCATATCTCCTATAATATAATGAACTGGGTGGACCACGACCTACCAAATTAAAGGTCTTTGAGTCTTCTTTCCAACGCCACCAAGATTGCAATTTTTGGAGTTCGGAGTCAAAAGTTATGACCATTTTACTACGGACTAGTACTGCAGGAATTTCAGGCCTAGGCGAAATTTAGGCTTGGCGCTCCAGTGGCGCGATGCGCCACTATAGCGCCAGAAAACAACTAGTTTGATCCTTGGCGCGACGCGCCACTATTAGATGTGCAGGGTTTTAAGCCTATTTTGGCTTGGCGCTGCAGTGGCGCGACGCACCACTATAGCGCCAGCAAGGTTTTTGCCCAATTTTTCAGATTTTTGAAGAGGAGCAACTTGGACTTTTTCCTAATTATATATACACCATCCTTGGACGTTTTTGGACCATTTTTCAGTCCTCCCTCTCTCTCTAAAAAGCCCTAATATTTTTTCTCTTCTTCTTCTTCTTCAAATCCTTCTCCAACAAAGATTGTCTTCGAGAGCTTCAAGAATTCAAGCCTTCCATTGAAGACCTAACATCAAGGTTTCTTCAAAGTCTTCAAACAAAATATGTAAGGCTAACCCAAAATATAGATTGAGTTCTTCCATATGCCCATAGATGTGTTGGATAGGAGTTGTGAAAGAGTTGAACCTCCTAAGAAGGTTTTCTTGAAAGTTTTCCTAAACTATAGAATGTTTTTAGATACTATTGGTTGATTGATGCTTTTAATGACTTGAGTTACTAAATAGTTATCTTTCATATTATTGACTACAAATGGATCTTTGTATATAGATTTATAGGTATTGATGATATTTATTGAGATGAGTTTTGTTGAGAGTATGGATTCATGTTTCATTCACATGAACCCAAGATGAGATTTCTTTGTCATAATTGTCTTGAGGTTGAGATGGATGGTTTTGTGTATATATGTATTGATTGGAATGAAAAGAATGAATTGGATAGTTAAGAATGTCCTTTTGCTTCTATAAAATGAACATAGGACTAAAATAAGGATTTTGGAGTAGATGTTTGACGATTGATGTAATGATGATATTTGACAATGATGTGATGATAATGTTTGATGATGATGTGAATGATGATATATGATGATGATGTAATGATGATGTTTGATGACGATGTGAATAATGATATTTGACGATGATGTGAATGAAGAGGTTATGTTGATGAGGATGTTGTGTGATGAAGTAGATTGGAGTCTAATGTGATTATGTGGTATGTGATTTGCATAATTTGAGTAGATTGGAGTCTTATAAATATTTTGAAAACAAATGATCTTTTGAGGAGGAGTTTTAAATAATTGATTTGTGAACCTTTTTGCATAAACTATTTATACACTATTTTGAGTCTAAAGAATGATTATTGTCATCTTTGATTTAAAAAGAAGTTTAAGTATGAGTTGAGTTTGAGGAGCCTCTAAATGAGTTGAGTATTTTACATTAAAGTATCTATTTTGAGTTTGAGTTGAGGAGTTGAAATTATATTTTTAATGTACATAATATTTTCTACATCCATTGAGTTGAGATGGTATCAAATTGGAAGGGAAGAGTTTGATGATTGAGATGAGTCGATTTGAAAAGAGTCCAATGAGACTTGTCATTATGACTCGATTGAGTTGAAATGAGAATAGAGTTGATGAGTTGGCAAGGTCCTAAATGAAACTAGCCGTGAGGGCTTGTTTGAGATGATTGGAGGGAGTCTTATGAGCATGGAGTCATGGGAGGAGTATCGAGCACCGAAGCGGGTGAGAGTATAGTCCATACTTGAACCCCAGAAACTACGCCGCCAACGTAGGTAGGGATGGAACCGTTAAAGTCGGATGCTTCCCGTGGGATCGAATCGTTAAAGTCGGATGTTTCCCCTTTTATTGTCCTAAAATGATAGGACTTGACTAATCGATGGAATTCATGATTAGGGAGGCGTTCATGCCCTGGCAAGGTATGGACGGACGTGGCAACAACGTCTGATTGTTGTACTATCACTGGCTCATAAGTGATGGTTGTCGGATAAGAGAAACTCCCATTTAGGTCTTGATAGTACTCCGAGTCAGTTGAGTTGAGTGGCATGTGATTTGGTCCCGTCTAAACCATTTCTTGTTAGACTTAGGACACTTGAGTGAGTTGTTACTTATTTATCGAGTTGAGTTGAGGGTATATGGTCGGATTGGGTTAGACGAGTTATGATTGAATTGTACATGATTTGGATGGATATGTGAATTGATTGGATTAGATGATATGTGATTGACTTCGAGTTAACAGTATATGATTAAATTGGATTGAATCGGATGATATACGATTTGATCGAACTGTATTATGTAGGATTGGATTGGATTGTATGATGTGTGATTGGTCTTTGTCTAAAAATGTATTCTTACTTTAGACTTATGGCGCCTTATTTGAGTCTCTCTTATCTTTCTGATTTGAGATTGTTGGACCGATGATATTCTTCCTTGAGGTATGTTTCATTCTGCCATATTACATACTCGTACATTCTATGTACTGACGTCCATTTGGACCTACATTCAGAGGACATCGCTTATGTTATTCTTGCGTCGAGTTAGCCCTTTTCATTTGATTTGAGGTAGCCATGAACATGTCATTGGCACCAATTAGATAGTAGTGATAGAGGCTTCATAGACTAGATAGTGAAGGGTCGATTGAGTATTTCTTTCCTTAAATTATTCTTGTCAAACTATTTTTTTATGACAAATATTAGAGTTGATTTGTTGGCCCATGGCCTTTATTCTTTGAGTTAGATTGATGTTTTGAGTTGCCCACCGAATATTCTCTTTATTTTTTTTGTCTTCCGCTGATTGAATGAATGAACGGAAGTGTGATCAGGCTATGTGGTTCGCTTGGTAGCCAGAAATGATTTCTGAGTGCCGGTTACGTCTAGGGTACCCTCCTGGGGCGTGACAAGAACTACCTTTTAACTTTTAGACTGTTATTGTTAGACTTATGAAGTTATTATGTGATATGTGATTTGGTGGTTGTAACAGCCATTGTTTATGTGATCTGGAAACCAAATTCCAATTTAATAACCGTTTATGTTAAGTAATTACACTCTTTGAGTCTTTGAGATTTGGAGAAAAGCTTTTATGCTAAGCCTAGTATGTGAAAAGAGCCTGCTTAATGTGAAATGGTTCTTTTACCATTCAAAATCAGCTCTTTGTAGCAGGGATGATGGGGAAACACTGGCACTGATTTAAATGAACAATGTCACCCACAATGCTAAAATCATAAGACAATTAAATTATTTAATTAAGAACGACAATGTTAATGCCTAATGCAGGACACTTTATGCTAAAATTTGAATAGTACTAACCAAAAACCTACTTGAAAACCTATTTTTTAGTAAAAGTCCAATATGACAGGACCAAACTAACTGAATCGTCCCAAATCGTCCAAATCGAATTAGAAAAAACCTAACTAATGCCGATTCAGTTATTGGTGCACCAAATTGAAAACTGAAAAAACCAAATTGACTGACGCCCACCCCTAAGAATATCTTTTTCCTTGAACTATTCCTGATCTCTAGTCGTTTCTCCTAGTTTTTAGGGTTAGCGTGTGTCTCCTTCAGCTCTCTGAAACTGAAAGGTGAAAGACTAAGGCTGAACCAGACGCTCTTCTTTCAAACCCTTGTCCAGGTAAGTTTTAGATGCTTTCTCTCTCCTATGCAATTTTTGTACTTCTTGGGTTTTATTTTTATCTATTTTTGGGCTTGGCTATTTTAATGGTCCCTTTTTATTATCCTGATTAGGTTGCAATCTAGTGGGGTTTTGTGAAGGTTATTTAGCTGTACGTGTTCAGAGGCAAAGGCCGTGCTCTTAACTTGAATAGTTGGAGCAGAGGAACTCTGTGCTGACACTGATTTAAATGTAGAAAACTAGTATAAAACATAAAACTAAATGCTGATTCGGTCAATATTTTACCAAAATTAAGAGGGGGAATCTTTTTAAGGAAAGAAAATTAGTATACTAATATATGAAGTAATGGTAACACCAAAATCATTCACATAAAGGAAGAATCTTATATAAAATATGCTAAATTAATTCATAATGTATCAGTCATCCCAAATTATAGCAAATTAACTATAAATAAAATTGAACCAATTTCAAACAAAAAAACTGACTCAAAACTAACAAAGGCAAGAAACAATAATCCAATTAAAATAATCCAAAATTGAGAAGAAATCAATCAATTCTTAATCAAAGCTTGCCAAATTAATACTTAATAAACTAAATTCGAAATTAACTAAAGGAAGAAATAAAAGGTAATATTTGCAATCAAGAGGGTAAAGAAGTAGAGTGTGACTATATACTTCACAGAATCAATTTTAAAGAAAAGTAGCACACGGTAGTATCAAAATTAATAGAAAAATTTTCAAACAAATTTGAAACCAATTATCATGTAACTTAAATCAAAAATTAAAAAAGTAGTGATATAAAAAAGGGCCTAAGAAGTTGGTCCAGAATCCATAGAAAAATGGGCAAATATTATTCACTGTGTTCACAAAGACACAACACATTATCACAAGGGATTGAAGTAATCAAACTTTATGCAAGAAAAGCCTTGTTCATACGAATCCAGAAAACACATCACAAAATCTTGAGATTATGCACAGAATCGGACCAAACACTTGAGCTCTCCAACAGTGGTAATTGGATACAAAGCAACCGTAAAACCATCATATTACACATGCAAGTATTTTAAACAATAATATGAACACAAACAACAATGTAAACACACTTTCAATAACATGTAATCTTAATAGACTAAGAACGAACAAACATTTATGAATCTCGAATTTAACAAATCAAATGAAGATAAGCAAAGAACTGAAAGGATGAAATAGGAGAATACCTGGTACTACAGATCCATATCTAAACCAATTAGACCTAAAATATATACCCAAATATTGAGTTTCGAAGGGTCGTTTGACTGCTGGCCGGAGTTTTCTTGTTGTCAACGTCGTTGTGTCCTGTCGTCTCTTGCTGTGGTCATCGTTGACCTCGCCGGCGGAGAGAGAGGGGGGATACGAAGGCGGCGCCGTCTTTTTTCCGCCGCCACTGGCGAAGGGAGGAGAACGGAGGAGCGGACGGCGGTTGTCGTGCTGGGTGGCTGTTGATTTGTTGTAGAAACGGCGTTCTCTCCGGCGAAGGATAGACGCGGTGGGTCTGCTTGGGGTTCGCCGGCGGGATGAAGAGACGCGGCGAGGGTGGGGAGTGATACGGTGTCTTTGGTTGGAGGAGAGAGAGGCAGCGGATCTGATTGTTGGTGGAGGAAATGGAGAATGAGAGAGGAGGGCGGCGGTTCCTTCTCTTGTAGAACAGAAGATGAAAATGAATTGTTGGTAGGGCTGTTCAAAATTGGCGATAGAGCCCGTTTGGTTTGGCTTTAAGTTGGTCAAAATCAACTTAAAGCCCCTTTTTAGCTTTTGGACGTGTTTGTCTAATGCTGACTTTAAGCCATAAAGTTCTTAAAGTCAGTCAGAAATGAAAAGTTAGGATTTCTAACTTTTTTTTCCAAAGTGCTTAAAGTCATTTTCTTAAAGTCATTTTCTTTGACCATAAAAATTACTTTTATATCCTTTATATTTTAACTAAATTCTTAAACTACCTTTTTTTATTCTTTTAACCCTAAAATTCACATCATAAGCACTTTTATCCAAACACTCAACTGCTTATTTATAAAAATAACTTTCAGCACTTTTTTTTTTTTTTTTGGGGAACAGACCCTACACGAGGCTCCCACCTCTCGTGCACAGTCAGGGGTTGAGCAACACCCCCAAGCCTTAACATAAATAACAAAAGTAAAAATACAAGGAGGGGGACATAAACCTTACCTCCGATCCTATGGTGGTTCATAAGTCAGCTAACCTATTAAGGTCGGCTAACTCATCCCCGAAACAAATAAAAAAAGGGCTAACTATAACTAGAAAGCAGTAAACCTATGAGAGGACTTCTCCCGGTACAATTCGGCTAATAAAGCATAAATGAGGGAGACTCTCCCCTTCCATGAGAAAACAAGAAAGTAATCTACACTAGTCCTATTCAACTATGCTACGTACCATACATAGCTAAATTGAAAAAAGAACAAGTATATGAACCTTCTGTCTCGCATGGGGTGGGAAAATTCTTTTCATCTTTGCCCTTTTTAGTCTTGTCATAACAGGTAAGTCCCAATGGAAGGTTGCATCCACTTCAGGATTGAGCATATATCAGCTAAGGAGGATGAAGGTAGCGTAAGTATATTGAGTTGTAGCAACCAGCATCCTTGGAGTTGTTGAGGAAGGCCTTGAAAAAGCTTATTGCTTGCTGCAAATTGAAGCTGTAGTAGCTTTGCTTGTGGCTATTGTTATGGAGTAGAACTGCTGCTGCCTTGTACCTGCAAGGGGATCCAAATAATTTGGTATGGTTGCTGCATGTAGTGGAGGATGTTGGAGGGTGCTTGAGAGCTCCTGGTATGTGGATCTGCACATACAGATAGCCAAGGAAGCAAGCAGTGAAGCTTGCTGCAGTCCTGTTTGCTTTATACATAAAAGTTCTAAAAGCACTTTATACATAAAAGTTACTTTTTTAAGCCTATCCAAACGGGGCTATAATCCAATAGCAAAATTGGTTTATTGGCTTATTGATATTGGGTTATCGGATTAGCGGGTGGGGAATGGATTTAAATTTTATAATTAATAACTTATCTGTGTGGAGACGGATTACTCAATTTTGTTATTGGATAAATCGTTAATCCGTTAAAAATTTATTATATTTTAATATATTTTTATTCATAAACATATAAAATATGTATGATATTGATAATTATAATTTGTACTAAGCCCATTTAGTTAAAATAGGTCAAACCCATTTGGCCATTTAGAGTACAAGTCAGGCCCAACAATCAAGTCAGCAACTATGTCTATATATCCTAAATTCCTAATTTTTATCTAAACCTAAATAAGAGAAGCAGGCAGCAGCCCTACTATTTGCAGTTGCCGACTTGCCGCCTTTGCATCAAAGTGCAGTCGAGAAAATACTTCATCGCTATGTAGAAGTATGTAAGTGATGAGCTTCTTAGTTTTCAGAAGTTTCATTCATGCAGTACATCCACAAGATTTGCTTATTATCACAATGTTTGCTTTTGTCTTTTATATTCTATAGTTGCAAATAACATCTATTTTTGAGAAAAGATTTATAATTTCAGTCTCATCATATTCAATTCAAAAACTAGCCAACCTCTATTTCCTTTTTCATCAATTCACTGGGGGATTCAAATGGGTTGGAGCCTCAAGTAATTAACTTTCACTAAATTCTGATAGGTTGACGATGTTTCAGCAAGCAAGCAACCAATTCCAAAATTCAGAGTTACAAGCACAAGGGAGGAGTCTGATCATGTCCTCAAAAAGAGGAAAACAAGCTACTGCTAATTTGAAACACTAGTGTTTTTATTTTATTTTTTCATATTGGCAATATTTCAATGTTTCTCTTTCCCTTCCCCTTCTCAACCAATATTGATGTCCACACCTGGTACAGAAATCTACCAAATGAGAGATCACAATTCACAAGCCACTGTATATGTAATGTACTAGTATTATTTTTCTGCCCCTCGTTATACCCTTTGAATTGTTGGGCTGCACAAATTTACCTGACTAGAGTGTGATATTTTATTAATTATATTATTATTTGTAGCTATATATGAATATATTGTGAAAGTGTGAAGTTTAAGCGGCGGGTTGTTGTTAATCTGTTCACATATGACATATTGATTATTTGCTTACCTAACTTACATTGTGTATGCCTGTTGAGAAGCCGAATTGAAATAAGCGGCGGAAATTTTACATGTTATCATACCACCGATATACCGTCCGATAATCGTCCGATAATTGCTAATCCGATACCGAACCAACCGATATCTTATAGGTTGGATAGCGGATTAGTACTTTTAAAAACCGATAACCGTTAAGTCAAACTGTTAAGGATAATAATCCGTCTGATCCGCCCGATAAGCACCCCTAATTGTTGGTAGTGAACCTTGGCCTGGCTAACTAATTTGACGAAAGACTCAACTAGTGACTCAAGTGGGCAACTCAGACATCATCATCAATAGATAAATAACAGATTTAAAATACTCGAAATAAAATATAACTCAACATTATAATTTAATAAAAAATTATAATTTAAAAATAGACTCTGAAAGAATTATTCTAAGTGAACTCGATTTTGTTTATGAAGCCTCTAACTGAATTGTAAGAAGGTTCCGAGACAAGCCCATGGCTAGCTCGAAATACTGAAAGTAAAGACTAAGGAGCGCCTCTGAATGCAATTTGGTGCTGAGGGAAACACATGCCAACCCTAACAACTAGAAGAAACAACTAGAGATTAGGAATAGTTCAAGAAAAAATATATTCTTAAGGGTGGGCATCGGGCAATTTAGTTTTTTCAATTTTCAAATTGGTACACCAATAACTGAACCGGCATTAGTTAGGTTTTTCTCGTTTTTTTCTAATTCGATTTGGACGATTTGGAACGATTCAGTTAATTTGATTCTGTTATATTGGACTTTTTCTACTAAAAAATAGGTTTTCAAATAGATTTTTGGTTAGTACTATTCAAATTTTAGCATAAAGTGTCCTGCATTAGGCATAGAGCTGGGCGTTCGGTATTTTCAAAGTTCGAGTTCGGTAATTCGATAATCGGTAATTCAAAGTATATATTAAATATCGAACTTTCAAACTTTGGTTCGGTAATTCGGTAATCAGTAAATCAAACTTCGATTCGGTACGGTATTCGATAATATCATATTTTTTAATAGTTAATGTACAATAAAAATTTATCCGCATTTAATATTTACATTAACCTAAAGAATACATATCTTAACTTATATTTTTATTACTACACCATAATTAAGTAATATATGCATTTTAACTTACCGAATACCGAAATCGAAATTGCTCCGAAGCCACATTCTACGGAGGAGAAATGATACATCGTAAACAAAGAGAAAATAATTTATGAGTAGATATAGAATAAAAAAAATATTACCATGTAATAAAAATGATGAAAAAGAGTGAAAACAAAAATCTCTAATATATCACACATAATTTTTATACATATGTTTTCTTTGAATTATCCAAAAACTCTACATCACTGCACTAATTATTAATTAGTTTCTGCAAAGATATGAAAGAGTTGGAATCTTTCGTTTTCAATGTAACTACCAAACAGTTTATGTAGATAATTGACGTGGTGAATCATGCAAAGTGAAATTAGAATTCTTAACCAATTGCATAAATTTGAAATTAGAATTTATAATTTTTACATGTATATGAATTTAAATTTTATCAGCTATCCATAATGTACGTGTTTGAAAGTATGCATATATCGTATACTGACATGATATTATCACAAATGTTGAATGATATCATTATAGTATATATTTTTTCTAAATCAAATATTTAGGAAAAAATGCACAAATACTTAATGATACCATCAAAGTATGTATGTGTGTGTGTATATATATATATATATATATATATATATATATATATATATATATATATATTGTGATGGCATAAATGCAAATTGGACCTAGACTAAAGGGATATCTCGGGTATATATTTGGAGAAAAGGGGGTATTTCTTGAAATTACTTTAGGATGAGGTAATTTTGAATAATTACTTTCAATCTAGGTCTATTTTATGTACTTTTCCCAAATAGTTTTGACCAAATAAAAAATGGATGGCCCTACAACTAACTAAAAGGAGATGAAAAACAAAATGAAAACTAAAAAAAAGTAGATCTCTCTATAGCCCTAAGACAAGCAATGTGGGAATAAGTAACTTATGCAAACAATCATGATGCCTTATCTAAATGCGTAGTTGCTAATTTGTAGAATAAGATCCCAACGAGAAATGACTATATCAATCACAACAGCTTAACATAATTAAAAAGGCTGCGAATAACTTAGCTACGACAACTAGCCATATCTTTGCTAAGTTTTACGATATCTTGAGACCACTTGGTTTCTATGTCTGTATCTTGAGCCTTTTGGGCTCTTATAGCTGTATTTGAGCCTTCTGGACTCCTATAACTATACCTCGAGCATACACGGCTCTATTGAGGGTCAATAGTATCAACTTAAGAATAAAGGAAGTCCATAAGTAAGTAGACTTCAATATAGCTTTGTAGACTTTGATACAGTCTTTCTAGACATTCTATAGTTCTTATAAGCAAAGTATAACTCCATAGGAAAGGTACACTTGTCAATGACCTTTCTAGGAAGCAAATAAAGGGATATCTATGTATGTATAGCTCAAAGTCTTAGTCCCAAATACTAACACCTAACGAGATAGCCATTGTAAGCATCAACCAATCTTCCAATTTATCAAATATGCCTTCCTAAGCAATCTACACTATAATTTGTATGTCGTATCATAATATAAGGTACATGACAAATAGGTGAAACACCTAGCAGCTCACCACAATAATTCATTACTCAACGGCAACCACAACGATAATTACTTAAAGGTAAAACCAACACTTCAATTCTTTAGTTCTACGGGTGTCAGGATGCGCCAAAGGCCCGTAGTTGAGCTATGTAGTTAATAGGTATTGCAATCACATAATTTCTACGTCAAGCTAATTGTTATGATGTCAATATCAACATGAAATTCTACGCAGCTTATTACACAACCATTAAAGCATCGACAAGGCAATAAGATACCAATAGTCAACTAAGTGATGACAATTTATACGGATGATTCTTTCTACACTTTTACATGAGACAACAACTAAACAATACTAATCCCAACAAGAAAAAATCACCACTATACACATATGTAACTCCAACAGCTAACTCAATCAATAACTAATAAGGTTATGGGTACTATGGTGATAAGGAACACGCTGTATTACTATACAACGAAGAAAATTGCTTAAAGGCATTTATCATTAACATACTTTCCTATTGACTTCAAGCAACTTATACAATCTTGTATCCGTATTAATTACAACAAGCTAAACTTTTATACCTTCTTACTGCGAGTTGCCCAATTACTCAACACATAATAGTTAATTTTCAAGGATAATTACTAACTCTTTAGCTTCTACTATCTTTAGCACTCAGTTAGACTTTATCATATATCTAAACCCTCGATATATCATTGATTATAGTCTTTGATCGCACATGAACTATCCTTATGACTAGAGTTTATCCACTCCTTTCTTTTTGACTAAACTCAACATCTATGTTAACTGAGTATGAGTTCCCGACAAGGGATAACTATTTCAAATTAAACTAGGATAATATAATCTAGAAGCTCTTCGAAGCACTCTTGATAATAGACTAGATTTAGAACTTATCGAAGTATGAAAACATGCTGAAAAGAAAAGAATAACCTTCACATACCTTCAATTCGAACTCGAATAAATTAATGTGGATAGTCAATTTTCTTTCGGTGATCGAATAAATTCAAAAATATTCCTCCCACCTTAACCTCTCTTCAACGGATTTGTAGTACATATGCAACTTACTAAAAAAAGACTAAATACTTATTGAGCAAATTAAGCAAAAGTCAAGATCCTAAAGCTTATACACATGGTGCTTTAATTTGTGAAGAAAGAAAATGGATTTAAGCTTCTGCATATATTTATACTAGATGACAATTGCTCCAGCACGGGCCCAACAAATTAATTGTGATTCAATAAAGCAATTTTTTTACTTGAAAAAATAGTAATTTCCTTTTCATGTGTTTGAATACTTAATAGTAAAAGAAATTACACGCGTATAGGTTAAGTAGAAATTGTGCCAAAACTATAATTCACATAGTGATCCTTGTATTTAACTAAACATAATTCTATCTATATATTTAAATAACGTAAGTCTAGTCCTATATCAATTTCTTGTCCAGATGTTAATTGTTAGCTCATCAAACAGTATTGGCATAAATAAAAAGTAAAATCGTAGATCCTAAAGCTTATACACATGGTGCTTTAATTTGTGAAGAAAGAAAATGGATTTAAGCTTCTGCATATATTTATACTAGATGACAATTGCTCCAGCACGGGCCCAACAAATTAATTGTGATTCAATAAAGCAATTTTTTTACTTGAAAAAATAGTAATTTCCTTTTCATGTGTTTGAATACTTAATAGTAAAAGGAATTACACGCGTATAGGTTAAGTAGAAATTGTGCCAAAACTATAATTCACATAGTGATCCTTGTATTTAACTAAACATAATTCTATCTATATATTTAAATAACGTAAGTCTAGTCCTATATCAATTTCTTGTCCAGATGTTAATTGTTAGCTCATCAAACAGTATTGGCATAAATAAAAAGTAAAATCGTACATTCCCCGGGGCAAAAGCACAAATGCATTGAAAGTTGGTACACATTTTTTTACTGCTTACTTCTTCCATTCACTTTTACTCGTGAAATTTGATTTGGCACATTCATCGTGAAAAAAGTCAAAAATATCCTTAAACTATTTGTAATGAATAAAAATGTCCTTCGTTTATAATTTGGTTCAAAAATGTCCTTATTGTCAATATTTTGGTTCAGAAATACCCTTATTGTTAGTTAATGAGTCAAAATACCTTTTTTCAAATACATATATCATTTATTTTCTTCTTGAACACATTTTTTTTCCTAATAATATTTCTTTTATTGGAAAATATTTATCCTACTTCAATTAGAAAAAAAATTTAAAAATAAAAATATTTCTTATTTTATTAAAATTATTTTCTATCATTATTTGAATAAAAATTAATGATAGATTTATTATGATCTTATATATATGACATATATTATCCGTTAAAACTTAGAGTACATGAAATTATTTTATTTTAATTGATAAAATGAGATTACAAAGAATAAAATAATTTTCTACATTTTTATTTCTTAAAGTGGTTTAAAAGAAAGAAAACAAGAATAGAGTTCCTTAAAAGTATTATTTTTATAAGGAACAAGATTTGTTTTTTGAAAAAAATATATTTATTCAGAAAAGAGCATTTTTGACACATTAAATAACAATAGAGGTATTTCTCGCCCAAAGTATTGATGGCAAGGACATTTTTGGACCAAACGATAAACGGAGAACATTTTTGTTCATTTCAAATAGTTTAAGGGATTTTCAACCATTTTTTCTTAAAAAATAATGATTGAAATGATTATTTTACCATACTATTTTTATTAATTGATGTTTAATTTAATGTCTTAAAAAATAATTTAAAATATAAGTCATTAATACTAAAGATAAAATATGGAAAAAATATTTCCTTCTCTTGATATGTTTAAAGTGATGAATTTAAAATTTTATTTTAAGTGATAAATAAATTTAAAAATCTATTTTTAAAATAGCGAATAAGTAAAAGTGAACAGAGGAAGAGGGAGTACTTTAATCCTATTTAATGTAATTAACCAAAGATCAATATCATGTTTGAGCGCACACTTCTCCCCCCCCCCCCCCCCCCCCCAAAAGGATCAGTATCAAGGAAAGAGATTTCCAACCGCAACATTAAAATTACCTTTATTATTATTATCATTATTATTTTATTTTATAAATGAAGATAGATTTTAACACCAATATAGTATCATGAAAGTGCCTGAATAGAAATTTTATCCATAAAAATGTAGTCAGTCCAATAATTTCAATGTTGATTAAGCTAATTCATGTAGTAGAACTTGACATTACATCAAAAGAACAAATTTTGAAAGCATTTGAACTATACAAAAGATAAGAACTCTTCATTTTTAATGTCAAATAATTTTTTTCTAGCGCATTTGTCAAAATTATACATAAAGAGAATTCTTTTCACAATTTTTTCCTACTTTTCCTTTTTTATTTGTAAATTCCAATGTCGAAATCGTTCAAAAATAAGAGAAAAGATTAAAAAATTATCAGAGAAGCAGAAGCATATGCTAGCAAAGAAGAAGTTGAGGAACAAATCCCTATTTTTAGCATATGGAACAATGAAGAATTGAGCATACGTGAAAAATATAAAAAGATGAAAATGAAAGTAAAAGTGAATGACAGATGTCCACACAAACTCTGTGACTAAACGTGTGTCAACAAAATAAGAACGTAACCAACATCGGCTGTAGTGCAGTGTTTCACCCTTAACCAAATATTTCGGGTTCGAATTTTGGGTATGAAAAAAAATCATGTTGAAAGCGTCATCCCCAAATTGATCCTGCAGTATGTGATCCAAATTTAATTAAGACTCCACGAATTCCGAATACTGGGTGAAAAAAAAGAAAAGTATGAGCATGCAATTGGATTGATGCTATAAATAACATGCAAATTTATTAGCTAAAGTATCATTTTTACCTTCAAAGCCGAATTGAATTCCATAAAACAGACATGTTGATACCAATGTCCATTCACTCTTCTAATATAGTAGAACTAGATACATAAGTCCTTACCTCTTTTTATGCTTTTTTTTGAGCCGAAGATTTCTCGAAAACAACTGTCCTACCTTTGTAGGAGTAAGGTCTGCGTACACTTTACCCTCTCCAGACCCACGTTGTGGGATTTCACTGAATTGTTGTTGTTGTATACATAAGTCCTGCTAGAATGTGCTCAATATATGCTATTTTTGTATCTTAATTTACAAATAAAATTTGATGCGTTCATCAATTTTATAATATAATTGTAGATATTTAAAGTTGTTAATTATCATAGTTTATAGTGTTTTTTATATAATTTTTAATAATATATGTTATTTTTTCCGTTCCAATCTATGTGACATTGATAGAATTTCGAGAGTCAACCAAATTTTTAATGTCTTTTAAATATTTAAGTTGTCAATTATTGTGATTTAAAGTACTTGTTACATTATTTTTAAATAATAAATGTTGTTTCTCATATTCCAATTTATGTTAAAATTTCGAGAGTTAATCAAATTTCTATATATATTTTAATATTTTAAGTTCTTAATTATTGTGAATTATTGCAATTCATACTACTTGTTATGCCATTTCAAATTAAATAATATATGTTATATTTGATGTCTTAATTTATGTGATATTGATAGCATTTTCTAGGATCAATTAAATTCTTTAAATCTCTTTTAAATATTTTGAATTGATAATTATTGTGATTTTTAATTATTTATTAATTTATTTTTTAAAATATATGACTAACAAATTAAAAATTATAAAAAAATCGAAAATGCTTTCAACTAATAGCAGTTACATGAGTGATTGAATTAAAAAAGACTTTTGAGAGTGTAAATAAAAAAAATAGAACACAAGTCTTGAAAATGAAGTAAAAGGGACTCTTTTTTAATTAGTGATAATGACACATATTTTAATTTACAAAAGACCCCCTCTTTTTTTTTTCCTGCCCCTCATCCACCCCTCAGACTCATCCTCCCCTCCTCCACGTCATCATTACCTCCAAACAACTGGCAGATGTTTAAACATTTGTCTAAACAACTAACAAATATTTTCATATTTCGGTCTCCAAAATAATTACCAAATATTTTCATATCTCTCCAAACAACTAGCTGATATTTAAAATATTCTCATTGTTTTAATTAAAGAATCATAAAAAACACCTAAACAACTTAGGGTTGTTTAAATATCTTCTGGTTGTTTGAACTAAACAACTTTTGGTTGTTTAAATAATTTTTGATTGTTTAAACAACTTTTTTTGTTTGAACTAAACAACTTAGGGTAGTTTAAACAACATCTCTTGGTTGCTTGAACAACTCCTGTTTATATAAACAACATATCATTTTTTTATATAATTTTCACAATCAAATCGTAGTGAAGAAAAAAATGAGGATGACAACATCCGAAGAAGAGGAAGATGAAAACACAAAAAAATTGAAAAGAAAGGGAAAAACGAAGAAGGAAAAAGGCAAAGAAGTTAAGGAAGAAGAAGACGAAAGGGAAACGGAACAAGAACGTTTAAAAAAATGGAGAAAAGAAAAGAGAAGAGAAGAGAGGAGGGAAAAGAAGAACAGAGCGTTTAAAAAAATGGAGAAAATGAATGGAATTTAGGGTTTTATTAAAAGTTTTTGATCTTTTAATTTTTACCCTAGACTTTTAAATATTCTAATTCAACCCCATCTCTTCATAATTAACCCATAATTAAATATTTATAACAAAAGAAAAGAATTTTTTTTTAGAAATTCCCTATCCTTTATTCCAGAGCTTCTAGATTATGTTATTTTATTTTAATTTGAAATAGTTATCCCTTGTCGGGAACTCATACTTGGTTAACATGGATGTTACATTTAGTCAAAAAAAAGGAGTGGATAAACTCTAGTCATAAGGATAGTTCATGTGCGATCAAAGACTATAATCAAGGATATATCAGGGGTTTAGATATATGATAAGATCTAACTGAGTGTTAAAGATAGTAGAAGCTAAAGAGTTAGTAATTATCCTTTAAAATTAACTATTATGTGTTGAGTTATTCGGGCAACTCGAAGTAAGAAGGTATAAAAATTTATCTTATTGTAATTAATACAGGTGTATGATAGGAGGTTGTATAAGCTGCTTGAAGTCAATAGAAAGGTATGTTAAGGCTAGTGTCTTTAAGAAATTTTCTTCGTTGTATAGTAATACGGTTTGTTCCTTATCACCATAGTACCCATAACCTTATTAGTTATTGATTGAGTTGGCTATTGGAGTTACATATGTGTATACATGTAATTTTCCCTTATCGAAATTAGTATTGTTTAGTTGTTGTCTCATGTAAAAGTGTAGAAAGAATCATCGTATAAATTTTCATCTCTTAGTTGACTATTGATATCTTTTTGCCTTATCGATGCCTTAATGGCTGTGTAATACGATGCATAGAATTTCATGTTAATATTTGCAGAATAACAATTAGCTTGGCATAGGAATTATGTTATTGCAACTCCTATTAACTACATAACCCACCTACGGGCCTTTGGTGCATCCTGGCATCCGTAGAACTAAAGAATTAGAGTGTTAGTTTTACCTTCAGGTAATTATCATTGTGGCTGCCGTTGAGTTATGAGTTATTGTGGTGAGCTGCTAGGTGTTTCACCTATTTTTCAGGGACCTTATATTATGATACGACATACAAATTGTTGTGTAAATTGTCATCGCGAATACCTATGTTCAGAACATCTTTGACCAACCTATGAGATTACTTACAATATTTATGGCATTAGCTTCAATTTCGTTTTTTTAGTTATCTTACATACTCAGTGCATTATTTCGTACTAACGTCTGTATTGCCTGGGAGGTGTTGTATTCATGCTTCTAGGTCCAAGCAATGATCATATAGATCTACTGAGTAGCACAACCCGATTTGTGTACGGACTAGTTGACTCCTTTTCTTCCAAAGGGTCGCCAGAGTCTCAAAGGTTTGCCTATTTTACTATTTATAATTTTTAGGTAGGCAGGGCCTTGTCCCACCAAGTATTGCACTCATAGAGGCTTGCAGGCTAGTATGTTGGGTTGTATAGTTGCGATGTTTGCTAGCTGGGCCTTGTTGTTGTCATTTATAGTTCAATGACATATTGGTTTAGCCCATGTTGTATTTATCTGTTTTCAATTTTGTATAGAAATCACAGTGGCCTCGATGGTCCAAATAGGACTTACGTGCTACTTGTTTACTGATTTACATAACTTATTGGGAGTAGCTGGTTTTGTTATAGACCAATTGATAGAGGCCTTGTCATCTGAAGGCTTATTTTTAAGCCTAGATATACTTATTTATTTTCTTGAATCTATGTGGCTACTACGCACAATTAGCAAATGGTTCATCAGGATCTCTCAAGCCTAAGTTTTGGCAACATGTGTCAGTTGCGCCCTTCGAGTTTGGGGCGTGACATTAAGACCAAGTTGATGTTTCATTCTACCATGGGCACCTACTTGAGGCATAGAAGTTTGAGGATTTTCAACATAATCTAAGGAGCAATATTTATCATACATTTCCTTAGCAATTAATTTAATGCTATTTTAACATGTTATCAAATTCGGTTCTTCATCTGGTTGAATATCTAAATTTTGAAAAATGCATTTAACTAAAGCTTTTGCACCATGTTCTTTATATTCAAGGTTAAAAATAATTATCGCTAAATAAATTTGGGGGATAGAAAAAAATATTTTTTGAAGTTTTGAATCATAGCTTCAATAGCATGTTTAAATAATCATTTGTTTTATATTCAACAAAGAGAGTTCCCCACTAAGCTAGTGTCCCTCATTATGTCCTGTGTCACCACTTCCACTATCTCCATCTTGGTTAATGAGAATAGAAATAAGGCTTTCAAGCCCTCCAGAGGCATTAGAAAAGGATACGCACTCTCCCCATACATATTCATCATCTATATGGAGAGACTCTCTAGGAATATAGAGTCTGCAGTCAGTAACAAGCTTTGGAGTTCCATCCACACCTCTATTTCTGGTCCTAAAATCTCTCATCTCTTCTTTGCTGATGATTTGACCCTGTTCTCCAATGGTAATGCCAAAAGTTGTAGGGTTATAATGTAGATATCCTCTCCTTTTGTAAAGACTTTGGCCAAAAATTTGAACCTTAGTAAATCCAAAGTGGTCTTCTCCAAGAATAGCACCAAGAATAACACTGACACTTGCTCTTCTATCCTAGGTATACATGCCAACAATAACTTTGGTAAATTCTTAGGCTTCCCATTTTCCATTCTAAACCTGTCAACAATGATTTCCAATTCATCATGATAATATGCACTCAAAACTGAAAGGGTGGAAAACAAGCTCTTGAACATGTCTGGAAGAACTGTCCTTGCTAAAGCCTCTCTGGGTAGTATTCCCTCTCATGTCATGCAATACATTCAGTTGCCCACCAAGATTAGTAATTATATTGATAGAAACTAAAGGAACTTCATCTGAGGTTCCACCAATGAGAGGAAGAAACTCCACCTCCTAAACTAGAACACCATCACCAAAACCAAAAAGGATGGTGGGCTAGGCATGAAGAAGTGCAACATCAAAAATGGAGCTCTGCATATGGGGATTGTTTGGAGAATGTAACACAGTAACCATACCCTATGGTCTCAAGTCCTCTAATTTAAGCATTGCCATACCAAGAACATGTTTACTGTGCAAGGCCTAACCTCCATCCCTTGGTCAAGCATCAGAAGAAGATAGAGAAACTGCCTAAAATGATCAAGACGGATAATAGGAAAGGGAGATAAAGTTAGGTTCTTTGATGATAACTGAATCATCAACCATGATGCAATTAGACACCACATCCATGGTCCTCTCACTCAGGAAGAACAACAACTCACAGTGGCCGCTGCTAGAAGTAATAACAGCTGGAACTTAAATAGATTCACACTTGAAATCCTAGAAAAAATAGTCATGAAAATCCATGATAGCTACCTCTCACCTCTAGAAGGAGCTGAAGACAAGAGAATCTAGAATCTCACAAAGAATGGGATTTTCACAGTCAAGAGTGCCTATAAACTTCTTGACAGTGCATCCCTCCCTTAGTACCTCCATACTCCCAATAAGATTAAAACTTTCCTTTGGCTTTTCCACCATAGAAGATTCCCTTTCAACCTCTACCTCAATCACATAGGGCTGAATGTCAACCCCTTATGCAACTATTATGGTATTGCTAGGGAAGACATTAACAGCATCTTCTTCCACTGTATAAAGGTCTCAACCTTTTGGACTAATGTTGCACTGCAAAGCTCCCCTAACCTAACCATTGAATCTAATAGTGTTAGCACTGAGAACTGGCTATCAATGTGGGAGTCCCTCAAAGGCAAAGCCAAACAACAAATGGATCACCTGGAAAGACATCTTTCCCTATTGCCTCTGGGAATTTGGTTAAGTAGGAATGACAACAATTTTAACTCTAATAAGAACCACACTAAAGTGGATCAAATTGTTGCCTGGGCCATGGAATTCCATCTCATCATCCGAAATCATGATATTAGTAATGGAATGAGTATTCCTATACAGGTTGAATGGAAGCCTCCTCTAAAGGGTGTTTACAAGCTCAACTCTAATGGAGCTTCAAACATCTCTCTAAGGAAGGGTAGGATTGGAGGAGTCATCATAAATTATAAAGGAGATTGGACTGTGGGATTTAGCAAAGGGTGTGAGCACACGACTGCTGGTCAAGCTGAACTTATAGCAATCCTTCATGGCCTAACAATAGCTTGGAGCAGGAACCTCAAGCCCATCAAGATTAACACCGACTCAAAAAAAAGTTATATCCATGATTGGGAATCAATATCTATCATACACTAATATTATTCTTGAATGCAGGTATCTCATGCAGGAATTGGGGGGGGGGGGGTAGTCATCAAGCATAGTTTCAGAGAAGAGAATAGAGTGACAGACGCAATGTCAAAGGAAGGTTCCAAAAACTGCCAAATTTTGATAGCTATTTTTGATGTTCCTCCTTGGTTTGCACTCGAACCTTTGATTATAGACAATCAAGGAACTACTATTGTAAGGAATGTTAAGCAATATAATGGCCAAGCACTAGACCATAATATGGGGCTTCCCATGGAACAACATGTATCTCAGCTTTGATGCTAATTATATAATATTATCTATTTAGCCAAAAAAAAAAACAAAGAGAGTTGAAAGTATTAAAATTTCAGAAATAATAGGATAATTGTTGACACCAATTTTGACCCTCTACAATACGGATTAATCATAGAGCTTCTTCAATTTTAAACAATTCTAAAATAATTAGCTTTTATAAAATTTCAAAATATTTTCAAGTTATATATATATATATATATATGCATATAATTACTAGCTTATAAATATTCAAAAATAAAGCTAATTAGTTTGTTTTTTTAAGATTAAGAAGCTCATTAATTAGTTAGTATTAATTCATCTTATTTAATTTTTAGCCGATTCGCTAAATAAATTCAAAATTGGCTACATTCTTTAACGTATTGGCTAAATTTACAATTAATTTGGCCATTGCAATCCTAGCCATTTTAAACCTTTTGTCCTCCCATTTTCCCAACCTATACAACCCATTACTACAATCCCAGCAGCACATACCCAATTTCCCTTTCTTTTTTTGTACAATACAACATCACGGCCCACCCAATAACATATAACAATTTAACCCAACCCCTTCCCTTTTCACAATATCCAACAACACTCCTCTCCACGATCCTTCCCAAATACCCAATTCCTAAGCCCACGATTTCATACAAAACAAAACAACCCCTCACCGTATACCATGCCCACATACACGTATATCCCCGCACACGCACCTTTCATCTCTTTTTCAACGACAAGAGAACCTAACCACCAGCCTTTTACTTGCGAAAATGCCCCAAAATTCGCTGAATTTCAAGCTCATTCATCTCCTGGGAGAAAAAATTTCCCTCTCTCAAACAGCTCTTTTGAAATTCAAGCACTATTTTCGGCTATAAATTATTCACTTTGTTTCCATTGAAAGAAAAGTTAAGTGGTAGAGAGAGCTTGGGGAATATTGGAGTTCTCCATACTCTTTCATTCACTAATTTATCTATTGTTGTTTGCTCTATTTTCTCTAATTTCAGACGCAAACTATAATGACCCTGAAGGTCTTTTTGATAATTTTTGCAAAATGATCATTTTATCCCTAGTGGTAGTTTTTCCGAGTCATGTTTTGTGAAATTCTTTGAAATGTTAAGGTTTTAAAAGATATTTGAGTTTTGAAGGTTTAAGTTATCAAATAGTGGTATTCGGTGTCATTTGGAGTTTCGAGTCTCGGAGTGAAATTTCATCTATTCCATCATCTCTAGAATATTGAATTTGGTCTAAGAGAGTTGATGGAATTAGATTCGGAGTCATATCGAGAATTTGAGGTCCTAAGTTGGAAATTATTGGGGTTTTGACTTTAGAGTTCACTTTGGTCAACATTTGAAGTTTGGATGCTCGAATTGGATTTTCGATGACTCTATTGGAATCGAAGGATGATTTTTGGCCTAGGAAGAGTTCTTGTGTATTTTTTGAAAGCTTCGAGGGCATTTTGGTCTTTTGAGGCGTAGAGTTAGTTTGGTTGCGACTTTTTGGATTTCGGGTCACAGAGACCTCGAATTATGATGATTTCACTGAATTCAGAACATCAAATTTAGTATGATAGCATATATTATTTGTGTGTGCGGGCTTGCGAACGAATCCTGAGGGCCGATTCAGAGACTTTGTGACTTTGTAAAATTTTTGGTTGCTGAGATATGGTGCGATCACGATCGCGAATGGCTGGTCGCTTTTGTGACATCCTCTGTAGTGGAGGTCCCTCGCTTTCCTGAAGAGGGGTATTTTTGCGGGGGTGGCTTTCGCAACCCAGTATGGCGGCCGCGATAACGACGCCGAGG